>NC_090930.1:1266051569-1266676569 GCF_040938575.1 Ambystoma mexicanum
GCATTTTGTGCATTTAGTTAATCTGCAAAACCTTAAGCACATAAAAGAAAAAGATACAAATGACAATTTACACTTCAATGAAAAAAAAAACACAATACAGTTTACTATGTTACCGTAAAAGTTAATAAAGAATAGGCAATACAATTGAAATAATACTATGTCCTTAAAATCCAAGGATTTATAACCACATAATCTGATCCAATATAAAAATGTAAAATTAATACTAATAATCAATACATTTAAAATGTCTTCAGTTCTTCCTTCCCATTAAAAGCTGTTGCTACCATGACTATCGAATCTGTCCCAAATAAGGTAGTTCAAAATTGTTTGTTAGCAACATTCTCGATATATGTGACAAAATCCCCATAGCCCCTCTGATAGCAAGTCTTTAAGACAGTACAATTAGCCAGAATACGGTGGCTGGTATCTATACCCTTGTGGCAAAGTCGACACAAACATGCAGCCAGAGGAATATTCTACCATATGGCAATATAATTAATAGTTGGTTATAGGTTTAGGCGCAGGTATTGTATAACGTGTTTTAATTCCATAGCGCATAGCTTAGTCAAATAACCACAAGGCATGTGCAAGGAAAAACTTTGTTGTAAATATTCCTTATACCTTATTTTGCCATGTAGCTTATCCACATTCATGACTTTGGGCCTCATTACACGGTAGGCGGTGGACCAAGGTGCTATTAGCACCTTGGTCCATGCCGAGAAAAATACTGGCACCGCCTTGGTGGAAAGGGGAATTACTGCCCTATTCCAAGGTTGGCGGGGGCGGTCATTCTCCCTTCCACCATTGCCCTTCCCGATTCCCATTTTTGCCCCATAGGGCATAATGGGAATGGGGAAGGTGCTAATTACGGTACCGCAAATTTGCGGTGCCGTAATTAGCACCAAGGTCGCTTAGCGGGTTGGTTTTTAACGCCTGCTAAAAGCAGGCGTTAAAGTACCAACCCGCTAAGGGACCTCGTAGTAAGGCGGTAAGGGTTAACGGTCACCGGTACCATTACCGGTGACCGTTAACCCTTACCGCCTACTGTGTAATGAGGCCCTTTGTCCCACCACCTCAATCTATTTTTTTATTTTAAATTTGAAGTTAGAGTCAGTGCTTAAAATATCAGGCTCCAAATTCAATACTGAATGTGTCAGCTGTTGTTTTCAATTTCATTACAAATATGTTTTTATCTACAATGTCGATATTTTTGCCCATTAATAAAAGTAGTTCACTGGAGAATTTGACTTACTTGCACATGGCCATTAACAAAGTTACCCAAATTCCAATCTCAGGGTCTCAACTGGCATTGAGTGTGGTAGATTAATCTCATCACTGCATGCAATAATTTGCCTTCGAGATGGTCAAGCCAAAGTACTTGCTTTTACTGTAGCACTATCAGGCCATATAGAATAGCTGGTACAATAAATACACTATAGACCTCTAGGAGGCCCTCAATGTTGTATCCACCACAGTGCACTATGTAATGCTTTAATACTAGCCATTTATTTTTCAAGTTTTTGCAATGACCTTCTCTGCATAGTATGTCAATCTAGGGTTTTTTTCTGATGGGGAAGCCCAAGTAAGTATATTCCATTACTCTTTCAAGGGGAACCTCTTTTGTGATCGACACGTAATTACCCTTCTTCATAATGCGTTTGCCTAAACACATAGTTTTTGACTTTCATATATTTATGACCATAACATTGTTTAACATAATCGGTTAAGGCATTCATTGTGTGCTGTAGTCCGATTGGTGTAATGTCAAACATTATTATATCATCTGCTTACAAGAGCCCCAGTATTTGTACACCATTTATTTTTGGTGGAAAAATATGGCCCAAACAAAGCATATGACTCAGATCTGCAGTTTATAAATTATACAAAATCGGGACCAATACAGAACCTTATTTAAGGCCCCAATTTGTATAATAGTAATTCGTGCATAGTCCAGCTAAATTCAGGCGGGCCGTAATAGATGTATTTGTATACAATTATGGGATGCAGTGCAATAGGTTTGCATCAATTCCCCGGCTATAAGCTTACTCCATAGCAGTGCTTGTGAGATTAAATCAAAAGCTTTGCTGAAATTCATATATCAACGGAAACGGTTTGATATATATTTGTTACTCGTTTCAGCAATTAAATATTGTAAAATACACATGTTGGTAAATGTGTTATACCTTTTTCTAAAGCCTGTCTAGAATGGGCTAATTCGTTTTTTATTTAAGTCCAGTTACTGTGTTTTCTCAGAAAAATCGTGGCAAAGATCTTCTGGCTAGTGTCCATCATGGCCAAAAGGCGATAGTTCTGTAGATGTAATTCTATCGCCTTTTTTTAAGATCGGTATCAGCACAGATATACGCCAGCTTGGCGGTGTATTACCAGTGGATTATATGTGCTTGTGTACGTTTGTTAATATTTGAGCCAATAGTTCCGGGTGTGCTTTCATTACAACATTTGGTATACCGTCAGGTCCAGTGCACACAAACATTACATGTCGTTATGATGTTTAATACTGTCTCCTCTTCTATATTCAAAATATCCATCCTTAATTTTCTCTGGTGAAAAAGGCCCATCCGAATCATAATAATATTCATCAATATAGGCCAGCCATTTATCTTCTAGAATAGGGTTTAACTCAACAGGTAATAAACCCTTGCTGTAATCGTTAAAATGTGCCCAGAATGTGTGGGCATCGAGGGATTTCAACCATCCAAACACGAGTAACCAATTTGAATTTTTAGTAGAATGTTTATGTTGCTTTAGCCAGTTCTTGTATCTGGTCATACGATTTTTAATACAGTTCTGCTTATCACCATAACTTATGCTGAACTACCCATGACCACAGCTCTTGCTTCCTGATAGGACCGCTTTTGCTCAGCTATAATAAAATGAAAAGGAGTTTTATTCTTGATGTCGTTATTCGTTGTCCCACCACTGCTATTTTGCCGAATATTGCCAATGTTAGCCTGAGTAGAAATAGGTCGTACCTTTTGATTTTATATTTCCGAGGGCCCTGTGGTCAATAAGGTATACAACAATGAAAAAAAGGGGTGGACCACAAACCTCCTCCTGGTCCTGTTGCTCTTATGACTAGTAATAGTCAAGTCCCAATGAACACAACCCTGGAGAGTTGCTAGCTAATATCACTCTGAAGCAAACCACTTCATGTTAGAAACAAACCTGCTTCTTATTCAAAAGAAATATATTTATTCAAGAAAAGTGTATGCATATAGGTGAATACTCTGGTTGCCTAGACATACTAATTCAAATAAGCTCAATTGTGACAACTGTTTAAATATAGTCAATAAGTGAGACCGGTTCAAGAAAGGGCTATAACTGGTCAGATTAATTTCTTCCAGGATAGCCCATGTACCTAAGTCTTTGCAAGCGCTAGTGTCCAAAAAGGATTTTTGGTCACTAGAGCACTTCATTAGAGTCAGTCTGTGCCGAGCACGTAGATTTAGTAGCCATGGGTGTTTTATTAGAAGTATTTCTCTGTTGGCTGATATTTGAAATATCCATTGACTTAAGCCATGCATTTTGCTGTATGGGCCCATTTAGCACAGCATGTCGTGCTGAACCATCCGAAAATACGTTTATCACCAATTTCTTCCCTTGAATTTGTGAGTGGCTGATTCCATGTCTGTTTTTTTTTTTTGCTTTTTTTTATAGCTGATCAAACCTTCTTTCATCTCTTTTGTGCATGTAGGCTGGGGACAAATGTAACAATGTTTGCTGCATTTGCCGGCTGCACATGTCTGTGAGTTACAAACTCAGTCTCTGATGCCCACAGCACAAATACCTCTTCATAGTCCCAATTTTCTTCCAAAGCATCGGGTTATAGCGAGTGTATATAAGGGCATGGAGCTAAAGAAGGTGAGATAAGCCTATCAGACATCAATACTGATGAAGTCACAGCAGTTTTAATTTGTTTACTTTTGCGGGGCTCTTTGTGGTGGAGCAGGAGCAATAATTGGCTATCAGTCAATTCAGTCACCTTTGCAAGTGGCGTTTTTATCTGCAACTGATCCTTGGCTAATGTGGCTATCAGCATTGAAAGTGCTTCAACCTTGGCATTTATTATGTTTATGCTGCTTAACATGGTCATATCTGGTAGATCAGGCTTGAGTTCATCAACCATACCACTGCCAACCTCATCTTCCCTTCTTGTCTCAAACATGTCTGAAGTTGCTGAGGGCGAAACCAAAGCAACCAGATATGGCAAATTTGACAAATCAATATCAATTACATAGTCATCAAGGTCCTGATCAGAACGTTCCCTTTCAAAACCCAAGGATGCACGCAGAAGTCCAACACATATCTTTAACAATTAATTATGATTATCGATAGTGCGTGGAAGGATTTGGTCAGCCGTCTCCTCTGAAGGAGTCGGGATTCTTGGTCAACAGTGGTGAGTGGACTAGCAGAGAAGAAATCAGTAATATCAGATTGTATAATGTATTTAGTTTTTTCTTTGTGGCAGGCAAGGTTTTATCTTCCAGAGCAAGACTGTGGGCCTCATTGCACGGATGGCGGAGAACCATGGCGCTATTAGCGCCATGGTTCATGCCGGTAAAATACCGGCACCGCCTTGGTGGAAGGGGAATTACCGCCCCATTCCAAGGTTGGCGGGGCAGTAATTCCCCCTTCCACCATTGCCCTTCCCCATTCCCATTTTTGCCCCATAGGGCTCTATGGGAATGGGGAAGGCGCTAATTACGGTACCGCAAATTGCGGTAACGTAATTAGCTCCACTGGTCCCTTTACGGGTTGGTTTTTAACGCCTGCAAAAAGCAGACGTTAAATTTCCCAACCCGCAAAGGGACCTCGTAGTAAGGCGGTAAGGATTTACCGGTACCGGTAAAATACCGGTACCGGTAAACCCTTACCGCCTACCGTGTAATGAGGCCCTGTGATTCTTAGCACCGTGCTTCAAAAGAGTAGTGGTGCTATGCAGTGTGGATTTGCGACTTGGTTGAGATTTCATTTTCAAAGCAAAGCTACGTCACAATGAGAAGGGAATCTTACCTGATATCATATCAGGTGAAGTTCAAGCTACGCAAGAGCACAAGACACAGGACACTTGGAGACACTCCTGTTGCACAACGCGCACGCTGACGCACACTTTCTCTAAATATATTGCCTTGTCCTTTGACAGACAAGTGTTGAGTGCCGAAAAGATCAGCAGCACTGTTGTTGATCCCTGATGCACAGAGCTCGCCACATTAGTAATTTGTCCAGCAATTTAGGCCTAACACAGGCCAAGCAACTCCACAGTAACACAGGACACGCTGAGACACTACTGTTGAACGAGGTGCAATATGTGTTTTTTGGACTTCATGTTATGTTGTTTTGAGAATGTGTAACCTAACATGATCACTAATGTATTTTTGGGTACACAGTTTTTTTTTCTTTTGTTCATATCATGTTGATGCATGTTTTAATTGAATTGGAAGATTTGTTGCTTTAAGCACTTCAGTATTGTGTACAATTGAATGTCACTGTGAATTCGTTTTTTTACATAGTTCATCTATATTTTCACTATAGATAGAGTGTGTTTCTATAAAGCAGTTGGTTGAGTAAGAATTAGGAGCATGTTTTACTGATCTTACAGCGGATTACCTTATGTGGTAGATCATACTGTGTTGAGTGTTGTCCTCTGGTGTTTAGTTTACTTGAAACTTGAAATGGAATTTCTGGACGACTTACCATTTGGATTGCCCCACTGTTGTACACATCAGCCAAGGGAATTACATTCTCGGGGTCAATCAGGGGCAAGTTAGGCTGTTAGCTCTGGCAAACGATGATTGTGGAAGGTGGCAAGCTTTACATTTTTGCTGCCATTTCTTGAAGGTCAACTCAGTGCTTTTGTTCAGAGGGAGATTCATTCAGAGTTTGGATCCAAGTCCTCACAATGATCACCGCTTTATATTGTCTCATACACTTAAGGCTGATCATTAGCAGTTGTTAGTGAAGTGGCTCTCAGGTTTATAGTGTGTATGTGTTTTATTTATTTATTTATTTACTTATGTATTTATTGCTTATTTGCAATGCGCACTATACAGCACAAATAGTGCTTCAAGACACATCAAGACAAGGGGGGAGGGAAGAGGAAAATGTATAACACAAAAACAAACATTTTTAAAAGGTCTTGAAACATTCAGAAAGTGCAAGTGCTAGTATGAGAGCAGGGGAGAAGGGGAGGAGGGGAAGTGCAAGGAAGGGGAGGAAGGAGAGTAAACAAAAATCAATCCTACTAGGCCGTGAGGCAATTTGGATTGTGCACTTGCTAAACATGTAAAGGTGTGGAGAGGGGGAGGAGAGGGAAGTGAGGGTGGGGAGGTCGGAAAGAGGTACATTAAATCAAAAACAAGTTTGTATTTGTATTTATTTATTTGTATTGCGCAGCCTGCCCACGGGCATCAGGGCGCATGTTTAGAAAGGTGGTTACAAGAAAGTGTTACAGCAGGTAGTTAGAGGTTACACTTATGTATACATAAACATATAGAAATTATGTACAACATTTACAGGGGTAATATACAGATGCATTATATACAAGGTAGCCGGGAGGTGCAGCAAGCAGCCGGTGTTACATAGGACTGGCCGCCATAGCGTCTTGCTCATGGAGCCAGTGTTTTGTTTTACTTTTGAAGGATTGGAGGGAAGGGACATTCTTGAGTTCATTGGGTAAGGAATTCCAGTGCTTTGCCGCAAGGACTGGGAAGCTCGAGCCTCTGGCAGTTTGAAGCTTGAAACTGGGGATGATAAGTGTGTGCGCTTGTGCAGATCTTAAAGGTCTGGAGGCTGTGTGTTGGCTAAAGCGCGCTGATAGGTATGCCGGTGCAGCGTTATTCTGTGCTTTGTGGCTAAGAACAAGTGTTTTGAGGGCGATGCGCCGTGCAATGGGGAGCCAATGTATGTTACGTCTGGTGGAAGAGATGTTGGCGCGACTGGGTATGTTTAGGGCAGCCCTGATGGCGTTATTCTGGGTTACCTGTAGTTTATCAATGTTTCTTTGGTTCGTATCGAGGTAAAGGGCGTTGCAGTAGTCAATTTTTGATAAGATGAGGGTTCTGGCGAGAATAAGGCAGTTGTCCGTTGTTAAGAAGGGACGGCAAGCTGTGATCAGTTTACACGTATACGCGGATGCTGAGACTACTGAGTTGGTTTGTCTGTTGAGTGAAAGGGTGGAATCTAGGTAAATACCGAGGGTTTTAGTGACATTAGTAACCTTGATAGTGTTACCATCAATGTTAAAGGCCTCATATTTACTGTCGAGTTTTGCGAGTTTTGGCTGAGAACCTAGGATGAGTAGCTCAGTTTTCTCGTCATTTAGGCAAAGCCCGTGGTGGGCCATCCACGCTTGGATGGCAGTGTAGACTGCATTAAGCGCTTTGGTGTCCGTTACATAATCCCCAGTGATAGGGATGAGTATCTGGGTGTCGTCCGCATAATTTGTGTAGGTGACACCCAGATAGTCAAGAATATCAAAGAGTGGTTTCGTAAATAGTTATAGAGCGTGGGTGATACGCATGAGCCTTGAGGGACTCCACAGGGGACGTGAACTGGGTCCGCGGCGGTGAGTGGTGAGAAGACCCTCATGGACCTGTTTGCAAGGAATGAACTGATCCATGAGGTGGCTGCATCAGAGAAGTGGGCAGCAATTTTGAGGTGCTGGCAAAGGATTTGGTGATCAACCAAGTCGAAGGCCGCAGAGAGATCCAGTAGGAGTAGAAGCGCTTGTTTACCCTTGTCTTTCATGTCCTCAATTTGGGTTTTTAAATCTATCAGAGCTGTCTCAGTGCCATGTCTCGGACGGAAGCCCGATTGTCTGAGGCCTAATAGGTTGTTGGTCTCGAGGTAATCTTGAATTTGTAGATACGCAGCGCGGTCCAAGATTTTGAGGAGGTAGGGCACCGTGGTGATGGGCCTATAGTTGGAGGGATTGCTAGGGTCTAGGTTAGGTTTTTTGATCAAGGGGATTACCCAAGCATCCTTGAGGTTGTTAGGTACTATGCCAGATTTAAAGGAAGAGTTGATGAAGGAGGTGAAGAAAGGGGCAAGGTTGTGTGCTGCTTCCTTTACGATTAGAGCCGGGCAGGCGTCACCTTGGCAATTGGATGGTTTTAACTTCATAATGATGTTTTCCACTTCCTTAATGGTGAGGGGTGAGAAGCTGAAAGGTTGGAAGGAGTGTTTAGGAGATGGGATATTGTAGGATTGGGGATTACCTACTGAGTCTATGAGATGAGTTTTTTTGGCATTGATTTTAGCTTGGAGTGTAGTGATTTTATTTAGTAATGCTTTTTGTATGTTAGCACACCATTCAACGTTGGGGGTACACTTGTCGAGAGGAGCAACTGGGGACTCTAGTTCCTTGAGAATTTTAAAGAGTTCCTTAGTGTTGGATTGTGCTTGTATGATCCTGTTGTTGTACACTTCCTTTTTAGCCGCTAGTATGGCTTCCTTGTACGTGTGGGTGATGGATAGGAGGTTAATTTTGTTTACTGGTGAAGGGGAACATCTCCAGAGAGACTCCGCTTTACGTTTATCTTTGCGCAGTTCTCGTAGGTGTGGGGTGAACCACGAGTTAAGGTGGTTGCGAGGTTTTTCTTTGCGCTGCTTGATAGGGGCAATGGAATCAAGGGCTTTTAACATCGCTCGGTTGTAGGTGTCCACAAGGACAGTGGGGTCGGAGCAGGTGGAAGAAACCGAGTTCAATAAAGGGAGGATGAGTGGGAGTAGCTTCTCAATAGTGATGTCCTTCTTGTTGCGAGTGAAGGTAGGTGGCGCGGTGCAGGGTTTGTCTATGGGTTGGCAGGAGTTGATAGAGAATGTTATTTTATGATGGTCGGACCATGCACGAGGTGACACTGAGATTATATTTAATGCGCAATTCAAGTCTGAAACCCAATCTAGTGTGCGTCCCTTGATATGAGTCGGTTCAGTGACATGTTGGGTGAGGCCAAAGTCAGAGAGGACACTTGCTAGGTCACAGGCTTTGGTATCGTTCGTATCCAGGTAGCCCAAATTGAGGTCTCCAAGTAAAATGATTTGGGATTTAGGCTTGATGCCAGCTGCTAAAATGGCAGAGATGTCCTCTACGAATGTGGAAATGGGACTGGGTGGCCGGTAGATGAGGTGCACTCAGGCTGTATGGTTGGGTGAGATTGGGAGTTTAATTGAGAGTAGTTCGGCGGAGGGCAACTGGTAGGTGTTCACAGCTCTCAGATTAAGAGAGTTCTTGAATATGAATGCTAATCCTCCCCCTTGTTTTGATTAGTGTCCCTGTCACACCTAATGATAGAGTAGTTGTCGGGGATGGCACGGGTCAAGGCAGGACCTGAAGCCGCATGTAACCAGGTTTCTGTGATTGCCATCACATCAAGGTTTTTGGTCACAATGAAGTCTGCGATGTCTAGCGCGTGAGCGGGGACAGAACGGGCGTTGATGAGCGCACCTTTGAGTTTAGCTTGGGTATTGGGGCTGTTGGCTGGGGGGGCCTCTGCCGTTGAAGGGGCTGCTAGGGTAGAGGTATTATTCTTGATGGAGTTAACCGGATTGTCCCTATTGTCTATGTTCACGTGATAGGACCAGTGGTGACATCTGGTTGCTAGTCTTAGGTTACGAACTGAGGTGACGCATGGTTTGCTACGTATCCTTGGGGTTAAACAGCTGGATAGGCCTGGCGATGAGGGTTCGTCTGCTGTGGGTTTAGGCCTATTGGTGTCAGGCAGGAATGATGTGATGATGCATTGCTGTGGTGTATAATGTGTTCTTGAGGTGTAATGTAGGCGAGTGCCAAGCCTCGCATTCCTGATGCGTGTATGGCACGGTTAAATAGGGATGGGTTTGGAGGCGAAGTGTTGTAGCAACAAAGCTGGCTCATTGAGATATGGGTTTGGATCTGTCGTATTGTAGGAAAGGGGTGAGTGCCGTAGGGTGGTAGAAGTGGTGGTCGCCAGATTATGTTGTATAGCCATAGTGGGACCAGGTTGCGAGGTGGTTAAGGCCAAGATGGTGTACAGGGTGGTGTACAGTAAGTGAAGGGCCAGATGTGGCCGTGGCAGATCGACCTGCTTATATGTGATGGGGTCTGGTAATGGGCATTGTAGGTAAGTGGTCGGGGCACAATGCATTGTTGAAAATAGTGAAGCACAATGTACTATAAGGCGCAATTACAATAAGGTCTGAAAGCGACCATAAGGCACTACACAATTACAATAAGGTCTGAAAGCGACCATAAGGCACAACACAGTTGCAATAAAGGTCTGAAAGCGACCATAGGGCACAACACAATTACAATAAGGTCAGAAAGCGACCATAAGGCACAACACAATTACAATAAGGTCAGAAAGCGACCATAAGGCACAACACAATTACGATAAGGTCTGAAAGCAACTAGTTATGAGGGTCAAGGAGGTCAGGTTACAACACATGGTAGTTAGTATGGTTAACTGGTACCAATAACTTCCCTTGCTTCGCTAGGATATCTGGCTAAAGTAGGATAGTGTAGATAGCAGGTGGCTAGTTGGTCAGGGTTTACCAAGTAAGATAGGCCTTGATATTCAAGAATCACAGTGTGACATTGAATGCGTAGTTTGTGAGCGACCATGAGGCACAACATAATCAGAGTGGTTGTTAGGCTCCTACGAGGGATTGCAGGCAAGGTATACCTAGTTTCGAAATTAAAAATTAGGCTAAAATACATGTACAATTTGGGTATACCTAATCTCAGTGCACTAGGAATGCAGAGGGCTAGTGTGCAGCTGGGTGAAACATTGTATCAGTAGTAACATGGCGGTGTGCATAGGTAATACAGTGTTGGTACAAGTATTTACTAAGCAGGCTAAGTGCGCAGATAAGCGATAGAGTCAATAGAGTGGCAGAGATCAATATAGAACAGCGTAGGTTATAGTAGTCTATGCACTGTTCATTGTTATGGTCTGCAGCTTTGAGCGTTAGTTTTGTGTAGAGCACTCTGAAGGGTGTGCTTACCTGGGGCTGAGTGGAGGGCAGAGTACTGGGCCCCAGGCTCCTTTGGCTCCGGACAGGCTCAAGACAGGGCTGCCTTGTTGGGCAGCCTTTGTGGGAGTGCCGGCGTTCGTCATAGTCATAGGGCACGGGTGGTGACCGCCGATAGCGGGAAGAACACTATTCCTCCGCCTTAGCAGTTACAAAGGTCTCACCCTAAGTTACAAGGGGAATCCAGACGTGGACCCCTTGCTCACTGTTCTCAGAGAGGCACAGATCCACCTCACTGATGATGCCCAACAAGGCTGAAACACGTGTATGGGGTTGCTGTTGGTACTCTTGTTCAGAGAAGAATCGCCTAGCATTTCGGTGCTGGACTGCCCCTGGGCAGGACAAAGACTGATATGCAGGGGTATTTCTATTTTGTGAAAGGGACAGTGAGATAAAGATTTGGTTGAGACGCTCCCAGGGGCCATCCACCCAACAACAGGTCAATGGGATGTGTTTGTGCTGGTAGAGAGACTCCCAGAGCCCCCTTTGATTTGCAGTTACAAAGGTAGGTAAAATGCAACATGGGAAGACCTCATCCAATACTGAGGAAGGCTGCATCAAGTAACACCTATAAGGTTGAGTATGAAGAACACAGCAACAGGCTGTGAAAAGACAACTCAATGGATGCAGGAGATAAAATACAAGCACAGCAAGTTTCAAAGTCAATCAGTGGCTGCAGTTTGATCAAAAGCACAACACAGCACGGTTTCCGAGTCAAGCAGTGATTGCAAGTAGGTCAAATGCAAACACAGCATGGTTTCAGAGTCAATCAGTGGTTTCAGGAAGATGAAATGCAACACAGCAAGGTGTCAGAGTCAATACGTGGTTGCAGGAAAGTCAAATGCAACACATCAAGGTTTCAGAGTCAATCAATGGTTGCAGGAACGTCAAATGCCACACAGCATTGTTACAGAGTCAATCAGTAATTGCAGGTAGGTCAAATGCAAAAACATAGCAAGGACTCAGAAACACTCAGACATTGCAGGTAGAAAAAGCAGAATAGACAGGGTTGGGGAGTGAACAACCAAGGCAACAGAAGGGCCATAAAGAAATAATAGGAAAGGGCTGAGAAAGATATTGTAGAGGTTGCAGGTGGACAGATGCCAGGCAGACCAAGAAGAAACAGTGGTTACAGCTCTAGCATGTTTAGGGCAACATCAGAGGGATCCTGACAGTAAGAGTTGTCCAACGGCAGTGAGGGAAGGAACCTCATTGTAGGGAGAGCGGGTAACACAAGGATTGTCAGGAAGGGAAAGGAAGACATTAAAGTCAGAAGGATAGGGTAGAGTGGGGAGCAGCATCCCAGCTAGTCAGTGGAAAGCTATGGCAGCACCCAGAGGTAAAGAGAGGAGCAGAGAGGCAGGGAATGTGTGGAGATGTGGGGAAACAAGGGAAAAATGGGAGAGTAAGAGCGAAATACGGCAGCCAAGAAAGGAGACCACTGAATAGCAGCAAGCAGAGACCAAGTAGTTGAAGGAGAGTAGAAGAGAGTGTAGGATAGGTATAAACAGGCATACTAGACAGACCTAGAGGGCCTGCTTGCCTTGTCATGAGAGGAGGAATCAGTGCAGTGCCAATGTAGGAACCAGGGGGACAATGAAGAGGGAGGAGTGCCAGAAAAACATGGTAACAAATCACATCTCTGTGCCATCTGTGCCCGGAAAGGCCCAGACAGGAATTTGGCCTTAAATAGGGGCCTTGACTGTGGGATGCTGGCACAGCATGCCAGGAATGAGGCAAGTGAAAATGAAGCAGAGATCCTCTAATAAGATGGGCGGTAATGCCGCCATAAAGGCGGCCTCCAGTGGTGGAATGTTGCAGTCTGCAGATGTAAAGCAGGCTATTTGGTTAAGGCTGAAGGTGGTGGCCATCTTCAGAGGAGCATTTGTTCCAGTGAAATAGTGTCAATTTCTGCATCAGCTTCCTCCTGCCGTACGGTGAGCTGTAGGAGGAGGCGGATGCCTCTCTCTCTGTGTTTATGGAGAAATAAAGTTCCAGACAGGCATTGGTTCTTAAATAGGGGACTTGACTGGGGCGCCGGCACAGTCTGCTGGCAAGGAGGTCAGTAAAAATGAAGCCCAGATGGTCGGTAATGCCACTATAGAGTCAGCCTCAAGTTTTGGAACGTTGTGGGCTGCAGATGTGAAGCAGACCCTTTGGTTAAGGGCTGAAGGTGAAGGCCATCTTTGGAGGAGCATGTGCTACAGCGAAATAATGTCAATTTCTGCCTCTGCCTCCGTCGGTCGTGTGGTGCGCTGCAGGAGGAGGCAAATGCCTCACTTCTGGTGTTGATGGAGAAAAATTAATGATGTTTGAAGGGAGGTAGTTCGTATAGGAAGTTAAGCTGATATTTGTTCATGATATATATAGCCTTGAGGGGTAGTCTTTAGCCCACAGAGAGTCATATCAGAGCGTTCAGGGCAGGTGTAAAGAGATCCAATGAGTTAAGTGAAAATATAAGCCTAGCTACCTTATTTTGTAGGCGTTGCATGTGATAGATAAGATATTTGCGCAGGCCAGTGAGTGAGATGTTACACCAGAATATTCTTGTTAGGATTAAGAACTTGTCACTTCAAGAGACAATGTGAAATATTTGGTTCATTTTAAGGTTCTCCATCGTGTTCAATGTATATAGATGGTCATATGATCACTGCAAAAAGTATGAAGTAAGACACTGGTTTATGTCATAAACATGTTATACATTTCATATTAGGACGGTCTGAAAAAAGAAATGACTGACCACAGGCATTCTTTGCAAGAGAGTTTAGAGTATTGTTTGTGCATAAAGATGTATGAGCATGTAAACCCACAAATGTCTCAGACTCAATGTTTAAGTTGTTGAGCTCTATTAGTATGTTGGGACTTTATACTCTATGAATTTAATATAACAGACACATAATCAATTTATTTAATGTTATTTCAGATTTCATATTTTCTGACACAGCAATTGCATTGCATCAACTCTCATGTTTTGCCTGTGTGAATTTATTTAAATATTTCAATTATTTAATGAATTTGCATTGTCATGCATTCAATGACTACAAACCATCTAATTAAACTCTTAATTTCATTGACACATGTTTCGGTATGCACACTTTTACTGGGATTGGGATCCTTGGCCTTTCATACTACTTTCAGCTATTACATGATTTTATTCTGATTTTATTGTGGATGACTTTAGTAATTTGTGGCATGTTGTTTACCATGACTTTTTGCGATATGTTATGGTGGTATGCCCCAATGTGCAAGGCCACTTAATGGGAATGTGCATTGATGTGTGACTCCAGTTAGTCAATATTTGTCAGGATTCAGGCAGCAAGTATTTCTTTTTTTTGTAATTGAATTTAGCTGAAATTAATCAACTTTTTCAATTATTACAAAACTAAATTAAGCAATCATATTACACAAAATAAACAGCAAGAAAACATATATCAATCAAATTAGAACAATACGTTAGGTCAGAAGCAAATATCAATATACAACAAAAATAAGTGGTTACCACAAAACATTAAAACTCAGTATGTTTAAAAGAAAGAAAAAAGAAAAAAAAAGGAAACACTCATAATACAACACTCAAGGGGATATCAAAAAGAGAATACAATAAAATAAGCCTTAGATATTAGTCTTACGGCTCAACAACAATGTTTCACATACAATTTCGCTTGATATTTCTCTTCAGAGTGCAGACTTGCTGTAACAGCTATTAATGTCATTTCCATCAAAATTCATAATTCAACTAGCAGTCTTAAAACATTCATTCTAATTTTAACACATTCAAAAACGTAACTGTAGCTATTTTGATGCTCATGCTATTTTTAGCTATTATTGCGACCCATCTATTTTCTGGCTTCATTTGTGCAAGGTATGCCAGGTGCTTAGTAAAATAGATTTGTCTCAGGTCCATAAGTTCAGGACAATCTGCAATCACATGTTCCAAGATTTCCTTAATGGAAGGATTATTACAATAGCGACACCAGTTATCTTCAGTGTGAATCACTTTTCTTCGGGCTTACACATCACAAGTGGGCCATAAATTGAACCGATGACGTAATATTGCATTTCTGACAGAAGGAGCAGGTGCTTTACAAAGATAGGGTTCAATTTCTCTGTATCTCTTTGGGCCAAAAACAAAAGTATTAAAGTCTTTATATTTTAGGAAAGCAGCTCTTGTGTCGATCCAGTCCATCATGTGCAGTTTATTCTTTGCACAGTCTGGATTAGACACAAGAGTATCAATTGAGATGTCAGCATTTGTCATTATAGACATGATGTTTTTGGACCAGTTTAGGAAACTCATGAGTTGACGATAGGAAGTAGCTCGAAATTATTGCTAGCGGGGAGTCATTCAGAGCGGACAATAAGCAATTCCGAAATAGGCTGCACAAGCGCCAGTTGTACATGGCCGTTAATGAAGTTAGCCCTAATTCATAACGGATTAAGGCACCTGGAATGCACTGAGGGAGGTGAAGAGTGGCCCTCCAGAATTTTGCTTCCAGTTGATTCAAAAAAGTTGGTTGAATTACTTTTTGAGTCTCCAGACCATATAGTATAGTTGCTACTACATTTTGTGTCCAAAATGTTATAGCTGACTTAATAGAAAATGAGCCATATTTAAACACAATTAGTCTTGTTTGGCGTATGGCCGAAGTTATATGAGGCCCAAATATACATAGTTTGGGACCACCTCAATGATTGTGCATACATGACAATTTGAGGTTTTTATACGGTTAACAACCAACTCATTAATGCTTAAGTAAGTACAGAGAGCAGTCAGTAAATTTTGTAAACCAATAGGTGTTTTCGAGACTAATACAAGGTCATCTGCATACCACAGAGCTTTCACTTCAACACCATTCATTTTCGGAGCATCAGCCATAACCTTATCAAAGATCCATCCTACATCATTGATGAAAAATGGAACAATGGTGAAGCAAGAATGCATCGCTGCTTTAATCCTCGTTCTGTTGCTACTGCAGTTGATAGCAAACCCTCAGAGTTCAACCTTATATAAACAGCAGTATGAGAATGAAGAGCAAAAATGATGTCGCTAAAGGTAGGTGGACAATTCGCTTTGATAAGTTTGTTCATAAGTTTATGTCTTGAAACTTAATCAAATGCGGAATGCAAGTCCACAAAAGCAAAATAAATTGGTGACTTGGTAGCTTGGGCTTGCATTTTGATGGCATTCAGAGTAATCAAATTAACAGCAGTCCCTAGACCAGCTACAAAACCGATTTGTGTTAGATCGCACTGGTGCACCTTAGCTGTCCATATATTAAACTCCCTTAAGACTAAGCATGGAAATATTTTCACAGGGGCATCCAGCAAGGCAATCAAGCGATAACATTTGGGGTCCCTACGATCGCCTTTTTACATATGGGCACAATTAGCGAGGTGCGCCAGAATTTAGGTAGCAATCTTGATGACAGAATATGTTGAAAGGTGTTATTAAGGATAGTCGCCCAATGTTGCGGGTTTTGCTTAAACATGTAGTTTGTAAGCCCATCTGGGCCTGCTGCTCTTGATGAGGAGGATTTGGTGATACATTCTTTCACAATATCTTCTGAACAAGCTAAATGCCAGCAAGAAGAAGTTCCATTTATGTAATTGAAATCACACATATTCGCATCGGCATAGAGTTTGTTAAAATTCGTAAGCCATTGAGCTTCAGTTACTCCATTAATTTGAGAATAAATTTGATAGGCAGAATTACATTTGTTTAGTAGTTCCCATACCTGTGCAGAGTTCTTTTTTATAGCTTGCTGATATGAAAAGTTCACCATCAGTTTGAATGAGATGCCCTTTCCTTGATTGAGCCAAATTATGATAGGAGCATTTAGCCACTTAAATGGCCTTATCCCTATCGATCAAGGGCAGTTTACGTAATTTTCGCAGCTCTCTTTTATGAGCCGTTTTCCGCTCTTGTAATGCAAGATCAAAACCATGAAAATGGATGCTATAGGGTTTGTTCGTACATGGTAAGATATTCCTAAATATATCTTGCACATCAACATATGAATCAAAACTATTCAACCTTTCGCCATTCAAAATGGAAGTATTCAATGATATTAACTTGTCTGTTGACCATCTAAACCGATTGTGTGCATTATTGATCACTAGAATTTGTTTGGACCAATTCTGAGATGTAACGATAGTTTTGTCTGAGATGGTCCAAAAACAGTGATAACAGATGATGATCACTTTTGGTATGTTTAACAATCACAAATTTACTAGTATTCATAAAGACGCTGTTGCTCAAAAAAATATAGTCAATCGTGGATATAGACTCACCTCTCTCCCACGTGTGATTTGGAGGGATGTCACCCTGAATTGCTCCATTGGCCATTCTAAGATTTAGTTCTTTTGCAAACCTACTCCATTCTCTGACTTTCTCTGCTAGCTCTCTTGTTGTCTAACTGAATACACGTGAGGTTTAAATCACCCACCACCAGAATACCAGAAATATTATCATGCTTTGCAATGGTTTCAAAAATGGAAGACAGGTCATGATAAAAAGCATCATCTGTGATTCCAGCCGGATTACGGTAAAAGTTAATTACAGCATAGGTTTGCAATCCATGAGAGATTTTGACTAATTGCATGAACTGGTTTGGAGACATCCAGGCTGACATTTGTAACCCCCAACTAGATTTCACAGCTACTAGCAAACCTGAAGTAGGTCTGCCTTTGACTGAGGTTACAGCTGGTAGCAGAATAAGATCATGATTGTCCCATATAGGGGCTTGTAACATCCAGGTTTCCTGTAACACCACAACATCAAAACAGTTCAACTGATCATTTAATGTTCATTTAAGATGTAAAAACCTCTTGTATTCCAACTTGCCAGTGAGATTTCCTCTCTTTTATCGTTAGTTAGTGGTTATGATTGGCTTTTTGATGGCACTTGCTGCAAACTGTTTTCACTAACACAAAACGGGCATAAACAGTCAGGCTCCGGTAAAGGAACGGAATTCGTCACATTTGCTGGAATTTTTTTGAATTACCTACACAGCCTGCATAAGGCATTTGTGAGTCTTCTTTCTGCGTGGACAGAGATTTATCATTCAACCGGTTAGCCCTAGGAAACACCTCAGTTATTCTTCTGAGTAGGTAAACATCCACCGCAGATTTTAAGGTTGACATGCAATCCTCAAAGCCCAAATCATGAGCAGGTGCAGAGGCAAGATGTTTATCTGTGCCCAATGTAACCGTTCGCGCTGGGATAAATGGATTAGCATCACCCAAGGTGGAGTTTTTCGGTGGGTATGACTCAAAATACTTATTTTTAAGCAATTCTACAAGCTCATTTAAGGGTTCATACCCAGATGGAGAAGCATGCCGTGTCTTTGTACAGGGGAATTTGGAGGAGGCAATGATGTAGACTCCTTGGCTACAGGTGGCACCTGGGTCGCTGAAATAGGAGGAGGCAATGATGTAGACTCCTTGGCCACAGGTGGCACCTGGGCCACTGCATAGGAAGTACTTTCTCCTTCTGACTGTGTTGAAACAAGTAAAACACTGTCTTGCAAATTAGGTTCACCCGAGGGACAATTTCCTCTTGCGAGACTTATTTACTTGTTTTGTTCGCCTTCCCCACAGATACCAGTTTATTTGCCAATGCTTTTGTTTTTTTCAACACCAATACTTTTCTGCTTTTTTTATGAATCTTCTGTGGAACCACTTCACCAGGATTCACTTGAAGAGGAGCATTACGCACACTCACAGGCGAGTCAACACTAACGCAAGTGTCATTTTTCTTGTCAACCATTTCATCCACACACTCTACAGGACGAATGATCCTCGGAAACATAGGCAAAACTGACGTGAAAAACTCAAAAGGCACAGTACTAGATGTATGATTAGTCTCTAATACTGAGAGTATCTGCACACTATTCATAATAGTATCTGTTTTAGAGGGGTCACGTGAAATGGATTTCATCCATTCACCAAACTGATCTATTTTTGCTGATTGGTGAGAAATCTTGCTATCCATGGCTTCAAATAGTTTATAAAAGCTTGCTATGGTAGTATTAACTGCGCCTAGAGACATCTATATGGGCGCTAGGTTGGAAACTGCATCAGCAGTTTTACCAATTGACAGGCATCGCCACGGCGTGGGCTGTATATAGGACTCATCCACCGGCTGTCTCGTTCAGTCCATAGAACACGGAAGATGATAATCCGTAGCATCGGAGAGCCTGGAGCTTTCCAGATATCTAATACTTGCATGAAATGAAATATCAGCCATAGGAGCATCCCTTACACTTTCATCAGCAATTTTCATAACACCCTCCGATATGACTCCCACAGGTGAACTATTCACACTTACATTCGCGACTTCCACAACACACTCCACATTAGCCGTAGCTTCGGCACCACTCAAGGTTTCCTCTTGAACTACAGAGAAGGTTCTCTTACGCTGTACACTTTTTATAGGAGTCTCTGGAATGGTCAAAATAGTTTGATCAGATATGATGACACACGGATTTAACATATTACCGTCAGTAATTTCGGCAGTTGCACTCCCAGATGGAATTATGTGGGAAGATGGAAAAGCAGCACGGTCAGTTTTTAGAGCCAATTGACTAATGACCGGCATTGTTTTTTTTTTCATAGAAGTTTCAAATAACTCGATTGTGTGAAGGGGTTTTAGTCACAGGGGTGAAGGGGTGAGGGTGATACTTTTCTTGGAGGTGCGAGTGGCACGTATACTTTGGTCACACGTTTTTGTCATTGAACCACTGAGCGGGGTCACACACGGGTTGTTTTCGACAGAAACTTGATCCGGCGTGATAGGCATACCAGATTTTAACGTGTACATGACTCGTGACATTTACTAGACCAATGCTCCAAGCCCCAACTCAACCACAGAAGAAAGGCTTCTTAAATAATAAGTTGTGCAGAAATCTGCACGATAGACAATAAGAAATCACACAAAAGTACAAAGGTACTATAGCTGTGCAACCATCAACATATAAATGCAAAATGAAGGAGTAACTTCAGATATACTTCAGATATACTCGGCCTGACCTGAACTGGATCAGCTGTTAGTTACTGAACAACCTTTACTCCTTAAAAAGGGAAGCAAGCCCTCCGAGTCGCTGTGGCTAAGCGGCCAAGCAGAACTTCTACGGGACATGCTTCGATGTGCAGAGAGTATTTCCAATTGTCAAATCCTGCACATTTTTGAGGATTGTAGAGAAGTAATCAGTTTTCCTATTCTTGGGAGAGACTTGGAGAAGGATCTGTGTGATGATCGAGCATGAGCAGGTTAGTTCACCAGTGAAAGCGACCATCCTGGGCCTGTCCAGCTAATTTTTCTGGCCTCCTCCTAGCCCCTGACCCATCCGGCACACCTCGTTGCCCCAGACTCCTTCCCTTTCCTCTCCCTCCCTCCCGAGGCCGCCCAACCCACCCCCGGCACCTGATTGGGCACTTCCATGAGCCTTGCCTGGTGTATCCACGAGCGTGGCTCTGCCCGCTCCTCTAACATCGAGCATGAGCAGGTGAGCTCACTAGTGCAAGCGACCCTCCTGGGCCTGTCCAGCTCATTTTTCTGGCCTCCTCCAAGCCCCTGACCCATCCAGCATCCGTTGTTGCCCCAGACTCCTTCCCTTTCCTTCCCTCTCCCTCCATCCTCCCGCCTCCCAACCCGCCCCCGGCACCTGATTGGGCACTTCCATGAGCCTGGCCTAGTGTGTCCACGAGCGTGGCTCTGCCCGCTCCTCTAACATCGAGCATGAGCAGGTGAGTTCACCAGTGCAAGTGACCCTCCTGGGCCTGTCCAGCTCATTATTCTGGCCTCCTCCAAGCCCCTGACCCAACCCGCACCCCTCGTTGCCCTGGACTCCTTCCCTTTCCTCGAACCTCCCTCCTCCTTCCTCCCAACCTGCCCCCGACACCTGATTGGGCACTTCCATGAGCCTTGCCTGGTGTATCCACGAGCGTGGCTCTGCCCGCTCCTCTAACATCGAGCTTGAGCAGGTGAGCTCACCAGTGCAAGCGACCCTCCTGGGCCTGTCCAGCTCATTTTTCTGGCCTCCTCCAAGCCCCTGACCCATCCAGCATCCGTTGTTGCCCCAGACTCCTTCCCTTCCCTTTCCTCTCCCTCCATCCTCCCGCCTCCCAACCCGCCCCCGGCACCTGATTGGGCACTTCCATGAGCCTGGCCTGGTGTATCCACGAGCGTGGCTCTGCCCGCTCCTCGAACATCGAGCATGAGCAGGTGAGTTCACCAGTGCAAACGATCCTCCTGGGCCTGTCCTGCTCATTTTTCCAGCCTCCTCTAAGCCCCTGACCCATCTGGCACCCCTTGTTGCCCCGGACTCCTTCCCTTTCCTCTCCCTCCCTCCTGCCAACCTGCCCCCAGCACCTGATCGGGCACTTCAATGAGGCTGGCCTGGTGTATCCACGAGCGTGGCTCGGCCTGCTCCTCTAACATTGAGCATGAGCAGGAGAGTTCACCAGTGCAAGCGACCCTCCTGGGCCTGTCTAGCTCATTTTTCTGACCTCCTCCAAGCCACTGACCCATCAGGCATCTGTCGTTGCCCCAGACTCCTTCCCTTTACTCTCCCTCCATCCTCCTGCCTCCCAAGCCGCCCCTGGCACCTGATTGGGTGCTTCCATGAGCCTGGCCTGGTTTATCCACAAGCATGGCTCTGCCCGCTCCTCTAACATCGAGCATGAGCAGGTGAGTTCACCAGTGCAAGCGACCCTCCTGGGCCTGTCCAGCTCATTTTTCTGGCATCCTCCAAGCCCCTGACCCATCCCGCACCCCTCATTGCCCCGGACTCCTTCCCTTTCCTCGAACCTCCCTCCTCCCACCTCCCAACCTGCCCCTGGCACCTGATTGGGCACTTCTACGAGCCTGGCCTGGTGTATCCACGAGCGGCGCTCTGCCCGCTCCTCTAACATCGAGCATGAGCAGGTGAGTTCACCAGTGCAAGCGACCTCCTGGGCCTGTCCAGCTCAATTTTCCAGGCTCCTCCAAAGCCCTGACCCATCTGGCATCCCTCGTTGCCCCGGACTCCTTCCCTTCCTCTCCCTCCCTTCTCCCGCCTCCCAACCCACCCTGGGCACCTGATTGGGCACTTCCATGAGCCTGGTCTGGTGTATTCACGAGCGTGGCTCTGCCCGCTCCTATAACATCGAGCATGAGCAGGTGAGTTCACCAGTGCAAGCGACGCTGCTGGGCCTGTCCAGCTCATTTTTCTGGCCTCCTCCAAGTCCCTGACCCATCCGGCACCCTTTGTTGCCCCAGACTCCTTCCCTTCCTCTCCCTCCCTCCTCCCGCCTCCCAACCCACTCCGGCACCTGATTAGGCACTTCCATGAGCCTGGCCTGGTGTATCCACGAGCGTGGCTCTGCCCGTTCCTCTAACATCGAGCATGAGCAGGTGAGTTCACCAGTGCAAGCGACCCTCCTGGGCCTGTCCAGCTCATTTTTCTGGCCTCTTCCAAGCCCCTGACCCATCCAGCACCCCTCGTTGCCCCAGACTCCTTCCCTTTCCTCTCCCTCCCTCCTCCTGCCTCCCAACCTGCCCCCAGCGCCTGTTGGGCACTTCCATGAGCCTGTCCTGGTGTATCCACGAGTGTGGCTCTGCCTGCTCCTCTAACATAGAGCATAAGCAGGTGAGTTCACCAGTGCAACCGACCCTCCTGGGCCTGACTGGCTCATTTTTCTGGCCTCCTCCAAGCCCCTGACCCATCCGGCACCCCTCATTGCCCTGGATCCGTCCCGTTCCTCTCCCTCCCCGCTCCCACCTCCCAACCCGCCCCCGGCACCTTATTGGGCACTTCCATGAGCCTGGCCTGGTGTATCCACAAGCATGGCTCTGCCCGCTTCTTCAACATCGAGCATGAGCAGGTGAGTTCACCAGTACAAGCCACCTTCCTGGGCCTGTCCAGCTCATTTTTCTGGCCTCCTCTAAGCCCCTGACCCATCCGGCACCGCTCTTTGCCCCGGACTCCTTCACTTCCTCTCCCTCCTTCCTCCTGCCTCCCAACCCGCCCCTGGCACTTGATTGGGCACTTCCATGAGCCTGGCCTGGTTTATCCACAAGCATGGCTCTGCCCGCTCCTCTAACATCGAGCATGAGCAGGTGAGTTCACCAGTGCAAGCGACCCTCCTGGGCCTGTCCAGCTCATTTTTCTGGCATCCTCCAAGCCCCTGACCCATCCCGCACCCCTCATTGCCCCGGACTCCTTCCCTTTCCTCGAACCTCCCTCCTCCCACCTCCCAACCTGCCCCTGGCACCTGATTGGGCACTTCTACGAGCCTGGCCTGGTGTATCCACGAGCGACGCTCTGCCCGCTCCTCTAACATCGAGCATGAGCAGGTGAGTTCACCAGTGCAAGCGACCTCCTGGGCCTGTCCAGCTCAATTTTCCAGGCTCCTCCAAAGCCCTGACCCATCTGGCATCCCTCGTTGCCCCGGACTCCTTCCCTTCCTCTCCCTCCCTTCTCCCGCCTCCCAACCCACCCTGGGCACCTGTATGGGCACTTCCATGAGCCTGGTCTGGTGTATTCACGAGCGTGGCTCTGCCCGCTCCTATAACATCGAGCATGAGCAGGTGAGTTCACCAGTGCAAGCGACGCTGCTGGGCCTGTCCAGCTCATTTTTCTGGCCTCCTCCAAGTCCCTGACCCATCCGGCACCCTTTGTTGCCCCAGACTCCTTCCCTTCCTCTCCCTCCCTCCTCCCGCCTCCCAACCCACTCCGGCACCTGATTAGGCACTTCCATGAGCCTGGCCTGGTGTATCCACGAGCGTGGCTCTGCCCGTTCCTCTAACATCGAGCATGAGCAGGTGAGTTCACCAGTGCAAGCGACCCTCCTGGGCCTGTCCAGCTCATTTTTCTGGCCTCTTCCAAGCCCCTGACCCATCCAGCACCCCTCGTTGCCCCAGACTCCTTCCCTTTCCTCTCCCTCCCTCCTCCTGCCTCCCAACCTGCCCCCAGCGCCTGTTGGGCACTTCCATGAGCCTGTCCTGGTGTATCCACGAGTGTGGCTCTGCCTGCTCCTCTAACATAGAGCATAAGCAGGTGAGTTCACCAGTGCAACCGACCCTCCTGGGCCTGACTGGCTCATTTTTCTGGCCTCCTCCAAGCCCCTGACCCATCCGGCACCCCTCATTGCCCTGGACTCCTTCCCGTTCCTCTCCCTCCCCGCTCCCACCTCCCAACCCGCCCCCGGCACCTTATTGGGCACTTCCATGAGCCTGGCCTGGTGTATCCACAAGCATGGCTCAGCCCACTTCTTCAACATCGAGCATGAGCAGGTGAGTTCACCAGTACAAGCCACCCTCCTGGGCCTGTCCAGCTCATTTTTCTGGCCTCCTCTAAGCCCCTGACCCATCCGGCACCGCTCTTTGCCCCGGACTCCTTCACTTCCTCTCCCTCCTTCCTCCTGCCTCCCAACCCGCCCCTGGCACTTGATTGGGCACTTCCATGAGCCTGGCCTGGTGTATCCACGAGTGTGGCTCTGCCCGCTCCTCTAACATCGAGCATGAGCAGGTAAGTTCACCAGTGCAAGTGACCCTCCTGGGCCTTTCCAGCTCATTTTTCTGGCCTCCAAGCCCCTGACCCATCCCGCACCCCTCGTTGCCCCGGACTCCTTCCCTTTCCTCTCCCTCCTTCTGCTGCCCAACCCGCCCCCAGCGCCTGATTGGGCACTTCCATGAGCCTGTCCTGGTGTATCCACGAGCGTGACTCTGCCCGCTCCTCTAACATAGAGCATGAGCAGGTGAGTTCACCAGTGCAAGCGACCCTCCTGGGCCTGTCCAGTTCATTTTTCTGGCCTCCTCCAAGCCCCTGACCCATCCGGCACCCCTCGTTGCCCCAGACTCCTTCCCTTTCCTCTCCCTCCCCCCTCCCGCCTCCCAACCTGCCCCCAGCACCTGATTGGGCACTTCCATGAGCCTGGCCTGGTGTATCCACGAGCATGCCTCTGTCCGCTCCTCCAACATTGAACATGAGCAGGTGAGTTCACCAGTACAAGCGACCCTCCTGGGCCTGTCCAGCTAATTTTGCTTGCCTCCTCCAATCCCCTGACCCATCCGGCACCCATCATTGACCCGGACACCTTTCTTTCCTCTCCCTCCCCCCTTCCGCCACCCAACCCGCCCCCGGCACTTGATTGGGCACTTCCATGAGCCTGGCCTGGTGTAACCACGAGCATGGCTCTGCCCACTCCTCTAACATTGAGCATGAGCAGATGAGTTCACTAGTGAAAGAGGCCCTGCTGGGCCTGTCCAGCTCATTTTTCTGGCCTCCTCCAAGTACCCTGACCCATCCGGCACCCTTTGTTGCCCCGGACTCCTTCCATTTCCTCTACAGCCTCCCAACCCACCCCTCATACCCCCATCTGATCGGCTTATTCACCTGGTCATAACTGGCCCACCCAGGGCAGCCCTCTGCCCGGCAGCCCCTGCGGCTAGGGCCACAAGACAAAAGGCGGCTCCAACAGAGGCGGCTCCAACAGAGGCGGCTCCAGAAAGTTTCAGCAGGTGCCCGCAGGGGAAGCCAGCGACCAGCCGTCAACCAGCAGCAACTAAAAAAGTAAGTGTTGCATGGGTGGGGAGTAGAGCAATTACTCTACTCTGGAAACTCCTGCCACTCAATACTACATTGCCTCAGAACTGTAAAAATCAGCAATGCTGCACTGACTTAGAACTGTGAATATTAGCCTGAATGGTGGCATGTCCCACACTTAGATATAATTATGATTGGTGCACCAGAATGGTAATATGGTGAATGGTACTATGTACCCCACTTAAACAGAACCGTATCCGTTGCCCTGCATCACATCTAGATAGGATTGTGAATGTAAGCAGTGCCACACTTGGTTAGAACTGTGAATATTAGCCTGTGTCACATCTAGATATGATTATGAATCTTAGCAATGCCACACTTGGTTAGAATTATGAACATTAGCCTATACCAGACCCAGACAGGATTGTGAAATGTTAGGAATGTCACACTTGGTTAGAATTGTGAACATTAGCCTCCGTCGCATCTAGATAGGATTGTGAATGTTAGCAGTGCCACATTTGGTTAGAACCTTAAATATTAGCCTGTGTCACATCTAGATAGGATTATGAATGTAAGCTATGCCACACTTGGTTAGAATTATGAACATTAGCCTATGCCAGACCCAGGCAGGATTGTGAAATGTTAGCAATGCTGCACTTGGTTAGAATTATGAATTATTAGCCTGTGTCGCATATAGATATGATTGTGAATGCTAGCAATGCCGCCCTTGGTTAGAATTGTGACTATTACCCTGGGTCTCATCTTGATAGGATTGTGAATGCTAGCAGTGCCACACTTGGTTAAAATTGTGAATATTAGCCTATGCCAGACCCAGACAGGATTGTGAAATGTTAGCAATGCCACACTTGGTTAGAATTTTAAAGATTATTCTGCCTCACATCTATATAGGATTGTGAATGTTAGCAAAGCCACACTTGATTAGAATTGTGAACATTAGCCTGCATCGTATCTAGATAGGATTATGAATGTTAGCTATGCCACACTTGGTTAGAATGATGATCATTAGCCTATGCCAGACCCAGACAGGACTGCGAAATGTTAGCAATGCCGCACTTGGTTAGAATTATGAATATTAGCCTGCGTCGCATCTAGGTAGGATTGTGAATGTCACAGTGCCACACTTGGTTAGAATTATGAATTATTAGCCTGCATCGGATCTAGATAGGTTTGTGATTGTTGGCAAAGCCGCACATGGTTAGAACTGTGAACACTAGCCTATGCCAGACCCAGACAGGATAGGGAAATGTTAGCAATGCCACCCTTGCTTAAAATTGTGAACATTAGCCTATGCCAGACCCAGACAGGATTGTGAATGTTAGCAGTGCCACACTTGGTTAGAACTGTGAATATTAACCTGCGTCACATCTAGATAGGATTATCAATGTTAGCAATGCCACACTTGGTTATAATGTTAAACATTAGCCTATGCCAGACCATGACAGGATTGTGAATGTTAGCAATGCCACACTTGGTTATAATGTTAAACATTAACCTATGCCAGACCATGACAGGATTGTGAAATGTTAGCAATGCTGCACTTGGTTAGAATTATGAATTATTAGCCTGCGTCGCATCTAGATACGATTGTGAATGTTAGTAATCCCACACTTGGTTAGCATTGTGACCATTAGCCTGGGTCGCATCTTGATAGGATTGTGAATGTTAGCAGTGCCACACTTGGTTAGAATTGTGAATAATAGCCTATGCCAGACCCAGACAGGATTGTGAAATATTAGCAATGCCACACTTGGTTAGAATGATGAATTATTAAACTGCATCACCTCTAGATAGGATTGTGATTGTTAGCAAAGCCACACTTGGTTAGAACTGTGAACACTAGCCTATGCCAGCCCCAGAAAGGATTGTGAATGTTAGCAGTGTCACACTTGGTTAGAATTGTGAATATTAGCCTTTGTCGCATCTAGAGAGGATTGTGCATGTTAGCATTGCCAAACTAGAATGGATAGAGTGCATAGAAGGATAGTGCACATGGAATGATAGGAACAAATGAAGTGATAGAACAGATGTAGTGGATTGAACGGATAGAATAGATGTTACGGATAGAACTGATGGAATGCATAAAATGGAGGGAGATCATTGAACAGATGGAATGCATGAAACATATAAAGTACATGGAAATGACGAGTACAGAACACCGATGGAGTGTAGGTGACGGATGAAGTGCATGGGGCGGATGAATACAATCTAGTTGATGGAACGGATGGAACGGATGGAACGGATGAGTAGATGGAATGGAACCATCAAATTGAGATGGCGGAACGGATGGAGTGGATAGAACAGATGGAATTGGCAGAACGGATAGAGTGGACAGACCCGGATGTAGATGGACAAAGAGTTTATGTAGATGAACGATGCAATGATAGAATGAATTGAATGACTAATAAACCAAATAAAGAACCAGGCGAAATGTTTGAACAGACAAAGCCGATTGAACAGATTGGGTGAATAAAACGGATAGAATAAATGGTTCAGATATGCGCTTGATCTCAAGCACCTACTGAAAACCACCATATCACATCACCACGCTTACTCTCTTCTATACACCACCACTCAACTAGAGCACAGCAATACTATGACATATTCGGTGTAGCTGTTCTCATACTAACACCTGCCACATACCTCCCATCAACCTAATTAAACACAACTGGCTGCACACCCACCAGCCTAGGCATTCTTCTCAGGCTTAACGCAGCCAGAATCAGTCTCGGTATCACTAGCCAGAACGAACACATACTCCTGATCTCCCAACCGCCACACCTATCGCTAAGAAGCAGTTATCATACGAGTGCCACACCAGCTGCACACATATCCGGTGCTCACACGCACCTTATGACTCTCTCTCTCTCTCTCTCTCTCTACTGACTTGAACTATGGTTCCCGAGGGTGTTCAACCTACCAGCGCCTTGAGATCATACCATTGGTACATAAGGCGTTATATAAATGCAAAGTAACATGACATAACATGTCATCATACATTCCCAAGATGGGGGTGAAGGACCCAATCAGAACTGCCATGGGACTGACTCGTGCAAAAAACACCTAGGGCATGATGAGTGATCCTTGGGGTATTCTGCAGGTAAGATGGATGAAACCACCATTTTGAGCTTGGCACGTGCACTTCCAAGGGTAGTCAGTAACCCATCTGCAAGTGAATATGCCCCAGTTGATGGTGTTGTGGAATCTTTGTAAGAGATGAGACTGGTTGACTGTAAATAATGCAGCACAGATGTTCACTAGGAATTAACACAACTTCTGTGTTCCTATCAAGAGATTCAAGAACGTCTCTCTCATGTCTAGTATACCTGTTTTCAGTTTTTCTGTGTAGAGGGAAGCCAGATTGAATGTCATTAAGCAGTATGTGATTCCCACTGTGCATCATGATTTGCAAGGCTGTGATCTACTCCAGAAATATTCCAACAAAGGTAATAACAGTGAGTGAGTGGTAGATCTCCATAGTGACTGGGACAGAGATTGTGTTTATAAATGTGCAGTAATGATGTCTTAGTTGGGGGCAGAAGGCCTCGCTGGAATGTGAGGTGTTCCAGATTTCTACAATGGTTTTCAAAATGTTTGCATCCACATATTCATCAAGGAAGCAAGGCAAGGAAAGCCCTCCTCTGCTGAAGTTTGATATTTCCTGGATAGGGTGAACTTGTCCTGTGCAAATAAGGTAGCAAAGCTGTGGAAACGACAGGCTGTTGATTCATGCATAATTTAGAGACACAGGCCCTCATTACGACCTTGGCGGAGAACCATGGTGCAATTAGCACCATGGTCCATGGCGCTAAGCTGCCAACTCCGCCATGGGGGTTGGCGGACTTACCGCCCCATTCTGACCTTGGCGGGGCGGTAAGTCCCCAATCCCCATTTACCCTTCCCCATTCCCATTTTTGCCCCATAGGGCATAATGGGAGTGGGGAAGGCGTTAATTACGCCACCGTAAATTACGGTGGCGTAATTAACAACAAGTCCCTTAGCGCCATGGTTTTTACCGCCTGCAAAAAGCAGGCGTAAAAATCACCATGGCGCTACGGGAACTCGTACTCAGGCGGTAAGGGGCGCCATGGTTTACGCCGGCGTAAACCCCTTACCGCCTGGGTCGTAATGAGGGCCACAGTGTACAAGTTGCCAGCTTGACATCGTTGTGACTATGTTTCACCTTTTTCCTGAAAGGCTAATGCCAGGTCGTTTGTCAAGGGCGTGGTTTTACATTGAAAGAGTTGCATAGTTTGATGTACATTTTCAAAGCTGCTGTTTTGTTCTGGGCAGAGGTAATGCAGTTCTGTTAGGAAATGTCCACTCTCTTTTCAGTGAAAATGTGGTACACTCAATTGTGGATTTTCCGCTACAAGGTATCATTCTGAACCTGAGAATTGCACACGCAATGTTATGTTATTTTATGTTATGTTAATTTAAGTTATGTCATGGTCCTTGCTTAATGTGTTTGAATGTAGGAGTTGGAAATGTTAGTGTTGGGGAACAGTGAGGGGCTTGTTGGGCAGTTTGAGGCATCCACCAGGTGCATTAGTGGCAGAATGCTTGGTTGGTGCAATACTTGTTAGCTATGTCAAAAGGCATGTCTTCAAGTGACATGGTAGGTGGTTTTAGGTGTCCATCGGGAGCGTCTGTGGCATATCGCATTAGGAGAGTTACAAAGTCAGGTCTTTCATGTATTCCTTAATGTTAAGTGATCCTGGATTGTGTAGATTTCGTTTGGAAGTGAGTTGCAGAGCTGTGCCTTGATGTTAGAGAAAGCTGATCCTGTGTATCTCTTGTTGTGATTTGAAGTGGCACCCTTACTTAACCAGTAGCCAGTGAAGTGATCTTATTGCTGGTATTATGTGTTTCCTCCTGTGCAGTTTTAGAAGAGGTTGTACCACTGTGCTCTGGATGCAATTATTATTTTTGTGTGCGAGTTTTGCATGCTAAGGCTTATGTTGTGTTCTTACTCCATTCTAGATAATACACACAAAAGATAGTAAGTGATGGGGTGGTGAGGAAGGGCATTATCGACCTGATCTGGAGTAAGTGGTAGAAACAAGTCTGCAATATTGGTTTGTGGTTCTAATGTAAATTAATTGACCCCATGAGAATCCCAAGGTTCTTCATCAGCAGTGCGTTTTCAAAACAGTCCCCATTTCAGTAGGGCATGGTGTGCTCTTGTTGTGTGACATGGTAGGGAGAGATCATTATTTCTTTCTTGTCCGGATTTCATTTAAGATTTTTGTTAGTCAAACAGATGTTCACTTAAGAGGTTAAGTTCGTATGGGTGGTGTCTTTGTTCTTGTTGTTAGTAATTTTGAAAAAATGTATGTGTCATATGTGTTATTGTTGCAGATGAGTGCATGCCCTTTAATGGGGTTCCATACTTGTGGAGCGTTGCAGGATATGTTGCACGAATTTGAACAGAAAGTGGATAGCCAGGTGATTTCTGTTCTCTCCGTAAAGTAGGACCACATCCATTGCAAAATTGGATGAATATTGGAGATATCACAGAAACGTGCGCTTGCCCCTTTGAAAGTGCAATTAGAACTAAGACAAACATTTCCCCAGTGCAGAAAATGTGTACTTTCCATGCATCGCCTACCAGGACAAAGCACTGTGACTAGGGCAAACATTGCCCTACTGCAAATAAAAAGTGTATTGAAAGGAAATGTTATTGCACTAGGGACATCTGTGTGTTGTGCTAGTTGCACTTGCACCGTGCACAGTTCCTGTCATACTGCATTACCAGCCTAATCTGTAATGCTGTAGCATGTTAAATGGAGTAGCAAACGTAAAAAGTGAGGTGTAATGCTTTTGTCCACCTCCATTTTACACGCTGACTCATTTTGATGCAGTGATGAGGTGGAGGAAGGGCATGGAGAGAAGATACGGTATCCACTGTGCTGGCCTCGCCGTCTCATCAGTGCATTTCGTTGTACACCTGCATGATATTTTAATGCATGCATACAACAAATGGATTCCTATGGAATCTGCCTCGAGTTTGCTCCTGGTCAAAACCAGGAGATTCTGTAGGAATCCATCAGTAACCGCCACCCGGAATGCACATTTGCAGGCAGCATTTTCTTTTTCATGAGACAGGCTGGGAAAATGAAAGTGTAAAAGCAGTTTGCCGGTTTTAACTTTTTCCTTCTCCGCTTTGCCTGGTGAATGAGTAATATTCCAACATTGCATGTAGCAGACCCCGCAGCACATAGGGTTTAACGTGAGGGGACCCCTGCATGCAATTGACATTTCCGGCTAAAAGATGGTGTATGAATTTTTCACTGATGCCACGTTTTTGTACACGTTACAGGTATTGACTTGAAACATAACTTTCCAGTATTGTATCTGTGTTTGGTATATTACAAATTGATCGGTAGTTTGGGGAGTCATCCGGGTTACCAGTGACGTTTTTTGAGGTGTGGCTGTACATGGGCAGCATTGAAAATTCATATTTTCAGTGAGGAGTGCATGACTTAATAGCAGAAATATATGTGCATGTCCTTGCTAAAGATGTTTTTAAATATGTACGGAAGGCAGAGGTCCATTGGCTAGCCTGCTTTATTGCTTTCGTTCATCAGCTCAGAAAGATCCACTCTGAACATGTGTTTGAAATTGATGACCAGTAAAGATGTTGGTGAAGTTTGTTGTTGCCCTCAAAGGACAAAGGTGCGGCTATTAGCTGCACAGGCTGTTCAGGAGCAGGGAGTGAGAAAGCTGAGCTGGTGTGTGTGGCCATGCCCCCTGTACATAAAACACTTCTGGAGGCCCCACAGCCCTGACCAGGGGCGTTGCTAGGGGGGGCTAAGGGGGCTGTAGCCCCTGATCTTTTGGTTGTAGCCCCAGATAGAATCTCAGGAGCTACAGCCAAAAGACTAGCTAGCCCCCAGTCCCAACAGTTCCGACATCAGCGTAGCCCCGGGTGTTTTCCAGACCTAGCAACTCCCCTGGCCCTGACACTCACACAGGGCCGTCATGAGGGAGGTGCAGGGGGGGAAAACTGCCCCGGGCCTCGCACTTGCGGGGGGCCTCGCAGCCCCCTCTCCTAAGTAGAAGGCAGCACAGTCTCTCGTGTCCTTTATTCACACGGGGGACTGTGCTGTCTCCTGTCCGCCCCCGCAATGATTTTGCTGTTTGTTGCAAAGCCGTTTGGCTCCTCAACAAACAGCAAAATAATGGGAGACAGCAGGGCTCATAAGTGAGCTCCACTGCCTCCCATTATTCAGCTGACAACATGGACATGCTGCCTAACAGGAGAGGACTCCTCTCTTGTCAGTCAGTGTGTTCACTTTGCTCAGCATGACCTCGCTGACTGACAGGAGAGGACTCCTCTCCTGTCAGTCAGTGTGTTCATGTTGTCAGCGTGATCACGCTAACTGATAGGAGAGGAGTTCTCTCTTGTCAGTCAGTGTGTTCACATTGCTCAGCATGACCACACTGACTGACAGGAGATGAGTTCTTTCTTGTTAGTCAGTGTGTTCACATTGCTCAGCATGACCACGCTGACTGATGGGAGAGGAGTTCTCTCTTGTCAGTCAGTGTGTTCACCTTGCTCAGCATGACTACGCTGACTGACAGGAGAGGAGTTCTCTCTTGTCAGTCAGTGTGTTCATGTTGCTCAGCATGACTACGCAAACTGATGTGAGGAGTTCTCTCTTGTCAGTCAGTGTGTTCACGCTGCTCAGCATGACTACGCTGACTGACAGGAGAGGACTCCTCTCCTGCAAGTCAATGTGTTCATGTTGTCAGTGTGATCACGCTGTCTGATTGGAGAGGAGTTCTCTCTTGTCTGTGTTTTCACGTTGCTCAGCGTGACCACGCTGACTGATGGGATAGGAGTTCTCTCTTGTCAGTCAGTGTGTTCACGTTGCTCAGCGTGACCACGCTGACTGATGGGAGAGGAGTTCTCTCTTGTCAGTCTGTGTGTTCACGCTGCTCAGCATGACCACACTGACTGATAGGAGAGGACTCCTCTCCTGTCAGCCAGTGTGTTTATGTTGTCAGCATGATCACGCTGACTGATGGGAGAGGAGTTCTCTCTTGTCAGGCAGCATGTCTACGTGTCGGCTGCGTGGATGCTTTTTAAGGGTGCATGGAGGTAAGGTAAGTGTTTTTATTTTAAATTAAAAGTGTATATGTGTATTTAAATTAAATTAGTATGTATATGTGTATGTATGAATGCATGCTTTCATGTTGGTGTTTGTGTCAATGCTGTGTTTGGTTTTATGTATACATGCATGTATGGAGTTGTGTAACTGGTGGATGAATGCATGGGTGAAAGTGTTTTTTGTGAGTGTGTGTTCAGCACCATCCCTAAATGTAGCCGCCCTGGGGGCCACTTCATTAATGGGTGGGTTCATGGCATCAGAGGTGCACCTAGGCTAAAATGTCAGGGGGAAAGGGGACTAACACTTCAAATGTTGGGAGAGGCGCTAATGTCAGAGGCTGTGAGGAAGGGGCAAACTTCCTTGTGTGGGGGCACCTAACATCTTTCCACATTTCGAATGAGACTATTCTGGTGATGCTTCAATGTTACAAGCAGCTACCTCTTGCCTTCATTTCTGAAACGTCACACTTAAGGACTGCTGTGAGAATGAGATGTCTCATGTCCCCACTTCCCTTATAATCACTCCCCTAGCATGCAAGTGCTAACCCCACATCACGATTTCAATTACCTAAAAATGTATGCATATGAATGCAGGTGCTAACAGTGAAATGACTTCTCATGGCCATGCTAATCCCTATGGCAATTCTCACCCAGTTCCTGCCCTCCCCACCCAAAACACCTCCTCAGTGGAACTCTTTGAGCTAGCTTTAAACATGCCTTACCATCAAATGTTGCCCTCAATGTGCCTGCAAGTGTTTCCTCAAAGGAGTGTTCTGAGAATTCATGACTTTATTTGAGTTGTAAACACGTAACTGGTGTAATAAAAATGTCTTAATCAGGTCTGCCTTTGGCCACTCAATTTAAAAATACCCTGCGTGGCTTTCGCTGAAGTTCTTTTAAAAATATGCATTGGCAAAGCCAACAGTTTCGGCTTGTGTATAAGTATTAGGCATTCACCAGGCACTGCTATTAGCTGCTCAGGTACTCAAACCATTTTGCACTGGCACTATCAATGGCCAGCTAATACCAATGCAGAAGTGCCTTTCCCATGCCTACACAAATGCCCAAACTGTTGACATTGCCAGGGGTCTTTTTGCTTTACCCTTGATGCACAGGACTATGCATCAAGGTTAAAGCAAACATACTACTTGGCTAAATTGGCCCACATTGAATGTAGGCCAATCTAGCCAGTAATAACACTTATGGTACACAGTCAGCCTGGATATACTTTCTGTGGCATGGCATTTTTACTGGCTGGGAGTCCGTACATGGTAATAATGGCATATATTGATGCAGCCTGCATCAACATAATTAGAACAACCAGCATGAATATATTTTTATACTAGCATATCTTGTGTGGAAAGGCGGCATAAAATGTATCGGAGAATGTTCCTATGCACAATTTTTGATTTGCAACTATTGGGAATTTCCATGTGCTTCCATACAAAACCAATTGCAAACTGTATGGATTTCTACCCAATTTTGCAAAGAAAGTTCTATAAAATGCATACATGTAACCCAATGTTTCAAACATTTTCTTGGGAGTGAGAACCCCCCTCAAGCAACCCTTGTTTGGTTTGGCCTCCCTCACTGTGCTCTGTTGATCCTGCCTAATTGGCACAAACATTTAAGCCTCTTAAGTTCCGAAATGTACCAGCCTCCACTGTACATCATTTGTCACTGTATATGATGTGTGTTTTAATGCGCAAACAGGGGCAGGGTGCTCCTTAATGATATGATTTGGCATTTATAACGTGCCTGTACACAAGTGTTTCTAGGCGCGACAAGGCAAGGAGGGAGAAACAAAAGAGTAGGACAAAACACAGATCTTATTAGGCCTTGTGTCATTCAGATTGTGCAAGAGCAGGGAAGGGGGGAGGGGAGAAGTGCCGAGGGTGGGGTAGGATGCAGAAGTGCAGTAACAAAGGAGAAACAGGAGTGCAGCCAACGGGTGGCAAATGTGGGTGCTCATAAGTCCAGCCAACGGGTGGAGAATAAGAGCAAGAGTGGGGACTGTAGGGTTACAGATACAGACCACAAGTGTAGGGGAGCCAAGATGCAGTGCGGGATTGCAACAGGACATGCAGGGACCTGGGCCTGAATTCAGAGCTTGACCAGGTGACCAGTAGATGGATCAGGCAGGTGATCAGCAAGGGAGAGAAGAGAGAAGGCAGAAGCAAAGAGACAGGTCTTGAGGTGCTTCCGGAACCGGAGATGGTTCTCCTCAAGTTTCTGCGAGGCAGGGAGGCTGTTTCCAGAGGGAGGCCCCAGCTGAAGAAAGAGATCTGCCCTCAACTCTTTGCTTGGAAAAGTGACTGACCCTCAGAGAATTGGAGGTGGCGCAGTGGAGAGCTCATGCCATCTTATATATATTTATTCATGTGAGTAGAGAAATCTAACTTTGCTGTAGTTGATTTGGGGTTGTAGTAATAAACCATATTTGGGATCCTGCACACAAACTCAAGGGTAGATTTCTCGAGTCTCCTGTTTGCGGATGTGCCGCCACTGGCCGAGTGCAAAAAATTGTAAGGGGGCCTCACCAAATGTTTTGCCCCGGGCCTCACCACATCTTATGACAGCTCACAGCAGACAATGGTGTGACTGTTAGCGGCAGACACTGTTCAGGATTGAGGAGTGAGGAAGCTGTGCCGGTGTCTGTGGCCACGCCCCCTGTACATAAAACTCTTCTGGAGGCTCTGCAGCAGTGAACTCCATGGCAGACAAGGGAGCGGCTGTTAGCTGAACAGGCTGTTTGCTGAAAAGGGTTGGTTGTGTCTCAGTGGGATTGTGAGGCACTGGAGGCACCACCATTTGGGGGGTGTATTGTTGATGTTACAAAGGCCAGGAAAGCTGGTGGCAAGAAAAGGCAAGAGACGTTTGTGATATTAGTGAGTGTTGTGGCCTGCTCCTGGGTCACCAAAGCGGGCCACCGCAGATGTCAGGATCACCTGACGTAGACCTTTGGGCTGCGCCCACGCAGCTGACATTCAAAAGGGGACACCCTACAAGCTCCGGATCAACGGAGCGGAACACCATGACTGGGGGCACCCAACACACTGCAGCCATGGCTCTGGGGCCACCCAGGCCGGGGTTGCTCCGTGGGTACACAGCCAAGGCATTCAGGTAGGAAAGTGTTGACCAGCAGGGGCACCGTTCTCATGCAGGGCCACGCCAGTGGGCCTGCTGCATGAGTCGTGGCACCAGCATGGTGCTTTCAATAACACGCCAGTGTCAGTTCTTTGTTTGACTGAAGAGCCGGAAGCAGCTCGTCCTTTTTATTATCTTTGTCACAATGTGGCTACCATGTGACCAGTATACAAACCCTGGGAGTTACCATGCTCCCAGGAGGGGTGGCATGCAACACTCCTCCTTTTTCATAACGACCAAACAACACATCACCAAAAATATCAGACTATAAGCCCACTAATCTTCACACACTTAGAGGCCAGCTTACTCATTGGGGGGGACACTCAGGGTTGGTGAGTTACTGGTGACACATTAGAAACTCCACATACAAGCACATCCTTAATTAACCTGGGTGAGTGAACCTTGCACCACTGACACAACCCCATCGCTCACGCCTGACACCCCCTTACTACAAAACCCACAAACTCAAAAGTGCAGTGTCAAACAACATGTTGGCTGGGCCAGTTTAATCATGTCCAGTGTCTGCAGGCTCCCAGCCTTGGTGTGTGTGTGTGAATGGTGGGTCCATGTAGATCCCTTGCCGGTCCCCAGTATACCAGTGTGACTCCTATTGAGATCTCTTCTGGACAGTTCAGAGTTCAAGGGCTGGTAAAGCCACACCTGGAGGCACCAGGGGCCACATCGGCCTAGTCCTTATCTGGTGGGGTAAAAACGTGGCAGTATGCCAGTGGTAGCATGATGACTGATGAGTGCACAGTTTGGGGTGGGCAAAACCGCACCTGGCAGCACCAGGGTCCACACTGGCCTCGTTCATAGCTGGGGTAGGCTCACTGTTGCAGGGTACTGGCAGCAAGATGACAAACCGCTCCTTTCCCTTCCCCTTCCACTTAAGGACTGCTGGCAGGGAGACACGGGTGACAGGGTGTCTTGGGCCCCATAGCCTATTCCACTCCCCCAGGCAGGAGTCTCTGTGGCATGGGAGGGCGCACAAGCACTCATAAGAGCTGCAACCACCAATTGCTGTTCTCCTCCTTGACAGTCTTAGTCATTGTCAGGTGGCCCTCGAACATCAGGACGTTGCCCAGCAGGGGCAACATCCTGATGTAGGGCCACGCCAGTGGGCCTGCTGCATGCAGCATGGCACCAGCATGGTGTTTTCAATAACACGCCTGAGTCAATTATTTGTTTGACTGACCAGCAAGAAGCAGCTTGTCCTTTTTTTATACAAACCCTGGGAGCTACCATGCTACCAGGAGGGCTGTCATGCAACAGTGAGCTTGTTCTCCTCTTATTTATTGTCCTTCTCCACGATTTTCATCATGCGGAGCCGGGCCCTAGTGGTTGGTAACAGCTGACGCTTGGCTTTATGCCAGTCTTTATACTTTACATGTTCTGCCATTGATAATGCCTGCCATTGCAGTTTTGTTGGGTCTAGGCTCTGTCGCGGGGAGGGAGTCATACTCTGTCTGCACCTCGACCAGTTGAGCGTGCATCGACCAGCTGAGCGTGCATCACCCAGCCCATTGTCTATCTTAGAACTTTAAGGCTTCTTAAGTACCAAATGCATACATCTTGTATATATTAATTTCTCCTTTGCTGATGGCTGTGGTATCTGAAGTGGGATTCCTTATTTTGATGTGTTTAACCATCCTTTATGATTTGGAATATTTGTTGTAAAATCAAATGGTTATTGTATAGATTGCGCAGTTCTGCACACTTGTACAAATTATTTGAGAGTTGAATTATGAACCCCAGATTAGGGTCCACATTATTAAGTAGCTTGTTTGCATGGTTTGCACAGTTTTGTATAAGCTGTGCAGGTATACATCATTTTAACACTATTTTAGCAGTAAGTTGAATTTCAATCTGTAGATTGTGATATTGTCAAAAAGGTTGTGTTTTGCACAGATCAAGTGTTATGACCCATCCGAGGCCAACAAACAACTCTTCACTTCCAATGTTAAAGAGTAACAAGAAAGTCATGCAGGCTTCCAAAAGCCTCCTCATATAACACCAGAATCACTAATGCCAAATCCAACACTAGCAAACCTTTTACTATCCTGCGCAGACTCGAATCACCCTCGTCACCACTGTCCATCTTCACCAAAGACGCTGCTTGTTAAAGTAAACGATGTCCTCCTGGGAAAAATCTCCTAACTACAAGAAAAAATCTGATTAAAACAATTCACCATCCGCAATAAACCCTAGTGCCCTGAACACATACCACCTCGTGCCTCACCCCCGCCCCTCACCCCTTCAACTTCCCCACAGTATCGGAATCAGAAGTTGCCTGCCTCACCAAAGGCATGAAACCATCTTGCTTTAGAGTTGATGCATGCCAGGCCCCACTAATAAATACTTTGCTGCTGCTCTCATCCCCCAGATCACAGACATCATCTACAACACCTTTGCCTCATGCTCTGTCCCGAGCAGCCTCAAAGAAGCCTGGATCTTACACATACTCAAGAAACTATAACCTGACCCCTCCGCCACCTCCGCCCCCATCAACTACCGACCAATCACCACTGTCCCCTTCATCCTGAAAATTGTGGAACAAGTAGCCTACCTCCAGATCATACACTACCTGGAAAAAAAACACATCCTCGGCATTCGTCAATGGGGCTTACACCCTGGCTGTCACACAGAATCTGTCCTATTGGACCTCAAAAATCAACTTGATGACATCAGAGACTCAAGCAAGCTGTCCCTCCTATCCCTACTAGACCTCTTCACTGCATCCACCTAGTAGATCACCATACACTCAACCATCTATTTGTTGCAGCCAACTTATCCCCTGAAGCTACAAAATGGGTTTCCTGCTTGCGCGTTGGCATGTCTTCACTGGGGATCACACAGCCCTGCCCACTCCGATCACCTGTCACATCCCTCAATGCTCCTGCATATCTCCTAACCTCTACAATATCTGCATAAAACCACTCTTCAATCACCTGGATGCCCTGGGCATCACATACAACAAGTACATTGATGAAAAACAAATCCTCCTCCCCCGCAAGGGAGACTACTCACAGGACTCAACTTCACTCAACACCATCTACAAGTTAAATCAAACCTGGATGGCCTCCCACGACTCTGCCTTAATTATGAGAAGACTGAAATCTTGCTCATCCGCAGACAAGTGCTACTTAACAACCTTTACCCAGCTTACCAATCCTTTAAGATAGAATCACACTCCCTTCACACGACATGTCAAATGAGTGCAGTCTCCCTTTCCGCCACACGCACCACAAAACTCCTAAATGCAAGCAACCCCTTTCTCTGGGCTGACAACCGCCTCATCATCTCTCAAGTCTCATTGGCTAAAAACTGGACTACTGCACTCGAAGGCATCACCGAGCACAACATCAACAAAATGCAAATCATCCAAAATAATGCCCTCTGTGCTGGCTTTGGCATCTTGAAATATCTGCTTTGACTTTGGCCTCTCGAAATACGATCATATCTCATCAGTCAGAAGAAAAGTACATTGGCTCCCGATCAGAAAATGCATCAAGTTTAAAACCTTCTCCATCACCCACCGCTGCATTTCCAACACAGCCCCGTCATACCTGTCACAGAGATTTGAAAAAAGAAAATCATCAAGACCTACTCAACCAACCAACGTTCACTGCCTCATCCATCCCAGATACAAGTGCACAAGAGTCAGAGGCTCCAGCTTCCCAGTTACCGCAGCCAAGTGATGGAACTCCTTGCTGCTCACCCTGTGCATTGAGCCTTCCTATTGGTCCTAGCTCAAACATATAAAAACATGGCTATTCATCTATCTGACTACCAAGTGGACGCTTCCCCCTTCCTTCACCCCCTACTTTCCCTGCTTCTTTAAGGCATCAGTAACTCAACCCCTCCACTACCTGGTTTTCTATTCTGTAACTAGCGCCTAGTGTCGCCCGCGTTAAGTGTGCTAACTATAAATGCAAAGAATAAATACATAACTCTGATTTACCATGCCCTTAAGCTCCTAGTAGTAGTGTGTGACCTAGATAACAATTAAATCAAATTGGCAGTTACTGCTCAACTATGACTAACATAAAGGCTGTGAAATCTCCTCTTAATAGTGTGGCCCGTAAACTTTCAGACATCTTTTCTAACCACATTGATGAGGCTTATTCTATGATTAGTGAAATAGCCACCTTAGTATATGTGGCTCACAATGATCGCAGGGGAACTGGAATCCAGTAAGTAATAAGAAAGCAGGAAGAGAAGGGAAGGGGGAGGGAATCTGTGGATGGAGCAGGCACTAACAGTTGTCAGTGGATAGGAAGGGTCCGGAGGCGTTTATCAATTTGCATGTGTGCGCTGTTGAGGAGGAGATAGCACTCACTTGGCACATCAGCAAGAGGGAGGCATCGAGGTAGGCCCCCAGTGTCTTCACTGAGGAGGAGACTGGAATACGGGTGCCATTGATGTTGAAGGCTTCGTATTATGGTCAAGCATTTTTAGTTTTGCTAATGGCATGACATGATTGATGCCTGTCTAGTTGTCATTAAGACACAGGCTGCACTTTGACATCGAGGCTAGGATGGTTGGGTAGGCCGTGTTGAGTGTGACAATGTCTTTTGGGTAGTTTCCAGAAAGGGGTATGAGAATTTGTGTATCATCGGCATAGTTGGTACATGTTATGCCGATGAAGTCTAGGAGGGGTCAAAGAGTGGCTTTGTAAAGATATTGTAGAGCGTGGGCGAGATACACGATCCTTGCGGAATGCCCCAGGTGATTGGGACTGGAAAGGCACTGGCGTTCTCAGAGAACACTGTCATTGTTCTGCCCTCCAAGAAGGAGGTTGTCCCGGTTGTGGCTTCCGGGGAAAAGAAGTCAGAAGTGGTCAGAGGGTGGCATAGGATTTTGTGATCCACTAAATCGAAGGCTGTCGACAGATCTAAAAGAAGGGTGGGTTTCCCTACATCCCTGATCTCATCCATCTGGTTTTTCAGGTTGAGGAGAGCTGACTCTGTGCCATGGCCTGGGCAGAATCCACACTGATGAGCTCCCAGAATGTGCTTCGCTTCCGAGTGGTGCAGATTTTTGACATAGGCCGCTCTGTCTAAGATTTTCAGCAGGAAGGGGACAATAGTAATAGGCCAGCAATTATTTGGTACTGCTAGATCCAGAGAGGATTTTTATAGAAGGGGAAGAAGCCAGGCTTCCTTAAGGCTGATTGGCACTATGCTAGCGGCAAATGAGGCATTGATGAAGGTAGTGGTAAAGGGAGCTAAGGTTTCTGCACACTCTTTGTAGAGCATCAAGATCTGATACCTGTTGGAAGCAAAATAAAGGGAGCCAGGGCTGCTATCCATAGTGGAGGTAGCAGTGGCTGAGGCCAGGTGAGAAGGATTTATGGTGGATTGCTTAGCAAGGATTTGTTTTCTAGAGTATTGATTTTAAGCAGCATGGCAAATTGAATGTTAGTGCACTATGATTTGTCTTTGGTGAGTGTAGTAGGGGAAGTTGTAGGCATTTCAAGTTCCCAGAGAATGGAGACTAGTTCTCTAGTGTTGGATTTAGCCACTTTTTATTCTAGAGTAGAATGCAGTGGATTCGGCATGAATGATGGCTTGTTTGTACAACTTAAAGGCCTTTGTGAATACTAGCCTCAAAGCATCTGATGGTGTTTTTTCCAGTTTCTTTCAGCGAGTTGTTTGTTTTTCCAGAATTCAAAGAGCTCAGAGGTGAACCACAAGTTGACGTGTCCAGCGTGGTTTGGCCTTGCAGGCAGCCAGGGGGCTGATGGTGTCGACTACGACTGCCAAGGTTGTGGCGTATAAGTCTGCTAGAACTTTAGGGTCATGTGTGCTGATGTGCCCTTGTTTGAGTGATTTGAAGAGTGGTAGTATGCAATCTTTGGTGAGTTTGTGTGTGCTGCCTGCTAGTGAGGGCAGAAGTGGTATAATAACAGGTTTTGTGTGCGTGAAGTGTGGGATCGAGAAGGCAATAATGTGGTGATCAGACCTTGGACAGGGCAGATTGGATTTGACAGTGACTTGGCAGTTGGGGTCTGCAATCCAGTCCAGGGTGGGAACTTTGGTATGTGTGGGAGAACTGATGCAGTGGTTGAAACCTATTGCATTGAATGAGATAGCCACAGAGGAGGCCTGCGAGTCTGTGGGGTCATTCAGGCCCAGGTTGAGGTGACTGAGGAGGATAGCTTTAGATGACTGCTTAATATTACTTCCTAGCGTGTGGAGAATGTTTTCTTCAAAAGTTAAGATTTTACCTGGTGGGCGGTAGATGATGTGGATTGAGATGGTGTTAGTCGGGGAGGTTGTCAATTTTAAAGATAAGATGTTGCAGTTACCCTTCAGCACAGTGTCGAGCAGCCTTATTTGAAGGGAATCTTTTGCTATGAGAGCCACACCTCCACCTCTGGCATTGAGCCTATTGTTCCAGAAGATGGTGAAGTCAGTTGGGATTGCTAGAGAGAGGGTGGGGCCAGAAGTTGAATGAAGCCATGTTTCTGTGTTGGCCAGGGCATCCAGTTTACCTGTAATGAGGAGGTTCTGAGTATCAAGCACATGGGCTGGAAGGGAGAAGGCATTGGCCAAGACAAGGTTAAGAGAGGGCCTGGGGAAGGATGTGTTTCTAAGGCTGTGGGCATTAACAGAGGGGCATTGACCTGTAGTGGTGGAGCAGGTGGCAATGGTTGCAGTGCTAAGTGCTTCAGTTTCAGGGCAGATTGCAATTTCATTGGGGCTGGTTGTATCCGTCAATGTGTCTGAGGCAATGTTTGCAGGGCAAGCAACCTTCTCAGCAGGGTTTTGACCCATAGGGGTGTGAGGGGTGGGGGGGCAGGCAGCATTAGAAGCAGTGCTAATAATGGGGCATGAGGCAAGGTTAACTAGGCAGATCACAATTGTGACAAGGCTATGGGTATTGTTTGTATAGCATAGCGTATTTGATTCAGGGAACATGGCATATTTGTTCAGGCTAAGTGTACCTGCCACAGTGCATGACACCGGGTTTTGTGGGTCGATATCCTTACTAAAGGGGTTATCATCATCAATAGCAAGGCCTGTCACATTTGTGGCATAGTTCATAGTATCAGACAAGGCGCTTAGGGGTCTACTAGGCAAGTGGCATTTTTGTCCTTAGTTACTTTGCATGAGACACTGGTAGTTTTCTTTTCGGTACAGCTAACATTTTGGGTAAGGTTTTGCTCAGGTATCACATGGTCTACTGCGTCAATGTCATTGCTAGCAGGGTTATCAACAACAATTGTATGGCTGTGATAGTAGTGGCATAGCGCATACTGTCAGACAGGGCACCTGGTGAATGCTCCGCTAGGCGTGTGGAATTCCTGTCAAGACTACACGCATTGGTTACTTTGCATGAGACATTGGAAATGTTCTTTACAGTATTGCTAATATTTTGGGCAAGGCTTCGCTCATAAATCACAGGCAGTCACGGCAAGACATGGGTCATTGAGCACCGGGCCATTAATAGTAGGGCTGAATGAAGCATTATTAGTAAGTTCTACATTATTTGCATGGTTGTGAGCAGAAGGTGAGCTGAAAGACAGTTTTTATTGCAATGCATTTGTCCATGGGCACCGTATGTGGAACATTTTTTGGCATATGTAACATTACTATGGGCCCGGTAACCAGCCTATGTGATTCTAGGGTGAGCGCTTTCTGTTCAGTCGAAGTCTGCAGCAAGTCCTCTGTCATATGTACCTTGCTTTTAATATTTGATGTGTTTGAATTACATTTTTCTTTTGCGATATTATAATATCTCATACCGATAAGTGCAGCATACGGCTTGCAGAATGTTTTAACCTTTGTATGATTATTACAGAGGTTGGAACATGGATTTTTTGAGGTGTAGGTGTATTGCTATAGGAGGTTGGGTTTCTCATTTCCTTGAAGATTTTGAACAATTTTTTATGCTGGCTGTTTGCTATTCTGATTAATTCAACACAATATCAGTTCTTGACCTTTAAAATTGCTGCTTCGTTGTGTTGGTTTGTTGATAGCATACTGATTAGTTGTTCACTTTGTAGCCTTTTCTCCATTACTAGTTTGTATTGAAATGTGTTTATTGGCATTATATAACTAAGACAAGCTCAGTTACATTAATTTGCTTTCGTCTTGTAGAAATACAGCCAACCAATAAACAAACAATTAAACACACAGGTACACTTGTTGAATTAGTGTTAATGCCCATGAGTCTGCTTTCTACAGATAGAATTTTGGTGGAGGGAGAATATATTGGAATCAGCCCTAGGCGAAGTCGAGGAGGCCAACAGACCTCAACCTTGTGGGGCAGGTGAAGTCTCGATTGTGAGTTCGTACAGGAGACAAAATGCATTCCAGTTTTGCAAAAAAAGGCCTGAAAATTGTCTTGTACAAAGTGATCTATCTTCTCAGTCAACAGCAGAGACCACATTTGAGTCCACCAGTCCTCCGCAGAGAGAGAGTTTTCCAGTTTCCAATAGGCCTGATAGTGGCTTTAGCTGCTAGGAGCATTGTATGAAGGCGTACATGTACTCCCCAGCCCACAAAAGACCCACAGGAGACATACAATAGGGACCATTGGGAGGGCATGACCAGTAATGGGGCTATGCTTAGTCAGTAGCCCTGATCAATAACATGTAGCTTGGTACAGCACCACCAGATGTGCATGTATTTTCCTGAACAACCGCTCCAACACTGGCCATCCCACCCCCACTAGCCTCATATGTTTTGTTTTGTCCCGGGTCAGGTAGTCCTGCACAAATAATTCAAACCCCTTTCTGCATATTGCACACTCTGGGTGGCCCTCCACAGGCCCTTCCAAACCTCCTGGCAGCCCTCCTCTGGGGTCTCCACCCGCTGTGCCAGGCCTGAACATAAATTGGTACTCCAACGCACAGCTTGGAGACTAGGCCTTCATGCAAGCGAGATATCAGTTCCATCAAATCACTTCATGAGAACGTAACCCTCTCAAACTTTGAAAGAAATCTTATGGCTACTTGCCTATTGTGTGGCTTCATTGCCCAGTACCTCAGTTGCCAAAAATAGCATTGACCCTTCTCTCCCATCCCAAGGGTTGCCATGCATTACTTAAACTATCAAATGTGTCCCTTTTTAAAAGGTTGCACTAAACGTTCATATCCTCTCGGTCTCCACTTGGAGAAGGTCAGCCCCTCATATGCCAGCTGGTAGTCTGGAATATAATGTATATGGGGAAAATAGAGGTAAATGATCAAAGGCCAAGTATGTAGGCCGTCCTATTCCACACATGGATGGTTGTCCTCATGGATGGAAGCTCATACAAGACCCCCTTGAGCCTTTTATGTGTGTCCCATTTTTCACAGTCCTAAAATATGTAGAATTGTACACGTGTGAGAGCAACATTTTCACAGATCCAGTGGGCACAGACCTTAACAAATTATATAGTAACTCTCTGCAATAAAAAAACAGCTGCACTGCACACTTGTACAATTCTACATAATTTTAGGATGAGGTTTGCTTCAAACAATCTTCTGTGTATTGCAAAATAACTGTGCCCGTGCGATATAAGTTTTGCCTGCAAAGTATTGTGGGCATGCAAAAATCCCAGTGAGTGCTTAATTCTGAAGCTAGGAAATGCTAGTAACAATCTAGGCAACTGCACCTTCTGTTCCTTTCTATGTTCAGCTGCAGAGGGCTTTCCAATATAATCATGTGTTCTGGTTTTTTGCCTCTTTAATCCCCATAAATCTTGTTTAACTGACACAGGGAATTCCAAAACACTTGAATTTCGCCAGTTATGGTAAGCTAAGCAACCATAACTCATGCCACCACCATGCACTGCTAAGACTAACACCCAGGACATCAAAGATGACATCACACATGTCATTGATGACATCACTGATGACATCACATGTCTGGCTCCCTCTTTTCTCCTTTACTGACATATCTAGGCCAGTAAAAGTCAAGAACTAAAAATTAAAAAATTGGTATATTTGTAGACTTACACTTCAAATATGTTCTTACAGTAATTCACTTGGGGTTCACTCACAGCATATGAAACACATACATAGGGCAAAACACAGATTTGGAAGACAGCAATTGTTTCTATGTATGAAGATTATTAGTAAGGTTATCAGCACTTTCTTATAGTTGTGTTTTTTCATTACTTCACTTTCCCGGGATATGCTCATATTTGTATACATTGTATAAACACTGCATACACTTAATCAGTTAGGGTATGAAGATTGGCTGGTACTACTGATGTTGTGTTTACTTAATTTTCCCTGTATATGTTCATATTTGTATGTGTTGTTGTCTATTTGTGTTTGGTTTTCAATAATGCAATTATGTTGTAAGTGGGTTTTATTAGCTAGTTATTAAATGTTTCACAGTAGGCAAAACTGTAATAAGAAAGCATTTATCATTTTACTATTCAACATGGTAAGATTATTAATATTGCACCTCCATCATGTATGCTGCACACAATGCCTATATTTGTACATGAGCAGCTTAGTATACTGCAAAGAACCTGCTAATAGAATGATATTCATATCAATGCATTCTTAAAGCACTACACACCTCATGATATTTATTCCAATAATCCTTCCCATGTTTTTATCAACATTACTATAAGAATCCCTTGTACAGAATTTTCATGAACAGTAAATGCACATGTGATGTCATCAGTGATGTCATCAATGACATTTGTGATGTCATCTTTGATGTCCTGGGTAGAGTATTAGTCTTAGCAGTGCACAGTGGTGGCACGAGTTATGGTTGCTTAGCTTACCATAACTGGAAAATTTCAAGTTTTTTTTTTCGGTTTTACCTGGAACCATAACGTCCCTTTAACAAAGGTTTTTTCACTGAATTCCATAGGTTTTTAGTAGCACAACTTAACCATAAAGTCCCTTTAACAAAGTTTTTTTCACTGAATTTTATAGGTTTTTAGTAGGGCAACTTAACCATGACATCCCTTTAACAAAGTTATTTTACTGAATTACATAGGTTTTTGGTAGCTCAACCTAACCATAATACCCTTTTAACAAAGTTTTCTCACTGAATGTAGATAGAGATAATATACATTTGATAAATGTTTACTAGGATTCCCTTAACTTACATACATATAACATAGAAAATACTGAACCCCCTGTCCCCGCTACTGATTTTGATGTCCGCAGACTGTGCGCATGTCCGCGGACGGGTGCGGTCACCATCAACACTATCCAAAAACTAAGAGAGTATCTTACATTATTTTATCATTCAATAAAAACACCAAACATGTTCAAAAAGCACCACATAAATACATTACATTTACAGGGTAATTCATAGAATTTCGCAGAAAAGTGTCGCAAGCGGCTGGCGCAGAGTGTCCGCGTGCGATTGACTGCGCCAGGCACGTGCGCTAAAACCGATTTCCGCGCACAGCGTATTCATGGATTTCATGCTCCCAAACCAGCCGTGGCGCAGAGTATCGCAGCGACCCTGCAGCAGCGCCAGTAACGCCCCCAAGAACGCCCTCGCGCAAGGAAAAGGCAGCAAAATCGCTAAATCATCGCAAAGGGCTGCGCTAACCCTGGACCAGTTTACAGGGCAGCCAAACAAGGAACGCAAAGCGGGTAACGTGCATATCAGGGGTACACGTGAAGTCATACACGCGATTGGCCAGGGTAAGTGTATTACAGGGGTACACGTGAAGTCATACACGCGATTAGCCAGGGTACGTGTATTACAGGGGTACGCGGGAAGTTTAACACGCGATTGGCCAGGGTATGTGTATTACAGGGGTACGCGGGAAGTTTAACACGCGATTGGCCAGGGTACGTGTATTACAGGGGTACGCGAGAAGTTTAACACGCGATTAGCCAGGGTAAGTGTATTACAGGGGTACACGTGAAGTCATACACGCGATTAGCCAGGGTACGTGTATTACAGGGGTACGCGGGAAGTTTAACACGCGATTGGCCAGGGTACGTGTATTACAGGGGTACGCGGGAAGTTTAACACGCGATTGGCCAGGGTACGTGTATTACAGGGGTACGCGGGAAGTTTAACACGCGATTAGCCAGGGTAAGTGTATTACAGGGGTACACGTGAAGTCATACACGCAATTAGCCAGGGTACGTGTATTACAGGGGTACGCGGGAAGTTTAACACGCGATTGGCCAGGGTACGTGTATTACAGGGGTACGCGGGAAGTTTAACACGCGATTGGCCAGGGTACGTGTATCACAGGGGTACGCGGGAAGTTTAACACGCGATTAGCCAGTGTAAGTGTATTACAGGGGTACACGTGAAGTCATACACGCGATTAGCCAGGGTACGTGTATTACAGGGGTACGCGGGAAGTTTAACACGCGATTGGCCAGGGTACGTGTATTACAGGGGTACGCGGGAAGTTTAACACGCGATTAGCCAGGGTAAGTGTATACAGGGGTACGCGGGAAGTTTAACACGCGATTAGCCAGGGTACGTGTATTACAGGGGTACGCGGGAAGTTTAACACGCGATTGGCCAGGGTACATGTATTACAGGGGTACGCGGGAAGTTTAACACGCGATTGGCCAGGGTACGTGTATTACAGGGGTACGCGTGAAGTTATACACGCGATTAGCCAGGGTACGTGTATTACAGGGGTACGCGGGAAGTTTAACACGCGATTGGCCAGGGTACGTGTATTACAGGGGTACGCGGGAAGTTCAACACGCGATTGGCCAGGGTACGTGTATTACAGGGGTACGCGGGAAGTTTCACATGCGATTTGGCCAGGTACGTGTATTACAGGGGTGCGTGGGAATTATCACACGCGATTTGGCTTGGTACGTGTATTACAGGGGTGTGCGGGAATTATCACACGCAATTAGGCTGGGTGGGTCCTCACAGGTGTTCCCTGTACACCCTCCACAGCCCCTGCAGGCAGCCCACAAAACAGGGGACTACCCTGCACACCTGCTCATGTCCCCCTGCGCCCCCACCCCCCAGCAGTGCAGGGGCAGCCTCCACCAGGCCCCCACTCATGTCTCCCACCACCCCCACCCCCCAGCAGTGCAGGGGCAGCCTCCACCAGGCCCCCACTCATGTCTCCCACCACCCCCACCCCCCAGCAGTGCAGGGGCACCCTCCACCAGGCCCCCACTCATGTCTCCCACCACCCCCACCCCCCAGCCACCAGGGGCACCCTCCACCAGGCCCCCACTCATGTCTCCCACCACCCCCACCCCCCAGCAGTGCAGGGGCACCCTCCACCAGGCCCCCACTCATGTCTCCCACCACCCCCACCCCCCAGCAGTGCAGGGGCAGCCTCCACCAGGCCCCCACTCATGTCCCCTATCACCCCCACCCCCCCGCCACCAGGGGCACCCTCCACCAGGCCCCCACTCATGTCTCCCACCACCCCCACCCCCCAGCAGTGCAGGGGCAGCCTCCACCAGGCCCCCACTCATGTCTCCCACCACCCCCACCCCCCAGCAGTGCAGGGGCAGCCTCCACCAGGCCCCCACTCATGTCCCCTATCACCCCCACCCCCCGCCACCAGGGGCACCCTCCACCAGGCCCCCACTCATGTCTCCCACCACCCCCACCCCCCAGCAGTGCAGAGGCAGCCTCCACCAGACCCCCACTCATGTCTCCCACCACCCCCACCCCCCAGCAGTGCAGGGGCAGCCTCCACCAGGCCCCCACTCATGTCTCCCACCACCCCCACCCCCCAGCAGTGCAGGGGCAGCCTCCACCAGACCCCCACTCATGTCTCCCACCACCCCCACCCCCCAGCAGTGCAGGGGCAGCCTCCACCAGGCCCCCACTCATGTCCCCTATCACCCCCACCCCCCGCCACCAGGGGCACCCTCCACCAGGCCCCCACTCATGTCTCCCACCACCCCCACCCCCCAGCAGTGCAGGGGCACCCTCCACCAGGCCCCCACTCATGTCTCCCACCACCCCCACCCCCCAGCCACCAGGGGCACCCTCCACCAGGCCCCCACTCATGTCTCCCACCACCCCCACCCCCCAGCAGTGCAGGGGCACCCTCCACCAGGCCCCCACTCATGTCTCCCACCACCCCCACCCCCCAGCAGTGCAGGGGCAGCCTCCACCAGGCCCCCACTCATGTCCCCTATCACCCCCACCCCCCCGCCACCAGGGGCACCCTCCACCAGGCCCCCACTCATGTCTCCCACCACCCCCACCCCCCAGCAGTGCAGGGGCAGCCTCCACCAGGCCCCCACTCATGTCTCCCACCACCCCCACCCCCCAGCAGTGCAGGGGCAGCCTCCACCAGGCCCCCACTCATGTCCCCTATCACCCCCACCCCCCCGCCACCAGGGGCACCCTCCACCAGGCCCCCACTCATGTCTCCCACCACCCCCACCCCCCAGCAGTGCAGGGGCAGCCTCCACCAGACCCCCACTCATGTCTCCCACCACCCCCACCCCCCAGCAGTGCAGGGGCAGCCTCCACCAGGCCCCCACTCATGTCTCCCACCACCCCCACCCCCCAGCAGTGCAGGGGCAGCCTCCACCAGGCCCCCACTCATGTCTCCCACCACCCCCACCCCCCAGCAGTGCAGGGGCAGCCTCCACCAGGCCCCCACTCATGTCCCCTATCACCCCCACCCCCTGCCACCAGGGGCACCCTCCACCAGGCCCCCACTCATGTCTCCCACCACCCCCACCCCCCAGCAGTGCAGGGGCACCCTCCACCAGGCCCCCACTCATGTCTCCCACCACCCCCACCCCCCAGCAGTGCAGGGGCACCCTCCACCAGGCCCCCACTCATGTCTCCCACCACCCCCACCCCCCAGCCACCAGGGGCACCCTCCACCAGGCCCCCACTCATGTCTCCCACCACCCCCACCCCCCAGCAGTGCAGGGGCACCCTCCACCAGGCCCCCACTCATGTCTCCCACCACCCCCACCCCCCAGCAGTGCAGGGGCAGCCTCCACCAGGCCCCCACTCATGTCCCCTATCACCCCCACCCCCCCGCCACCAGGGGCACCCTCCACCAGGCCCCCACTCATGTCTCCCACCACCCCCACCCCCCAGCAGTGCAGGGGCAGCCTCCACCAGGCCCCCACTCATGTCTCCCACCACCCCCACCCCCCAGCAGTGCAGGGGCAGCCTCCACCAGGCCCCCACTCATGTCCCCTATCACCCCCACCCCCCCGCCACCAGGGGCACCCTCCACCAGGCCCCCACTCATGTCTCCCACCACCCCCACCCCCCAGCAGTGCAGGGGCAGCCTCCACCAGACCCCCACTCATGTCTCCCACCACCCCCACCCCCCAGCAGTGCAGGGGCAGCCTCCACCAGGCCCCCACTCATGTCTCCCACCACCCCCACCCCCCAGCAGTGCAGGGGCAGCCTCCACCAGGCCCCCACTCATGTCTCCCACCACCCCCACCCCCCAGCAGTGCAGGGGCAGCCTCCACCAGGCCCCCACTCATGTCCCCTATCACCCCCACCCCCCGCCACCAGGGGCACCCTCCACCAGGCCCCCACTCATGTCTCCCACCACCCCCACCCCCCAGCAGTGCAGGGGCACCCTCCACCAGGCCCCCACTCATGTCTTCCACCACCCCCACCCCCCAGCCACCAGGGGCACCCTCCACCAGGCCCCCACTCATGTCTCCCACCACCCCCACCCCCCAGCAGTGCAGGGGCACCCTCCACCAGGCCCCCACTCATGTCTCCCACCACCCCCACCCCCCAGCAGTGCAGGGGCAGCCTCCACCAGGCCCCCACTCATGTCCCCTATCACCCCCACCCCCCCGCCACCAGGGGCAGCCTCCACCAGGCCCCCACTCATGTCTCCCACCACCCCCACCCCCCAGCAGTGCAGGGGCAGCCTCCACCAGGCCCCCACTCATGTCTCCCACCACCCCCACCCCCCAGCAGTGCAGGGGCAGCCTCCACCAGGCCCCCACTCATGTCTCCCACCACCCCCACCCCCCAGTCACCAGGGTCACCCTCCACCAGGCCCCCACTCATGTCTCCCACCACCCCCACCCCCCTGCCACCATGTGCAGCCCCCACCAGGTCCTCACAATGTGCGTAATGGTCAGCCTCCACAGCCAAAAAGCCCTACCAAGTAACCCATTCACCCACATGGAAATGGAAATCACATGTTACACCCCCAATGTTCATGAAGCAAATGAACCCATGTCCGTCACACACATATTTTCCAATTGAATGGGAAAACACACAACATGACATGCATGAAACCAATGAGATGAAACCACACAGTGAACAATGAAAAAAAAAATGTATTAGAAAAAAATACGAATGCTAAAGAAAGAAAACTAACTACAATGTAAATGTGAAAAAAGAAGCTGCATGTCCGCATAAAAACACAAAACTAGAAAATCTAATCCAAAAAATCTTGTCCAAAGTGAAATGTCAAAACTCTCCGTGCAACAAAGAACTATGTACAAAAATAACAAGGGTCCATCATCACAACAGAACTAAGGAAACCTCCTAAAAAACCTACCTAAATATCAACTATATACAAAAAGTGGAGCAGTGTCCGTCGACTCCAAATCATAAGAAAAAAAAAAGGAAACCTAAAACTAAAGAACTATATACAAAGGCGGCGGGCAAGTCCAGCGGCTCACTCTGTGGTGTTCCGGGCCAGGGCATCATCGAACTCCTGTTCGATGTCCCGGAGGCGGTCCAGTTCCATGGCCCCGAGGGTCCGCAGGGACGACGCCGTGTCCTCCTCCAACCCCTTGCGGATTGCCTCGAGGCACTCGGCCCGCCTCAGGGCCCTCCGCATGGAGTTCTCCGCCCTGACCATTGTGAGCCGCGCCTCTTCCGCCCGCCGCCGCTCCGCACCTATGGCGTGGCCCAACCGCTGCCACACGGAAGACACTCTCTGTCCTGGGTCCTCCTGCCCTCCGGCCGATGCCTGCCCCTCCGATGTCGAAGGCCCCGAGCCTTCATGGCTCCCACCATCTTGCTGCTGCTGCTGCTCTGCCTCTGCCCGTGCACTGCCTCCTGCTGCCTGCACATCCTCCGCCGGCTGGGGTGCAGTTGTTGATGTGGCCACCCCTGCTGGACGTCCGACTCCCGACTGTGGCAGGGATGCCTCCTCCACCAGCCTGGCCGCACTGTCAGAGGCAGCTCCACAGGGCACCCAGGTGACTGATGGGTGGGAAGATGGCACAGAAGACGACTGGCGCGTAGGGGGTCCAGTTGAGGAGGGGGTCGGAACAAGCCCCATCAGACGGAGGAATCCGGTCTGGGTGACCTGTCCCAGCAGGCTGACGTGGTCAACGAGCCATTCGAGATGACGTGCAGTCTCTCCATGAAAAGACTGCAGGTCACCTCGCATGGCCCGTTGACGCAACGCCACACCAGCCAGGACAGGCTCAACCCGGTCCTGGATGGCCACGTCCGCAGGCAGAGGAAGGCCAGTTGACGTCAGCTCATCCCCTGCCTGAAAACGGGTCTGGACGTAGGCATCCCTGCTGGTGCAAGATGATGCAGGGACAGGATCGGGGACAGGATTGCACACAGGCACCTCCGCGGCCGCCTGTGCTGCCTCCTGTCCCTGGTCCTGCACTGCACCACTAGCACCAGTGGGATCCCCACCTCCAGACCCCGTCTCTGGTGCTTGCGCGGCCCCCTCCTCCACCAAACCCCCCACCAACCTGGATGACTCTGTGCCATCTTCCCCTGTTGGGCCCTGTGGGGTCCCAGCTGCCCCTTCTGCTGCCGAGGAGTCCAACTGCAACCTCCGCCTCTTGGACCTCCCCCCGGCAGCTGCGGCTTGGGACGCGGCACCGGACTCCTCACTCCCCGACGAGATGACAACACGGGAGGGGAGCCGGGCCTTGCGTCTCCGGCTGGCGGTCGGATCCCCGCCACTGTGCTCCACAGCACCTTCTCCGCCCTCTTCATCAGTTGACGCTGCAGACAGGGAGAAACAAAACACAGGCATCAGGGCACTGTACAATGGACACATACACGCATGACAGTTGCACATGAGTGGCATTGGCAAACCTCAGACATGTCATCACAATCCCCAACACACATGTCATTGCAACTGGCACACATGAGCCATACCACAGCCATATCGCAACTGCCACCACCATCCCTACACATACAACAGCATCAGCAGCCAAAGGGGAGCCATACATCACATGCAACACAGGAAGTGCACCACACATGTACACACACCACCACACTTGCATGCATGTCTACACCTCTGCCAAGTGTCGCACTGTTCAGACGGGCATCCATGTCACATCTGCCAATCAGGCTTCCACATACCGCTGTCACATGCATCCATGTAGCATCACTGTTGCACCTTTGACAAATACACACACATGCACATGTACACAGTGCTCATACATGCAGCCGAAAACAACATACATGCCTGACATCACGGACATGTCTACTTACATACACATTCATCCAAACATGTGTGCACGCACAACTGCATTTGCCATGCAAGCCCACACACACAAGCACCATCCATGTCTCACACATTACAGCCCTCGCATGTGTCAGCCCCACGGCCCTGTACACCCCCACCCATACTCCACCCCATACAAACAGATGTGCAACCGGCACAATGGGGAATGATCACCACACGCCCTGCTCACAACCAGGATGCATGTACACTCACCGCTCGACTCCAGACGGCTCTGCTTCTCTAGGACCTGGACGTGGAGCGCTGGGGATATGCGTTCCAGGACCCCCATCTGTTCTTCCGACAAGTGGCCCCGGCGCCCCTTGGCATCCGCTGCCTTCAAGAGGCGCCGGGCCTTGTTCAGGGTCCTGGACCTGAAGTCCTCCCAGCGCTTCCTGACATGTTGTAAGTCCCGGACTGCCACCCCCTCCGCGTTGATGGCAGTCACGATGTCTGTCCAGATCCGAGTCCGTCCTTCCTTGTCGGCGCGGGAACTTCCAAAGAGGGCATCATACTGCCCCAGGACTTGCTCCACCAGGACACCAACTTCGGTGGCACTGAAGCTGGTGCCCCTCTGCCTCTCTGGCCGGGGGTTGTCAGTGGTCACAGATGGTGTTAGCCCCGACATGACAACCCCAGAGGCAGGAGTGGGTGGGCAACTGGGTCCTGGGGCTGGGCTGTGGAGCGATGGAATTCCAGTCGGGAGTCTTCTGTTCCAGCAGGGGTGGTCACAGCAACAGCACCCCTGGCTGATGTGCAGGCAGCAAATGGCAGTGCACGTGGGCAGCAGGCAGTCAGGCAGCAGCAGATAGCAGGTGGGAGCGTGCTCGGGGCTCTGGGGGGCAGTAATTCGGCCTTCTGGGCAGGAGCGTGGTCTCCCGTGTGCTCACGCGTGGCCAGCTTGGTACGGAGTGAATTGGCACGTGAAAATCCTGCACGTCAGCGTGAAAACCGAGGAAAGGCCCTTAGCGCGTAAGCGCGTCAGCACGCATACGCGATTCCATTGGACCAAAGGCCCTCAGCACGTAAGCGCGTCTGTGACGTGACCCGCACGGGTGTTTCCCACACAGCACGTGATGACAGAGCACACGTGGAAAGACTGCACGTCAGAGTCTCATCGCGTGTAATTGGACAAAAGTGCGTGTACACGCGATTGGCCTATGTACGTGTATATGAGGTGTGCGCGGACACTTACACACGCAAGTACGTCAGCGCACCTGTATCCCGGTGTACGGCCATTTCCACCAATCACACGCAATGAGACTCTGACGTGCAGTCTTTCCACGTGTGCTCTGTCATCACGTGCTGTGTGGGAAACACCCGTGCGGGTCACGTCACAGACGCGCTTACGCGCTGAGGGCCTTTGGTCCAATGGAATCGCGTATGCGTGCTGACGCGCTTACGCGCTAAGGGCCTTTCCTCGGTTTTCACGCTGACGTGCAGGATTTTCACGTGCCAATTCACTCCGTACCAAGCTGGCCACGCGTGAGCACACGGGAGACCACGCTCCTGCCCAGAAGGCCGAATTACTGCCCCCCAGAGCCCCGAGCACACTCCCACCTGCTATCTGCTGCTGCCTGACTGCCTGCTGCCCACGTGCACTGCCATTTGCTGCCTGCACATCAGCCAGGGGTGCTGTTGCTGTGACCACCCCTGCTGGAACAGAAGACTCCCGACTGGAATTCCATCGCTCCACAGCCCAGCCCCAGGACCCAGTTGCCCACCCACTCCTGCTTCTGGGGTTGTCATGTCGGGGCTAACACCATCTGTGACCACTGACAACCCCCGGCCAGAGAGGCAGAGGGGCACCAGCTTCAGTGCCACCGTAGTTGGTGTCCTGGTGGAGCAAGTCCTGGGGCAGTATGATGCCCTCTTTGGAAGTTCCCGCGCCGACAAGGAAGGACGGACTCGGATCTGGACAGACATCGTGACTGCCATCAACGCGGAGGGGGTGGCAGTCCGGGACTTACAACATGTCAGGAAGCGCTGGGAGGACTTCAGGTCTAGGACCCTGAACAAGGCCCGGCGCCTCTTGAAGGCAGCGGATGCCAAGGGGCGCCGGGGCCACTTGTCGGAAGAACAGATGGGGGTCCTGGAACGCATATCCCCAGCGCTCCACGTCCAGGTCCTAGAGAAGCAGAGCCGTCTGGAGTCGAGCGGTGAGTGTACATGCATCCTGGTTGTGAGCAGGGCGTGTGGTGATCATTCCCCATTGTGCCGGTTGCACATCTGTTTGTATGGGGTGGAGTATGGGTGGGGGTGTACAGGGCCGTGGGGCTGACACATGCGAGGACTGTAATGTGTGAGACATGGATGGTGCTTGTGTGTGTGGGCTTGCATGGCAAATGCAGTTGTGCGTGCACACATGTTTGGATGAATGTGTATGTAAGTAGACATGTCCGTGATGTCAGGCATGTATGTTGTTTTCGGCTGCATGTATGAGCACTGTGTACATGTGCATGTGTGTGTATTTGTCAAAGGTGCAACAGTGATGCTACATGGATGCATGTGACAGCGGTATGTGGAAGCCTGATTGGCAGATGTGACATGGATGCCCGTCTGAACAGTGCGACACTTGGCAGAGGTGTAGACATGCATGCAAGTGTGGTGGTGTGTGTACATGTGTGGTGCACTTCCTGTGTTGCATGTGATGTATGGCTCCCCTTTGGCTGCTGATGCTGTTGTATGTGTAGGGATGGTGGTGGCAGTTGCGATATGGCTGTGGTATGGCTCATGTGTGCCAGTTGCAATGACATGTGTGTTGGGGATTGTGATGACATGTCTGAGGTTTGCCAATGCCACTCATGTGCAACTGTCATGCGTGTATGTGTCCATTGTACAGTGCCCTGATGCCTGTGTTTTGTTTCTCCCTGTCTGCAGCGTCAACTGATGAAGAGGGCGGAGAAGGTGCTGTGGAGCACAGCGGCGGGGATCCGACCGCCAGCCGGAGACGCAAGGCCCGGCTCCCCTCCCGTGTTGTCATCTCGTCGGGGAGTGAGGAGTCCGGTGCCGCGTCCCAGGCCGCAGCTGCCGGGGGGAGGTCCAAGAGGCGGAGGTTGCAGTTGGACTCCTCGGCAGCAGAAGGGGCAGCTGGGACCCCACAGGGCCCAACAGGGGAAGATGGCACAGAGTCATCCAGGTTGGTGGGGGGTTTGGTGGAGGAGGGGGCCGCGCAAGCACCAGAGACGGGGTCTGGAGGTGGGGATCCCACTGGTGCTAGTGGTGCAGTGCAGGACCAGGGACAGGAGGCAGCACAGGCGGCCGCGGAGGTGCCTGTGTGCAATCCTGTCCCCGATCCTGTCCCTGCATCATCTTGCACCAGCAGGGATGCCTACGTCCAGACCCGTTTTCAGGCAGGGGATGAGCTGACGTCAACTGGCCTTCCTCTGCCTGCGGACGTGGCCATCCAGGACCGGGTTGAGCCTGTCCTGGCTGGCGTGGCGTTGCGTCAACGGGCCATGCGAGGTGACCTGCAGTCTTTTCATGGAGAGACTGCACGTCATCTCGAATGGCTCGTTGACCACGTCAGCCTGCTGGGACAGGTCACCCAGGCCGGATTCCGCTGTCTGATGGGGCTTGCTCCGACGCCCTCCTCAACTGGACCCCCTACGCGCCAGTCGTCCTCTGTGCCATCTTCCCACCCATCAGTCACCTGGGTGCCCTGTGGAGCTGCCTCTGACAGTGCGGCCAGGCTGGTGGAGGAGGCATCCCTGCCACAGTCGGGAGTCGGACGTCCAGCAGGGGTGGCCACATCAACAGGTGCACCCCAGCCGGCGGAGGATGTGCAGGCAGCAGGAGGCAGTGCACGGGCAGAGGCAGAGCAGCAGCAGCAGCAAGATGGTGGGAGCCATGAAGGCTCGGGGCCTTCGACATCGGAGGGGCAGGCATCGGCCGGAGGGCAGGAGGACCCAGGACAGAGAGTGTCTTCCGTGTGGCAGCGGTTGGGCCACGCCATAGGTGCGGAGCGGCGGCGGGCGGAAGAGGCGCGGCTCACAATGGTCAGGGCGGAGAACTCCATGCGGAGGGCCCTGAGGCGGGCCGAGTGCCTCGAGGCAATCCGCAGGGGGTTGGAGGAGGACACGGCGTCGTCCCTGCGGACCCTCGGGGCCATGGAACTGGACCGCCTCCGGGACATCGAACAGGAGTTCGATGATGCCCTGGCCCGGAACACCACAGAGTGAGCCGCTGGACTTGCCCGCCGCCTTTGTATATAGTTCTTTAGTTTTAGGTTTCCTTTCGTTCTTATTATTATTTGGAGTCGACGGACACTGCTCCACTTTTTGTATATAGTTGATATTTAGGTAGGTTTTTTAGGAGGTTTCCTTAGTTCAGTTGTGATGATGGACCCTTGTTATTTTTGTACATCGTTCTTTGTTGCATGGAGAGTTTTTACATTTCACTTTGGACATAATTTTTTTGATTTGATTTTCTAGTTTTGTGTTTTTATGCGGACATGCAGCTTCTTTTTTCACATTTACATTGTAGTTAGTTTTCTTTCTTTGGCATTTGTATTTTTTTCAATACATTTTTTTTTCCATTGTTCACTGTGTGGTTTCATCTCATTGGTTTCATGCATGTCATGTTGTGTGTTTTCCCATTCTATTTGAAAATATGTGTGTGACGGACATGGGTTCATTTGCTTCATGTACATTGGGGGTGTAACATGTGATTTCCATTTCCATGTGGGTGAATGGGTTACTTGGTAGGTCTTTTTGGCTGTGGAAGATGACCATTACGCACATGATTGGGGATTGTGAGGACCTGGTGGGGGCTGCACATGGTGGCAGGGGGGTGGGGGTGCAGGGGGACATGAGTGGGGCCTGGTGGAGGTTGAGCCTGCACTGCTGGGGGGTGGGGGTGGTGGGAGACATGAGTGGGGGCCTGGTGGAGGGTGACCCTGCACTGCTGGGGTGTGGGGGTGATGGGAGACATGAGTGGGGGCCTGGTGGAGGGTGACCCTGGTGGCTGGGGGGTGGGGGTGATAGGGGACATGAGTGGGGGCCTGGTGGAGGGTGACCCTGGTGGCTGGGGGGTGGGGGTGGTGGTAGACATGAGTGGGGGCCTGGTGGAGGGTGACCCTGCACTGCTGGGGTGTGGGGGTGGTGGGAGACATGAGTTGGACATGGGTGGGGGCCTGCTGGCAGGTGCCCCACAGTGCTGGGGGGTGGGGGTGGTGGGAGACATGAGTGGGGCCCTGGTGGAGGGTGACCCTGGTGGCTGGGGGGTGGGGGTGGTGGGAGACATGAGTTGGACATGGGTGGGGGCCTGCTGGCAGGTGCCCCACAGTGCTGCGGGGTGGGGGTGGTGGGAGACATGAGTGGGGCCCTGGTGGAGGGTGACCCTGCACTGCTGGGGGGTGGGGGTGGTGGGAGACATGAGTGGGGCCCTGGTGGAGGGTGACCCTGCACTGCTGGGGTGTGGGGGTGATGGGAGACATGAGTGGGGGCCTGGTGGAGGGTGACCCTGGTGGCTGGGGGGTGGGGGTGATAGGGGACATGAGTGGGGGCCTGGTGGAGGGTGACCCTGGTGGCTGGGGGGTGGGGGTGGTGGTAGACATGAGTGGGGGCCTGGTGGAGGGTGACCCTGCACTGCTGGGGTGATGGGAGACATGAGTGGGGGCCTGGTGGAGGGTGACCCTGGTGGCTGGGGGGTGGGGGTGATAGGGGACATGAGTGGGGGCCTGGTGGAGGGTGACCCTGGTGGCTGGGGGGTGGGGGTGGTGGTAGACATGAGTGGGGGCCTGGTGGAGGGTGACCCTGCACTGCTGGGGTGTGGGGGTGGTGGGAGACATGAGTTGGACATGGGTGGGGGCCTGCTGGCAGGTGCCCCACAGTGCTGGGGGGTGGGGGTGGTGGGAGACATGAGTGGGGCCCTGGTGGAGGGTGACCCTGGTGGCTGGGGGGTGGGGGTGGTGGGAGACATGAGTTGGACATGGGTGGGGGCCTGCTGGCAGGTGCCCCACAGTGCTGGGGGGTGGGGGTGGTGGGAGACATGAGTTGGACATGGGTGGGGGCCTACTGGCAGGTGCCCCACAGTGCTGGGGGGTGGGGGTGGTGGGAGACATGAGTTGGACATGGGTGGGGGCCTACTGGCAGGTGCCCCACAGTGCTGGGAGGTGGGGGTGGTGGGAGACATGAGTTGGACATGGGTGGGGGCCTACTGGCAGGTGCCCCACAGTGCTGGGGGGTGGGGGTGCAAGGGGACATGTGTTGGTGTTCAAGGAGACATGTGCCTTTGCTGGGGGGCATGCCCATGTTGGGTGGGCTGCCTGCGGGACATGACCAGGGATGCAGGGTAGTCCCCTGTGGTGTGGGCTGCCTGCAGGGGCCGTGGAGGGTGTACAGGGTACACCTGGGAGGACCCACACTGTCAAATCACATGTGGGACTCCCCGGCACCCCTGAAATGCACGTACCGTGCAGAAATCGCGTGTAAAACTTCCCGCGCACCCCTGAAATACACGCGCCCAGGCTATTCGCGTGTAAAACTTCCCGCGCACCCCTGAAATAAACGCGCCCAGGCTATTCGCGTGTGGAACTTCCCGCGAACCCCTGTAATACACGTAGCCCGCTCCCCCAGGCCCGATCACGTGAGGAACTTCCCGCGCACCCCTCAAATTCACACGCCCAGGCTATTCGCGTGTGGAACTTCCCGCGCACCCCTGAAATACACGGGCCCAGGCTATTCGCGTGTGGAACTTCCCGCGCACCCCTCAAATTCACGCGCCCAGGCTATTCGCGTGTGGAACTTCCCGCGAACCCCTGAAATACACGCGCCCAGCCTATTCGCGTGTGGAACTTCCCGCGCACCCCTGTAATACACGCGCCCAGCCTATTCGCGTGTGGAACTTCCCGCGCACCCCTGAAATACACGCGCCCAGGCTATTCGCGTGTGGAACTTCCCGCGAACCCCTGAAATACACGCGCCCAGGCTATTCGCGTGTGGAACTTCCCGCGAACCCCTGTAATACACGTAGCCCGCTCCCCCAGGCCCGATCGCGTGAGGAACTTCCCGCGCACCCCTCAAATTCACGCGCCCAGGCTATTCGCGTGTGAAACTTCACGCGAACCCCTGAAATACACGTAGCCCGCTCCCCCAGGCCCGATCGCGTGAGGAACTTCACGCGAACCCCTGTAATACACGTAGCCCGCTCCCCCAGGCCCGATCGCGTGTGGAACTTCCCGCGCACCCCTCAAATTCACGCGCCCAGGCTATTCGCGTGTGAAACTTCACGCGAACCCCTGAAATACACGTAGCCCGCTCCCCCAGGCCCGATCGCGTGAGGAACTTCACGCGAACCCCTGTAATACACGTAGCCCGCTCCCCCAGGCCCGATCGCGTGTGGAACTTCCCGCGCACCCCTCAAATTCACGCGCCCAGGCTATTCGCGTGTGAAACTTCACGCGAACCCCTGAAATACACGTAGCACGCTCCCCCAGGCCCGATCGCGTGAGGAACTTCACGCGAACCCCTGTAATACACGTAGCCCGCTCCCCCAGGCCCGATCGCGTGAGGAACTTCACGCGAACCCCTGTAATACACGTAGCCCGCTCCCCCAGGCCCGATCGCGTGAGGAACTTCACGCGAACCCCTGTAATACACGTAGCCCGCTCCCCCAGGCCCGATCGTGTGAATAACTTCACGCGAACCCCTGTGATGCACGTACCCTGCAAATCGCGTGTGACACTTCCCGCGCACCCCGGTATACATGCACACGTATTTTTTGTCAGCGGGTGTCCGTGTTTGTGGGTACCCCTTTGCACGTCATTTTTCCTGGAGGGCCACAGTATGGGACATTCATCATGGCAGTATATAGGTGCTATTTGTTGGCGCACCTTTTGGCGCACATTTCTTACAGCCGCAGAGACGCTACCGCCTCCTTTCTTGTGGCGGTCGTGTTTGTGCCTGTGCGCTGGTTTGAGCGTGCGCTTTTTTCCCCTATTCTATTCCATGAATACGTGTTGTAGGCGAGCGTGTGGGCGTTCCGCGCACTTGTGCCCTGTACTTCCCCCGTGACGCCCACGTTTTGGCAAGTTGTTCCCCATTCCGAGTGTTACGCCCGTGTTCCGCCTACTTTTTGTGCGTGCGCCGCGCTATGTGCGAATTTCGCTGTGGCCTGTGCGATTTTCGCTGTGACCTGGCGCACGCTGTTAGATGGCCTGTGCGCCAACGTGCGCCAACGTGCGCCGCGCACTTTTTTTTCGCACATCCGCTGGTTTTCTCGCGCACGGCCTTCCATGAATCGACGTGCGCTGCTTTTCGTGCGATTTTCGCACGTTCACTGCGATTTTCGCTATTCCACTGCGATTCGCACGTTTTTGCCCACTTGCGCCGCGCTAATTATTCCATGAATCGGCCTCTTTATAATAAATAAGAAGTGGAAACTGTATATGTAAGACACCAACCATCTACTGAAATAGCATTTGCAATATAATGCAATATACCAAAACAAAATAAATATGCCTCCAAAAGAATTATCTCACAGAAACTGAACAGCAAAAAGCAAGAGCATACCTACACAGCAGTAACACCAAACGTTTGTAAGAAACTAGTAAGTACACTACATGTATTTAATATATTTATAAAGTTTCTGTATTAGGTATACTAAAACTGATATATATATATATGTATATATTTTTACACAGAAATGTCCAGTACTTTGGAATGGGTGGAAGAACATTTTCCACAAGATGAAATGAGTAAAGACAGTGATACTAATGGTATACACAGCATTTCTCTATATAAGTCAATTAATAACCATTACTTTATGTGTACTTAACACATTTCTTTTAACAGACCAATCAGAAACTACAAATAATATACCAAGAGAGACATTAGAAAATACACTGCAATGAATGGAACTAAAAATGGATATGTTAATGAAAAATTACATTCTTATAAAACAGTTTGTGGAGGACCACATTAAAGAAAACATTAAATATCACTGTCCCACATGCACCTGTTCCCCCTCTCCATGTCCCATCCAACTATCCCCAAACCCTCCCCAGCAAGAAAAATGTTACAATGAGACTTCCATCCCTTCTTCCCCTCCCATACATCATGTTCAAACCCCTAATTCCCCTGTATTTGTTCCAGTTTCTGCTTCCCCCTCTCTTTCGTAATGTTTATACTGTTATACAATAATAAAATTTTAAGTGTGCTCTTACTATGTGCCTGTGTCTTCTTTTTCTTAAAAAGGCAGTTAGGGTGTCCGCGGACAGCACGGGTGTCCGGGATGTCCGCAATTAACCAAAATGGGGGTGTCCTAAGGACACTATAGCTGTTCGTACTGTTGGTAATTAAAATGGTGGTGTCCTTAGAACACAGAAGATGTCCGCCTGTCTGTAATTAACCAAAATGGGGGTGTCCTAAGGACACTATAGCTGTTTGTACTGTTCATAATTAAAATGGCAGTGTCCACAGAACACACAAGATGTCTGCCTGTCCGCAATTAACCAAAATGGGGGTGTCCTAAGAACACTATATCTGTTTGCACTGTTCGCACCTAAATAGGCGACCTCCTGGCAAAAATATTGAAATTTTTTTAAGCGAAGCTTTGTGACCATGCTTAGCTAGATGGATAAGCAATAACACAGTGCCCTCCTTACAGGCACTCTCAGAGTCAGCAGCTAAAAGAAAATCATCAACGTACTGAAGCAAAGTACAGGTAGAGGGCAATTCAAGGGTATCAAGTTGTTCTTTCAAAGCCCTACTATAAATGCTAGGACTCTCTGTGTACCCTTGAGGTGCACGAGTAAATGTGAACGAGCATCCCCCTAAGGTGAACATCCCCCTATCCTTGTGTATAGGAATACTAAAGAAAGCATTCTTTAGATCCACCACGCTAAAGTAAGTAGCTGTAGCTGGAATCATGGTTAGGATTGTCGTTACATCAGGCACAATTGGAAATTGTGGAGCCACTACTTTATTAATGGCACGTAAATCAATTATGAAACGGAATGGAATTGCATTATCGCCTTTCTTGTACACGGGTAAAATCGGACTGTTGCACAAACTTCCTGAAATTTCTTCAATCACCCCTCGATGCACAAAATCGGAAACAATGCATTTCAAAGCTCGCTTGCCCTCAACTGAAATCTTATACTGGGGAATGCGTGGCAGCTCAATTCCATGTTTCAAAACTATCTTAACAGGTTCAATCTGTAAAACACCGACATCATTGTCGTCAACAGCCCATAAGCTCTCTGGTACATTAATGAATTCTGGCGGCAAAAGGTCTAGTCAAGAATTGCCAGACAGAAAATTGCTGTGGTGAAATTGTCAAGCGCACTCCATCAGAAGAACAATAAATCACTGCATTTAATTCTTTTAACAGATGCAACCCCAGCAAGTTCTCTCCACAATTCGAAGTCAACAGAAATGGACAGTGGTCCGTAAAGGGACCCAAAGAAATGGGTACCGGCAAAGAAACCAGACAAACAACTGGTGTGCCAGAAAACCCTACAGAAACATTGGTTTGCCCTGACAGTGGAATGTTTGGAACCCGTGAATGATCAATGGAACACTTCTGTGCTCCAGTGTCTATCAAAAACTGATGTTTCCTATTTCCCACCATCATTTCAACGTAGGGACCTTTCTGATTGACGGGAATAGGTGTAGGTTCCAAACCCTGCTTCGGGCAATCCTAACGAAACAGAATATCATCAAAAGGAAGCTCTTCAGATAAATATGCAGTGGAAGGATGATCAAATATGTTCCTGGTGTCCACACTCGAAATCTGATTATCCTGGGAAAAAGGTTCCTCTCTCCACCTACCCTTTCTATTCCCTGTGGTTGGTGTCCCTTCCTTACCCTCCATTCCCTTCCTTTCCTTGTGTATGACGTGTTTAAAAAAAACAAAAAAAGTATGAAACAACAAAAAACAAAAAAAATGCTCTTTTCAAAGCTGCCTTTCACAGTTCAGAAATAGAAGTGACAAATAAATAGGGCAGGGCCCAGTGCATTTTTTTGAAGTCTGCGGACATTTACATTTTTGGGGGGGACTGCCCTATCAGAACCATTGCACTTTTCTATGGGAGGAAGTGGTGGCTCTGAAAAGAACTTTTTTTGTGTTTTTTTTGTGTTTCAAAAACTTCAAATCGTCAACACCTACTGCAAAATGGATTGCTGTAATTCCAAAAAAGGTTGCAATGCTTTTTGTGTATTTCGCAGAAAAATCTGATTGCTGGCATAAATAAGATGGACTCCATCTCTGCAAAAAATGTGTGTACTACAAAACATAATGTTTTAATTCTGTAAAGAGGACATACCAACATCTCTCAAAAAGGCACATATAGCCTTGTTAACATTGCGCCTTGCTTTCCCCACTTGTGGACCAAATGAAAAAGAATGCAGCCACATTTGTCTCTGCACAATACGGGAAAAGATGACTGTGGAGTTTGGATACATGTCCCTGACTTTCCCAAGTCCTTCCTTCTTTGCAAATTGCAAAGAGATTCCAGACATATGTCCTAAGCGGTTTCCTCCACAATGAATAATAATAATGTCTGGATGACGCTGTGTCACTAAAGTAGCACACAGAGGTACCAAATCGAGACACTTCAATTCACACACTCCATGCCAGTGCACTTACACATGAGGGAATCCAAGATGTGCAGCCACTCCACAGCGATCTGCATGCACCTCCAACCAATTTATCCACAAAACTCCAAAAATCCAAACAATCTGCTTTCTAAAACACACAACCATAGCTATCTGCTCTCCTCTCAGGAAAAATACTTTGACAAACTCTCTCCTTACACAACACACCCAGTAAAACGTATTGACCAATCCCTTGCTCTGCTCAGTCTCATTTGCATGCCTGTCGACCCCAAAATCCCTGTATGTACTATGCGCTGTCCGCACAACCGCGGTGTCGCGGACAGATCATAAAATCTGAGAGTGGGAATGAAAATTTAAGTAGGGTGCCCCATTTCCCCTTTGAGGTTGGCTCTGAAAAGAGCCTTTTTTTTAAGATGCTTAAGAAACACTTTTTAATTTGTACTTTTTGGTAGTTTTTCTCCTTATTGTCCTCCAAAAATCTTCACATTAGCTTCTCCAAAGCAATCCTTATGTTCCAAAAGAGCATGGCATTTCCCATAAAAGATAAAGACATGCCATCTTCTTTAAAATAAACAACATTACCAAAATCAATGTTCTCATTATTACGAAAGAACATGCCAGCTCTAAGCATGAAAGCAAACATGCCTCGGTTGATTGCACAACTAGCAATATTTTGCTGAGGACAAAAAACAGAACTATTGTTCCATATTGCCCTAGGTACTAACCCAGAAAAAATAACATTGGCATTTGGAAGTATTTTCATTACTGCCCGAACCAAGTGTTCCAGATCTTCTAACAAAGTAGGGGCACTGACATAGCCCAAATGCAAAGCACCACAGTGCAAAACAACTACATGTGGACTGTTCACCCTGCCCATATCTCCACAAACTTGTACAATTCCATGCACATTAAAACCAGGCACCGTGCTCCACACCACCTCCACTCCTTTACATCAAAATAGTTTTCCACATTCCTGCATTTAGCAACTGCTCCAAACCATGCAGAAACATATCTCCAACAACCAACTCCCTGAATTTCTCCACCTATGCCATCTTCACTATACACAGCCTCTTTCAACACAAACCACAACCTCAACACTTGATTGGTTGATCCCTACAGTCCTATTTCCATGCCAGATATGTTCAGGGGTCCATTTGTGGAACGCCCTGTCCATGGATAGCCTCGGTGTCTGCGGAGCGGGTAAGACTGGGACAGCCCTTCTACCCTTTCTACTTCACTCTCTGCACCATTCCCTCAGTAGCTACTGTTAAGCAGTAACACAACCATCCACCAATCAGAAGAAAGAACTCTACATCTAACTCCATCATCACAAATCAGCACTTTAGATGTACTATTGATCACTCTCACTACAATTGGGCTGTGACTGCAAAGGATCTGCAGCAAAACTACTACAACACTCCCCAAGATTTCTACTTGCAGATCCATGCACATCCACATGCACGAACACAGACTACAGGTATGACTATTTTCTACACAGTACATGTACAGCTCTTCTAGGAATACATATAAAGAGAGTAACTGCCACTTACCCTGTATAAACTGTAAAATGAACTTCCTGTAATTTCTCCCATCTGCTATGATCAAGTGTCACTTGCAAACCTGTCTGCTCTCCAAATTGTTGTTTACACACACAGCTATCTAATAAAATGTTATTTCATATTAAAATATGGGAGAAATAACAGTATAATTATGGAAAAAAGGCTTTCTAGTGTGTTATAAAATTACACGCAGCCAGGATGAGTACATGCATCTTCATTCATGCACACAGACAGACAATATCATTAGAAATGCTCCCAGCTGAAACAACACAACTGCCTCTACATCAAATTGTTCTGCTGTATTTCCCACACCTTCACAAATGCATACATTGCATGCTTTTCTGTACAACTTCTGCCATTTACCCTGTAAAAATAGCAAAAGATTAATATGATTATTTCTTCTATCTCCTAACAAGCAATAACATAGCCTTAAAAAAACAAGTGTGCTCTATACGTTTACTATTATACTCATTTGTAAAACATATTCAACTACCAGATTCTAAGTAAAATATACATGATGCACATAGGCAAAGGAAAGTGCATGTGCATGCTATGCTCAGTTATCAGAAAACACTACAAAAACAAAAAAATCAATGCCTACATAAACAAAAGTGCTATAAACACACATATTCACTAACTTCTTTCTTTTACAATTGCAGTGAAGACCACTCTCCTGAAAAGAAGCAGTGTCTGAAGTACGAACAAGAACTTAGAAGAAACCTACTCTTTCCATACAAACAAGTGGGTACAATACTAACATAATGTTCTAACTGTTACTCAAACACACTAACATGTTAGTATTGTAGAACAAACAAGTGTATTAACCGTCTAACATTAGATTTAGTATCAGTGCTTCCCCTTATCAGCTGCATACTTTATATTGTCATCTGAAGCCCAGTATAGTAAGACACAAATACAAGAATAGCCTTCCCAACTTGATGTAGCTGCCCATTGCACAAGCACACACCTCCACAAGCATCCTTACCATCATACTCAGACACTCATGCACAAAGCATGCAAATACTGCACAACAACCCAACCCACACTTACTTTTTTTTTCTCCGACAGACCCCAAAGGATGCCTACCAAAAAGCAACTCCGTAGAAAGCAATGCAGAAGTAGAGCAAATCAAAATAAAAGTGTCGAAAATAAGCATCCATCTCTAGCAGATTTTTTACAAAAGGTTCAAACAAAAGAGGTAATACAGTCATTAAGCGAAACAAAATAAGCTTCCAGTACAGAAACGTTGCCTCCTCTATCAAAATGTAAAACAAAACAAAAAGTGATTAACATGACTTCAGCTACCACTACTACTAACACTGCCTGCAACTATAAAACTTGATGTAGCGGCAAGTAACCATACCAAAAAAAATATTTTACAAAAAATCTGCCACAGAGTCCTTCAGATGCTTATAAAAACAGGAGAGAAATCATGCACAACCCTTAAAACCTACATAGAAAATGTATCCTAGAAGCTCTCATAGACAGTGCAATCTTTCTCAAAAGGAAGTTATTTATTTTAGTTTCAAACAGAATGAATCCACTAACAAAACTAACTACTAAACTACAAAAAAGTCTTCTCAATAAATGGAATATCAACAAAAATAGCTACTTAAACATATGTGGAGGTGAATGGAATCACACCTTGAGCACAGAGCCATATTTTAATGAACAAGCATATAAACAAAAGCAAACAATCCCAGTTGCCATACTTTGCAGTGGATGAGGGTATGAAAAACTTAATAACACCCTTATGGAAAAAGAAACTCAGCTCACAAAAATATCCCCAGAAAACTCAGAATCACCTCTCCATTCCACTGAAGCAAAGCGTCCAGTCTACAAATGGCCATGTACATCAATGTGTAACATTGCCAAAAAATCTTTCAAATCTTTACACCAGTTTATCAATTAGTATGTAAAAAGCAAAGACAAATTCAAAATGAAACTACTACAACATATGGATGCCTGTCCAGTGTGCAAATACACAGGACTACAAGGACATTCATTAGCCTGCATTTGTGGACCTATTTGCAAAAGCACCTTGCATCATATCAAAATGATATCAACACATCATTCAACTATAAGAAATTGGTCCATTAACTCTACTATGCTAAAAGTCCTTCTTTAGCACTAGCCAATTTAAATAACAATCTTCTACATGGTACAGCCAAACAACTACTTGAAGAAATAGAGCATATCCAGAGAACATATTTTGGAAGTGAAAGCAACTTACAAAATGCAATAGCTTTACAGCAAACTAGCAACTACTGTACAAATAGCAACATTCTATTACACACATACAAAAAAGAAATATTCAAGTTTAAAACTACATCCACTGAAGTACCAAACCATGTGTGTTGCCGCAGGATTTTCTATAAAACTAGCACAAAAACTGAAGACATAATGTATGAAATAGAAGACAATGAAGATTCCAAATGGTTCCAATTAGCTCTCTACCTTACAGCAGAAACCAAATTCGAAATTACCAATCCCTTAATACTTGACAACAACCAAAATCTGTCATGTGCTATCAAAAAAAGCCTTTGAATTATTTTCATTACCAAAATCCCTGCAACAACTCAATTTATATGAGAGCATCATAATTCAAACAGTGCACCCATTTCAAGCAATAATACGACTTCAACCAAAAACAGCAAAATTACCTCCCTCTGAATTAGTGAAAGGCATTCATGGCAAAGTAGTATATTTACAATTAGATTATAAAAAAATGTACACACTCTAGGAGTGCAACGGCCAATAGATCAATCTTTAATTGTCTTAGTAAATGGCGTACCTACAAAAGACAAAACAATTTGGCAACAACTCGTGAACTTAAATAAAGTTAGACAATCCCTGCAACAGCTAAAAAACAACAATGAATACTACAAAGAAATTAATATTGAAGAAAACCTGAGAGAAACCATTGAAATAATTCAAGAGTCACCAAAAACTGGTCAATTTCAATTTCTAAATCCTGCTACAGAATCCAATATTTTAGACCATTAAACAATCAGCATATGGGAAAAATATGAATAAATAAAGTATAGCAGCACAGGCCTTTCCTCTACTCTTTCCTACTGGAAAAGGAGGAAGGTACATTGATAGACCCCCCACAGATAACAGCATCTGAATATCACTCTTTACACATGTATTCTGACGACCCCAGATTCAAACAAAATGTGGAATACATATTCCACCTTCTCTTTGAAAGTGAACAAGCAACTCTATGCTACGGAGTTGCACACAAATCAGGGACCCATTTTCATAATATGTCAGCTACGCAATTATTACAAAAAGTGCAAGAAAAAGATGAGGTTTTACAGTCACGTATTACAAATCTTTTAGCAAACATATGTGGTACAAAATAATACAGGTTTCTACGTAACAGAGATGTACACTGGAAACCTTGGCCCACCCATTTGGTTTGTTACATTAAATTGTGCAGAATTTGCATGGGAAGATTTACATGATTTCCTACGCATAGCAAACAAAAACAAAATAAACATAGATATAAAAAAAAACAGGAGAACTCTGCTCTCTAGAGCCTGTATATGTATCAAGATATTTCCATCATTGTTTCATTGCTATGCTACACTTTATTTGAAATAAGACTGTTCCTCCCCTCAGAGAATTTCAACACTTCTTTTGGAGAAAAGAATACCAAGCTAGAGGAGCACCACACATCCACATGCTATTATGAATTAAAGATGATCCTAAATTTGGTCAGGACAGTGATGCTACTGTTTTGCAGTTCATCCAAAAATATGTCACTTGTGAAATCCCTTCACAAACAACACAAAATGATCTTCATGCACACATTTTACAATTTGAAAGACACAAATGTGGGAAATATTGTTGTTGTAAATATAAATACAAAGGGAAATACTACACCAAATGCCGCTTTGGTTTCCCTAGACCAGTTTCAACAACAGGTCAAGTAAACAAATTCATGTCTTCAGTCAGACAAAGTGACAAAGGTAAATCACCTAAGAACACATATTACATAAAAAGAACAGAAGAATCAAAATACATCAATGATTACAATGCAATCATTGCCCTCCTATGGAATGCAAACATAGGCGTGCAGTACATTGCAGTTGCACGATATGTCACATCCTACTTAACCAAAGCAGAGAACAGAGCTTCAGGAACTCTGGAATGATATATCATCTGACAAAACAGTATCACAGAAATTGTACGGCTTAGACATAAAAATGCTCTCTCATAGAGAATGTGGCTGCTATGAAGCTGCAGACCATTTAACCGGTACTGCCTTGTATGTAAAATCTGACAATATAGTATGGCTAAGCCTTGATCCTGCTAAATCTAGAAAAAGAGTTCTCAAATCATATGAGGACATATAAACAATAGCCAAAAATGATCCCAACAGCCAAGACATTTTGAAAAACAATTTACTAGACACATACTACCCAAACAGGAGTACCACTTTGGAAACCATGTGTCTCTATCACATAGCCCAAAACTTCGCATTCAAAAAATACTATTAAACCAGATGAAAAGAAAGTTAGATACAGAGTAGCAAATTGTGAAGGCAGCTTAGTGAAACTTACCAAATGCAGCTTAATTAATCATATCAAATTGTCATTAAAAAATCCTCAACATAAAGAACTGTATTACATGTCCCTGCTACAACTTTTTAAACCAGGGAGAAAAGAAGAAGAGTTACTGGATATGAATGACTCCTATGAAGATGCTTTCAAAGCAAATGAAAGCACTATAACAGAGGTAAACTTTACACAGTACCAAACAATGTTGTACAATGAATAGCAACACGAAGAAGAACTCCAGGCCCAACTAGAAGTGGGCACTCCCGACAGTAGTCAACCTTCTTTAACAGCAAGCCAAGAACCACTTGGACAGCCACTAATAATAAATGAGGCAGAATTAGACATGACAGAAGTAGAAAACCCCTTGGGCCTCATTACAGGTCGGGCGGTCCGGAAATAACAGTGGCAGTAAACCCGCTGCCACTGCTAATTCCAGACCGCCAGATCCCGAATCCTGCAGGCGGGAGGTGACGTTCCCGCCAGGTCTGCCTGTCCTGCAGGCAGACGAGGAAACACCGGCCCCATCACGAGATGGTGCCGGTGTTTCCATGATCCCCATTGAGTCCTATGGACTCAATGGGAATGGGTATTTACACCATTCCGCCTCCGGAATTCCCGGGACACCGGGGTTGTAATGCACGGTAATTCCGGGAATCACGGAGGCGGAATGGTAATAGAAGTCCGACGGTAACCAGGCGGTTAAAGTATGAACAAGCTACAGAAGACTTTGCTGTACTGAAATCGCAACTGAACAATGAACAACATAGCATTTTCCAAGAAGTAACAAAACAAATCAAACATGGTGCGCAACATGAAAATAAAAACTGTACATGCCAAGACTACACACCTATACTGCTATACGTGAGTGGTCAAGCTGGTTCAGGCAAAACATTCTTAATCAAAATCATTAGCAAGTTCCTCCAACAACTGACAAACAACAAACTGTCAGCTGTTGTAACTGCCCCCACAGGTTTAGCTGCCTACAACATAGGTGGTGTCACTTTAAACAGATTACTACTCCTAGAACACCAAAACAAATTAGACTATTACAAACTTTTTACAGGAGCTGAAATGAAACTACACAGAGTTTTCAAACAAATGACAATGCTCCTAATAGATGAGGTGGGCATCGTCTCCAACCTAATGTTGGCTTTGATTCACCTCAGATTACAAGAGGTACTCAAAACACACTATGAAGGAGGAAAACACATTATTGTTTTCGGAGATCTTCTTCAATTGACTGATTGGGAGAAAACGTAGGCAGACAAGCCACGTCAATAAACGGACAGGTAAAAGTTTAATTGGAAAGTAGAAATGAAGAGATCAGTTAGTTCATGCTGGGCTGAGGAGACAGACAGAGGTTCCAAGGGGTAGAGCGCTGGCTTTGGGATATAATGAGCTGACACTCCCCACACAAGCTTACGGAAGAGTTTTGCGCTGACACTGGGTCTACATCTGCTAACACAACAAGGTTGTGTGGGGGACTTCAAAGAAATACCGACCTTGGTAAGATAAGTGCTAAGTGAGGACCAGATAAAATGCCGTATGTGTGACTAAGATTTATTGCAGTGTAGGGAAGGTAGAAAATCATTGCATGTTTATTTTTCTCTATATACATTCAAAGCGTGGGAACATTGATTCATGTTTTAAAAAATACCTGCTTGTTCTGTTTTGTTCTTTTGTATTGCAGATGATGCTGTTAATAACATGGTAAGATGTGACTTGTAAACGAGATACAATACAGAAAGTATATGTAAAAACAAATGGGATTTTTGTGTCATTCATGCATATGTGAATTATTTACATAAGTGAAGTGTAAAGGGAAGGCTCATATCAGTGCAGTAGGGCATTTACCAATTTATCACTGTAAGTGAAATAGCAAACAAGAGAAAGCTAGTAATAAACAGCTATAAAGCAGAGGTTTGTGTGTGGTGTGATGAATGTTTCCTTCCTTACATGCTGATGTGAAGGTGTCTAATCTAATACATAGGTTACTCGATGTACATAAGCCAGTAAGGCCTAATGGCACATAGATTACTGGATGGACATAAGCCAGTAATACCAGCCACAAACTGTAGGTGGCGCAATGAATAAAATCATTGGCTTCTACTAAAGTGTATAAGTCCAGGCTCTCTACAGACATCTAGAAGGTATTCTAATAGAAAGGAAAGGTTTGTTTTATGATGGGGTTATAAAAAAACATGCTCACACTATACCACAGGAATAAAATACTGCAAAACAAGATACCACTAAAATTACCACCAATACAAGCTAACTAGGTATGGTCCCTAAAGTAGTGTGATACCAAACCCACTCTAAATGTAAGACTAGTTTACTGCCAAATTACCGCCAATATTTTTATCGCATAAAACAAAATCTCTTACATACCCATGTGTCAACAAGCCACAACAAGACTAAATACCTCAGAAAAGTCTATATCCAACACAGCTGGTTTGGTGAAAACATTAAAATTATTAACTGTAGAGTAATGCTTAAACGTAACCTTGACGTGGAGCAATGACTATTTAATGGAGCACTTGGTACAGTTGTTGGCTTTCAAACATACCCACGTGACAACAACATTCAGTTTGTCAATATTCTCTTTGACAAACTGTCAGCAGTTAAAAGGATGGGATGCTCAACAGCCTGCTTCCTTCTTTTCAAAGACATGTATGTACGCAGAGAACAATTTTCACTAACTCTAGCAAACGCAGTTACCATTCACAAATCACAAGGTATTACCCTAGATAAAGCATTGATAGATATTGGTAGCACAGTCTTTAAAGAAGGCATGAGCAATGTAGCGCTATCACGCTTACGTACACTTGATGGACTATTTCGAATCATCGTTGATGCAAGCAAAGTAAATTCTGATATTCCTTGCATTCTAGAATACAATAGACTGCGTTCACTTTACACCCCATCTAAAAACCTATCCTGTTCCGCAAAAAGCAAAACACTGTAAAAGAAAATTACTTCAAACTGAAATGATGCAGGTACTCACTGCAATTCCTCCAAAGAAAGTAAAATAAGCTAATAATCAAGTACCACAACCAAAGAAGAATCTACTGCTCAAAGTAACTCAACTACTTCTTCAAAGAAGCAACACACACTCCGAACAAATGACTTCAACACAGAACTGTCAGGTCCATTCAAATTTTCAAATACAACTGGTGTAAATTGCTACGCAAATGTAGCAAAAAATATTCTATTCCAATTGCCACCAATTATTGACAACATTTACTTACACAGTACACACCAATTGTGTTTGCAAATGTTAGTCCTTCATGGAAATGCAACCAACAATCCTGACAACACTTACAGTGTTCATGGAATAAGAGAAGACTTGGACTTCTGTGCTGGAATGGTCAAATTCACTATAAACTCACAAGAAGATCCACAAAAATTTCTAATGCACTAAGATCCATAAAACACAAAAACAACATTACATACATCCATAAAATAATAAAATTCATAGAATATCTTCTTAAAATCATATACAAAAACTATATCATACATTGGTAAAATAATTGCAGTGAATTAGCATTAAAAATAATACAAATCACTGTGCCAAATACTCAGTTGCTTCAATATTTAATACATTAGCACCATTTCCAACTGTGTTCCACCAAGATATTAACGAACCTCATTCTCCCTGAAGCCTCATCAGCCCCTTTCTAAAATACATCGCTCTCTTCAAAAAAGAGAGCAATGCCCAAGCAGTGAAAATGAAGTCAGCACCCAAAAATAAAGTGAGTGCCATTTTGTAGTGCCAGGTCACTGCCTTCTTAAGCACAGCTATCAGAGTTGCTCTCTGAATTCCGTTATACCCTGTACAAAGCAGCACCACATGAGCCAGATCTTCTAAGTAATGACCGCACACCGGGCACCCGGCAGAATCTGTAAACCCTTTCCAACTTGCTGTATTCCCTCGCAAGAGAAGGAAGTCGAACCTCACCCTAGTAATTAGCCACCAGTCTTTCTTATAGGAACCCCAAATTAGATAAGGTTGGATCACAAGTTGCCTACTTATCAAGTATGTGATTGTACAGATTTGTTGCTGTACTCTAAAAGTGTTATTTTCCTCACAAAGGGCTCACCCAACACAGATTTGTAACTATTCCCCTCTGATTTTGTTAGTAATACACCTGGTGGAAAAAGAGCACTTAAATTAGCCTCTCCAAGGGCTTTAAAGATATAGTCAAGCCAAGGGATTCTGTGCCACCCCACCCTGCCCAATACGGACCGGATGATGAAGTAGCAGATAGATGCATGTTCGTTTGCCCACAACCGAACCCAGAATAAGGTCGGAGCTAGCTTGCCACTGGTCCTCTCAAAACTCCAATCCCAATTCTTGATGAATGCCACATGCCGCGGAGTTCGAGAGGCCCAACAGTCTCCTAAGGAATTTGTTTTCCTTAACTTGTACTTCCTCAGCCCTCTGAAAACCCCATAGATGACGCCATACATTGTAACTGCTTTGGCCTACTCAACATACGTTCTAGAAATCACCTCCAAAGGCTGACCCTCACACCTTGACATACATTGAAAGATGCCACCTATTTGCTGACTCATTTTAGCTGATTGTGTGGCCAGGTGGGCCTTCCCAGTTAGAGCTTCCATGAAGCTTATACCCAAATAATCAAAAACATTAACCCTAGGGATAACTTCTCCGGCACAGAGCATCGGTCTCAATGCCACTGGCTGTTTTCTGCCCACACAGGCCATCACAGCCGATTTTCTAGTATTAATTTTTAACCCTAGTTCACACATAAAAGTTGTGTAAACATTTATCAAAATCTGGAATTCTCTCTGGGTTCTGGCTAGCAATACGGTGTCATCCGTGTATGCTAGCACAGGAAAAGCCCGTCCCCCCAGAACTAAAAGGTCAGCCAAGATGTTTGTAAGATGTAATGAAAGGCCATTTATATATAGATAAAAAGCAAATTAGGGCCAGCACACAACCCTGCCACACACCACAACTGACCCTGAAACATGCTGTACATTGTCCCCCTGGACCACTGTGCACACAAGCCTCATTGTCGGTGTGAATGTCAACCAGGACCCACAGTATGTCCCCCGGGCAGCCCAAGTAACCAAGCATGGCCCAGAGCTTTGCCCTGTCTACCTTATCAAAGGCCGTACGCAGGTCCATGAACGCTAGGTACACCACTTCACCCCTAAAAAAGACTGAGTTAGCCACAAGAAGATACAGATTAAAGCTCTGTTCCATAGTTCCGACTCCCGTATGAAAACGAAGCTGGATGTCTGATACAATTGATTGTTTCACCAGCCATGTTTCGATATTTAAGACACACCCAAAAATTTTAAAAGAGGAATCCAACAGTGAAATAGGTCTATAAGCACTGTGACTGGCCTGGTCCCCTTTTTTAAAAATTGGAAAAATTATAGCCCTTTCCCATGAAGGTGGATAACTACCAGATTCCATACAAGCATTAAACACCACCGTTAATAGTGGTACCCACAAATCCAAAGGATCCTGAAACAGATCTGATGGAATCATATCCGGGCCTGGCGCCCGAATATGGGCTTGCTGGTTGATGGCCTTCTTCACTTCCTCAACTTCAAATTTAAAAAAGGATGCGGTTTGATATGCTCATCCCCAGAGATCACTACCCCAGACAGACTCCCAAAGGGCTCTATCCATGCCCCTTCCTCTACATGGGTCCCACTACCCACATTGGACATGCACCCGACAGAGCCACCCTTCACAAACTCCCAAACAGCCTTCTGATGCCTTTGTTTAGCTGCATTCAAAAAGACCTCCCAGAAGACCCCTCCAAGTCCCGTTTCCTTCTTTTGAGCTCTATTTGATAAAATGCTCTAGCCTGGGTGATCGTTCTTCTACTAGATGTTGGATCCTTTAGTCTCCAACAGTCCTCTCTTCACCCCTGTAGAGGCCTCATCAAACCACCCCTTCTGCGGGGCTCTCCCCTTGGCCTTAATTGCTGTCGTAAATTTACTGGAGAGAGCACCCACTAACTCCACACATTAATCCACAATTAACTTCGATGGTAAACTATCCCCCAGTATGCCCACCAAAAGGGGTTTGTTCTCCACAATCGATTCATAATGCAATTTCTCCTCCAAAATAGTCCCCCATTAGATTCTTCTAGAGCCAATAGTCACCCCTTCACTGGACATGGAGCAGCGATTGATGGTAACCCAAACCTCAGCAATCCCGTTAAGGACAAACGGATAGGGTGGTGATCACTGTTCACATTAGGGATCACCTCAAAGCTCAAAGCCTGTTCCCAAAGACTCGCCGAAATACAAAAATAATCAATTGTTGAGGAGCCCAAATGCTGACTACAAGTACTGGAAAACAAAAACATACCTATAAATGAAATCTTCCAGATTCCATACATGTGGAAACATACATGCACTCTCTGCAGCCATGTGGCACAGGAACAAGTTCCTAATGAATGCTTTGTGTATGTATCCATACCTAACTGTGAATCCATTCCATTTCATCAACTTGTACAAAATGTAAACCATGGCAGATTATGTACTACCTGCAATTCAGATAATTGTTCCACCTTACAAATACAGACACATAGTTAATACGTAATAGTAATGTTTTTACATAACAATGCAGATGGTACCAAAAACAACTGTAAACTGACTGGATTCACACATGGTCAAGTATCACTTGGTAAGAAAACCTTCACAACAATAGGTATAATCTACCATGCAGAAGCCACAACCAATGCAGGTCACTACACTGCATATATAAAAAAGAATTGTAGATGGTTCGAATGTAATGATACTACCATTACTGTAAAACAAAGCTTACCAGCAAATCTTGTGAACGCGTACTTAATATTCTTAAAACCAAAATTTTATACATAATCTGTGTATGAACATAAGCAAAACTTCAACTTCAAAACTATGCACAGTTAGAATACGCCAACATGTATCTAACTGCCCCAAGATTCTGCAACAAGCAAACAGATAAATACATACCACTAAAATGTAACAAGAAATAAACAGTTAGAATATGCCAACAGGTATCTAACTACCCCAAAAAATCTGCAACAACCCAAAAGATAGATGAATAGCATAAAAGTAGAAATAAACAATTAGAATACGCCAACAGGTATCTAACCGCTCCAAACATTTGCAACAAGCCAACAGATAGAAGATTAGCGAGAAACAAGATATAAACACTAAAACAATGAAAGAAATATATTGTACCACAACATAGACATTTTTTTATAACCCAGCATGGATTTTTTTCCCACAGACCCAATGATTTAAAAAAAAAAAACACAGAAACTGAGCAAATTGCGCAGCACATTGGTTTGAAGTATAGAACTTCTAAAATACTAAATATGAGGGTCGAAAAATGCAGAAATGTCTATTATGCAATGCAATAACTCATTATGAACTACCGGAACTAACATATGATCTTTTCTTTTATCAGAGAGATCAAAAAAGAATGGCTGGTCCAATTACCCATGTCATGAAAAAACTGCATACAACCACAAAAAAGTCAACCAGTAAGTATATAATGAATGGACTCACAAACACCACTGCATAACTAACCCATTCAAGCAAACATCTAACCATACACCACAATCCATAATGTTTACTTCCATGGGTATCTTATGCCGCAGTGCTTGTTACAAACTTTACAATCTTAACTGCATAGCCTAGTCAAAACTTCACAAACAAACTCTACAAATGAAACAGTACACAAACGTTTTGGATGTGGATATTTGATGGGTGTTTGATTCTATGGGTGTGTTATGCTGTGGAGTTTGTGGCCAGGGCCTAGAGTGTTGGGTGCTCGGCCTTTAGCCATGCACCCAAGACTCTAGGCCCTGGCCACAACCGCTGCAGCATAACACCCCGATGCTATCAAACATTTTGACTGTGGTATGTGGGCTGCTTATAGGGGTTTCAATTACACTCAATTCTCTACTAACAACCCAAAACCAACATCATACTAAAGTAAAATAGCTAGTAGTGTGGCTAGCATTTAGTATGTCTGCAGACAGTCCCGGTGACCGCAGACATCGCAAACACATCAGGGGCATCTGCCACCTAAACAAATACAGCATTTTACTCCCCCCACCCTCCCCAAGCACTCCTACACACCAACACACTCCCTGAAATTGCAATTTTCCTGTGTTCGCCGCCTCGCTGTCCGCGGATATCCATGGATCCAAGAAACAATGTGACGCACCTCACGCCTCACCCCAGCCAGTCAGCGAACACATTGCGTGTCCACGGACATGACGCAAGCCTCTTAACCAATCAGTGTCATGTCTGCGGAGCAAACAGGGAAACATATCCGCAGAGCGGACATAGATATCACTCATTTTTTGAGACCTACTTTTTGGTCATTTTAAAAAATAATACTGGACGGATTTCCACCAAATTTACAAAAGCACTCTTTTAGGACCAAGCCACTGCTCCTGGCGCAAATTTGGTGAAACTCCATCCAGCGGTTTGACCTGTAGGCGTAAGCAAAGTTTTTTCCCCATTCCCCAAAGAAATGTTGGGACCCCCCTTTAAATTTGCCCCCCATGGACCAAACCTCACCAAACCTCACCAAATTTTGCAAAATAATTCAGAGTGGGGCATATACATTTTTTGCAAAGTTTGATGAGAATACATCCAGGGGCAGCAAAGTTATAAGCCACCCAAAAAGTGTTCTTCCTACGAGATGAGCAACTTAACCTATCTACATGGCTGCTACTGCAGGACATGTAATATTGGTGGCACCGCCTGCAGTCTATTCACTACATATAGCCAGCCATCATGATTACTTATTCTAATTGTGTATTAGCATCTGTACAATTTTAAAACAGCTTGCATTTTCTTTTTTGCTCTCCACACGTGCAATCTTCATTCTGAACATGAAATGTTGCTCAATTCTTCACTTCACCATCAGATTCTATGAGGTTTATTCACCTTCTTCCTTAGCATTTCTTCTTGGTGCATCATCACTGCTTCATCTGACATCACGAGTCTTCTCTTTCATTCCTCTTCAAACTTGTTAATAGACCTCCCTTAAGAGACTGCTATCTCTCTGTGGATACATCATGTATGGTTCTCTCAATGGATACCTTGTTTTAAGGATACTTCGTGGTATAGGCATCATAACTGGCGTCGTGCATGTTGCAATTTCGGGCTTCCAACACATAGGCAAAATAGGGGTGGGACTTCCATTAGAGGCACTCGGCTTCTCCTCTACACTCACCCCTCTGGTTGATTCATTGACACTCTCTCACCAGTTTCCATATCTAGACATCCTCTTCTGAAAAAGTGCTTCTTTGGAGTCCAGATCTTCATTACTCCTTTCAGAGATCCTGCTGATTTAACATGTTCATCAACACTCCAGGTCATATGGCTACATTTTCCATTGAGGCTGCTGCAGATCCATCTTCCCACATATTTCTTGTGGCTTCTGGGATACAGGAACTTCTTTCCCTCAGGTGCTAGAATGCTTGCTTCTATATATTTTCAGTTTTTTTAATCTGTCAGCTCTTTGGGTCCAAACCCTGACTCAACATCGATCATGATCTTCATTCCTACTGCTTTCTTTGCCGTCTTCTTGCACTGTGCGATTATTATTCTGATTACACAGAATCCAAACATGATCATCACCAACAATGCTCCAGGAAACTTGAAAATATTCACCATTCATTGCGGAACCCTTGAGAAGGTTGATGAAAACCAGATGTCATCTGCAATATCTTCTGTTTCATCTTCCATCTCGATATGCAAGTTTGTTAGCACCATTATGCCTCTCTCAAGCTCCCAATCTTGTCATCTTAGAAGGTATGAATGTGCAACATGATTCTCCAATTTTGGCACAAACACCTCCATCCATTGACGTGATCATGTCCATACATATCTGTTTTGGAGAGTCATCATTCTTATGGCTCACAATTCTTCCTGGATAGCTTGAATCCCTTTATGGTAGTGTTGATTGCCTGCAGGAGCTCCCAATGAGTGATCTGTAACCACTTTGCATTCGCCATCGTCTGAATACCTGGCATGAAGATTGTCGCAAATACTGCGGAAGTCTGACTGAATAACCTGTGTTCATACGGAATAGCATTGAAAGCATGTATCAATTTAGCTAAAAAGTAGTTCTCCCTCTTTTCCAATTGAGAAATTCAAGTGATCTCCTCTTGCTCAGATGAGCATCTGCTTTTGGAAACTCTCCAATGTTCAGGTCACTTTTTGGAATCACCAATGATGGAACATGAACGGTCACTGTAGAACACAGCCCTCCCCAGTCTTTAAGCAATTTCATATAAGATCTGGATCCACAGGCCCAGTGGTCATCCTTTATTATTACTGTTCCATCCTTGTGCATATTGTTTCTGAAACACAGGGATGCATTCGCTAGAGATACTATCTGCAACAGTCCTCCTTTATCATCGACCCACGTTAGCAACTTTGCAATATTCGACCAATGAAGCTTGCATTCATTTTCTACATGCCACACAATTGCCTCAGGTCATCCGGTTAGAGCTGGTGCCGTGCACACAATCAGGCCTTCTGCCCATCCTTCTGGGGTCAGTACAGTTTCCTTGATTTGCAGCTGACCTCTCTCCTTGCATCTTTGTAATTTCTTCAGGATCCTTTACTTGCCAATTTAGCTTTTTGTTTACTTCCCATCTGATTCCTGCTCCATTCATTCTAGGCTGCTCATATCTTATCACATGATCTCTGGTTTGGGGTCTCTCTCTTGTCTTTAAATCTTGCACAAAACCATCTTCTTCTGGAGCTGTCTTCTCGGTCACCCAAACCAAGGATGCTGTTAGACCCTGGAACTGACCTCTTGTATGTCAGAGTGAAAGGTGCATCAGACAATGAGCTTTCTGTACTGCTACTTCAATAGCTATAAATATCTTGGAAGTTCCAATAGCATAATCTATGAGAGCACAAACATAGCAGCTCTCCTTAGAGGTTCTCTCCCCTACCTATTTCATGTGCTGATACCACATGATATTCCCCAAATGTGCTGTACTGTCTAAATAATTATTTAATTCATACATATCTTCCCTTGTGCTCCTCGTTGTCTCCCTTTCATTAAGAGAGTGTATGCATAATGCTCATGAAGTAGATCAGTAACAGTCCTTCCTACAAGTGGAATCATAGGAACACTTCTCATAGAAATGGGTGACCTTAGACGTGTCACTGGTGTGGGAATAATCAAAAATGGCCTAGGAGTTTCGGAAATAGACAATTCTGTGTGAGCCACTGGAGTGGGGAGTATCAAGGGGACTTCTGCTTTGCTCGAACCAATAAAATAAACAGTGTGGACCAAAAGTATCAGGAAAACAATGATAAATGCTGTGCATGCATATATTACGCACCAATACATTAATCCCCACTATTTACGATTCTCCACACACTTTTGATTGTACTTCTTTTCCAAAACTGCACCATTCTTGGAAGTTCTCATTGTGCCTGTATACTGCTTTAAGGAAGGAAACAACCTTTTAAATCAGGAAACTCTGTTAAATGATCAGGTAACTGCAGGATCTGTTTAACTATTGCCACAAGCAGACTCCTGATTGCAAGGCCATTTCTAGGCTAGTGCAGAAAAATGCTTGTATTAGTACTGCTCCCAACAAGAGCAGAATAAGCTCTAAGAACAATAATGGAAATAGCGAGAAGGAGCCTGTGGACACCATCATCGGATAGGACCATTGATTTAACTGAAAAAAAACTCATTGAGGAACAAGTCTGCAAACTGCTTACATTTCCAGTCGTCAAATTCTAGGTTTGCCATGTCTGTAGTATTTCATCACTTTCTAAAGTCCAATTCAAAAGATTCCTGTGACTCAAGAACTGAGTTTGCACACCTGCTATAATATCTATAAAGGGTATGCGATGTGAGCAGCAGTCTGAATGCACAGTTGCATTTATTTAATCAACAACTTTAGCATCATTTTCCTTGTCACTGATCGAGTCTGCACGTGTTGAACTTCTTCTTCTTGTCTTGCTTCCAAATTGATGGTCGGGCGTGGGTCAGCCTCACCAGCGTAAGGCTTTATGTCGTTCTAATGGATCCATGTGTGTCTCCCTTTTTACTACTGAGGGAGTAATGTTCTCCACTAAATAGGGAACACTAATGCGTGGCCCGTGCCACTTCCTGGTGAAATTGTGTATTAGGACTGCATCACCAGAGAATATTCGAGGTACAGGTAATAATGTCACCATTCTGGTTGCTGAATGGTCTTCATATGTGTCCTGAGACTGACCCACCTGGCACTTGAGTTTATCTGAAAAGACAGAGATACTAGTTGTCATACATGTCAATAAGCAAGTAACTAATTCCTAGCATTTCTGAAGTCTTCGGGTCATCACTTCTGCTCCTCGATGGAGGAAACAAAGGTGTTCTCATTTGCCTCCCTGTCACTAACTTGTGTGGTATGAGGTGGTGATCCAACCCAGGCTGATCACACAAAGCATATAATGCAAGGGGCAGGCAATACAGCCATCCCTTCTTCTGTGTCAATCTGAGTTTAGCAATTCTCTCTTTAATGAGACTGTTGAGTCTCTCACATATTCTGTTCACTTGCGGGTGATAAGCAGAAGTAAACTTGTGCTTAATATTTAATAATACGCTAATGTCTTCAATTATTTCATAAACAAAATTGGCCCATTATTGGATCTCAGCACCTTAGACACTCCCCATCTTGGAAAGACTTCTCATACTAAAAACGTAGCTCTGCAAGTGGCATCAGGGCATGTACAAGGACCTGCTTCGATCCACCTTCAAAAAGGACATACCACCACTATCATATACCTGTATCCACTACATACTTGCAGCTTGTCAAAATAATCAATATGTAAATGCTGTAAAGGACCATTCAGTCAAGTAATTACTCCCCTGATCATTCGCTGTGTATGGCCATGGGTAAACATTTGACATACAATGCAATTTACTATATAAAATGCAACGTGTTCTAACTGATTCGATATGAACCAGTCCTCCGCAAAAGCTGCTGTGAGGCTTTCGCTAGTTACACACGCATGGTAGTGCAGCTGTTCAAGCGCTACCTTTAACAGGCTACAGGCATCACCGGCATTCTAGTCTGTCCTGTCACCAGAATGCTTCTGTGGGCGATGAGAAGCCCCCCTTCTTTTCCACATGGCTTGCTCTTCCTGTGGTGCACTACCTTGAACTTCCATCAACTGTATTCTTGACAAATGATTAAACCCTTCATTTATAATCATAATCGTGACAACTTTTTCCTTTACATCTGGAGTAAAAAAACTTGAAATATCTGGAGAATATGCAACCCGCTTGGCCTCTTCATCTCTTCATCTGTGGCTTTGTTCCTCCGAGAGATAAAGTTAGTTTGCTTAGTATGTGCTGTGCATTTGACTATCGGCATGGCTACTGGGAGTTGTAGTGCCCTGATAAGCCGGTCAAATAATGCTGCGTGTTGCACTGGAGTGCCATTAGCTCTGAGGTAGCCCCTTCTTTTTGAACATGCTAACCCTGTGTGCACGATTGACGTTACATAGGCAGAATCACTGTACACTGTCACTTCCTGTTCTGCATGATTTTTGAGTGCGACAATAAGTGCTACCAATTATGCTGCTTGCACTGAAAAGTGAGACGTAGTCTTGCACTTGCTATATCCTCAAATTCCCCATTTTCTCTATGCCTCACCACTGCAGCACCTGAATGACTTTCCCCATCAGTTTGATCCATTTTTGAAGACCCATCAATAAAGAGAATCTCCCCTTCAGACAGTGTGTTTTCCTTTACATGCAGAATGTCATTGTGGAATTCCTCATAACTAGTACAATAATGCACATGCTCACCCTCTGCCACAGGTTTGGCTACAAATGTAGCAGGGTTCACTATTCTACACATGACTATTTTGATTGCTGGATTCAATGTGACTATCTCATATGCAGAGGCCCTCTGAGATGTCAATGTACCTTAAGGTTTTTCTAGAATGGAAAAAAAAGAATGCTCAACAAACAATGTCACAATACTAGTAGACTTTTTTATTGCAAATACGGCTGCTACCAGCGACTGTTTGCAAGGAACGTACCCTCTCATAACTGGATCTAAAATCCCACTGTAATATGCCTGGGGTTTGTACGCCAATGTAGTCCTCTCTGTAAGCACTGCTGTCATGACTAATTCTAGGGGAATAATCTGGCCCCCCCACTTTGTCTATCAGTATCTGTTAGATAGGCGGCACATCACTCACCATCTAGGGCTAGGCACTCTTGTCAGGGACAGGGTGTTCTTCGACTAGGGACAGCTAGGATATTGTTTACATTTGTTCTCTCCAAACTATGTGACAGTATCAGTCAGTGTCAATTCACTTTATTTCTGAACAAAAATTCATCAGGTATTTTTCATAATCTTTCCCACTAATCCGGATAGCCATGCCAACAGAATGTGTACACCATAAAGAAAAACTTCTGGCTCTTGTGGCATACCTCGCAGAGCCAATTGCCCTGTTAACGCCAATATAAATTGGTCCACATTCATATAATGTATCCCTGGAGTAGAACACACTATGCCTTCATCAGTAAAAGAAATTGTCATATTAAGATTTGTCATTAAATCTCATCCTACGATGTTAACTGGTGTCTGCCTTGAATACTATAACGGAACAAACATATCACACTTTCCTATGGAGACTGGTAATTCATCAGTGAAAGGAACTCTACTTGTAGCTCCAGAGAATCACTGAGCATTCATGGTATTCCCCGACATTGGGTATTTCCCCTCTCATATTTCTGAACGAATAGCCCCAGTGTCTACTAAAAAATAAAAACAATATCTTGCTACTATCATAATATCAACCGTTGATTACTCTTTGGGGTTTGGTGTTATAGATAGTCCTGAACAGATCAAGTTGTTCTGTGAGCTGTCCTATTGTGGATACATGCTTATCCCCGTCCCTGTGAAAGGACTTCCTCCTACCATGGTGACACCACCTACTGGTGACACCACCTACTCTAGGTGTCAATAGCTGTCCTGTTTTTGCATTCTTCTGTTTCTGCATGGGTGCGTGCTGTGACTGCCTTTGTAGTGGATTCAATGGTGCTTACTCTGGTTGCAATGCCTGCTGCATTTGCAGTGCTTGTGCTTGATACACTGTCTGATCTTAGGTGAGCCCATCCCTAGCCTGTGAGCTATATGCTGGAGAATAAGCTGTCCCCCATCTTGAGAATTGGCCATTCTGTACATACCCTTAGCTTCCACACATGCACGTAATGTGCACTGTCATCCCACATGTCCGACATACAGGAGTAGCTCTTCTGACTAGCCCCTCTTGGTTGAATCCTCCTTGTACATTCTGATTATCATTCTCCATATTCTGAAAACTGCCTTGATTATTCTGAAAACCACTCCTTCCTCTGTAGACCACTCCTCTGCCTCGTGGCATAAACCAATTCCGTCCTTGATCCATCTGGCATTGATTATTCATCTATGATGTACCCACTGCTTGCTGCATTCACAATCCTTCTCCGCTTGTCAACACTGTCCCTTCTATGGCATATTTTGACAATTTCTTCTGAACTAACTTGGTTTCATCCAAGTTTTCTGGCATCTTCCTTCTTCCCATTTTTCTCTTGCAACAGCCGACAGTGATGCACTATGGTCAACGTTTTTTCTGCCCATGGCCTTACTTCCATTCCCATTCATTTCTTGAGCTGTCTCTGTACCTCTTGTAATCCCTGACATAAAATCTGGTAAAATACTGCCACTGTTTTTCCCCACGGTTCCCGTGTTTCAAGGGTTTTTTTGTTGTAGCCATAATCAGGCTCTGGTTGGCGCATGTACTGTGCCATTTTCACTAAATTGTTTAATCTGAGCCTTTAGACAAGTAAGGGTCAGCTAGGGATAGTTTAAGTTTTATTAGCTATCTCGGAAAACTCTTATGATTTAAAATGTATTCACTGTTTTGCTAACACCAAATCATTTTTTGTCAGTTCCCATATATTGTGTTTCTATGTGTATTTCCTAGTGGGGTTGTACCCCTGCTTCTGTGAACCTTTTCATGAATTCTGCTCGCATTGATTGTATGGACTAAATAGTCCTGTTTTTTTCTCTTTGTAAATTGCATTGTTTTTGTATGTTTTTCATGTTGTATGTACTTATTAAATTGACACATTGTCTAGTTACAAACTAACAATTAAAGCAAGTTTATAATTTTTTTATGCCAATGTACTTTTTCCCCTTTTTTTTCTCATAAAGGTTACTTTGACTGGTGAGAGACCAGTAAATTTAAATATTGAATTTGATTTAATCTATTGTTTAGGCTACCAGGAGAATAATACTGTTAGCTCCACAAATGATATTTTTTGACTTTGTATGTTCAGGCACACCCTTGTGTTTATAGATATCAAGGGTCCACCGTTCCTGAAATCTTTGAATGTAAGCAAGCAGATTTTCATCTTCTTTCATCTTTCGGGCCATAATTGCACCCATATCTGACATGTCAGGACACTGCACTCTGATCGCTCTCCAGACATCTGTCCTACAATTGTTAAATGGCACTCCATCGTGCGCTGTGTTCTGCGCTGTGACACTTGAATATCCTGACTCTTGTCCATATGTCATCACCCCTTTCCCAAAGAATGGCTGCTAGGAGACCCTTAATATCCCCTATTGCTAAAGTATTTCCTCCTGTCATTTTCTGTACCTCATAGATCCATCTTCCCACACCCACCGTTAAACTGGGAAGTTTACATCTTAAATTATCCTTATCCATTTGCGGACATGGAATATACTGCGGTCTGGCCCCTCCTTTCTCCAATAAAGGGAACTGCATGAACCCAAATCCACAATCAGCTCCCATTGTCTGCCTATCGATAGTGGGAACAATGGTTCCTGATTGCCTTCTGCCTGACAATGACCTAATTCTGCTCACATATGGTGGCGACTCTCCCTTCTCGCTAAGCAATCGTTCTTTAGGACACTCTGGATATGCTATAGGATCTGGCGTCCTAACCTTAGGCTGCTCTAGATCAGACCATCTTACTTCCTTGTCTGGCAGCAGACATCCCTCAGGACCGCATGCACTTCCTCCCTCCTCACCATGGAAGGTTCCCCTCTCTTCGTCTGACATATCTAGCCCCAGCTAGTATTGCTTTCATCCCCTATACCCTTATTAAAAGTCAGCCTGTCTAAAAACAAGTCTCTGTCCTCGAGACTAAACCAGTCTCTTTCCTCACTTTGTGATTGCAGGGCCAGGGATTGGTCTCCCTTCCCTCGGTTTTTCCAATTTACTACCTTCTCTTAAGTCTTGATAGGCCTTATGGATCCTATCTCTGACACTCCCTATGTCAAAATTCTCCTCTCAGGCTACCCTAGATGGTCCTGACCTTGCTCCTTGTGGCGGGAGGAATTCCTCTATACTGCTCCATTGTATTACTGTACTTGGTTCCATTAACTCCTTCTGAATGCAATCAATATCGTGCTCCATTTTTCTCCTTATTTGCTCCATTTCTTTGCCTAATTCTCTTCGCTTTCCTGCATCCCATCCAACCCTTTCCTCTTCATGTCTTCTCTAGTCCCTTCTTTCCTGCGCCCTTCACTCTTCTTCTTTCCTTCGTCTCGGCATCATTTTATCCCTTCATTTCTGCGCTTCCTCCTCTACTCTCTTCCTTTCTTGCCTATCTCGTTCTTTGATTGCTCTCTGCATGTTGTCATACTTACTTTGCTCCTCTGACCTTTCTTCCTTTCTTTGATGTTCTTCCTGATACATTTGTCATTTCTGTCTATTCTTTCTCTTGTGCCCATCTTCTTTCAGTCTTTTCTCTTGTTACCTGTCTTTTTTATCCGATTCCTCTTGATCTTCCCTTTAGCTAACTTCCTCAATAATTTTCCCATCGAGTTTGAGTAATATCTGTCCAACCATCCATTTGTTCTGTATGAGCAGTACCTCATCAGCTCTATCCTTTTCTCCTTTCCATCTCTTAATCCCTAGTTCTATGCCTGTGGTCACATTCAATCCTTCACTTTTCTCCTCCTTGTCCTGTAAGACTTTAAACATCCCCTCCTTTCTTCTAGTCTCTTCCTGACTATCGTCCCTGCTGTAAGCAGGCGGTTCATATATCAGTTTACTATACCCTGTCGCCACTTTTAGTTCCTTTAACAGATGTAATTCTACATCTTCTGTACTATCGCCATTTACTTCTGGTGAGGTAAGGGGAGCAGAAGGCTCAACACCTTCCTCCCTGCACTGAGTAAGCATCAACTCCTCAGGAGGTGGTTCCTCTCACTCCTCCTGGTACTTTTTCCAGAGCTAACTTCTTTTCCAGTTTCTTCCATATGTATGCAGCGTGCAAGTATGTGGTTGTGTGTTGCAATACCACTTTTGACTGCAATCCCCCTTGTGGCCATGGCATGAATATTTTGTCTGCTGTGCCCTTTACCCATTCCGCACTATACTGTTTGAGCTTAGGCATATGTTTTGGCAGATGTTTTACACAAATGCATCAGTGGAGTAACATCCCCCATTTTGACAAGTCTCAATTGACTGTGAATACTTACCATTGGTTACACAGATACATTTCAGAAAAAAAAACAAATATGAGCGCGCTCCATTCTTTGCCGCTCAAAGCTTCTATTTCTCAATTATCTCAACCTACTTTTCGGTTGGTGCTAACAATGACTCGAAAATAGATAACACATTTTTATCACCTCTTTTAACCTCACAGTTTATTCTTTTCACTCTTCGACACCCCTTTTCAATTTTAAAATACTCAAACAGGCAGACGTATTGACTTTTCACATATACACCATGGTACTCCTTTTCTTCTAGCCCCTAAATTACTCCAATTGGAGTTTGAGTAATTCCCTATCATTAACCTGTTTATGTGCCACCTATTTTATACCCCACTTGGGGTTTTGAAATTACTCCTTCTAGACCTGCCTTGTGGCAGGAAACCCGGGTTTACAAACGGTCCTCTTTTAAACACTCCTTGTTATGTACTAAACACTCTTCATTTATATTAGACAACCCCCTGTTACTTTTCTATGTTACCACAACCTCATCCCCTTATTTTGCCATTCCCCTTAGTCTACTCACCATTCGCTCTTCAGCTCAAGGCCTTAGGTATCATCTCCCCTCCTCCAATCGACCACAGTCGCCTTCCGTCTGCATAGCGTCTGTGGAAACCAGGAGGTATTTTGTCAAAGAGGGAGCAGTCCCACCTGTATCGATCTTCATGCAAGTTTTCTATATCAGCCTCTCCCCACCAAAAAACCTGTAATCTTCCGGCTAGATGGTGGAGGGTGACTGATCGTCCGAAGCTCTGGAAACCTACTAATCAATGGGTCTTATAAACATCCTCCTTCTGCTACCACATGACCCCGTAGGCCCTTCAAGCGAGGTAGCGCTACATGGGATGGATGGGTGTGCAGAATTTACTCTTACACCAATAATAAGACTGACTCAGGAAGTTGGCAATCTTTAGCTGTTTTATTAACAATTATATAAAACAGGGACTACAACGCACATCACGGACGTCTCACAGTATTTCTCTTAATGTGTTACATGATAAAACTCAGTTATATAGTAAAAACCTGTCATCCGATGTGGCAAAATAAGAAAATCTACTTGGCATTGTGGTTGGTCTACGGGGAACATCTAGGTATACTTTCTATGGGGGATAGGATTGTGATTGTGTATCTAAGGTCAAGTGGACAACTATGCCCACCCTAGTGCAAGTCATCTTCGCTGTCATGAAATACACAAGGTTTCATTGGGTCTCAAACTATAGAGCTCTTTGCTATGTGGCCCTCCATGATTGGTTGGTATGCTTGTACCTTTCTGGAATATTCCACTCACTAGCAACACGCAAGCTGGTATCCAGGTGCTGGTGAGTTGGACTTGACCATGCCTCCCCACCCAATTAGCTCATCATCCATCATCACTCCTACTGTCTGCCATTCAAATTGTCTTTGAACTCAACCTCGCACAGTATTGCCGCTCCCGAGAATAGAAGGGGTGTGAGCATGGTCTTATCTTCAAGTCTCGATATAACTTGCCCAAAGTCTATTTTCATGTAGATCATGTGACAGGAGACAGTGTTTGAGCTCTTTCTTATAAACCTGGCATTCCTAGTGTTTTTCCATAACACTTCAACAGGAGCTCGCCTCACTTCTCACATTTATTGTATGTTCTTGAATAGATGACCAGTTACTTGGCTGCCCCAACCCTTGACATCGGGTCAGACAAGCTTTCTTGATTCTTCCCTCATCGTCAGCTGTTTTCTTCTACAGCGCCACACTTTCAGCTCTTCCTCTCATGGAATCTTAGTTTGCTAAAATGCGACGTGGAACATCCAGATTCTATACATATATATATATATATATATATATATATATATATATATATATATAGTCAGTGAAAAAACGTTGTTAAAGGGACGTTATGGTTAAGTTGAGCTACTAAAAACCCATGAAATTCAGTAAAAAAAACTTTGTTAAAGGGACGTTGTGGCTCCAAGTAAAACCGGAAAACCCTTGAAATTCGCCAGTTATGGTAAACTCAGCAACCTTAACTCGTGCCACCACCATGCGCTGCTAAGACTAACACTCAGGACATCAAAGATGACATCACAGATGTCATTGATGACATCACTGATGACATCACATGTCTGGATCCCTCTTTTTCCTTTACTGACATATCTAGGCCAGTAACAGTCAGGAACTACACATTCATATACTCATAATTCATATTCAAGTACTATATTTGTAGAGTTATACATCAAATATGTTCTTACAGTAATTCACTTGGGGTTCACTCACAGCATATGAAACATATCAGAGGGGAAAACACAGATTTGGAAAACAGTAATGCTTTGTGTGTATAAAGATTATCAGTAAGGTTATCAACACTTTCTTATAGTTCTGCCTTTTTTTTATTACTTTACTTTCCTGGATATGCGCATATGTGTATACGTTGTATGCACACTACTCTCCTTAGGGTCCAGTCACATTGTATAATAGTTATACATAGCAAAGTAGTAGCTTTGAAGCAGAGTGATCATTTCTGTGTATAAAGTTAATCATTTGGGGTATGAAGATTGGCTGGTAATACTGTTGTTTACTTCAATTTCCCTGTATATGCTCAAGTTTGTATGTGTTGTTGTTATTTGTGTTTTGTTTCGAATAATGCAATTATGTAGTAAGTGGGTTGAATTGGCTAATTAATAAATGTTGCACAGTAGACAAAACTGTAATAAAAAACATTTATCATTTTACTATTCAACATGGTAAGTTTAATAATACTGTACATCCATCATGTATGTTGCACACAATGCCTATGTTTCTACATGAGTAGCTTAGTATACTGGAAAGAACCTGATAATAGAATGTTATTCGTATCAATCCATTACTTAATGCACTAAGTACCTCATGATATTTATTCCAATGATCCTTCACATTTTTTTTATCAACATTACAATAAGAATCCCTTGTACAGACTTTTCATGAAAAGTAAATGCACATGTGATGTTATCAGTGATGTCATCAATGCCATTTTTGATTTCATCTTTGATGTGCTGAGTGTCAGTCTCAGCAGTACATGGTGGCGGCACGGGTTATGGTTGCTGAGCTTACCATAACTGGTGAATTTCAAGGGTTTTTCGGTTTTACTTGGAACCATAACGTCCCAAAAACACTACGATGAGACTTCCATCCCTTCCTCCCCTCCCATACATCATGTCCAAACCCCTAATTCCCCTATATTTGTTTCAGTTTCTGCTTCCCCCTCTCTTTCATAATGTGTATACTGTTAAACAATAATAACATTTTAAGTGTGTTCTTAATGTATGCCTGTGTCTTTTTTTTTAAAAAGGCAGATAAGGTGTCTGCGGGCAGCGCAGATGTCCGTTATGTCTCTGCAATTAACCAAAATGGGGGTGTCCTAACGACTCTATACCTGCCCGTACTGTCAGTAATTAAAATGGAGGTGTCTATAGAACACACAAGATGTCTGCCTGTCTGTAATTAACCAAAATGGGGGTGTCCTAAGGACAATTTATCTGTTTGTACTGTTCATAATTGAAATGGCGGTGTCCTTAGAACACACAAGATGTCCGTTTGTCCGACATTAACCCAACTGGAGGTGTCCTAAGGACAATATACCTGTTTGTACTGTTTGTAATTAAAATGGAGGTGTTCTTAGAACACACAAGATGTCCACCTGTCCGCAATCACCCTAAATGGGGGTGTCCTAAGAATACCCCCCCTGTTCGTAATGTCCGCAACCAGAATGAATATATCCGTAGAACACATATCCTGTCTACAAAGTTTTGACGCACATGCATTTTATTCGGGGACTTCAACACTGTTCCTAGAACACCCGCGCACATGCGCATCACACACCTGGGTCCTACAAACAGCATGCCTGTCTGCAACTGTCTGCTGCATGTGTGTCACTCTTTTAATTAGTTTGGGGACCTGAACACTATCTGTAGAACACCCGCGCCCATGCGCACAACCGTCCCTGTGCATTTGGTGTCCTGTGGACAGCCATTCCATTCGAAAACATGTCCGTGACATCATCATGTGACTGCACCCACGCTGAGCGAGTGTCCTTATTTGCGGACACTGTCCGGGCCGCCGAACATTTAAAAACTGCTTTTTTGAGCAATCCAAGGTATTTTACAATAAAATTTCACCACTGCATATGTCCAAGACAATGTCCCTGCCGATCTACATACTTTTTGGAACATTTTGAGTCCTTTCTGGGTGTTCGAAGTGTCCGCGACCAGCACGGGTGTCCGCAAAGTGCGCACCTGCATCCCTATAAAAGGCCACACCCCAGAGCTGATCCTCATTATGGTTTTGGATTTCCAAGATTTTCAACAGGAAAATTGTGCAGATTGATGTTCTTGGTTCCTAGTTCCTGGTTCCTGATTATTAACCTTCCAGATACCACCTAAGGCCCACAACGAAGGCCCTGTCTTCCCCTGTCCACCACTGTACGCCAGATCACTGCCCCCGTGAGTGTCTGTTTGCCCCCATGCCCCCCGTGAGTGTCTGTGTTCCCCCATGCCCCCGTGAGTGTCTGTTGTCCCCCATGTCCCCTGTGAGTGTCTGTGCTCCCCCTTGCCCCTGTGAGTGTCTGTGTTCCCCCATGTCCCCCGTGAGTGTCTGTGCTCCCCCATGCTCCCCGTGAGTATCTGTGCTCCCCAATGCTCTCCATGAGTGTCTGTTTTCCCCCTTGCCCCCTGTGAGTGTCTGTGCTCCCCCATGCACCCCGTGAGTGTCTGTGTGCCCCCTTGCCCCTGTGAGTGTCGGTTTGCCCCCATGCCGCCACGTGAGTGTCTGTGCTCCACCATGCCCCCCGTGAGTGTCTGTTTGCCCCATGCCCCCCGTGAGTGTCTGTGCTCCCCTATGCCCCATAAGTGTCTGTGCTCCCCCATGCCCCCCGTGATTGTTCTGTTTGCCCCCATGCCCCCCATGAGTGTCTGTTTTGCCCCTTTTGCCCGGTGTCTGTGCTTTCCCATGCCCCCCGTGAGTGTTTGCCCCTATGCTCCCCTTTGAGTGTCTGTGCTCCCCCATACCCCTCATGAGTGTCTGTGAACCCCCATGCCCCCGGGGTGTGTGTCTGTGTGCCCCCCTGCCTCCTTGCCCCCGGTTAGGTCTGTGCACCCCCTTGTCCCCCTTGAACTGCCTTTCTGACGCCTCCCCCCTCCACAAATCCCTCTTCTTTTGCCACCTTCCTACTCCTCACCCGACTATATTTCTCTCTCCTCTCATACTTCCCCCCACTTAGCACTTACTCTTATCATTTGTTCCCGTGACTTTTGATAGCAGCTTGTCTGTCTCTCCTCCTCCACTCCTTGTTCTTTTCCTTCCTCCCCCCACCCCTGCTCTATTAATTTGTTGCTGACAAATTTGCAAAGTAGCGTGTCTTGTTCATCTCCTTCTCCCCACTCTTATCCCCCCATGCCCCCCTCCCACCCTTCCTCTTGTATACTTCTTGCACTACATCAATTGCCGTAAGGCAAACTAATGTTACTGCTTGTTTTGTTCTCCTTCTTTTCCCCTCCCTCTTTGCCTTATTTGTTCTAGGCACTTGCACTATCGAAAAATTGACAGGCCTACTACGATAGTTATTTTTCACATTCTGTATTGTTGCAAGGACTTTAATTGAATGAAACTGTATTTTCCTATGTTTCCTCCCTCCTTGAAGCGCTTTGAAACACATTGGCCCTCATTACGACCCTGGCGGAAAGTGACTGACCGGACCGCCACAGCGTAAATAGCGTTTGCGCCATTGCACGATGGAGCAAAGTGCGGCCCATTCCGACCCATCGGGCACGAGCACCACGCCATGGCGGAAGTGCAAAGTCCGCGATGGCGGAAATGACCCCAAAACGGCCCACACCGCCGCCGTATGGCGCCCTAGGTGCAATACCGCCACCCATCATAGCGGACACCGCAGTGAGCGCCAACCGGAAAGTACGGTGACCGTAAATATACGGAAACGGAAGTAAAAACATGGGCCCGGAACGGGAAACAACACCCCGTACACCTATAAAACCACAAAATACACACAACCACTAAAAACACCACCCTGAGACACATCCCAACCCGTCATCCACCCCAGTGAAACCAAGAAAAATGGGAAAAGTAGCGAAGAAAGCGTGCGACCGCAAGCGGCAGGTCCACTTCTCCCGTGAGGAACTCTCCGTGCTTACAGAGACCCTCCAGGAGAATGCCGCCGCCGTCTTCTCCACGCAAATGACCAGGACGGCACTTGCGAACAAGAAGGCCATATGGGCCCTGGTGGCACAGCGGGTAAGTGCGGTGGGGACCGCACCCCGCAACCCACAGCAATGCAGGAAGCGGTGGGACGACCTGCGGATACGCGTCCGTAGCATACTTTCTGCCAACCGCAACATTGCCACAGCCACCGGGGGAGGGTCGGAATCACCCATCAAGTTGACCCCCTGGGAAGAAATCTGTGCCTCCACCATTGGAATGGAGAGCATAGAGGGAGTCGGAGGGATGGAGAAAGGAGTGCAGACATCCGGAGAATCAGGTAGGTGGCCCAAATAAAACCATGCCAAATCCACAATGTCCAATCATGTGACTCACATGTGTCCACATAGCGCAACAGCAACACATGGCCAGGAGAACGTCCACACACATTGGCCTGATAGCGCACTTTAAAACTCACAATAAATACATAAATAAGTAAAAACCCCAAAGACACCCACTACACGTGCAGCAGGCACACCCTAACTGCAGGCTGCCAAACAACTGCACCCTCACTCCACACACAAATGAAAGCACCTCCAAGGCCCCGACCCAAATCACCCTCAGGTACCACCCCAATGCATGTGATACATTGCCATTCCAATTCCCACAGACCCATTAATAACGCTCGCCCTCCTTTACTCCACCACAGGGTCCGATCCAAACGACGAGCTCCAGGACACCCCTACCAGCACACCTGCAAAGAGGGCCAAGACCGACGGCCAAAGACCCTCCACCTCAGCTGCACGCATCAAGACATGGCAGCAGCACATATCAAGTGGCAGCACACAGGAGGGAACATCAACAGGCACCCCAGCAGCCAGCATGCCCACAACAGCACCACCACAGGTCCCCCCAATGGATGCCACAGAAGGTACTGCCTCTGGTGGCAGCAGCACCATAGGTGACACCCCATTAATGGCAGCATGCTCCGACACAGAAGACGGGGATGTCGAAGTCAGATCCATCCATGACCTGTCCCAATCCCCCTGTCTGTTCCATCCCGTACACCATGAGGATACCACGCAGGGGCACCCACAAGACGACGACTGGCCATTCCCCACAAGCCCTGTGGCAGGGCAACATGAGGCGAACAGCCCCTCTGTGACACCACCGCAAATGGCCATGGCCCAGCAGAGGCAACAGTCCCTCGACCAGTTAATCGTGCAACAGCAGCAACTGGCCACGCTCCTCAAGGACCATGCCGATGGATGTGGGGGCACCAAGGCAGACATAGAAACATCAACTGAGACACTTAGGGCACAAATGGAGAGTAGCACCGAGAGCCTGAGAGTCCAAATGGAGAGTAGCACCGAGAGCCTGAGAGTCCAAATGGAGAGTAGCACCGAGAGCCTGAGAGTCCAAATGGAGAGTAGCACCGAGAGCCTGAGAGTCCAAATGGAGAGAAGCACCGAGAGCCTGAGGGGGGAACTGCATGCGACGTCCAAAGACGTATGTGCCGAACTTGCCGCAGTGCGCCGTGTGCTCACTGAGCTCTCACAAACCCTTAGGGACATGCATGGACGTGAGCAGGCAGAGACATCATCCGTTGCAAGTTCCGTCCAGGGCAGCCCCCAATGTAGATCTGGGAGGAACCTGCGCTCCACAGGCAGGGGTGCCCCTGATACCCGCAGAGGGGGCTTGCAATAGCGACTGCCCACTGACAATGAGCATCTTTGGACACTGGTGTTCGGGGGGGAGGTAGGAGGGTGGAGGGGGTGTGTTGGGCTCACTTGGGTGGCGGGTCGATAGGGTGTTCAACATGATATCACATATGCCATAAACAATGCACGATCAAACAATGAGATGTGTGGACAATGATCTTTGTGTACTAGGCCATCATAGGCGTACAGTCCATATTGTGCATGTACCAGACACACACAGTGCCACGAGTCCCGTGTCCATGTATCAGCCACCAGGCGTGAGTGCTAGAAGCATGCATCTATGAGATGCTGACGAATTTCACGGCCCTCCTGTGCCTCGCAGACTCCTTGAGGTGCTGCCACATCCCCACCCTCATCATGACCATCTTCAGGTGCTTGCAGTTCTGCGTCAGGGGGCATGGGCACATTTCTACGTACGCACATGTTGTGGAGCATGACACATGCCATGACCATCTTTGCAACCTTCTCATGGCGGTACAGGAGTGCCCCGCCAGACCTGCTGAGGCACCGGAAACGGGTCTTCAGTAGGCCGAATGCCTGTTCAATGACTACACGGGTACGTGAGTGGGCATGGTTGTAGTCCTCCTCATGCTGGTCCCGTGGGTTCCGGACTGGTGTGAGGAGCCATCTCTTCAGTGGATATCCGGCATCACCTGTATGTGGACGAAAAACGAATTATGTGGAATGCCATTGCTACGTACGCACCCCCCCCCTTCCTGCCAGGTCATTGCCGCATCACATACCCCACATCATCATGCATGAAATGAGACTCACCGAGTAGCCAGGATCTGTTCCCTGCGTGTCGCTCCATGTAGCGTGGTATTGTAGAGTTCCTCAAGACCATAGAATCATGGGTTGATCCAGGGAATCGGGCACAACAATGTGCAATGATCCTGTTGGAGTCACACACCATTTGTACATTCAGTGAATGAAATTGTTTTCGGTTGCGGTACTGGGCCTCCATGGCATGTGGGATGACCAATTCCACATGGGTACAGTCGATGGCACCAATGCAACCCGGTATGCCGCCAAGTGCATGGAATCCCACTTTTGTGTTGGTTATTTCCTGCTCCGAGCGTGGTAGAGAGATGTAGTCGTCTGCGTGCTGCAGGAGGGCATCGAGCACTTGCAATAGTGTCCGTGAGAACAGTGGCTGAGAAATGCCATGCAACTGTCCGACTGTGTGCTGGTAGGTGCCTGTGGCCAGGAAGTGGAGTACAGACACCACCTTCAGTAGGGGTGGGATGGCGGTTGGGCTATCTATCATGCTGACAAGGTCAGCCTGTTTCATGTCCACAATGGCGGCTATGGTGTCCCGGTCCAAACGGTAGAGGGTGTGGATCTGCTCATCAGTGAGGTTGAACGGATGTGCTCGGAGGCGTGGGATTGCGGGCTGCCTGCGTGGTGGTAGTGGCTGTGCTGGCAGCCCTTGCTGGCCCTGCCTTGCCCTCCTCCTCCTCCTGCGTCTCCTCCGTGCGGCCGGTTGTAGTTGGTGTTCGTCTTCTTCTTGGAGTTGGAGTACTTGCAGTGCTATCAGGTCCCCCAGGGCCAACACCGCGAGTCCTGCCGGTAGCATTTCGGAGTGGGTGTGGTTGTGGGAGGAGACTGGGTGTGCAATTTATGTGTTTTCAGGCTGTAAGGCCTCCACCTGTGGTGATTCATTCCACCTGTGCAAGCTGCTCTCCCCTTTGGGCGAGCACGTCCCGCACACAACGCTGCAATTCGAGGAATGGCATCTTGCTATTACAATCATGTATTAGTACCCGATGGCCGTGTAACATTGGTTGATATGTTCATTCGGCTATGGTCCCATTGTTTCACATGCATTCTTTGCAGTCGCGAACAGACTTGTGAAGGGTCAATGGAACCTAGTACTCAAGTAACTGTGGACCCTCATGCATCACTGTACCGAGGTTCACCGACGGGCGGGGCCTCCCATTTGTGAGTGAAGGCAGTTGCCATTTTCACACACAGCCGCACTAGATGGATTAATTTGTGATTTCAAGCGGCCACAGATGCCTTTTCGACGTGATGTTGCAAATGAGGAATTCGAAGGGCGGCGCTTTCGGTCTTCAGCTAGCGGCGAGGAGATGCCCACAGGTCTGACTGCAAATATAACGTTCTATTGTTCAGTGTCCTTGGGACAGGGGCCATGGCGAGGATGCAATGATTGATATGAATAGTTTGGGATGCGCAATAGCGAAGTGGATGATGAGGCCGGACGTTCCCAAATACATGTTACTTCACAACACTGGAATTACGGGCTGGGGCACAGTGGATTTTGCAGGCTGCATGACGCACAGACTCAATGGAGTTCTCACATGTTATGTGAGTATGGAAACAGGCGTTATCATTACGGGATGAGGGAATGATGAATGGATGCATGGACAGATGATTTGATACGGTGTTTGCCATGGACAGGGCTTCTTGGAATCTGTCCGCCTCCCCTGCGCTATGTGATGCAGGGCTGCCATAGTGGGACCATCGTCTATCTGGCCTTGTTGAGCCCTCCCTGTCTCGACGCGCCTTCAGACACTTGTGTCCATGCACGTTACCAATCCCATCTGATGGATTCTGTTTTCACAGACGCATGCACAGGTACACTCGTTTGTGATGGTGTTTTCACCTCGATATGGATAGTTATGAGTCGCAAGTGGTTTTGGGGTGGTGATGATCCTTTGGAGTGGGCTAGCATGCATATGGCTGTGGATCTAGTGTGATCATTGAAGTGAGTTGTTCGAATGTAGTTCTGATGGCCATTCTATTCTTTTTCTTTTCTTTTGGTTGACAGGTATCTCCTCCCCTTTTGCCACTGCCATCTGTATGCCACTCCTGCAGATGGGTTTTACTCCCGACACCTGCTGCTTCGTGTTAATCAGTGGAGCAGCATTAGGATCTTATGGGACGATCGCCAATGGGCCACATGCCCTTACGCAGTACTAGTGGCTCGGAGCAACATTTCGGCCTTTCAGCTGGACTAGTGCCTCCCTATTGGGACGGCCCTGCGGTTCTAGGTGCTTCCATGTTGCCTTTTCGTACGAGAATGTAGCCCCTGTGTACCATGAAGGAACAGGGCGTCACACAAGAAGTAGCTGGTCATTTATTGCGGATGCAGCCCACAATGGTGAAATGTGTTTTGGAGTTCATGGCCTAATGGCTGTATGGGCTTGGTGAATTTGTTGTGCATTAAATTTCTATTCTGATATGGGCCGTGTAGCGTTCTTCTTTGCAAGTGATGTGGCATATTCCTATTTGGGCAGCGATGTATTGTGAGGAGATCTGCATTGGGTTCCAGCTTCAGAGTATAGTTGCGTGGTACTGTGCTGGGCGCGTTTGCCTACGAAGCCCAGTGAGGTCAGGGGTGAGGGCTGCCAATATGACTGTTTGAATGATGTCATGCTCAGGGGCGGGGGATTAGGTTTTGTGTAACAGATGCCGGTCAGCCAGGTGGATTGGTGGAATGATGTGATTATCGGAATAGTGCTGGTCACAGGTGCCTGTGTTTGCGTGCGTTTCTTGGTGGGAGACTGAGGTCATGTCCATTGGTATAGCTTCTGTATTCGTGCCATCTGTGCCCTGCAGCTCCCATTGGCCCCTCTTGTGATTCTTTTGTTCGTTGGCATGCATGGGTGACTTGTACATTTCACTGGTTGCATTGTGACTTCGTTGCACCTACGGGGAGTTGTACTATGTGGCCAGGGAGCGGTGTACAGGCACTCAGTGGGGCCGTTTACGGTTGATTCGCGATGCCGTACTTCTCACCATGGCGGAATGGTACTTTCCGCCGTGCTTGATGGCGTTAAGTACATGTCCGCTGGGTCGGAATTCGCGTACCCTTGCGCCATGGTGCTAATTACGGTTTGGCATGGCGCGCGCGCGCGTACTTGGTGCAGTTAGCGTTGGTGTTCACTACGGTGTCGCTAATGGCATCGTACTTTACGGTGACGGGTCATAGTCGCACCGAGCGCTATTCGATGGCGGTATTGCATTTCCGCCATCGTTTTTCGATTTCCGCCAGGGTCGTAATGAGGGCCATTGTGTATAGGTGCTATATAAATAAACAATCAATCAATCAATCAATCCAGATGGCATCCCAAATTGCTTCTGCTGACTCGGCATCAGCACACCCACCCTCCCCACCACCACAACATCCCAAAGGGCCTTCAGAGGGAACAGGCATGAGGATGCAGAGGAGAGTGATGAAGAGGATGAAGAGGATAAGGTAGTGGAAGTCCCTACTACTAGCACCCATCGTGAGTCTTGGGTGTGGAGGTTATTTACCACTGTTGATGGAAAGGCGAAAGCTGATGAGCGCAAGGTGATCTGTACTCAGTGCCACATGGTGCTGAGTCATGGAAAGCCTGGTTTGTATAGCTATGGTACTACATCAATGAAGTGACACCTAAAGTCGTTCCACGATGGGGCTATTCGTAAGGTTGTACCTTGTGATAAACGTAGTAGGTTGAGTTCCTCTGCAGCATCCTTTGTTTCCGCTCCTGTCCCTGTCACCACAAAAGACACTCCTGTGGGGCAGCGCATCCCTCCAGCTGCCTCACAGGCCGCCCATGAGGCTGTTGACCCTTACCTTTCAAAGGTCACAATATTGTGCATGTACTGCGTTGCAGTACTCTGCAGGAGGAGAACCTTCGGAGTGCTTTTGAGACTGCGGTCAAGGAACATAAGTAGGTCTGCGACCTACCTAAATAAGGCCCACCCTACATATTCCTCTCTCCACATGCCCTTTCTAATCCCTGTGGTTGGTGTCCCTTCCTTACCCTCCTTTCCCCTCCTTTCCTTGTGTGTCATGTTTAAAAAAACAGAAAAATATAAACACCAAAAACCAAAAAAAAAGGCTCTTTTCAGAGCCGCCTTTCACAGTTTAAAAATAGAAGTGACAAATAAATTGTGCAGGGCCTGTGCATTTTTTAGAAGTCTGCGGACACGCGCAGACATTTATGTTTTGGGGGTGCTGCCCTATCAGAACCATCGCACATTTCTATGGGAGGAAGTGGTGGCTCTGAAAAGAGCCTTTTTGGGGTGTTTTTTTGTGTTTCAAAAACTTCAAATGGTCAACACCTATTGCAAAATGGATTGCTGTAATTCCAAAAAAGGTTTCAATGCATTTTGTATATTTTGCAGAATAATGTGATTGCCGGCATAAGTAAGATGTACTCCATCTCTGCAAAAAATGTGTGTGCTACAAAACATAATATTTTCATTCTGAAAAGAGGACATACCAACATCTCTCAAAAAGGCACAAACAGCCTTGTTAACATTGCACCTTGCTTAATCTGCGCAATACGGGAAAAATTACTCAGGAGTTTGGATACATGTCCATGACTTTCCCAAGTCCTTCTTTCATTGCAAATTGCAAAGAGATTCCAGACACATGTCCTAAACTGTTCCCTCCACAATGAATAATAATAATGTCTGGATGACGCTGTGTCACCAAAGAAACATAGAGAGGTACCAAATCCACCCACTTCATTCCATGCAATCCATGCCAGTGCACTTCCACATGAGAGAATCCCAGATGTGCAGCCACTCCACAGCGATCTGCAGCACCTCCAAGCAATTTATCCACAAATCTCCCAAAATCCCAATAATCTGCTTTCTGAAACACACAGCCATAGTTATCTGCTCTTCTCTCAGGAAAAAAAAAAAACACTGACATACTCTCTCCTTACACAACACACCCAGTAAACCTTATTAACCAATCCCGTTCTCTTCTCAGTCTCATTTGCATGCCTCTCAATCCCGAAATCCCTGGATGTAATACGTGTTGTCCGCGGACAAATCGAAAAATGTGAATGTGGAGAATTAACATTTAAATAGGGTGCTCCATTTCCCCTTTGAGGTTGGCTCTGAAAAAAGCCTTTTTTTTTTTTTTGCAAAATACAAGGTCTTCAGAAAGACCTTGTATTTTGTATTTTTTTTTCTTATTTTCCTCCAAAAATCTTCACATGACTTTCTCCAAAGCAACCCTTATGTTCCAAAACAGCATGGCACTTCCCATAAAATATAAAGATGTGCCATCTTCTTTAACATAAAGTACATTACCAGAATCAATGTTCTCATTATTACAAAAGAACATACCAGCTCTAAGCATGAAAGCAAACCTGCCTCAGTTGATTGCACACCTAGCAATATTTTGCTGAGGAGAAAAAAAAAAAACTATTGTCCCATATTGCCCTTGGTACTAAACCAGAAAAAATAAACTTGTCATTTGGAAGTATTTTCATTACTGCCTGAACCAACTGTTCCAAATCTGCCAACAAAGTAGGGGCACTGACATAGCCCAAATGCAAAGCACCACAGTGCAACACAACTACATGTGGACTGTTCACCCTGCCCATATCTCCACAAACTTGTACAATTCCCTGCACATTGAAACCAGGCATAGTGCTCCATACCACCTCCACTCCTTTAACATTAGAATTGTTTGCCACATTCCTATATTTAGCATACTGCTCCAAACCATGCACAAACATATCTCTGACCACCAACACCCTGACTTTCTCCACATCTGCCATCTTCACTACACACAACCTCTTTCAACACAAACCACAACCTCAACATGTGATTGGCTGTTCCCTACAGTCCCTTTTCTGTGCTGGATTTGCTGAGAAACCCTGGATGTTGCACACCCTGTCCGCGGACAACCACGGTGACCGCGGAGCACGTCACACTGGGGCAGCCCTTCTACCCTTTACATTTCACTCTCTGCACCATTTCCCCATTGGCTACTGTTAAGCAGTCACAAAATCATCCACCAAACACATCCAAGAATTCTACATCTAACTCTATCATCACAGATCAGCATTTTAGATGTACTATTGATCACTCTCAGTACAATTTGGCTGTGACTGCAAAGGACTTACAGCAACAACTACTATAAAACTGCCCAAGAATTCGCAGATTCATGCACATCCACATGCATGAACACAGACTACAGGTATGAACATTTTCTACACAGTGCATGTACAGCTCTTCTAGGAATACTTACATCCTGGGAGCATAGCTCAGGGACATGTGTGCCTTGGAAGCAAGACGAAACGAAGCTACACAGGTTTGATCCCCGGGTCCGCGCTTTGAAACTTCTGGGTGTTTAAGCATGTTATAAATACGCAACTAAGACAAAAAAATTACGCAACTAAGAAACAAACAATTCCTGTAAAAGCGCCTTGATGTCCACGGCTGTGTGAGCGCTTTAAAAATGTATTGTTTCATATTATAAGATGGTAGAAATAACAGTATAGTTATGAAAAAGACTGTCCAGTGTGGTATAAAATTACACGCAGCCATGATGAGTACATGCATCTTCATTCAAGCATACAGACAGACCATATCATTAGAAAGGCTCCCAGCTCAAACAACACCACTGCCTCTATATGAAATCCTTCTACTTTTTTTCCCACACCTTCACAAATACATACATTGCATGTTTTTCTGTCCAATCTCTGCCATTTACCCTGTAAAAATAGCAAAAAATGCATATGATTATTTCTTCTATCTCTTTACACCCATTAACATAACATTAAAAGTGTGCTCTATACTTTTACTATTATACTCATTTGTAAAACATATTCAACTAACAAATTCTAAATAAAATATACCAGATGCACATAGGCAAAGGAAAGTGCATGTACATACTATGCTCAGTTGTAAGAAAACACTACTACTACTACTAAAAAAGCAAACAAAAAACAATGTCTACATTAACAAAAGTGCTATAAACACACAGATTCACTAACTTCTTTCTTTTAAAATTGCAGTGAAGACCACTCTTCTGAAAAGCATCCGCGTCTGAAGTATGAACAAGGACTTAGAAGAAACATCTTTCCATACACAAAAGTAAGTAAAATATTAACCTAATGTTCTAACTGTTCCTCAAACACACTAGCATTTTAGTATTGTAGAAGAAACAAGTGTATTAACCCTTTATCATTAGATGTAGTATTAGTGCTTCTGCTTACCAGTAGCATACTTTATATTGTCATCTGAAGCCTAGTATAGTAACACACAAATACAAGAATAGCCTTCCCACTTGATGTAGCTGCCAATTGCACAATTACATACCTCCACAATCATCCTTACCATCATACTCACACTCAAGCACAAAGCACACATACACTGCACAACAGCCCAACCCACACTATCTTTTTTTCTCCAACAGACCCAAAGAATGCCTACCAAAAAGTAACTCCGTAGAAAGCAATGCAGAAGTAGAGCAAATAAAATTAAAGTGTCAAAAATAAGCATCCATCTCTAGCAGATTTTGTGCAAAAAGTTCAAACAAAAGAGTTAATACAGTCATTAAGCTAAACAAAACAAGCTTCCAGTACAGAAACTATGCCTCCTCTATCAAAATGTCAAACGAACTAGAAAGCGATTAACAAGACTTCAGCTACCACTAGTGTTAACACTGCAACTATAAATCTTGATGAAGTGGCAAGTAACCATACCAAAAAAAAATATTTTACAAAAGATTTTCCGCCACAAAGTCCTTCAGAACCTTATCAAAACAGGAGAGAAATCATGCACAACCCTTCAAACCTACCATAGAAAATGTATCCTAGACGCACTCATAGACAGTGCAATCCTTCTCAAAAGGAAGTTATTTATTTTTGTGTTAAACAGAATGAATCCACTAACAAAACTAACTACTAAACTACAAAAAAAGTCTTCTCAATAAATGGAATATCAACAAAAATAGCTACTTAAACATCTGTGGAGGTGAATGGATTCACACCGTGAGCACAGAGCCATATTTGAATGAATAAGCATATAAACAAAAGCAAACAATCCCATTTGCCATACATTCCAGTGGATGAGGGTATGAAAAACTTAATAACACCATTATGGAAAAAGAAACTCAGCTCACAAAAATATCCCCAGAAAACTCAGAATCACCTCTCCATTCCACTGAAGCAAAACGTCCAGTCTACAAATGGCCATGCACATCAATGTGTAACATTGCCTAAAAATCTTTCAAATCTTTACACCAGTTTCTCAATCAGTATGTAAAAAGCAAAGACACATTCAAAATGAAACTACTACAACATATGGATGCCTGTCCAGTGTGCAAATACACAGGACTACAAGGACATTAATTAGCCTGCATTTGTGGACCTATTTGCAAAAGCACCTTGCATCATATCAAAATGATATCAACACATCATTCAACTATAAGAAATTGGTCCATTAACTCTACTATGCTAAAAGTCCTTCTTTAGCACTAGCCAATTTAAATAACAATCTTCTACATGGTACAGCCAAATAACTACTTGAAGAAATAGAGCATATCCAGAGAAAATATTTTGGAAGTGAAAGCAACTTACAAAATGCAATAGCTTTACAACAAACTAGCAACTACTGAACAAATAGCAACGTTGTATTATACACATACAAAAAAGAATACTAAAGTTTAAAACGACATCCACTGGAGTACCAAACCGTGTGTTTGTGTTGCCACAGGACTTTCTATAAAAGTAGCACAAAAACTGTAGACATAATGTACAAAATAGAAGACAATGAAGATTCCAATGGTTCCATTTAGCTCTCTACCATGTAGCAGAAAGAAAATATGAAATGACTGATCCCTTAATACTTTGCAGTACTGCACTGCAGAACTTGACAACAACCAAAATCCTTCACGTTCTATCACAAATAACTTGGAATTATTCCCACTACTGAAACCCCTGCAACAACTAAATGTATATGAGAACATCATAATTCAAACAGTGCACCCATTTCAAGCAATAATATGCCTTCAACCAAAACATCAACATTTCCTCCCTCTGAATTAGTGAAAGGCATTTGTGACAATGTAGTTTATTTGCCATTCGATCTCAAAGAAAATGTGCACACACTTGGAGTGCAACGGCCAATAGATCAATCTTTAATTGTCTTAGTAAATGGCGTACCTACAAAAGACCAAAACATTTGGCAACAACTCATGGACTTACATGCAGTTAGACAAGCCCTGCAATATCTAAAAAACAACAATGAATACTACAAATAAATTAATATCGAAGAAAACCTGAGCGAAACCATTGACATAATTCAAGAGTCAACAGAAACTGGTCAATTTCAACTTTTAAATCCTGCTACAGAATCCAATATTTTACACCATTATACAATTCATCCTTTACACCCTGAAGACACTATAGATGATGCACTGGAAACGTACCAAATGTGACAAGCCAAACGATCTCCAATCAGCATATGGGAAAAAAATATACAAGCACAAGCCTTTCCTTTACTCTTTCCTACTAGAAAAGGAGGAAGGTACGAAGATAGACACACACAGATAAAAGCATCAGAATATCACTGTTTACAATTGTATTCTGACCACCCCAGATTCAGACAAAACGTGGAATGCATATTCCACCTTCTCTTTGAAAGTGAACTAGCAACTCTATGCTACAGAGTTGTGCACACATTAAAATCAGGTACCCATTTTCAAAACATGTCAGCTACACACTTATTACAAAAAGTGCAAGAAAAAGATCAGGTTTTAAAGTCAAGTGTTACAAATCTTTTAGCAAACATGAATGGTACAAAAGAATACTGGTTCTGACATCACAGAGATGTACGCTTTATGATAAGAAACCTTGTCCCGCCCACTTGGTTTGTTACATTAAGTTGTACAGAATTTGCATGGGAAGATTTACACAATTTCCTATGCATAGCAAACAAAAGCATAGCAAACATTTGATATAAAAACACCAGGAAAGCTCTGCTCTCTAGATCCTGTAAATGTATCAAGATATTTCCATCATCACTTCATTGGTATGCTACATTTTATGTATAATAAGACTGTTCATCCGCTCTGAGAATTTCAACACTTCATTTGGAGAAAATAATACCAAGCCAGAGGAGTACCACACATCCACATGCTTTTATGGATTAAAGATGCTCCTAAATTTGGTCAGGACAGTGATGTCACTGTTTTGCAGTTCATCCAAAAATATGTCACTTGTGAAATCCCTTCACAAACAACACATATTGACCTTCATGCACACATTTTACAATTTCAAAGACACAAATGTGGGAAATATTGTTGTCCCAAATATAAAAAAAAGGGAAATACTACACCAAATGCCACTTTGGTTTCCCTAGAGCAGTTTCCGCAACAGGGTAAGTAAACAACTTCATGTCTTCAGTCAGACATAGTGTCAAAGGTAAATCACCTAAGAACACATATTACAAAAAAGAACAGAAGAATCAAAATACATCAATGATTACCATGCAATCATTGCCCTCCTATAGAATGCAAACTTAGATTTGCAGTACACTGCAGACAATTCCACTGCAGATGCACAATATGTCACAGCCCACTTAACCAAAACAGAGAAAACAGAGCTTCAGGAACTCTGGGATGACATATCATCTGACAAAACACTATCCCATAAATTGTACAGCTTTGGCATAAAAATGCTCTCTTATAGAGAATGTGGCAGCTATGAAGCTGCAGACCGTTTAACCGGTACTGCCTTTTATGGAAAATCTGACAATGTAGTATGGCTAAGTTTGGTCCTGCTAAATCTAGAAAAATAGTTCTCAAATCATATGAGGACATAGACACAATAGCCAAAAATGATCCCAATAGCCAAGACATTTTGAAAAACAATTTACTAGACACATAATACCCAAACAGGAGTACCACTTTGGAAATCATGTGTCTCTACCACGTAGCCCAAAACTTCAAATACACAAATAATATTAAACCAGATGAAAAGAAAGGTAGATACAGAGTAGCAAATTCTGAATGCAGCTTAGTGAAATTTACCAAACGCAGCTTAATTAATCATATCAAATTGTCGTTAAAAACTCCTCAACATAAAGATAGGAATTACATGTCCCTGATACAATTTTTAAACCATGGAAAAAAGAAGAAGAGTTACTGGATATATATGACTCCTATGAAGACATTTTCTAAGCAAATAAAAACACTATAACAGACGTAAACTTTACACAGTACCAAACAATGTTTCACAATGAACAGCAACATGAAGAACTCCAAGCCCAACTACAAGTGGACACTCCTAACAGTAGTCAACCTTCTGTAACAGGAAGCCAAGAACCACTTGGACAGCCACTAATAGCAAATGAGGCAGAATTAGCCATGATAGAAGTAGAAAACACCATGTGTCAGTATGAACAAGCAACAGAAGTCTTTGCTGTACTGAAATCACAACTGAACAATGAGCAGTGTAGCATTTTCCAAGAAATAACAATATAAATTGAACATGGTGTGCAACATGAAAATAAAAACTGTACCTGCCAAGACTACAAACCTATACTGCTATATCTGAGTGGTGAAGCTGGTTCAGGCAAAACATTCTTAATCAAAATCATCAGCAAGTTCCTTCAATAATTGACAAACAACAAACTGTCAGCTGTTGTAACTGCCCCCACAGGTTTAGCTGCCTAAAACATAGGTGGTGTCACTTTACACTGATTCCTATTCCTTCCAGTAGAACACCAAAACAAATTAGACTATTACAAACGTTCCACAGAAGCTGCAATGGAACTACGCAGAGTTTTCAAACAAATGAAAATGCTTCTAATATATGAGGTGAGCATGTTCAAATTTTGGCTTTGATTCACCTCAGATTACAAGAGGTCCTCAAAACAGACTACAAAGAGCTCTTTGGAGGAAAACACATTATTGTTTACGGAGATCTTCAATTGACACAAGTGAAAGCTGAACCTATTTTTAAAACCTTAGTGCACAAACTGTGCCGTAAATCTCTTGGCAGCATAGGAAATGTCAACCTTTGGCAACATTTCCAATACAGAGAATAAACAGAAAAAATGTGCCAGTCTGCAGACCTCACATACGCCAACATTTTAAAAAGTATTAGAGTTGGTTTACTATCTCATGACACACAATCAATATCCAGGGACATCCATGCACTCTATGGCCATAACTCATGTGCTACTGATGTCATGGAACAATTAGAACACCAAAATGTCGATTGTATGTCCTTGATGCCAACTCTTGCAAGCTGTTTCTAATTCAATGAAACAATGTTGAAAAAAGAAATGCAACCAATAATTGAAATTTGCTAAACAGATAAACTGGACGTACATGGTATGAAACTACCCATGTGTCAACAAGCCACAACAAGACTAAATACCTTAGAAAACTCTAGCTCCAACACAACTGGTTTGGAGAAAATATTAAAATTATCTTTAAACTGTAGAGTAATGCTTATACATAACCTTGACGTGGAGCAAGGACTAGTTAATGGAGCAATTGGTACAGTTGTTGGCTTTCAAACATACCCGCATGAAAACAACATTCAATTTGTCAGTATTCTCTTTGACAAACTATCAGAAATTAAAAGGATAGGACGCTCAAAATCCCTCTTCCTACTTTTCAAAGACATGTATGTACGCAGAGAACAATTTTCACTAACTCTACCATTCACAAATCACAAGGTCTTACCCTAGATGAAGCATTAATAGATATTGGTAGCGCAGTCTTTAAAGAAGGCATGAGCTATGTAGCAATATCATACTTACGTACACTTGACGGGCTATTTCTAATAAACTTTGATGCAAGTGAAGTAAATGCAGATATTCCTTGCATTCTAGAATCCAATAGGCTGCGTTCACTCTACATGCCCATCTAAAAACCTATCCTGTTCCACAAAAAACAAAACGCTGTAAAAGAAAACTACTTCAAACTGAAATGATATAGGATATCACTGCAATTCCTCCAAAGAAAAAAAAAAAGAAACTTATACTTCATCAAGTACCACAACCAAAGAAGAATGTACTGTTCAAAGTAAATCCAAAGAAGCAACACACACTCCGAACAAATGACTTCAACAGCTTTGTTTTTGAGCTACCGTTCTGCAGGCATCACCGTACTGACTTTCTCTCTGAAACTTGGGTGACCATCAGCTGGCCATGTAAGACTACCTCCTGAAAAATTTCAGCATGCTAACCTCAAGCGGACCCGAGATAGAAGGGAAAGTGCGACCGCGGCTACTGAATATGTTTGCATCACTGTGCATAGTGTGCACCTTCAGAAACCTGCTTACCTGACCCGAGTCCAGTCCTGAGACGGGTGCTGCATCTAGTTTTTCTGCATTCTTTGACCGAGAGGCCTTGCAACAGTAAAAGACACCAACCGGAAGCTGCAACCCCTAGCAATCAAGGACCACGGATCTTAGCGGGCAAAGCAACATCGGATAACCTTACTTTGTTCTGCCAAGTCTGGGGAAGATTTAGGGGGTACGTTAAAGAGTTTCTAACCTACCCCTATGCTCCCATTATAAGACAATGGATCATAATAAACCATAATTCTAACACTTTTGGCTTTGCCAAAACTTGCCTATGCAAGACATCTGACTGTTGGGGCTAATTTTGGGCATTAGTTTAACTTGAACCCTAACCATTGGACCTCAGATACCCTACCTGCATTTTTTCCTGCATCCTAAATTCTGTGAAACTGTATCCTGAACTATTGGGCACAAGGCCCCAGGCAACTTAGGGCTGAACAATCTAGGGATCACCTCTGTGGGCCATTTTATATACATAATAAATGACTAACCTTTCCTTTACAGGAGTATCTGATTTGTATTATGCCTTATCACCAAGTGAATGTATACTTGTATTTAGTTTGATAGTGTTGCATGATACTTCTACCTGCTTTTTGTCATTTTTCTGTAGTGTGTCCATAATTAAATAACTGTATTTATGTACATTTATTTTTTATTGATACAGTTGATTAATAAACTTTTCAATACATTTATACACATTCATTAATGAAAAGAAAAAAGTACTTTAAAATTAAACCTTAAAAATATGCAATTTTCAAATTTCTTACATTTGTTACAATTCGCAAATAATAAAATCAGAGAGTATATATTAACAGAAAACCAGTAAAACACAATGGCAGCAAATGTGAACACAAGCCAATCTTCAAATCATTGAGACTGTTTGGTATGACGTAATATTTTAAAAAGGCTTAATGACTTATAAGCAGTCACTAGGTGCCTCACCATTGCTTCTCAACATTTACAAAAATGCACAGATTTCCCATCTTGTATCTTCAGAGATATTAGATCATTAACAACTGCTATTCTTGTTTTGTTTGATTGAGCATTGTAGACATAATACCAAAACTGTTCAACAGACAAAGAGGTATAAACTTCAAAATGAGATTTGAAATATTCAATTCTCTTATCCAGAAGCATCGGACAGATACCAATTAGATGCGGCAAAGTTTCAGATACTTTGGGATCTTTGCAAAAGCGAGAGAAATCCTCTTCTGAGGGAATCAATCTCCATTAAGCCAACACATTTCTGGTATGCCATATATTTAACCTGAATCTTAAAACAGATCTCTGAAGTTGGCTCCAGGGAACTTTAACACATAAGTTTCCGGTGTCCTTATTTTTTTTGTAATGATAGTATGCATTTTTGCATGCTTAGTGTTTTGATATTGGTCATACATGTTAATCCAGTCCCATATCATAATTTTGTATTTTGCTCTATCAGGATTTGTTATCAATAGTTCTTCTGTGACATCTGCATTTTGCAAAAAGACTTTAACCTTCTCCCGCCATATGACCATAGAGCAATGAGTTGTCATTTTCATGTAGGTGGACAATACATGTAGAATGGTATTCTCCTGGTGACTCATCAGACATTTGCGATATAGACTCCATATATACATAGTATACAGAGAAGAAAGTCCCATTTCATACCGTATCGGGCAGATAGGGACCGCTTTAGGTACACGTAATATATTTTTCCAAAAAGCACCTTCCAATCTAGACCAGGACATCTCATTTTTCCACGACCTAGTCTCTGCACCATATGTTACCGTGGGCACTGCCTTTTGACAGTAATACATTAGTATTGCTTTTAACAAAAATAGTCCATATTTGTGATTGATTATGGAGGCCTGTGAGGTGGCTCTTATTTCATCATGATATGGGGCATCACAAGCCAGCACGTTTACATTTAGACCCAAATATTTATACTGTACAATGTTTTCAAGCGGATGCGACAACAACGACCAAGCCTGATGAGATGTTCTGGTCTTGTGAGTGGGTACAATCTTCATGACCTTTGTTTTTGCCAAGTTTATAAGTAGATTATTTGCATTTACGTATTTCCCAATTGGTCAAGTAATGCTTGCAGGCCCCTGGGAGTTTTAGCCAGTAACACCTGGTCGTCGGCATAAAACAACCAGAGGACTGCATTGGGTCCAAGACGTGGTGCGTCAGATGTTATTTCCCTGAATTCATTCGCCACATCAGATGTGAAGTAATTAAACAAGGTAGATGCCAACAGGCAACCTTGTTTTAAACCCTTATAGGTGTTAATGGATCTTGGTATTCATCCATCCATTGCTAGTCTTACTTAGATTGATGTGTTTGAGTGAAATTCAATTATCCAATGCTGTAAGTAAGCGGGGCAGAGGCTTTTGACAGTTTAATAAATAATAATTGCCTTGATATAGTATCAAAGGCAGTCTCGAAGTCGATGAATGCCATAAAGACTGGTTGTTTTACTTGTATCTCATGCTGTTTGATGGCATGCAGCACCTGTAGATTAACTGCTGTGCCTAAGCCTGCTACAAATCCTGTTTGAAAAGGGTCATTGATGCCTACTTCATTGGTCCATGTATTAAAGTCATTCAAGACCAATCACGCAAATATTTTCCCAGGGGCATCAAGTAAGGTGACCGGTCTATAATTACGCGGATCTAATCTGTCACCATTCTTGTATGTGGGGACTATAATCGACTTTTGCCACGAGTGCAGAATTTTATTATTAAGTATAACCTGTTCAAATATAGTTCGGAGAATGGAAGCCCACACTTTTGGATTATTTTTTAGCATGGTATTTGACAGGCCATCAGGACCTGGAGCCCTAGGTGTGCTTAGTTTCCTAATGTTTATCATTATATCAAGCTCATCAAATGCCAATTGACCAGTCCTGTTAGCAAATCCCAGCCGGTAGAGGACTGGGCCAATGAACTTTAGCATATAGTAATTCAAAATATTGAATCCACACTTCCTCTGGTATTACGGTGATCTGTGTTATAGATTGTTTACCACCTTAGATTGTTTTTATTAAGCCCCACACTAAGGCAGAGCATTTAGAGGCTATGGAATGTAACATGATTTGAACATCTTTTATGATCATTGTCGCCTTGCGCTGTTTTATCCAATTTTTATATCTATTTTTACATCTAGAGATCTCTTGAATTTTATTAGGCATATTCTATTGCAACAGAATCCGTATATCTTTTTTAAGCTTGGCTTTTTGAGATCGGATCTCTTCATCATAAGCATGCAAGTGCGACTGCTTTACCCCTGGCTTTGGTTGCACTTTGCTTCTAAATAAATGCAAGATGGCTACATATTCTCCATCTTGAAGGGAGATGTTTGGTTCTAAAAAATGTATAGGGTAAGATATATCCAGGAGTAACTCATTTAGAGCAGACAGAGTCCATCTAAATCGATTACCTTTCAAAGAAATTGCTAAAGCATTGTCGTAGAGTTGGTGTCTATTTTTTCGAAAGCATCCTATGCCATGCCCAGTCCAAGTGAAGAATATTATGATCACTCTGGTCCTGATCTATAACTTTGAATAGGGTAAACATGGAAAACAAACCACTATCCAAATATATACAGTCAATTGTAGATTTAAAGGCATCTTGCCACCAGGTTGCATGTGGTGGAATATCCCCTTTCACCGCACCATTAACTAGATTAAATCCTCTCTCTTTGATCAGACTCTTCCATTGATGCACAGTATCTTTTAAGTTCCCACAATTGTCATCAATACAATTCATATTCAAATTGCCAGCTATGATGGCATGATTTATGGCAGGAGTCTTAACAAACAAGTCTAGACACAAGTTTAGATCTCTTGGATACTAAGATGGTTCCAATACAAATTCAAACATGCAATCGTCCTGTCTTCTGAGATAATTCGGACCAACTGAATATTACTGATTGGAGATAGCCATGGTTCTATTCTCAGGCTGCTTGAGATTTTAACTGCTGTTATTAGACCGGCCTTAGATCTTCCCCTATCTTGATTGATTGACGGCACCAGCGATACTTGATGGTTTTCCCACTTGAGGGGAATTAAGCCAAACTTCTTGTAACATGATGATGTCATATTGGGCCTAAAGGAATACCGAGGACAATATTAAATGAACATGGCCTCGAGTGTTCCAAGAGGCTAAGTGTATTGTCTGGCTAATTTCATTGGCATTTTGCTATCATCTTTTCTTCCCAGTCCCATCGGAAGGACATGAGACAGATCTCAGTTGGTTATGATTAGCTGTAGAATATGAAACTGTTACAGGACTTTTCATCCATGATACATCTTTTATCGTTCGTTGGCATAGATTAGGATAACCGTTAACTGTATACAGTGCTTCTTTTGGATTCAAAAGAAGAAAACCTAGTTGGTATATTTCAGCTTGCGTTTGCCAGATTGCATGTTTGACTAAAGCCGACAACATCCAAATCTTTACCACTGATCGAACTTGATCATGGATGAGCTCTATTTGTGCTATATCACCAGACTTGGTGCCCCGTAGACTCGGAATATTGTTTAGTATATATTTAATACCAAGGATCGATTGAAGTCATGTAAGCCAAATTCACCACCACGACATATTAGACTGACATGAGTAGAATCGTTGCATTTGTTATGCCGATTCTTCGGGTTGATCTTCATTTCCGGTCTCTCCATCTGAGCTACGGGAGTGCCACTTGTAATTAAGGGCCTTCAATCATAGCTCATATTATTATAAAACATTTTTGGATTATTTCTATTAGGCTAATTGATCCCAGTTGTCTTGCTACTGGGCACACTTTCAGTGGTGACATTTGGTTTGACACTTGATTGGGGCTGTGACATGAATAGGCCCATTGATTTTAGGATTTCCTCGTGCCTACTTTCCAAGGTCATAAATGATTGATCAACAGTCTGTTTTCGTTAAATCTACAGCTGAGCATTTGCTCACGCCCGCCTGAGCGGCAGGATAAGTTCTTAACGTGGCGCACAGTTTCTCTATTTTTGCCACTTCCTCGACTAAATTATCCAAATGGTCATACCGAAGGTCTGTTGCCACTGGTATTAAAGGATCATTTTCCGATAGGTTTTTCATTGCTAAAGCAGCCTTGCTTTGAGATATTGCAGTATATTCACGCACAATGGCTGTGTTCTTTTCCTGATGGCAAATTCTCTGGTACTTGATTTAATACAGTTCCTGCCGAGCCCATCGCCTCGTGCTCAATTTTCTCAAATTCACCACCTTGGTGTACTACACAACCTTGCCCTGCTTTATTTTCACTCACACAATTTCTTTTTTCTTTCCTTCCCAGATCAATATTTCTAATTTCTTCATTCTGATGTAACATTTTTTATCAAGAGACTTCAAAGGTACATTTCTCAAGCATAGCGAGCACGTGATCTTATCAGGCAGCACACTTAACTCAGGAGTCGTCAGAGATTTGTTCACAGATGCTTGCACCGCCTTGCTTTCTAATAATTCTCGTAATAGAAAGTTCTGGTCAGTTATCCGTGAGTCTAAAGTTTCATAAAGTTTAGCCAGCGAAAAGAATGCTGTGTTCATGGCTTGCAACGTTATTTTAGTAGGCAAAATCATGTGTGGTGTCGGGGAATTCGCTGATAGAGAGTTATTATGGTGTTGCTGTTGCGGGGAGGACTGTGTGAAAGAAATGGACAGAGCCGACGAATCAAGAGAGGAATCGGGAAACATCACAAGTGATTGCGGTAGGTGTTCCCTGTCCAAACGTTCACTTGGTTGATTAGTTAATTCAAGGGTGGTGGAGCGTGGGATGACAGTTACGGATTATGATGTCACTTTCTGCATTTCTTTGACATCACACAATGGAAGACTTGTAAGTTCTACAATGTTAGCCGGTTGAATTTGTGCAGGTTCTGTATGTATCAGAACATTAGTTGTTGTTAGAGCTTTCACGGCAAAGCATAATTACCCAACAAGCCAGGTTCAGTGAACGATGCTAATAAAGAATCTGATTGAGTACATAGATCTACCGGTAGAATCACTGGTGTAGTGTCAATAGGGGCGGCTACAGCCAGCAGCGCCACAACACGAGGAGAACTCAACGTTTTGTCGAGCTCACATGTACTTGCTGGCGCCACTATGGACGGGCACTCAGAATAGAATTTTCGAATGTCACTGGTGTGCGACATTGATCTGCCACTAATAGAAACTCGTAGCGATGCACCCTGCATAGCTAGTTTGGGCGTAGTGTGGAAGTCATAGGGGCAGTTAGATAACGGTTCCACAGGAGGCATGCTAGTGCGCAGAGTATAACGTTTTGCCATCAGATTTACATTGTCACTAGCAGTGTTAGAATAACTTTTCATAAGTAGAGAATAGCAAGAGTTACATGCACTATTTTGTTAGACTTCCCTCCACACCCTCCAGCACGATCAGCACAATCAGCCCTTACAAATGTCCTTACTCGAAAAGCGCATGCGCGAATGCGTGTGCGCTGGGCTGAAGTAAGGTTTGCTGGGAAGGGGAGGAGGAGCCCACACAATCACTGCAGCAAAAATAAATTAAACAATATTCAAACAATTGTCTTAAGAGCTACAGCGCTAAGTCCACATATATAACGAGAGCAATTTCGCTTCCAGACTTGGTATAGTACCGTGATGACTGTGATTGCAGAAAATTGTTTCAAAGTTCAAATTGCGGATCACAGGTGGTCAGAGATTTCTACCGAATGCCATTGTTCGAGATGCGCGCACACGAATGTGCATACGCTGGGCTGAAGTAAGGTTTGCTGGGGAGGAGGAGCCCACACAATCACGTGATGACTGTGATTGCAGAAAAACGTCTCAAAGTTAAAATCGCGGATCACAGGCAGTCAGAGATTCCTGCAGTCAGTCAGCACAATCATCCCTTACGAATGCCCTTGCTTGAAATGCGTTCTGTCTAAGTGTAATCTGTCACTCCCATTGTGTGACCTCATTGTGGACCCTTTACAAGCTCACCCCCTCTGAAGAACTTAGCCTAGACCGCCTGTCACTGCTACCTAAACTGGTTTGGCTACAGCTTCCCAGAGTTGTTCCTGTCACAATATAGGTTGGCCTCCTATTCATCTGTCCACCAGGCCAGAGTATAGAAAATCAGTCCTTACAGATTTTAAATGTACGGCAAAACTATCAGTGGAGAGGATGCACAATGTCATGGCCTCTTTCTTTGACCTCATGGCCCTGTCCCTGAAAAGTCGCCTTAAGTACTTCCTTCTCAGGTCCAAGTGCTGCAGGCAAATTAATAAAACGTGAGTACAACATTCAACTTGTTCCAGACAAAATGGACACATTGATGTGACATTACTGTTCCATTTGCTCCATAGTGCTGCAACTGGGAGGATGCCCAAGCACAACTTAATCTAGATTGCCTTCATCTGCTTATGCACATATGTCATAAATGTCCATACCATTCCACTAAATCTCTGAGAGGCATGCAATAGAACAATTGCCTCATCACTTTTCCCAACACCGCTGGAGCACCCCTCCACCCATATTCACTGCACTCGGCCTTGCCAAACGTTTGCAGTAGAGAATATATATCTTATGTTGCCTTTGATGTCTTGTGGCTGACTTCTGGGACCCCGCTGAGCAGGACCGACCCTATGCACCTGGTCTACGATGATACCTCCAGCTGTTATGGTGGGGAAAGCCTCATCAAAGAAACAGAAAACCCATTCCCTTAGATCTGTCCCTTTTGTGTTTTCTTTCAGACCTCTAATTCTCAGGTTCTCTCTCCGGTGTCTGTTCTCCAATTCTTTAATGGTGGTAAGCAGTGGCTTCATTCCCTTTTTGACGCAAGCCTGTTCACCCTGCAGATGTATGACATCCTCCTGCAGAGACTATATGGCCTCCTCAGCATCACCCACTCTAGTGCATATCTGCTTTAGGTCTTTGGAGAGGTCCACTAGGGATTTCTTTATTCACTCTGTAACATCCACTATTTCATGCCTGACTGCCTGGGATACGTCAACCTTGCGTGCCGCCATGCATTCAAGCAGGTCTTTCTTAGACAGGGGCTCCATGCCCTGTCCGCTCCATCCTGGGCCAGCCATCACCATCCCTGTTGGACTGTTCCCACTGCCCTTCTCCACTCGAGCCGTTGTGGGAGACCAGAGTGAGGTTATGAATCCACCCTTACCTTGGGCTTTGCATTGAGACATGTGGGAAACCGAGATCCCTGCAAGTGTACACTGCTCTCCTACTGTGCTGGTGGCGGCAGGGTTGCCAGAGTCCTCCTGCCCTGAAGCACTATCCTCACTGCCTGTGTGAACAGTTCCTGGGCCCCCTCAGGTGGCAGGTTCAGTTGTGCAGTCCTCTGTCACTCGCGCCTCTGTTATACGCCAGTTGCTCCTTTGGTCCCACCGGAGGCCGCCCCAGACTAGGGAAACTCTGTTGTTGCAGTGTTGCAGCACTGGTGCACCGGTACTAGGCTTTCAGCGGGTGCATGCTTGTCCCGAGGCCGCTCTTAGCTGAAGAATGCTCCATCCCTGTTGCGCTCCAGGCTGTGCACCAGCCCTCAATTGCTCGGCTTACGTTGCATTCTGGGGACACAGGCCCTCCTCTTCCCTCGACTACTTCCTGTACCCCACCTCCTGGTTTTTTCTCACAGTACCAGCTGGCCGCCCTTGCACCACCGAGCGGGAGGATGGAAGGCGGGTGACTCCAGCGTACTGGTAGCCTCCACCCAGGTTTTGAGGAGGGTCTGATGAATCCCTGATGCTCCAGAGTGCTTCCGCACTCACGGCACCCAAACAACTCACTGGGTCTCACTGCCACTAGTCACGTGCTTTTGGGCTGGACAGGGGAAACAAGTTATGGGTACCCGGTGAAGCTCAGTAAGTGCCTATTTTGGGTGCCGCGGGCCTCGCCTCCCCTCCAATACTATTTTGATTGTATGTTCGTTTTCCTCAGTATGTGAAATTGGGGAGTTGCCACCTTGCCACTTTTTTTTCTCTGATGGAGTTAATTTTTTCATAGGCATAAGGATGTCAAGGTCTTCTGTATTTGAGCTGTGCAACATCTTTGCTAATTCCTCAGAGAGCTGTTGATCTGGTGGTGAAATGATTGGCTTGGTGTCCTCCATTTGAGTTGACAGTTTCTCTGGATTGAGGGTTTTTCAGCTTGTCTTCGCGACAATGGCTAGGCCTTTGCTAGATGGCAAAGGTGCATGAGAGTGCATTGGTCACAAATGGTGGCTCCACCAAAGGTTCAAGTTGTCTGAGTTGATGGAGGTGGAGCAGGGTAGGTTCCAGGAATTTCTTCTTCCTGTTTTGAAGTGGTTTCTGAGTTTGATGTTATAACAAAGAGGTAGTGGGAGAGGACTGGCATGATTCTAGGTATCTTCTAAGTTTAATTTGGGTGGTGCGAGATGGAGCCTCAGAAGGTAGGTGTTAGTGTGTCAGGAGTTTAGTTATTTTCAAATTCTTTTGAAAGGGTTGAGTGGCTAGAAAATTGAGAGACGTCAGGTGTGGCCTGAGGCCAGGTATAGTATGCTGTATGGGGGTTTTGAGTGTGAAATGAGGAAGAATGCCAAGACTCCAGATATTTTTTTTATCAACCCCGAATGTTGACCAGGTTTCCATCATGCCTCCCCTCTCTATGCTTTGTTATTATGGACAATGGCGACAGCACGGAAGTGGGGAAGGTATGCACAATGTCCATACACAATGTCAAACTTTAGAGGGTTAACCTTGTACATTCATGTGCCTTTTACCTAGGGCTTCTGAGTCACATAATTGGAGAGTCCCTTTTTAGTTTTAGCTCACATATGGCTCTCAAGCACCACTGAAAGAGTACCAGCTGCAGCTGGCACTCTTTTCATCAAAGAAGAACATTATAAATGGCTGATACTAAATGACAAAGAATATTCTGAGGCCCCTGCAGCATCTGGAAGGTTTTGAGGTGCGCTAGATATTTTTCTAAAGGAATTTCAAAGTCCTGTGCCATGTTATGTTAAGAGTCATACGTAAAAAAGGAAAATGCACATTTTGTATTCTTAAATCTGAGCTCCTCCTTTGGCATGTAGAGCATGTAGTGATGTTTTATGTTAGGAGTAATTACAAAGCATTGTTACTTTCATGTGCTTCATGGATGATACGTTACAGACAAGTGCACATACAGCAGCTGCACAGTTAAAGGGAAGTGTGGCATATATGTGTACTGCCTTGTGCCTCTTGATGCTATTCCATATGGCACATAGCCTTGGCACTGTCAGACTGTTATAGTGGTGGTTTGTGCAATATATTACACAGCCACGGTAGTGGCTGTGTAGTTATGGTTAAATTGCTAATCCCATAGGAAGAGCACGTTTTGGGTGGCTTATAACTTCGCTCTCCCTGGACGAATCCTCACCAAACTTTGCAAAAAAAGTATATGGCCCACTCTGAAGTTTGGCGAGGTTTGGTCCAGGGGGGGCAAAGTTATAGGGGGGTCCCAAAACACATTTTTTTCCCATAGACTGAATGGGGAAAAAACTGCGCACGCCTACAGCCCAAACCGCTGGACAGATTTTCACCAAATTTGTGGCAGGAGCAGCGGCTTGGTCCGGAAAGCGGGTGAAAATCCATCTAGTAGTTTTTTTAAAACAATCAAAAAGTAGGTCTAAAAAGTTAGTGATATCTATGTCCGCTCCGCAGACACACTTCCCTGTTCGCTCCGTGGGCAGGACACCGATTGGCTAATCGGCTCGCTTCATATCCGCGGACATGTGACGCATTCGCTGATTGGATGGTGAAGAGCGTGAAGTGCGTCAGATTGTTCCGATGCGCCTGCCATCTTGGATGCGCTGACAGAGCGGCGGCGAACAGAGGCAAAATGTCGTTTTGCGGAGTGTTTTAGTGTGCAAGAGTGCTTGGGGAGGTTTGGGGAGTAAGAGATGGGTCAAATACTGTATTTGTTTAGGTGGCAGGTGCTACTGATGTATTCGCCATGCCCGCGCTGTCCGGGATGTCTGCAATTAGTGAAAATGAGGCCTGTCCTAAGGACAGTATTCCCATCAATGCTGTCCGCAGGCAAGTTGAAACTGTTCTAAGGACACGCGCAGTGTACTTGGACATAAAAAATTCCCATATGCCACAGTAAAATGTATGATTCTATGGGTGTGATCTGCTGTGGTGGTTGTGGCCAGGGCCTGGAGTCTTGGGTGCATGGCCACAAGACCGAAGTTATAAGCACTGAAGTTATAAGCCAACATGGGTGTGATATGTTGCGGTGGTTGTGGCCAGGGCCTAGTGTCTTGGGTGCATGGCCAAAGGCCATGCACCCAAGACCGAAGTTATAAGCAATGAAGTTATAAACCACCATGGGTGTGATATGCTGCAGTGCTTGTGGCCAGGGCCTAGAGTCTTGGGTGCATGGCCGCAAGACCGAAGTTATAAGAACTGAAGTTATAAGCCAACATGGGTGTGATATGTTGCAGTGGTTGTGGCCAGGGCCTAGAGTCTTGGTTGCATGGCCAAAGGCCATGCACCCATGACCGAAGTTATATGCACTGAAGTTATAAGCCACCATGGGTGGCTTATAAGTTAGCTCTCCCTGGATGAATTTTCACCAAACTTTGCAAAAAGTGTGATATGGGTGGGCCCATATAGACAGTTAAAATGTTTGATTCTATGCGTGTGATCTATGGGTGTGATATGCTGTGGTGGTTGTGGCCAGGGCCTGGAGTCTTGGGTGCATGGCCGCAGGCCGTAGGCCATAGACCTAAGTTATATGCACTGAAGTTATAAGCCACCATGGGTGGCTTATAAGTTTGCTCTCCCTGGATGAATTTTCACCAAACTTTGCAAAAAGTGTGATATGGGTGGGCCATATAGATAGTTAAAATGTTTGATTCTATGGGTGTGATCTATGGGTGTGATATGCTGCGGCGGTTGTGGCCAGGGCCTAGAGTCTTGGGTGCATGACCGCAGGCACCTGCTATATCTATCAAATATTTGCAAATCTACTGTTTGTGTACTGTTTGATTTGTATAGTTTGTATGTGAAGTTTTGGCTACGTCATGTCATTAAGATTGTAGAGTTTGGTAACACGCACTGCAGCATAACATATCCATGGAAGTGAACTTTTTGTATTGTGGTGTATGGTTAGATGTTTACTTCAATGGTTCTGTTATGCAGCAGTATTTATGTGTTGTATTAGAATATACTTACTGTTTGATTTTATGAGATTGGATATATTTTTTTCATGAGTTTGGTAACTGGAGCACATATTCTTTTTCAATTTTTGTGATAAAAGAAAAGAGCATGTTAGTGTATGTATTTTATAAAGACTTATTACATTGCATAGTAGACATTTCAGCTTTTTTTCGACCCTCATATTTAGTAGTTTACAAACCAGTGTACTGTGCAATTTGCTCAGTTTCTGTGTTTGTTTTTTTCAAATCATTGGGTCTGTGCGAAAATAAAAATTCATTTTGGATTAAAAAACCCTTTTTGTGTTATGCTACAGTCTATTTGTTTGTTTGTTTTCAGTGTTCACTTGTTGTTTCTGGCTAATGTTCTATCTGCTGGCTTGTTGCAGATTTTTGGAGCAGTTAGATACCTATTGGCATATTCTAACTGGTTATAGTTTTTTAATTGAAGTTTCGCTAATGTTTAAGTACAGATTAGTTATGAAATTTTGGTTTTAAGAAGATTAAATAAGTGTTTGTAAGTATTTGCTGGTAATCTCTGCTTTACAGTAATGGTACTATCATTACATTCGAACCATTCACATTTCTTTTTTATGTATGCAGTGTAGTGACCTGCATTTGTTGTGACTCCTGTTGTGAAGGTTTTCTTACAAAGTGATACTTGACCATGTTTGAATCCAGTTAGCTTTCAGATGTTTTTGGTACCATCTGCATTGTAACGTAGAAGCGTTAGTATTATGTATTTACTATGCGTTTGTATTAGTAAGGTGGAGCGATTATCTGAATTGCAGGTAGTACATAATCTACCATGGTTTGCATTTTGTACAAGTTCTGAAATGGTACGGATTCAAAATTAGGTATGGATACGTACACAAAGCGCTCATTAGGGATTTGTTCCTGTGCCATATTGTTGCAGAGTGCATGTATGTTTCCACATGTATGAAATCTGGAAGATTTCATTTATTGGTATGTTTTTGTTTTGCAGTACTTGTAGTAAGTACATTAGACATTCTTGTGGATTTTCTTGTGAGTTTATAGTGATTTTAACCATTCCAGCACAGTAGTCCAATTCTTGTCTTATTCCATGAACACTATACGTGTTGTCAGGATTGTTTGATGCTTTTCTATGAATGACTAACATTTGCAAACACAATTGGTCTGTACTGTGTGAGTAAATGTTGTCAACAATTGGTGGCAATTGAAATAGAATATTCATTGCTACATTTGCGTAGCAACTTACATCAGTTATATTTGAAAATTTGAATGGACCAGATAATTCTGTGTCCAAGTCATTTTTTTGGGGTGTATGTTGCTTCTTTGAAGAAGTCCCTGAGTTACTTTGAGTAATAGGTTCTTCTTTGGTTGTGGTAATTGATGAAGTATTAACTTCTTTTACTCTCTTTGGAGGATTTGCAGTGAGACCCTGTTGCATTTCTGTTTGAATTAGTTTTCTTTTACAACATTTTCCTTTTTGTGGAACAGGATAAGTTTTTAGATGGGGGTGTATAGTGAACGTAGTCTATTGTATTCTAAAATGCAAGGAATATCAGCGTTTACTTTACTTGCATCAAAGTTGATTAGAAATAGACCGTCAAGTGTACGTAAGCGTGATAGTGCTATGTAGTTCATGCCTTCTTCAAAGACTGTGTTCCCAATATCTATCAATGCTTTGTCTATGGTAAGACCTTGTGATTTGTGAATGGTGACTGCATATGCTAGAGTTAGAGAAAATTGTTCTCTGCGTGCATACATGTCTTTGAAGAGAGGGAATCGAGATTTTGAGCATGCTATCCTTTTTACTTCTGAAAGTTTGTCAAAGAGAATATTGACAAAATGAATGTTGTTGTCACGTGGGTATGTTTGAAATCCAACAACTGTACCCAGTGCTCCATTAACTAGTCCTTGCTCCACGTCAAGGTTACGTTTAAGCATTACTCTACAGTTTAAGGATAATTTTAATATTTTCTCCAAACCGGCTGTGTTGGACATATAATTTTCTAATTTTCTAAGTTATTTAATCTTGTTGTGGCTTGTTGACACATGGGTAGTGTCATACCATGTACGTCCAGTTTGTCTGTGAAGCAAATTTCAATTATTGGTTGCATTTCTTTTTTCAACATTGTTTCATTGAATTTGGGACAGCGTGCAATAGTTGGCATTAAGGACATACAATTGACATTATTGTGTTCTAATTGTTCCATGACATCAGTAGCACATGAATTACGGCCATAAAGTTCATGGATGTGCCAGGTTTTTAATATTCCTTGTGCTTCTTGAGATAGTACACCAACTCTATCACTTTTTAAAATGTTGGCATAAGTGAGGTCTGCAGATTGGTGCATGTTTTCTGTTAATTCTCTGTATTGGAAATGTTGCCTAAGGTTGACATTTCCTATGCTGCCAACAGTTTTACGCCAGAGTTTGTGTCCTAAGGTTTTAAAAATAGGTTCACCTTTCACTGGTGTCAATTGAAGAAGATCTCCGAAAACAATAATGTGTTTTCCTCTAAAGAGCTCTTTGTAGTTTGTTTTAAGTACTTCTTGCAATCTGAGGTGAATCAAAGCTAACATTAGGTTGGAGACCATGCTCACTTCATCTATTAGTAGAATTTTCATTTGTTTTAACACTCTGCGTAGTTCCATTGCAGCTTCTGTAGAACGTTTGTAATATTCTAATTTGTTTTGGTGTTCTACTGGAAGGAGTAGTAATCGGTGTAAAGTGACACTGCCTATGTTGTAGGAAGCTAAACCTGTGGGGCAGTTACAACTGCTGACAGTTTGATGTTTGTCAATTGTTGAAGGAACTTGCTGATGATTTTGATTAAGAATGTTTTGCCTGAACCAGCTTCACCACTGACGTATATTAGTATAGGTTTGTAATTTTGGCAGGTATATTCTTTATTTTCATGCTGTACACCATGTGCAATTTCTTTTGTTACTTCTTAAAAAATGGTACACTGACCTTTGTTCAGTTTTGATTGTAGTACAGTTAAGTCTTCTGTATCTTCTTCATAGTGACACATGGGCCTCATTAAGAGTAGTCCCGTAAAAACGGGTTTATTACCGGCATGCCGGTAAGAGAGGGTTCGTGCTCGTATGAACCCGCTAACAGCGGGTGATCATGAGTGCGCAAGCACGCGCGAACCCCCATGCCAGTAATGGAAATACTGGCATGCTGCTAAAGGCCCTCAAACCCCACGATAGCGGCATCACGGGACTCGCCGATACCGCACCGCCAAGGAGTAACCCCTAAATACCGGCCCCGGTAACACCACCATGCTAATACAGGGTTCGCAAAACTGGACCCGGAAATAACGTCATCGCGCAGGAACTGGAAATGGGCCGGCGGCCGTCTTTAAAAACACAATCCATTGCCATCCTCCCTAACCACCAGTCCTTTTGTGTCATGCTGCGTCAGAAAACCCTGAGGATGTCAAAGGCTAACCAGAATTTGACGCTGAGCTCAAACTGCTGGCGGACACTCTGGCCCAGCATGCAGACATAATCAAGTCAAATGACATGAAGCATGCTGCCCAGATGAAGAAAAAGCGAATCTGGCAGGAGGTTGCCCAGAGGGTGTCGGCCGTGGGGACCACCCCACGTACTGTGCGGGACTGCTGCAAGAGGTGGGATGACATCCGCTTGAGGGTGAGGAACATCCTGGCAGTCAACAGGAGGGCGGCCATGGCGACAGGCGGGGGGCCACACTCACAAGCAAAGCTGATGCCCTGGGTGGAGACTGCCAGCTCATTCAATTGATCCCGAGTCAATAGTGGGATTCGGAGAGATGGAGATGGGCGCCGCAACAACCCCAGAAGGAGGTGAGTGACCCTGCACATCCCTGTAGGGGAAACCATGATGTAGCACAAGTGACGTGGAGTGAGACTAGGCAAACCAATACATGTCCCACACCCACATCAACATATCCACACAAATGCATGCTGAGTGTCAATCCCAATACCAACACACGGGCAACATAACACGACCGTGCCCATCTAACCCAACACACAGACCCCATATCAATGGCATGCCACCTGCCATGCATTGATAGCCTACATGCCCCATCAGAACACCAATTGCCACACCCCTGTAATTAATGGATGCATGAATGTATGTATATATCACAGTGCAATAGTATGTAGTTGGCATGTGACACCATCACTGATGACCTGCATCTCTTCTAACCCCCAGGCACCGATGAGGAAGGTGCCAGTCAGGAGAGGGGCGCAAGGGCATCAACATCACGCCATGGGACAAGGGCCACCGCCACCACCACCCCCCAGCCAGAGAAACAGTCCAGACCAACAGGCAGTGTGTCAGACTGGGTTGATACCCAGCAGAAAACACCTGCTGCCAGTGTGGGCCACACACATCAAGACCAGCAGTAGCCGCCCACAACAGTGGGAGGGGTTTCTGTTCCTGCACCACCAACCACCGCAGATGTTGCACATGCGAATGTGGACACCGGGGGTGTCACAGTCGTGTCCACTACACCCACCCCACGCCCCCTGGCCACCCCCCACCCCATATGGAGGTCGACAGCAGTGACGACCCCTGCCTCCGCAACTCTGACCTCGGAGATTCCGACATGTGCCTCTTCAAGGAGGCCAGCACCCTGGAAGTGGGCCCCACGCAAGTGCCATCCACCATCCCGGCTACCACCACCCCGGCTACCACCACCCCGGCCACCAGCACTCCAGCTACCACCGACACCTTGAGGCTCGCCTATCGAGGGTGGAGGCATGACAGGAGTCAATGCTTGATCTCATGTGGCACTTTATTGCCGATGGGGAGGACACGAGGAGGGACATTGCTACTGCCATTGGGGAGTCCACAGCAGCCATCGCTGCAAACACTGCTGCTGTAAACGCATCTGCAATCGTCATGAGGGACTGTTTGGGGGCAGTAACGCAAGTGCTAACGTCCATCCTGCACCATATGCAGCGGCCACGCCTTGGAGCAGGCGTGGAACCTGCCTCTGACATGTCCTCTGCTACAACACCTTCAACCTCAGCCTACACAAGCCCTGTGTGGATGACCGGAGGAGTGCACGGCACTCAGAGATGCCACCCCTGGATACCAAAAAGGCCAAGATGTATATTGGCCAGACAATGGCCGTTGGACACATGGTTGTTGGTGAAGAAAACAATCATTAGAGTACATTTGGGGACATTTGGCGTTTGTAGGGTGGGTTAGGGAGTTCACTGGGGACATTTGGGGTTTGTAGGATGGGTTAGGGAGTTCACTGGGGGTTGGGAGGGAGTGTTCACATCGTTGCCTGTTTGAAAAATATACCTGTTGTGTGCCAAAAATTCAATGGTTGGACATTCTTCATTTTGTGCATTGTTCAGTGCTCGACTCCCAACAATACAAGTGTGCATGTCCACATGGAGCAGTGTGTCGCTGACACATGTCTATCATAGTCCCTGTGTTTCAGAAGTATTCGTGAATTAGTGCTTGGCATACAGCATGGCCATCCCGTGCATCACGTACTGGCAGGGGGCTACTTCAACTCCATCTCCATCCTCATCATCCTCACCCCGGCCATGCATGTCAATGTCAGGTGGCAGTGGTACATTTCTCCGGATGCACATGTTGTGCAGCATGACACAGGCCAGGGTGATCTTCGCCACCTTCTCAGGCTTATATAGGAGTGCCCAACAAGACCTGCTGAGGCAGCGGAACCGCGCCTTCAACAGGCCAAAGGTCTGCTCAATCACAACACGGGTATGGGTGTGCACACGATTGTACTCCTCTTCATGGCTGTTCTGCGGGTTCTGCACAGGGGTAAGTAGCCACGGCCTCAAGGGATATCCTCCATCACCTGCAAGCAGATACAAATAGGTGTGTGTCACTCTGAACTGCCACCTTCAGGGAGCACAGTCATGGCGGCAGCTATTTGGTGTGGGCATGCACATGTCCCTGTACGCATGCAGATATGTCACCTAGATGCAATCCATACTGTCATGAGGTGTGGTAGGCTGGATGGCGTTCAATAGATGATGCAGGGTGTAATCATGCATGCTGAGGCAGATGTGCTGTGGTAGTGCAACAATGTCTAGCCTCCAATTCATGCTGTTCATCCTTCACTGTGCATGGTCACACTGACCACATTGCCACAGTTGCCATCCTGTTCATTCATGCATTGCTTGCCACAACCATGGTGGCCTGGTTGTGCCTCTTACTTGTTGCCATCGATATACATAATTTGTGAAATGTGGCCCAGTGATGTGTCATGTTCCATTTGGCCGGTTCAGGTCAGGAGTGTTTAGCTCTGCATGCATTCTCCAATCACTGGCAATTGCCACCCAGATGGAGTATGCCCCCCCTTTCCCACCCAGGTGGAATATGCCCCTGTTTCCCACCCAGGTGGAGTATGCCCCCCCTTATGCATCCCTACACATCAGTACCTGAAAGCACTGCCATGGGACAGTTTTGCAACTCACCAAGCAGCCAGGCACGTGGTCCAGCATGTCACTCCATGTGAGGGGTTAGCGTGGAGTTGTGCAGTACCATGGCATCATGTGTTGATCCGGGAAATCGGACGCAGAAATGTGTGATAATCTTTCTGGAGTCACATACAATTTGCACATTGATGGAGTGGTATTGCTTGCGATTGCGGAACATCGCCTCGATGGCATGGGGGACTACCAATTCCACATGGGTGCAGTCGAGGGCACCAACACAATTGGGCATGCCTGCCAGTGCACGGAAGCCTACTTTTGTGTCGGCTATCTCCTGGGCAGTCCGTGGTAGGGATATGTGGGTGCTTCTGTGCTTCAGGAGGGCATCCAGCACTTGGTTCAATATGCATGAAAATAGTGGTTGTGAAATGCCATGCAGCTGGCTCGCTGTGTTTTGTTAGGTGCCTGTGGCCTGGAAGTGGAGCACAGATACCACCTTTAGTAGCGGGGGGATGGCAGTGCGTATTTGATTGAGGCTGGCAATGTCGTTCTGTATCATGTCCACTATGGTGGTGATGGTGTCACTGTCCAACCGGTAAAGGGTGTGGATCTGCTCAGGGGTTAGGTTAAAAGGGCTGGGTCTGGTGCAAGGGATTGGTGGTTGCTTACGAGGCACTGCTGGCTGCACTGGCGGTGATTGCTGGGCCTGTCTCACCCTCCTTCTCCTCCTGCGTCTCCTCTGTGCTGCCTGTTGTTGCAGCTGTAGTTGTTGTTGTCGCTGCTGTAGTTGTTGTTGTTGTTGCTGTTTTTGCTGCAGTTGTAGCAGTATGGGCATGTCCTCCAGCGCCATGATTGCAACAGCTAGTGGTAGCATTTTGGTGATGGAAGGGGTGTGGTGTGTGGTTGTGCTACTTTTATACTGCCCCAGCCTCCATTGACTCCACCTGTGGGGATTGTGTGCACCTGTGGCAGTTGCTTTGTATCCTGATTGCTGTTTGCGGGTGGTCCGCGATTCCTGTATGGCCGGCATCGTGCAGCCCATGCTTCACAATGCCGGTATTTGCATGTCCGCGTGGGTTGGGATGTCCCCCTATTACCGACATGCTGGTATTTGCTCCCCGAAGGGGTGCGAATACGTGCCCATGCCGCTATTAGCGGCACCGTTATTTAGGGTGCCGCTGATAGCGGGTTGCTGGCTCAGAATACACCGGAGCAGTAAACGATGCCGGTATTAGCATAGCGGCATCGTTTTTGCCTTACCGCCAACCTTGTAACGAGGCCCATGGTGTTTTCTACTTCTGTCATAGCTAATTCTGCCTCATTTGCTATTAGTGGCTGTCCCAGTGGTTCTTGACTTCCTGTTACAGAAGGTTGACTACTGTCGGGAGTGTCCTTATCTAGTTGGGCATGGAGTTCTTCTTTGTGTTACTCTACATTGTGCAACATTGTTTTGTACTGCGTAAAGTTTATATCAGTGATAATGCTTTTGTTTGCTTTGAAAGCGTCTTCATAGGAGTCATCATTTTCTAGTATCTCTTCTTCTTTTCTCCAAGGTTTTAAAAGTTGTAGCAGGGACATGTAATATAGTTCTTTATGTTAAGGAGTTTTTAATGAAAATTTGATATGATTCATTAAGCTTTGTTTGGTAAGTTTCACTAAGCTGTCTTCACAATATATCACTCTTTATCTACCTTTTTTTTTCATCAGGTTTTATATTATTTTTGTATGTGAAGTTTTGGGCTATGTGGTATAGACACATGGTTTCCAAAGTGGTACTCCTGTTTGGGTAGTATGTGTCTAGTAAATTGTTTTTCAAAATGTCTTGGCTGTTGGGATCATTTTTGGCTATTGTTTCTATGTTGTCGTATGATTTGAGAACATTTTTTCTAGATTTAGCAGGACCAAGACTTAGCCATACTATATTTTACATACAAGGCAGTACTGGTTAAACGGTCTGCAGCTTCATAGCAGCCACATTCTCTATGAGAGAGTATTTTTATGCCTAAGCTGTACAATTTCTGTGATAGTGTTTTGTCAGATGATATATCATTCCAGAGTTCCTGAAGCTCTGTTTTCTCTGCTTTGGTTAAGTAGGCTGTGATATATCGTGCAACTGCAGTGGAATTGTCTGCAATGTACTGCAAAACTTTGGTTACATTCCATAAGAGGGCAAAGATTGCATTGTAATCATTGATATATTTTGATTCTTCTGTTCTTTTTATGTAATATGTATTCTTAGGTGATTTACCTTTAACACTATGGGCCTCATTACACGGATGGCGTAGAACCATGGCGCTATTAGCGCCATGGTTCATGCCGGTAAAATACCGGCACCGCCTTGGCGGAAAGGGGAATTACCGCCCCATTCCAAGGTTGGTGGGGCGGTAATTCCCCCTTCCACCATTGCCCTTCCCCATTCCCATTTTTGGCCCATAGGGTTCAATGGGAATGGGGAAGGCACTAATTACGGTACCGCAAATTGCGGTACCGTAATTAGCTCCCTGGGTCCTTTTGCGGGTTGGTTTTTAACGCCTGCAAAAAGCAGGCGTTAAATCCCCCAGCCCGCAAAGGGACCTCGTAGTAAGGCGGTAAGGATTTACCGGTACCAGTATTTTACTGGTACCGGTAAATCCTTACCGCCATCCGTGTAATGAGGCCCTATGTCTAACTGAAGACATGAAGTTGTTCACTTCACCTGTTTCTATAACTGGCCTAGAGAAACCAAAGCAGCATTTGGTGTAGTATTTCCCATTGTTTTTGTATTTGCGACGACAATATTTGCCACATTTGTGTCTTTGAAATTGTACAATTTGTGCATGAAGATCACTATTTGTTATTTCTGATGGAATTTCACAAGTGACATAATTTTCGATAAACTGCAAAACAGTGGCATCACTGTCTTGACCAAATTTAGGAGCATGTTTAATCCTTAAAAGCATGTGGATATGTGGTGCTCCTCTGGCTTGGTATTCTTTTCTCTAAAAGAAGTGTTGCACTTCTCCGAGGTGAGAAACAGTTTTATTACAAATAAAGTGTAGCATAGCAATGAAACAATGATGGAAATATCTTGAAACATTAATAGGATCTAGGGAGCAAAGGTCTCCAGGTATTAGTATATCTATGTTTTATTTTTGTTTGATATGTGTAGGAAATCATGTAAATCTTCCCATGCATATTCTGCACAATTTAATGTAAAAAACCAAGTGGTTGGGCCAAGGTTTCTTATCATACAACGTACATCTCCGTGACGTCGGAACCAGTACTCTTTCGTACCACATATGTTTGTTAACAGATTTGTAATGCTTGATTGTAAAACCTCATCATTTTCTTGCACTTTTTGTATTCATTGCGTAGCTGACATATTTTGAAAGTGGGTTCCTGATTTTAATGTGCGTGTGTTATGCTTGCTTTATGCTTGATCCAAAATGACGCGGGTGCGCAATGCATTCTTGGAGCGCTCAGAGCCATGTTGGATATTTATTTCATACCACAGTGAAGTGCTGCACACATTTTGCTGAGTGTTAGATTCACAGTGCTGAGACAAACATGCTTTTCCAAACCTGGTATGCGGTCAAGGCCATTTCTGCTGGGAAGGTTAACGTTGTTATGGTTTGCTACTGTTCTCTGTGGAGCGTGTTTTTAGAGAAGGGAGGCACTGCGCTTCTTGGGGGGAGCTCTCGATTGACCCCGCTGGCAACCGACGGCTGTTCCTCAACTGCGCAAGTGCAATTTCCAGAATGTTCGAGCATTAACTCGCCTTTGTGGAGTGTGTATATATGCAGAAGCCCGGAGGGGGTCATGTGAGACTTCAGCCAGAGAAGGACGCTTATGTTTGGCCTTCCTGTGAGCTGTGGTACTCTCGGCCTGGCTGTTCCCGGGGCCTTCCAGCTGCTTCTGGACGAGATGAGGAATTCTGTTACGCTCACGGTGATGTATTTCTTTTTGACTTCTTTGCTTTATCTGTGATCTATGTCCTTATTATTTTTATGAGTTATTTCTATGTACTTCTAACCTTTGAATAAATAGCCGTAAAGAGCTGATTATCTTCTAAAGAGTGCGTAGCTGTGAGTTATTGTGTCTGTCTGTTTATGGGTTGAAGTATTTGCTCTATAATTGCATTGGTGATTTATGGTTGTTCCGTGCACTTTTTGGGGAAGAGCAATACATTTTTGGCATCACTAACAGGATTGCTTGTGATGAATTGTTCCGAGTGTCCAAGAATCTGTTGAAACGTAGATAGGATTTGGTTGTCGTGTAAGTGAAGTTTTTGAATAGTGACGTTTTTTTTTTTCTCTTTTGTAAGCGTTCGAGTGCCTGTGGGAGTGATTGCAGTGTGAAGAAGAAAATATATAGGTTCAACAAGGCTTTGCTTTGTTTGCGATAATTAATAGTTTGTTCAAAAAGAACGTTACCGCTGGCGGTGACTGTTTTGATGTTGTTATCCCAGATTGGACTAAGAGTCCATATGATAAATTGGCTCAGGCATGGGCATGTGGTGCCGGTTTAAGTGAAACTTGGGATCAAGGATTGGGAGATGCCGATCCGACTGATGTAACTGCATGCTTGCAACAAGTTACAGTAGAACGTGGCAAAGAATTTGCGGCATTAGGTAGGCGAGGTTGGGTTCTTGTGCATGCTTATAGGAAAATACATCAAATAAAAGCGGAAATGAAAAATGAGGTTTTTTGATTAGAGAGAGAGCTAGCTGCAGAACGGCAGACTGTGTTAATGCAGCAGATTCAAATGAACATTTTTAAAGATAAGGCTGACACATATCAGGCGGTGGCCGAGAGGGCAGCAGTACGAGTAGCCCGTTATAAGTATAGGAAAAGACGGGGAGGGGTCAACAAAAGAAAGGTGGCAACTGTAATCGCTACCGCTGGAGTAGACTGGGATCCGGACAAGTGGGATGGTGATATTTTTGATTCGACCAGTCTAGAAAGTAGTTCCGCAGATGAGTCTGACCCCAAACCAGAGGCGAAACAGAAAACAGTGGCGGCGAAGCCTGTTCGAAGATGATGAGCCGTACCACACCTGCAGAATCCAGCTGGCGGAATGGTGGATTTAACCATGCTGGAGGATTACACACAACAGGAGGTTGTGTGTAATCCTCCAGCATGGTTAAATCCACCATTGACATGGATGGTGAGATTACTAGATGGGGGTGCTGCAGGGTTGTTGGTAGATTCTACTGATTCACCGCGTTTTTTACCCCTGTCAATTGACACCAATGTACAGGAGGTCTTAAGAGCAGGACCGCCCCCTGATGCAAATGGTCAAGATACGCAGGTGTCTTTGTTGCACCTGGTAGCCCAAGCAGGTAACCGTAAATACCCTATTACCACAGATTGGCCCAGTGAAGAAACGAAGTGGTATACGTTGAGAAAAGCAATTCAAAAAGTCAAAGAGCATGCTATGAAAGAGGCGATTCACATAGATGCGCCTAATCACATGGGAGCTGTGGCGCTCTCAGTTTCAACTCGCAACATGGTGATTAGAACTGCCCCACCCGCATACAAAAGTGTCATTATGACTTTGCTCGTAGGTATGACAGGCAAAGCTACAGATGAGGTAGCAGATGCCATTCGGCAACGTGCAGATTTGGGAGAGTGGGATAAGAGTGATAACAAGCCACGAGAGAGAGAGGGGCGTAGTGAGAGAAGATCTGAAGGCAGGCGGCAGGATAGCAGAGACTCCCGAGTGTCCCGAAAATACATGTTTTTGGCTTTGTTAAAAGATTCCGTGCCACACGAAGAAATTGATGGCATTGAAACCAGAGTAATATATGAATTATACAAAAAACGAGGACTTGCAGCCAAGGAGCACTATAAACAGGTTAAGAAACAAGTAGTCACCACGCCACAGGGTGACTCCTCACCTTCTGCCCCCCCTGCTGAAGAACAAGATGAAGGGTCTATGGGGACACCTTCCCCGTACCAGCCGACATACGCTGATTTGAGAAAGGTGGTGAGTGCGATGTTAGAGGCGGAGTCGAGTAACACTCATTCGAAGTTTGACTAGGGCTTTGGCCAAGCTCCAGCAGCGTCTGCCCGCATAAAAGTGGATAGGCGGCCTCATGTTGATGTTAAGATTTTTTGGGGGCCAGGAAATACACAAGGGTTGCAAGCATTGATAGGCACCGGGGCGGAGGCTTCTTTGCTTCATGGTAATCCGACGCGATTTAAAGGCAAACAGTTTATGATTACGGGTTTAGGGGGAAAGGAGACCCCCGCAGTGCAAATGCGAGTGGAGATGAAAATAGGCAATTTAAAGAGGCAGAAATACCAAGTGTTGATTGTCCCGATACCTGAATATATAATTGGCTTTGACATTTTGGAAGGGCTAACCTTGGGACTTGGCGGTAAAACGTACCAGATTGGGGTGAGTGCATTAATTTGTACACCCATTACCGTAGGCAACTTGAAGATGCCCCCAGTGCAAGTGCCAGTGGCAGCCAAGTGGGTAGGAATGAAACAATACCGCATTCCTGGGGGGCACAGGGAAATCTCAGACACCATTAAAGAGTACGTGGAGGCGGGTGTATTATGCCCTATTACCACCTCATGGAACAATCTGCTCTGGCCTATTAAAAAGGGAGATGGGTCGTGGAGGATGACAGTGGATTACAGGGCGTTGAATAAACATACTCCTCCCTTAGTACCCGCAGTTCCAGATGCTATTACATTGATCGAAAATGTCCAAAAGTTTGAGGGGACTTGGTATGCAGTGATCGATTTAGCTAATGCATTTTTCTCTGTGCCAATTGCTGATGAGTGTCAAGAACAGTTTGCATTTACGTGGGGTGGACGTCAGTACACTTTCACAAGACTACCCATGGGGTACATGCACAGCCCGACTATCTGTCACCGGCTGGTGGCAGAGCACTTAGACAAGATACCGTGCAAAACTGACATACGAATCTCTCATTACATTGATGATGTTTTGATCCAAGGCAAGGATGAGCACAGTGTGCAAAGTCAGCTAGATGTCCTTATGGAAGGATTAAAAAAGGAAGGGTGGGAGATTAATCCGAGTAAAATTCAAGGTCCAGATGAAACAGTGATATTTCTAGGGATTCAGTGGCATCATGGGCATCGAGAAATGGTGCCAAAAGCTTGAAAGAAAATACTTGAATTCACCACTCCAATGAACAAAAAGCAAGCTCAGCAGTTTATAGGACTGTTTGGCTTTTGGAGACAGCACATTCTGCATTTAGGGCAGATAGTGGCCCCCTCTACAAAGTGACACGAAAGAAATATGAGTTTCAGTGTGGGGAAGAGCAGCAGAGAGCCTTTGAGATGGCGAAAGACACCGTGCAGCAGGTGCTTGATTTATGGCCCTTGAAGGAAGGCGAAGTAGAATTAAATGTGTCTGTGCAAGACAATTATGCTAACTGGAGTATGTGGCAGAAACAAGACAGGAAACGTGTGCCATTAGGGTTTTGGAGTCGTAAGTTGCCCGATGGTGGTAACTCATATACTCCGTTTGAGAAGCAATTGCTGGCATGTTATTGGGCTCTAATTGATACCGAGCAGATGACGGTGGGTCATGATGTATTTATGAGACCTGAAATACCAATCATGCAGTGGGTACTGAGCTCTCCTAAAACGCATTGTATAGGACATGCTCAAGAAGCCAGCATAATTAAGTGGAAATGGTACATTCAAGACAGAGCCAAATCAGGAAAGGGTGGAGTGGCAAAATTACATGAGCAAGTAGCCAACATACCGCCCTCAGATTGCATACCACTGGAGGTGCCTGAAAAATGTGAGTCTCCCGTGAAATGGGGAGTCCCTTACAGCGATTTGACCGTGGAGCAAACAGAGCATGCTTGGTTCACAGATGGTTCCGCACGATACGTGGGAACTGAACAGTACTGGAAAGCAGTGTCGTACAATCCCAAAACAAAAAAGATGTTGACAACGACAGGGAAAGGGAATAACAGTCAGTTCACAGAACCTTACGCAGTTTACCAAGTATTAAAACAAGAGTCCCCTGGTCAATGTTATGTGTACACAGATTCATGGTCAGTGGCAAATGGATTGGCAGTGCGGTTGCCAACTTGGCAAAAGAATGGATGGAAGATTCATTCAAAAGAGTTGTGGGGAAAATAACTGTGGCAAGATATTGCAGAATTGTTGTTACAATGTGAACTCACTGTATATCATGTGGACGCGCATTGTGCCACAGATTCATTAGAACGGTGGTTTAATTCTGTTGCAGAAGAACACACCAAGATTTCCTCAGTGGATGCAGAGGCTCAGGAAGATGATATGGAGGGTTTGGCCAAATGGGCCCATCAGAAATGTGGGCACCTTGGAGAAAAGGCTACTATCAGGTGGGCACAAGCTCGAGGCATCAGTCTTCCTTTAGAAGTAGTGAAAACCATTATTTTGCAATGTCCCATGTGCCAACACCAATTACATAGACCGATACCTCAAATTGTTCGAGGCACATTGAGAAGAGGAAAATTACCAGGTCAAATTTGTCAGATTGATTATATCGGTCCTATGCCAATCAGCAGAGGTTGTCAGTATGCATGCACTATTGTGGATACCTACTCGGGATATTTGATGGTTTTGCCGTGCAAACGTGCAACCCAATTGAACACAATCAGGTTGTTAGATCAGATCAGATTGCATTATGGAGTGCCTTTGCAGATTCAAAGTGACAATGGGTGACATTTCAAAGGCAAATTAATCCAAGAATTTTGTCAGGAAAAGAGCATTGAGTGGATCTACCACATGCCCTACCATTCAGCTGCGGCAGGGCTAATTGAACAAATGAATGGGTTACTGAAAGAACAGTTGCACAAATCTGGAGACGGAAGTTTGGCAGGCTGGCGTGATCGTGTGTTTGATGCGGTGCAAGTGTTAAACAATAGGCCTGTGTATGAACATGAAACTCCTTTGATGAGACTAATGACTCCTACTTTGCAGGTTCAACCCAATTCAGTCAGAGAAACACTATTATACTGGGATATCACTCCAGGTTCTTTAGCTCCCTATCGAGCAACTCCAGAGTCAGCAGGGGTAGACTTGCATTCCAATGAAGAAATCAGATTAGATCCAAGAGGAATAGTTGTAATTGAAACAGGGATTGGAGTACAGATTCCCCCAGAGCATATGGGATGGATTGCCCCTAGATCTGGCCTAGCATTGAAGGGAGTTCAAGTGTTGGGAGGGGTAATTGATGCTGATTACCAAGGCGAGATTAAAGTCATCCTAATGAATAGTGGGGATCAATTGTTATCAATACACAAGGGTGATCGAGTGGCCCAATTGATAGTCATTCCCATTAAATTGTCCATGATTAAGAAAGGGGAGCCTCCTCAGTGTTAATTACCCGTGGGGATTGCGGTTTTGGCTCTTCAGACAGTATGGTACCGGGTGCAAAGGTGGGTGGAAAAGCCAAGTGGCCCACCAGTGCCCGCAGATGTCATTGCATCAGGCAAAGATCAAGTTGTTATAGTTATGGAGCCTTGTAGAAAGAAATGGCAATATGTACCCACAGACAAATGTTACCTGAGAGAGTGATGTGCAACACTGATATCTCTTTTCTGGGTTTGCTTTGTAGATCCTGGGTCTGGTTGGTGTAACTGTGGCACTAAATGGACTCCATTTGGGCGAATTAAACGATGTACTGTTACAACCGAAAAATTTCACATCTGTGCCAGTGATCAAGGGGATACTGATAGTGATGAATAATGTTGTCCCCAAGCAGCCCTATGCCAGTGCCGAAAAGCCCGCCAGACCGAAGACATGGATTCGTGAAATGCGACAAACACATCAGGAGCAAGTGAAAACAACCTTGATGCCAGTCGTGCCAGACGTGATCGTAGGAAGACGGAAACACTCTCCTATGATTACCAAAGAGGAAAATATGTTGATTTATCTGGCATAGCAAGTACTGAACATATCACACTTTTGTCTTACTGATGTGCCCAATGCTGAAGCTTTATTGACTACGTGTTTAGTAGCGGTGCCGACGCCTGTTCCAGTTTTAAAGCATATCTTCGGCTTCACACACATCGATTCTTTAGTTCAAGACTCAGACATTAGACAATCTTTTTCAGTTTACGAATATTGTCGGTTCTGCCAAGAGACTGACAGAAAATGGAGAAATTTGACACTTGTTATCACGTACAATATAACTCAAGGTGATGTGTGTTATATTATGACGTGCAAAGCACAAGAAATTGGCAAATGCCGACAAATAGAGTTGACCAATCAGTACAATAACACCGTGTTCGAGAGGCGACTATGTTCGCGAATGTCACCAAATGCACCAGTGTTAATAACACTATGTCCTGCAATCATTCAGTGATAAATGCTAGTCATTTGAATCATGTGAAACTTCCAACAGGATGGCTGTTTTCATGTGGTAACATTACATATACTTATATTCCAGCTAACATTTCTGGAGGTCCATGTGCTTTAACTCGATTAGGACTAATGATGTTTCCTTTACACTCAGCGATAACTCGAGGTAAAAGGTCAACTTTCGAATATGTAGGGCTATCTCATGACTGTGATTCACATGTACATTTGTTATCAGAAGCTGAGGTTCTAGCATTAACCCTTTCATTAGTAGGTGTTTGGGGTTTAGCTGCTGGAGGTTACAAATCTTTGATGAAATTAGCATGTTTAGTAGTTAAAAGTCTTAAACATACTTCGCAGGCTTTAGAAGAATTACTCCTTGATAGTCAAGTTATTAGAAAAGCAACTTTTCAGAACAGAGCTGCTGTTGTTTATCTATTGCTAAAACATAATTTAGGGTGTAATGCCTTTGAAGGTATGTGTTGTTTCAATTTAAGTGACCACTCACGATCTATTGAAAGTCATATTCGAGGTATGAGGGATCTCATTTCTCAAGTGTCTCAAGATCGTAATAGAAATTGGTGGGATTGGTTATTTTCATGGATACCTGATATTGGGGGTACACTACATTACATTTTTGCTTACATATTTATTATATTGTCGATTATAATTGCTTGTTGTTGTTGCATTTAATGTATTCCCAATTTAGTCTTAACATTTTGTAGGTTTCAGAGACCGGTTCCTGTGCCACCGGAATATGGAAGATAAATATCCAAAGGGTGGAATTGTTATGCTTGCTTTATGCTTGATCCAAAATGGTGTGGGTGCGCAATGCATTCTGGGAGCGCTCAGAGCCATGTTGTATATTTATTTCATACCGCAGTGAAGCGCTGCACACATTTTGCTGAGTGTTAGATTCACAGTGCTGAGACAAACATGCTTTTCCAAACCTGGTATGTGGTCAAGGCCATTTCTGCTGGGAAAGTTAACGTTGTTATGGTTTGCTACTGTTCTCTGTGGAGCGTGTTTTTAGAGAAGGGAGGCACTGCGCTTCTGCGGGGGAGCTCTCGATTGACCCAGCTGGCAACCGACGGCTGTTCCTCAACTGCACAAGTGTAATTTCCAGAATGTTCAAGAATTAACTCCCCTTTGTGGAGTGTGCATATATGCGGAAGCCCGGAGGGGGTCAGGTGAGACTTCAGCCAGAGAAGGATGCTTACGTCTGGCCTTCCTGTGAGCTGTGGTACTCTCGGCCTGACTGTTCCCGGGGTCTTCCAGCCGCTTCTGGGCGAGATGACGAATTCTGTTACGCTCACGGTGATGTATTTCTTTCTGACTTCTTTGCTTTTTCTGTGTTCTATGTCCTTATTATTTGTATGAGTTATTTCTATGTACGTGTAACCTTTGAATAAATAGCCGTAAAGAGCTGATTATCTTCTAAAGAGTGTGTGGCTGTGAGTTATTGTGTCTGTCTGTTTATGGGTTGAAGTATTTGCTCTATAATTGCATTGGTGATTTATGGTTGTTCCGTGCACTTTTTGGGGAAGAGCAATACAGTGTGCAACTCCGTAACATAGAGTTGCTAGTTCACTTTCAAAGAGTAGGTGGAATATGTATTCCACATTTTGTCTAAATCTAGAATCTCCAAAATACATCCCTAACGAGCGGTATTCTGATGCTGTTATTTGAATAGGTCTATCATCTTACCTTCCTCCTTTGCCAGTAGGAAAGAGTAGAGGGAAAGCACGTGCTTCTATACTTTTTTCCCATATGCTGATTGGTGATCCTTTGGTTTGTCGCATTTGATACATTTCTAGTGCATCATCTATGGTGTCATTAGAGTGTAATGGATGAATTGTATAATGGTCTAAAATATTGGTTGCTGTAGCAGAATCTAGAAGTTCAAATTGACCAGTTTCTGGTGACTCTTGAATTATTTCAGTTGTTTCCCTTAAGTTTTCTTCAATATTTATTTCTTTGTGGTATTCATTATTGTCTTTTAGATATTGCAAGGCTTGTCTAACTTTATGCAAGTCTACGAGTTGTTGCCACATTTTTTTGTCTTTTGTTGGTACACCATTTACAAAGACAATTAAAGATTGCTCTATTGGACGTTGCACTCCCAGAGTGTGCACATTTTCTTTCAGATCTAATGGTAAATAAACTACTTTGCCACAAATGCCTTTCACCAATTCAGAGGGAGATAATTTTGCTGTTTTTGGTTGAAGGCGTATTATTGCTTGAAATGGGTGCACTGTTTGAATTATAATGCTCTCATATAAATTGAGTTGTTGCAGGGGTTTTGGTAGTGGGAATAATTCCAAGTTATTTGTGATAGCACGTGAAGGAGTTTGGTTTTTGTCAAGTTTTGTAGTGCAGTAACTGCAAAGTATTAAGGGGTCCGTTATTTCGTATTTGTTTTTTGCTGTAAGGTAGAGATCTAATTCAAACCATTTGGAATCTTCATTGTCTTCTATCTTGTATGTTACGTCTACAGTTTTTGTGTTACTTTTATAAAAATCTCTGCGGCAACACACACACACATGGTTTGGTACTTCAGCGGATGTACTTTTACATTTTAGTCTTTCTTTTTTGTATGTGTTTAGTAGAAGGTTGCCATGTGCAGAATTGTTGCTAGTCTGATGTAAAGCTATTGCATTTTGTAAGTGGCTTTCACTTTCAAAGTATGTTCTCTGGATATGGTCGATTTCTTTGAGTAGGTCTTTGGGTGTACCATGTAGAAGAGTGTTATTTAAATTGGCCAGTGCTAAAGCAGGACTTTTAGCATAGTACAGTTTATAGACCAGATTTCTTATAGTTGAATGATGTGTTGATATCATTTTGATATAATGGAAGGTGCTTTTTCAAATACGTCCTGAAATGCAGGCTACTGAATGTCCTTGTAGTCCTGTGTATTTGCGCACTGGACAGGTATCCATATTTTACAGCACTTTCATTTTGATTTTGTCTTTGCCTTTCACATACTGATTGAGGAACTGGCGCAAAGATTTGAAAATTTTTTTGGGAATGTTACACATTGACCTGCATGGCCATTTGTATACTGGATGTTCTGGTTCAGTCGAATGGAGAGGTAATTCTGAGTTTTCTGGGGATATTTTTGTAAGCAGTGTTTCTTGTTCCATGATGGTATTATTAATTTTTTCATAACCTCGTCCACTGCTTTGTATGGCAATTGTGTTTGTTTGGTTTTGTTTGTATGCTTCTTCATTAAAATATGGTTCTGTGCTTGTGGTGGGACTCCATTCACCTCCACAGATATTTAAGAAGATAGTTTTGTTGACATTTCGTTTATTGAGAAGGTTTTTTTGTAATTTAGTAGTTAGTTTTGCTAGTGCTTTCATTCTGTTTAACACTAAAATGAATAACTTTCTTTTGAGAAGGATTGCACTGTCTATCAAAGCTTCTAAGAAACATTTTCTACGGTAGGTTTGAAGGGTTGTGGATTATTTGTCTCCTGTTTTATAAGATTCTGAAGGACTCTGTGGCGGAACATTTTTGCTAAAATACTTTTTTTGGTATGGTTACTTGCTAGTATATCAAGATTTATAGGAGCAGTTTTAGCAGTAGTGGTAGCCAAATTCTTGTTAATCATTTTCTGTTTCATTTTACATTTTGATAGAGGAGGCACAGTTTCTGTACTTGAAGCTTCTTTTGTTTCGCTAAATGACTGTATTAGCTGTTTTGTTTGAACTTTTTGTACAAACTCTGGTAGAGATGGATGCTTATTTTGGACACTTTTATTTTGATTTGCTCTACTTCTGCGTTGCTTTCTACAGATTTGCTTTTTGGTAGGCATTCTTTGGGGTCTGTTGAAAAAAAAGAAGGTATGGGTTGGGCCGTTCTGCAATGGATGTTCGATGTGTGCATGAGTGTCTGAGTATGAAGGGAAAGATGTATGTGGTGGCGTGTGAGTGTGCATTGGGCAGCTACAATTAGTTGGGAAGGCTATTCTTCTATTTGTGTGTTACTAAACTGCGGTTCAGATGAGAGTAGAAAGTCAGCTAGTGGTGAGGAGAAGCATTAATAGTAAACCTAATGGTATCAAATTAAAACAGTTATTTGTTTTGTAATACTAACATTCTAGGGGTTGAGTATGTTATTTGTGTTCCAAAAAAACAGGGATTTGTGTGCCATTCTGCCTGCTAATCCCTGTTTAATAAATGGGGATTTGTGGGCAGAATGGTTCAGAAATCTCTGGGTTTTTTTGGTGCGCAAATTACATGAATGAACCACACAGTGTTTTTAAGGAACAGTAAGAATATTAAGGTAGTATTGTACTTACTCTTTTTTTGTGGAATGAGCAGGTTTCTTCAGATATGTTGTTTGTAGTTCAGATGCTGCTGATTTTCAGGAGAGTGGTCTTCACTGTAATTGTAAAAGAAAGAAGTTAGTAATTTTGTGTGTTTATAGCACTGATGTTAATGTAGACGTTGATTTTTATGTTTTTGTAGTAGTATTCTTGTTTGATATCTGAACATAGTGTATGCATGCATTACATTTAACTATGTGCAGCCTTTATATTTTATTTATAATATGTTAGTTCAACATGCTTTGCAAAATAATAGAATTTGAAGTGTATGCAATTCTCTTGGTTTTTTAAAGGTGTGTTATAGATAGCAGACTGGTTTGGAAGTGACAGTTGATTATAGTAGATGGTAAAAATTTCAATAAGTTAATTTTATAGGTTATGCAGGTTTAGCGGTATTACTCTGTTTATATGCATTAATAAGAGTTGTACATGTACATACATGCCAACATTTTGTAGCAGCTGGGAGGGAGATTCTTCCGAGCAATCGGGAGAGCTGAATTTCCCCATTGGAATGCATTGGGATTAGAATTATTTTACGAGGGAGGCAGTACAAAACATTTTTGCTAATGAAATTGGGAGTCTCCCGCCTAAATCGGGAGGGTTGGTATGTATGCATGTACTGTGAATACAATATAGGGAACATTTATTTTTTCCATAGGATTGCATTGGTGCTAGCTTTAATTTAGGTGGGGTGGGAGATAATAAAAATAGTGTGATTTTTCAATGAACAATCGGGAGTCTGGTGCCTTAATCGGGAGGGTTGGCATGTATGTATAGGTTATGCCGGAGACAGTAAAAAATAGTGTGATTTTTCAATGAAAAATCGGGAGTCTCACGCCTAAATGGGGAGGGTTGGCATGTATGTATAGGTTATGCAGGTTTAGTGGCATTACTCTGTTTATATGGATTCATAAGAGTTGTACATGTACTGTGAATAAAATATGCATACTTGTAGTTTGTATTCATGCATTTGGATATGAATGCAGCTGTAAGTAGATATCTTGGAGAGTTGTAGAGTAGTTTTTGTAGTAGGTGCTTTCCAATGATACGAGACTTGTACTCAGAGTGATCAACAGTACATTTGAAGTGCGTAGTTCTGATGATGGAGTTAGATGTAGAGGTCTTGTATGTGATTGGTGGATGGATGTGTGACTGCTTAGCTGTACCCAATGAGGGAATGGCACCGAGAGTGATGTGGCAAGGGTAGAAGGGCTGGTAAGAGTTACGAGCTGCGCGGACACCGCGGCTGTTCGCAGATAAGGCGTGCCACATCCGGGGTTTTCTAGCAAATCCAGTATGGAAAGGGGACTGTTGGGATCAACCAATCAGATGTTGCTGTTGTGGATTTGTGTAGAAAGATACTGTGTGTAGTGAAGATGGCTGAGGTGGAGAAAGTCAGGGTGTTGGTGCTCAGAGATATATTTGTGCATGCTCTACAGCAGTATGCTCAATGTAGGCATGTGGCAAACTATTTCAATGTTAAAGGAGTGGAGGTGGTGTGGAGCGCTGTGCCTGATTGCAATGTAGAACAAATTCTACAAGTTTGTGAAGATATGGGCAGGATGAACAGTCACCATCTGTTAGTTTTGCACTATGGTGCTTTCCATTTGGGCTACGCCAGTGCAGCTACTTTGTTGGCAGATTTGGAACAGTTGGTTCAAGCAGTAATGAACATCCTTCCAAATGCGAAAGTATTTTTTTTCTGGATTACTACCTAGGGCAATATGGGACAATAGTTCTGTTTTTTTGTCCTCAGCAACACATTGCTAGGTGTGCAGTCAACCGAGGCATGTCTGCTTTCATGCTTAGAGCTGGTATGTTTTTCTGTATTTATGAGAATATTGATTCGAGTAATGCTGTTTATTTTGAAGAAGATGGCATTTCCTTATCTTTTTTGGGAAATGCCATGCTGTTTTGGAATGTGAGGGTTGCTTTGGAGAAGGTTATGTGAAGATTTTAGTAGTAAAGTAGTGGGTGGGGGAGTTCAAAGTGGGTGAGAGGGGAGAATAGTGTAACCTCTGTCTGCTTACCTCCAGCGAAGTATACAGAAGGCTGCATTTTCCACCTAGCTTTCCCTGGAAAGCAATTACAAAAAAAGTACTTCAAATATTTGTAAACATGAACTACAATATATTTATTCTCACTACTGGAATTTATTTAGATTGAGGTTGTGTCAGTGTTTGTGAAAATGAATGTGTGTTTTCACATGTTTTTGTGTAATCCCGTCTGGATGTTGAAAGGGAGTTTGGAGGAGTTCCTAGTTTATTTACTTCCTGAATCCCCAATGACCCAACTGCTGGCAAACGGCCTGGCTCCAGGGGTTAGCTTTGAAGTTAAATGATTTGAGCTATGACAGGTTTTGATGTAATCCTGTGTGTTGCCTTTAAAGAGGTTTCAAGTGTCTAAGATAATTAGATCACCATGATTTGTCTTGCCTCTGGGTCTGTTTTGGAACAAAGACATTTGCATATCCGTCCCATTCTCTCCATTGCATTCTTTAAGACTGTTCTGGGATTTTGGTCCTGAAGACTTTTCTGTGCAGTGGAATGAGCTGGTTGTTTGGGTTCACTGAGTTGTTTATCCCAAGGGATTTTCCCTATTGCTACCTGTTAACCTCACAGGCACATGCAGCTCTGGTGCGGGGTATGGAAGTGGGTAGTTATTATGCAGATTATCCCACAGGAGCCCAGCAACTTCCCTAGAGGGATATGATATCCTCATCAATTTAGTAACACTAAAAGTTTGGCAGGTATGACAAATGACTGCTTGGACAGAAACCTCAGGGTTGTATCCTAACTAGGGATCCTGACCACTGAATGGCACCATGAATTGGAAATGTCATCAGAGTGACACACTTATCCATACTTTAGAAATTGTTGTTTGTGTCCATAGGTGGCTAAGAGGTGCTTCAGTTCTGCTAGGGTACACTGGAGTTTACATTGTTGGATTGTAAAATTAACGATTCCTTCCCTGCTCCTCAATGCTGTGAGTTGGTCTTACTGTGGAATTATGTTCTGGTCAGAACATAAGTATCTGGTACTTTCCATCTAAGACAAGATATATGACTTTATTAATTTAATTTTTATTAATGTTGGCCATTTCACTATGTTGCCTTTTTCTAACAACAATATTCACCCCTCACACGGCCTACTCTTGGATTAGTCTGTCTTCTGAGTTGGCTTGGCAGCCCCAGAATCATTATTTGGAAATGTACCTGCAGTACTATAACTAGACACAACAGGTATTGTAAGCCTATTATCTATCAGGATTACTTCAGCATGCTCTCAAGCCCCCAACGTACATAGAATTGTTTAATCTCTAATTTAAAATACCCCACAATGTCCTTGGAATCCCAGTGTTCATATTAGCCCAGCACATGTAAAACATACCAAACCAAACACCTCCTAGCTAAACAAAATGACTCCTGACTCAGCAGAAAAAAAGAACCAAAGACTCATAACATGAATCTCAGAGGAACAAGACCAATTAGCAAAACCTTTCAAAGCCACGGCTAAAGAAATAGCAGCCAGATGATTCACATAAGAACTCAGGGAACTCAGAAAAACAATCTGAAAACTGGAACAAAACTTTGCAAAATGTATTACAATCAGATAAAATTAAATACGAAAGACAACTCAGAATGTACAAATCAGCAGTTCTTAAAGCAAAAAAATGACTATGCCACAAGAACCCAATCGGCTACACACCCACAAAAATAACTATTCAAAATCATCCAAGAAATAAAAATAAAAAAAATCTTCCAGCAAAGGCATCACTCCATCGCAATCCCTATGTGACAACATCACTAACCACGTAAGAACAAAAATAGAAACAATTCAACAGACCATGGATGCAAGCCACACAAAAGTAAACATACAGAACCAACAATAACCAGCACAGCGTCAACCACAGCATCAGCGACCGACTTGAACCCATAGATGAAGAAGTCTGTTTAAAATTAATAAAAGACACCAACCATACTGGAACCCCCAGTTATCCATGCCCTCAGGGCATCTTAAAGAGATCCTCAACCACAGCAACCCAGCAACTTACTTCCGGCTACTGCTAAATCAATCCCTGAACACAGGAATAGTATCTATAACCTTCAAATCAGTATACATCAAGACCCTCCTAAAAAAACATAACAGGAAGTGAGGAAGACCCCACCAACTACAGACCTATATCAACTCTACCCGTCAAACCGATTGGACAACCACATCTACAAAATCCTACTCAACCACGTGGAAACAAAAAGAATATTAGACCACTCACAAGTCAGCTTCAAACCCGTGAGAGGAACGGAATCAACACTTCTATCCATATGGGTTGACCTAAAAATTAATGCAGCAACAGGTCCTGACTGGCCCTCATACTACTGGACATACCAGCCGCCTTCGACACAATCAGCAGACAACACTAATCGAGAGACTGGAGGAATGTGGAGTAAAAGACTGTGCTCTACAATGGCTAAAATCTTTTCTCATTATCTGAACCGAAAGAACCTACAGTAAGGAAGGCATGGTATCAACAGTAAGACAGACACAAGTCACCACAGTTCATGGATGTTTATTGAACTTAAAAAAGGCTTTGAAAAATGGCTATCTAATCATAAATCTACAGATGGGAGCAAGCTACGACCATCAAATAATAGTAGCCCTGTCCTAGTAGTGCATTTTTAAAATGAAAGGGCTTCTACTTATTAAAACCTATTGCCAATCCTTACCTCTAAATACAAATAGTGTGAGAAACAATGTTACAAAAATGTTCATAAAATGATATGTCAGGATGTTCAGGCCATTGGCCTCCCTTACCCACATTTTCAACAAGGTGGTGCGCTCGAGTTTAGCACAGTCTCTGTTTTTTCTAGAATGAAGATAAAGTTCAATCGTTTGCCAGGGCCTACCATATCCAAGTCTCTTTGGCTTTCAAAGTCTCTTCATTCAGAGGGCCTGATGTGACAAACAAACAATAAGTTAAGTTCCACTTTCAAATTATCACAAATACTCAATATCTTAGGCAATTCGTTATTAACCTCAGATCCCCCTCAGCTGGGCTCAGATCCTTCCAACACAATGTTTGTGCTTTGCATGTGCACCTAATTCCTTGTAAAGTGTTCTTTCTAGGGTGACTAACGATTCACCCTGGATCCCCCTCAGTCGGGTTCAGATCTTGGATCCCCCTCGGTCAGGTTCAGATCTCGGATCCCCCTGGTCAGGCTCAGGTTCCTTTTAACACAATGTTCATAACTTTACACAAACTTGCTTTAACCAAAGCTTTTAACTGATCTCTCTCCGCAGGGCTCGGACCAACTTCCTGCACGATTTCATCAACTATGGAAGACTTTCCAATGTGCACAGTGTTTTTGCTTGACCTGTTGCAGCACCACTTTTAATATAACAATTCTTTGTCACTCTTCACATCTGCCACCTTTCAGCTGGATACCTAACACAGACTTTTGAATGAGCACCCATGTGGTGCCGGACCACTGTGTGTGTGGTATTTGGGTTCAAAGTTCAATCACTCTTCTGCTGGTTTAATTGTGTTTGCGTCGCTTGCAACATACACTTCATACACTGTTCTCCACAGTTTTCACTAAACAATGTTGTCGCTTGTAACCTTGACTTCAACACAGCCCAGTCAGGTATCAGTCTCCCCAACTCAATGGCTGTGCTGACTTCACTTGTGTTGCATTGTTGTAGGAGCCAAGGACAGTAGCAGAGTGGCAACCGATTCTCCCCACCTTGACACTCAAAGAGGGAGAGTCCCGGGTATCTCCAGCACACAATGCAGGATTCTTCATCCTTAATTCCTAGGCTTACGTTTCCTATTCTCGAAGGTACATGATAGTAACTGTCTTTCGGTGAAAGGATCAAGGGAACCTCCCTCCTTTCAATCCTCTTTGGTCTTGCTGTCTTTCTACTTGTATTAAACTGCCATCTAGGAACTGCTGATTCCTTGTGTGCTTTGCCTTGCTCAGAGTCTGCTTTTTTGCTCCGCCTTTTATCTGTGTGGGGAAGCGTGATGGAAGTTAGGTGTGTGAAATGGTCAGTAATTGCCTGACCCTGCCGGACCATTGTATTGAGACATGTCAGGTATAGGGCTCGAGGGTAAGTCTGTTTTCTCTCAGAGTGGCCACCTGCATGACACACCACTGGGGACTAGCAGATGAGATACCTTCAGGTTTCTCACACTACCTACTTCATTTACCAAACCATCTCCTGTAGATTACAAGGTTCTAGCCTCTCTCCACTCCTCTTTAACATACATATACATATAGATGTCCCCCCTAATGAAACTCATTCAAACCCATGCACTAACTGCCTACAACTATGCAGATGATACCCAACTCATCCCCAACTCATATTCAAGATAACCTAAACCCAAGAACCAAAAAACACCCTTAACAATTGTCTAATGAACAACGGATCTCGCTAGAACCACAAGTCAACGCAATAACAAAGAATTGTGTCTACCTCCTGCAATTACTTAGAGAGATCCTACAATATCTCTCCTTCCCAGACAGAACCCTCACAATTATCTCCTTGGTATTATCATGGATTAACTATACGACCCAACTTTACCTTGGAATGACAGACAGCTCACAAATAAACTCCAAGACATCCAAAATACTGCAGCAATGATACTCCTAAGACTAAACAGAAGAGATCACATCACACCTGCCCCGAGAAGCCTAGACTAGCACCCAGTAAAAGAAAACATTTTAACTTCAAATCCCTCTTCATCATGCACAAATCATTGCATATACAAGGAGCAGAATTCCTCCAAGCCAAAATCAACCACTTCCAACTGGGAAGAAACCCAAGAGCAAGTAACAACCTCCAAATGAAAACAAATTAAGAGATTTGGAGGAACTGCATTCTCACACCTAATAGCCAACCAATGGAATTCAATCCCAAACGAGATGAGAATGATGAAAGACCACCTCACCTTCTGAAAACTACTGAGTTATTCAACTCACTGTGATTATCACAAAAAGAGCACATCCCACAATATAACCACAACTGAAGAAAAACAACTGACAGTACAGACACAGAAACCAACATTAAAACAACCACACTGTACTAACCATCCCTGTTCCTCATTCCTCTCCAGCACACCCCACACATATACACAAATCAAAGAGCAAGCCCTATCTCACACAAACACACAACTCACACAGCCACCAATAGACCAAAGTGCCACAAACCAACAACCTAGACACTGGACATTGCCCTACGGACAAAATGACTCCAGTGCACACCCACCAAACACACTCAGAAAGCTGGCACACGCAGACACCAATTTCTCCTGGTTTTACAACCACCAACAGATGAGCACAACCTCTATCCTACCCTCTTCTCTCACTAACCTACCCAACCCACTTTCTTATAGAACACTATGCTAATGGTAACAGTGTGCTGTATAAACCAATTTAACATAACATGCTCTTCCATTACACCTCTCTCTTGAAGATATTCCACATATACGAAATGAACATGCATCCATATTAATAAAAGCAATGTTCCCTGCCTAACTCCCACCCTGTGCTAGGGATTATTTGGTGTCAAGGGGTAGTCATTAACCATGATAAATCCAAGATTATGGTGGTGGGGAAAAAGAAAAATCTTAACACATATGTTTGCTAAAGAATATAGTTTGGGTGGGGTTAAACACATTTTACTTTCTTGGTGTCTTTTAAGCCAACAGCTGAATCTGGGCTACCAAGCAGTTGGGATACACATATAGGTTACTTTTTTTCCCCTTACCCTGTTATTTTTTCACAGGTGTTTTAATACAATGCATTTCTATTTGTTATTGTTCTTAACGATCACTTTTTGACAGGTGTGCTAATATGACACATCTTCATCTGGCATTTCGGTGCCGTGATTCTTTATCTTCTTTTAATTGTATTAGCACCTAAAACTGGTAACTAAAAGGCTAAACACATCCGTACTTATATCAACTATAGAAGGGTTCACCTCCTTAAGATGGCCGCTATGGACCTTTGCGTTCATAACACATCCTGACTTCTACATCATTTGATATGGGTACACATTAGCGCGTCCTGATGTGATTACATCTGAGACGCTGGCACAGTCCCTGTGAGCCGGGAAAGCTGAGATGATACTCACTATGGTGGTTTACTATCAGTAATATAGAACACTGATCTTTGTGACATGAGTGAATATATTACAGTTAGCCATATTCTACTGCATTTTTTGGCATAACAATGAGAATATCTATTTGTCGTTCTCAGATATTGAATCACCACCTTCAAATCTTGTGGGAATACAGAGAACATATGCTAGGAGGTGTATACCTACCATTGAATAACTATCATTAGTCCTACTGGAAATGCTTAGAAGCAATGTGTGAGTGCAGTTAACTGAATTGTATCCTTTTTAGTCCTTAAGTTAGTTGTTTGAGTATTCCCTTACCTTTATTTTATTTGATTATATATTCGTACAGCACAAGTGTACATTGGCCGCACACACAACAAATATTATCCATTCATTAGTGAGAACCCGTGGCAGCCCCTGTTCCGTAGTTGGTCCGCTATGAGAGAGTGTCTTTTCAGTTAGCTTCGGGCTTCTAATGGTTTCACAGTTTGACTAAATGGCCCAAATAGGGCGCCCTGTTCTAATTGTTAACACTTTAAACAGCTGATAAAATTGAGACAGTGGTGGTGGTTTGTCCACTTACAATCTACTATTATGATGGAAGATGTTGGTGATTGACTATGGATACACTTTGAATTGAAGACTTGGATCACCATGTAGTGGAAATTAGAAGTCTGTAAATAGGATGCAGGTAGACTAATAGGGTAACTTGCATGTTTTAATTCATTAGATGGTTTTGTACATTGCTATTGTGGAAAAGAGGGTGTGAGACATTTTGTCTGTTTATGTTTATCCGCAGTTCAGCACCTGAAGAAAGGGCATAGGTCCTGGCACACGTTGAGACATTTACGGATATCTCAAACATGAAAGAATAAACTTCTTTTGGAACACAAGTCTTGTTGGAAATCAGTCCTGCAAAGAAATGGCAAAGATTACATTTCAAATATTGTTAGCTGTTTTTTTTTTTTGTTTGCCGTATGCTGTGCAGGGGACGGGATTGTCCATATGTTGGGCAACATTGTGATCTTAAGGTGAGTGGGCAAGACATGTGCAAGCAGGGGGAGCAGGTAACTCCAGATCGCAGCTTGTGAGAGATTCACTTTCATTGGATTTTGGTGGGAGGGAGGAGCAGAGGTTCAGTGAGGTGGCTGACACACCAGTCAGTGTCTCTCACTTGAAGAAAGAAGACTAGACACATGCCATATACATCGTCTCCTGACTGGAGGAGTAGATGAAATAGGGAACCTGCGAAGGTATTTAGTAGCAGTGAAAGGCTTGGCTGGTTCTTGTGAGCGAGAGCACAAGATCAGTAAGTAAGTGAGTAAATGATAAATGTGGAACTATATCATGTCAACACAAAGGAGCCCGAAGAAGAGGGATGTGTTCTGCTTGTTTGCTTTTCAATTGTACAGCACAACATGCTGTGTGCACTTGGGATTCCAGAATTCCATGTGTTCAATTGAAGGTCTCATTCAACACACCTTCCATATACCACTTTAGAACTTACTGTGAAAGTTAACTTGCATCAAATGAAATATATCGATTGGTTATGAACTATGATGATCTCCATTAACTGAGACTGGCAGAGGAGATTGCACTTTCATGTCTGCCCTCTACATCACAGGCAGAATGGGAAAGTGAGCAGAGCTTGCCTACTGGATATGGGTGAAGAACAATAGTGCAGTTGAATAGTGGGCGGGGGGAATGAAAATGCTGGTCATTATATTTGCCATCCCTGTCCACTGATAAGACTGGCGCATACTAATGATAACAATATGGTTGGTAATAAAGACAAGGATTATCATCCGTCAAAGTCTAGACTATCAGAAATCAGTGACATTGAAGAGAGGAAGTGGATGAGAATGACATCAGATGCAGAAGCTGTAGTATTAATAGAAGCTTTTCCCTCACCATGTCACAGATCAGAAAAAAAACTTCAGGTCATTTTGTGGCATACAGAATGCCTACCGCATCATCATTCCAGGATGATCTCAGCCTGTGCGTTTTTATCGGCCAACAATGAAAGTGAAAGTTGTGGTAGTATTTTACATATGATACCCATCTATCAAATCTGATGACTTGCGCAGTCACCCGAAAATATGTGCCCCGAGAGAAAACAGGGAGACACTTGAACACAACATCTATGTGGTTCTAAATGCTGCAGCTCCATGCACAAACAGGTAAAGAAGTACAAATATCGGAAGAGCCTCGCTCCATATACCATCATATAAGCAGCAAACCTCTACCAGCCCTCATAACTATCCCTGTAAATATTCCATCTGAGTTAGCATTTGGTTGTGGAATAAGGCTCTTTACTCCCTTTACCCACATGGTTCTTAACATTTATCCCCCATTCTGCCAGGCCAGTGTTGAGGAAGTGTTTGAGCCAGGCTATACATTTCAGAAGTCACATAAAAGACAGTTGGTGGGCCTCATTACAAGTGTGACAGGCCAGAAATAAGGGCGTGGGTAAGCTTACCGGCACCTCTATTTCCAGGCTGCCACACTCCAAGTCTGCCTGCAGAGGTATTGTGCCTGGCAGGTCTGACCCTGCCGGGCACAACATCACCAGTAGGCAGAGTTGTCAAAGAAGCACCAGCACCTCAAGCAACCGAGTCCCCATTCTATCCAACTCCACAGGAATGGGTACTTACCAAATCCGACTCCTGACTTCCCTGCCAGGACTTGTAATGTCCTGGTGGCACCGGGAAGCCAGGCATGGGAAACAGTGTTTCGGGATCACAGCAAACCGCTGGTGGCACAGGCGGATTACCACCAACCTAGAAATGAGGCCCCTTTGCTAACCTGGTTATAATGTTGACAATAGCTCTCTTGCCTTACTATTTTATTGAAAACCCCTGACTCCAGTGTCTTATATGAAAAGCTGTTTAATGTTCAGAATTTCTGGCCTAACCTTTTTATTTTTTATCTAAGAACGCAATACCAAAATGTTGCAAGAAGGTAATAGTGTCAGTAGAATAGGGAATAAATTCAGACTGTGGGTCAAGGGATTTCACTTCAACATGACCCTGTGGTCCTGGTGTCAGAGCACTCAGTACATTGCTGTCAAAGCCACTGGCTGGCATTACCTTGCTCTAAAAGGGAAGAGGGGTCCAAGAGTAATTCAAGGGGACATCAGGTATATACAATTCATCAACAGGCAAGATTTGCATTTAATGGTTTCATGGTAGAAGCCACAGGAAAGTTGACATCTGGGAAAAGGAAGAGGAGGTGGATGCATATTTACTGAAGTCCCAACATGTCTCAATAGCTTAACAGTCTTAACAGCTGAACATGGATCAAATGTTCTTGCTGCCTAATCAAATATTAAGGCAATGAATGTCTCTTGGTTTTCACATCCTTTGTCTCGTATTAACACTGTCATTTTCAATTCAAGCCTTGAAACTCTTGTGTATAGGCATGTTATATATGCTATATCATAACACTGTTGTTTGTATTTGTGAACCTGTGAAAGAAGTGGACATTTTGGATCAGAAAGTCAGCTCCCAGAAAGTCAGCTCCCATTTCAGCCAGGCTTACCATGCCAAAAACGTCTGTTCCACCTACCATTGCACAACCTGAATACCTCAATGGACACCCCTAGGAACTCTACTTTGCACTTGTTGGAGATTCAGTTGAATGTCTGTTTAACCTTTCCAAGAAGACCAGAATGTGGATCAGCTATCACAATGCATTGCTGAATGAAGTTCAACCTGTTACGTAAATAGAAAAAGCATTGCCTATGAGGCGAGTAATATTTCGGAACCCCTGCATTCTATCATGATCACATCACCTGTCAAATCCTCTTGGATTTTGTCACAAAGTGCAGTAGCTTACTATTCTCAGGTTCTCCTACATGGCTGAGGTACCCCTTTAGGTTGTTGGGTTCTCTCATAGGGAGCAACCACCCACTTGCATTGGCAAGTTCTTCTACTGCACATTTTATAAAGTTCTCCAGCCATCAGACAGAACTCTGCAATTCTCTGCAAAACTGTGCGGCAAGTCCCTCCCCAGAACTACTTCATTCCTTCCACCCTGCAGAATATCCTACAGGAGGGAAGGGTGTTGGAAGTCTATGTTATTCCTCTTGTTGGTGAACACAACCATAATGTCCAGCTCACTCAGCCAAAAATAAAAGCAAACAGTTCCTGCCTGCCTGATGATATAGTGGAGGGGGTATGACCCAAAACAGGCACTGACAGTGTCACTATTTGTTGGGTCTGTGCCAGCAACAGTAACAGATTTCTGGCACTGGCCACAGTTGCTGGTGCCACTCTCAATAATTGGGCAGAATGGACTTGTGTGGGTGTTTTGGCACTGAGAGCCTGATGTCAATTTCAGAGACTGTGAAATGTTAGGACCCTCTTCCACCACACCAATACTTGCAGAGGTTGGTTGTGGAGATGGGTGACTAGAGGTTTTTGCAGAGAACTTGTTTGCCTGGTAAAGTTTATTGTGTCACATTTTAATGTGTTTTCTCATGAGCATTGTCTTTAGGGTGCAGGCATTGCCCTTTCCCTTTTGGCTTAATTTATTCTACTCCCGCTTTCCTCCACCATGAAATTCACACCTGTATAATAGCACCTCCCAAATTCTCCCACATCTTTGGACTCCAGTCTCTCCGAGTGCATTCAACCAAAAGTGCATTTGGACCATAATTATGGTTAAAGGCGCTGTAATAAATGACAACATGAATGAAAAAAAAAATGTACAGTGGCATCAGCCAACAGAGGCAACAGACCCTGAGAAATAGCACAATGATCAGTGCTGAACAGACCCACTTGTGTTTCCTGTGTGTTTGAACTCCAGGGTGTCTGCAACCCCACAAACTTCAATGTAGGCATACTTGTCCCTTTATCATTGTCAACCAAATTAATTACATCGTCTACAGAGCATTGCTTACTCACGTACCTACTCATGTGTTTTTCCCAGAATCCACTTCCCATGACAATGTAGGCTCTCTGCCATTCTGGACCCCAGAAGCGGCAATACTGGGCCTCAAGTCCCGCTCTGAATCGATAACCCCTGAGACAAGAGGCCCAGCAACATTCTGTTGAGAAGGAAACTGCTGGGAAAACTCTTTGACCAGGTTACTTTTATCCTGGTCCTGCCATAGACAAGCATTGCTGGGCCTTCCAAACTTCCAAACTCAAAAAGAGGATACACTTTTTGGTCCCACTGCAGGCCCGAATTGTCTGGAACTTCATGCATAACCTCAATTTGAGCATCTTTCACTTGCTTTATCCACAAACCAAGCCCTCTCCCACTTTCGGGACGAATTGTATTAGTCAAGCTTTTGTTCCGCCCCTCAAAATCGTCAGCCCCTGCCCCCCCGGGCTACATGTTGATGTTGCGCAGTAAGAGTCTTCCTCAGCACCAGAGGACAGACCATGGGGTAGAAGGATACCCCTGTACCATTAACAGATTAACCCTTCTCACTATCCTTCTAATTCTCTCCCTTGTCGTTGTTTTCAGACACACCATTTGGATGCAAGAGAGCACTTTCCCCAGCACTATGTTCTACTGTCGCGGCCACTGAGGCACCTGCATCCTCTGAGAGATGTAGATGTCTCAAGAACTTTCTTGAGCTGGATTTTGAGTTCTTCTGAAATGTTCTCTTTCCCTTCTGTGTCATGTGTTGAACATTCGACTGCCCCGACCCATGTGCAGATATTTGTGAAGTTGGATGTAGGGCAAGACAATATACATCTTTATTTTTTGCCACTTTTGCTACTTCGGACATAGATTTAATAAGAGATTTGATTTTAGCATTCAACGTGGTAATCTAACTAGCATGGGTTTCCAGTTTGCAGTGAATGCTTTTATGACCCAGCATGGTATTGTGTACTGATTCCATATTGATTTTTATATCGCTTAGTCGGAGAGTGTGAGTATCCAATTTTAAGTGAATATTGTCATACAAAGATGAAAATGAGCTCAGCACCATGATAAGTGCAGAAATCACCAGGGACATCATCCAGATGTCTTTGTCCGCTTCTCTCAGAGTGTGATCAAGGAGTTGATCAGAAGAGTCATTTTACAGATGTATAACAGCTGTCAAATTGATCAGACTTGTTGGATGATCGGTTAGGAGAGCTAGGTTCTCCTCCATGTTGTCCTCATGGCCTGTCAATTCTACCCGATTATCATGATTCACCTGACCATCCAACTGCTCTATTTTCAGGAATCTTTGGTCATTAGGGTTTTTGCACACATGATCCACAAAATGGGATTTTGTGTTAGTTATTATTTCCGTGCTTGTGAGAACTCCAAATTCCACGAAGTAATAATTCATTGACTTTTGCTTATCAGATTCTCATTAGATTTTTTTCTATTGAGCCCATTAGACTTGCCAAGTGCTTTCTAAGGGCCCTTGTGTTTGATAGATGCCCCAATGACCTCAAAAAGCACCTCTTCGGTGGCAGTAACAGGAGCTACTGGCTCCATAGCTATTGCAATACATATTATGTCCAGAGTATTCACCCTCTGTGTCAGTATCACCTCAGACACCTCAGACAGCGCAGACAGAAATGTGGTATTCAGGACAATCGGGTCAACCCTACAGATGCCAGCCAGACCCACTTGTACTCCCATGTCACCAAATCCAACACTTACCCCTAAGCGACAGTTATTGTTACCCGCAACCACACATTTCTCAACAAACAACTGTACATGCACCAATGTGAAAAGGAGATTGTCATGAGCCACCTTGGTTACATGATCAGTGGCCCAATAAATAGAGGGGGGCCTAGAGCACCTCCACACTTACTGGGTGAACCTCAGTATGGGCAATATGTTCAATATGTTCAATTGGGTATTCTCCCGCACATACCTCTTCCATGTTACTGTATAAGGAACAAGAGTCACCTTGGTTTAGGTTCACTGAGGCAGGCAGAATAGCACTCTCCACCTCTTTTCCTTGATAAGAAGTTGTCTCGATTTCAAGGATCAATTCCACTCCCTTTCCTGACAGCCGACGTCAGGTTGGTTCTCAAGTTATATGTCGACAGAGATGGTCCAAGGAGTGATGGTTGTAAGAGTCCAAGTTTAAGGAGGAAAAAGAGAATAAAGCCAACAAAATCCTCCCAAACACAACTTCAACTACCTTGAGGCCGCGGGTCAGTTTCAGCTCTGTCAGACAGTGCTTGTTAGGAGCAGCTGACCGAACTGATCAAATTTGGAATGCCCCGCCCACAAGGGGGCCATTGAGGCTGGAGAGATTGAAGAGGAAATGTGGACAGCAGCAGAACACCAAGCAAGATTACCCAAAGTCAGAGACAGACTCTGCCACCGCCGCCGCAAACCACTCGCTGCTGAAGCCAAACTCTGCCAAGCGATGCCGTGCTCAGAGGAAAGAACCTGACTATGTAACCGTCAATCTCTGTGTTCTTCCTGCAGATTACCTCCTGTAGCATTTACTCCTGTTGCTACCTTGAGAAATCTATACCTAATATATGGTGACTATACGAGTGAATCAACAGCATTATTAGTGCATTCCAGGCTGATCTTGGCATACAATGGTAGCCCTTGCAAATCTTAATCTTCAATATACTGATCATGTGCCCAGGTACTCTCCCATATGCCTGGTAACCCCATTATTTTCTCAGTTGCTCACATTATTTGGAGTACGGATGTGCTGTGTAATGATGTGGCAGACACGGTGAGTAGGTTTAAACTTTAAGTTTATTACGGCGAGCCCGCTGGAAAATCACTCCCTCTCTCTCCGTCCTTTCAACTGTCGCTGCCGTCATGCGAACGTCCTCCCCCTAGAACAATAACAAGAAGACTCTTCGCGTGACGGTGCACTCAGAATCTTTATTAATCTCTACATATCTTCCCCCTAAGGAGAACCAACAAAGCATTGAATACACCAAAATTACACTGTATCTAATAACGTATCATAGTTAATACCTTAGTAAATTAACTAATCCGAAAGGAATTAGTGAGAACAATAAGACGTACTCAACTCTGCTTGAAAGTAATATTGTATAAAACTAACATCCTTTTTTTCACATTTATAACATTGAACATTCATGACATATAGTCCTTCATCCAAACAGGCTTGGACCTTGTTCTTCGGAGACAGCAGGACCTATTTGCTTCATCTTTGTTCAATTTCTCACTATCATTCCGCTTTTGTTCAACTGTCCTGCTTTCTCCCTTTCTTCACTCATACCATAAGCCTTCGCATTCCTCCCTTTTGACCACACTTCTCCTCCTTCCAAAATCACCACAGTCTTCTTGACCACAGATATCCTCTGTGGCCCCATAAACTTACTTTCCAAACACTTATTCACCAATCTGGGATTTTTTAAGTATACCATCTCTACAACTTTCCACTCACGTTCCTTTACCTTTTCCAGGGCATTGAACCAGTCCTTATTTTTCTCTTGGCTCACATTGATAAGTTTCATGATCTGTTCTCTATCCACTTGAATCACCTTGGCCATCCCTAACCATTCCAAACACAATCTGGTCCCTGGTTCCCTGCCCTTCAGAGACGCGAATGCTGAGACTCTCTCACTGAATGTGAGGTAGTTACATAATTCCAAGTCAACAAGTTCAATACTTCTCTCCATGGTTGCCCCACCCTCATAGCTAATTGCAACCCCTCTTTCAAACATCGGTTGACCCTCTCCACAAGGCCATTTGCTCTAGGGTGGTACAACGCAGTTTTGATGTGTTTTATACCATAACTGTAAGGAATTTCCTCATTGCTTCCGAAACAAATTTAACCCCGTTATCTGGGACACGCTCAGTGGGCACCCCCTCTTTAAGGAATATTTTCCCCAAAAATGTAATCAGTTCCCTAGCTGTGACTTCTTTGACCGCTTCCCAGTCAATCCATTGCAAATGGAAGTCCACTAGTACAAACAGAAATCTCAGACCTCCTCCCAAACCCATAATGGGACCAATGATGTCTACCGCCACTTTGAACCATGGTTGATTTGGAACTACATTAGGAGCCAATGGAGTCTCCCGCCCAATTTTCGTCTTGTTACTTGTTTGAAAAACCATGCAGTCCTTCACCCATCTCTCAGCCATCTTGTCAATACGTGGCCACCAATAGTTGTGACGAAGCTTTCTTTTCATAGCCCCTTCCCCTGGGTGTCCCTCATGGGCAAGTTCTATCAGACATGGCCTAATTGACTCTGGAGGAATGATGCACCGCCCCCTCCTTAGTCTGCCTTTATAGATATTCAATTCTTCCTTGAGATCCCACCATATATCAAATTTCCTATCCAAACTTTCTTTTGGGGCCACCCCTTCACCATTCACTCTTTAATCAATTTAAGTTCTTCATCAGAATCTTCTTCCTGTGACCATTTCTCCTGACTAACAGCATCCACTACCTCTGCTACAACTGATTCCTCCATTTCTATTTCCTTAAAATCCTTTTCAGTCTCTCTAATAGGCAGGCTGGATAGGTAATCTGCCACTACATTATTTTTTCCAGGCAGAAAGCTCACAGCAAAGTTGTATCCTTGGAGACCTAAACCCCACCGACTTATCCTAGGCGATCCTAAGGCCCACCTTCCACTCTCAAACAACTGAACTAGTGGTTTATGATCTGATCTAACAACAAAACGCCTACCCCACAAAAAGTATTTAAAGTGTGTAATGGCCCAGAACATGGCCAACGTCTCTCTCAATAACAGAGTATTTGGACTCCGCCCCTCTCAAAGCCCATGATACAAACTCAATAACCCTTTCCTTGCTCTCCTTGTCATATTGCAATAAGGCCGCTCCCAGTCCCAACATACTTGCATCCACCACCAACACAGTTTTATCCATTGGATCAAACCTTTCAATAGAAGGCGCCTTACTAATCACTTCCTTAATATTTTCAAAAGCCACACCACACTCTGGAGTCCAATCGAACTTTGATCCCTTCTTGAGTATCATTCTTATAGGAGTGGACACCATAGCAAAATCCTTAACAAACTTATGATAGTATTCGGCAAGATCCAAAAAGGATCTCACTTGATCTTTGTCTGTCGTTACTGGTGCACTCTTTACTGCTCCACCAAGCATTTCTTCGGTCCCACCCCAAACTCATCATTTTCATGTCCCAGGTACTCCACTCGTTCAACTGCAATTTTACACTTATCTCTTCTCACCGTCAAGCCAGCCTCAGACAGTGTACTTAACACCCTGGTCAAAATCACATTATGTTCAGCCATACCACTTGCATAGATAAGCATGTCATCTTGGAACACTACAATGTTCTTTACCCCCTCCATAACAGTGTCCATCACCCTCTGGAATACAGATGCCACCGAGGAAAGGCCGAACGGCATTCTACAGTACTTGAAGGTACAAAAAGGCGTTATAAATGCGTTTACATGTTGACAGTCTTCTTTCAAAGGAATCTGGTGATATGTTTGCGAGAGGTCAATCACAGAAAATACCCTGGCACCCTTGAGAGTTGATAATTTATCACACATTATCGGCAAAGGATGTCTGTCTATGAGAATGTTCCTATAGATGTCTTTCATGTCCACACAAAGTCTTATTTGTCCATTCGGTTTTGCCACCACCACAATAGGCGATAACCATTCAGAACTCTCACTTTCCTCTATGATTCCTCTCTGCAGCAAGGTTTCAATCTCTGTCTTCAGTTTTTCTCTCAAATCATGAGGTATTGGTCTCAGTTTATGCACCTTTGGCATAGCCCCTGTTTTCAAACAAATCTCGTGTTCAAATCCTTTAAGCATCCCCAAGTCTTCTTGGAACACCATCGGAAATTCCTTGTCCCACTTGTCTTTAAATTCTACAAATGTAACTTGCTCTTCCGCACTCGCTTGTATCCTAATACATAGTTTGCATTGCTCGCCCCACCCCAAGAGAGACGAGCCCTCTTGTGTCACATACACTTCTGAATCACAACTTCTGCCTTTGTATTTGATAGCTGCTTGGAATTTCCCTAATACCTTGATTTTTACATTTCCATAGGCATGTGGTTCTATAGTATGGTCCTTCATTTCAGTGAGTTTGCCTTGCAAGCAGCTTTCATATGTTCTTCTTGACATCAGAGTCCAGGGAAAACAATGATCTACCTTTAAAGTTACAACTCTTCCATTTACCAAAAATATATCGGTAGGCGCACTTGCTTTGTTGGAGATTTCTGATATTTCCAACACATGCTTGGTCTGAGGTCCTTGGACGACGCTTGAACTCTCTTCCTGTTCTGGGACTCTTCCTCCTGGCTCAATAATTTGCACTTGGCCTGATTCCCTACAAACCCTTGCAAAATGTCCCTTCTTTTTACATTTTAAACAAGAAATGTTTTTCCTCGCAGGGCAGAATACACTCATGGAAATGTGACGATTGCTACCACATTTATAGCATTTAATCTCCTTGTTTATATTCATTTTTTTAATCCTCTTATTGCTGCTACTTCTCCTTCTTGTCTGTCTCCCTTCATGGTGGACATGTACTTGTGAGTCTGCTCCATGCCTCTGGCTCTCTCTACTGCCACTTCTAGAGACACATCTTTGGTTAGTAGTCTTTCCGGTATCTTCATGTTATTAGTACAACGTACTAACTCAGCACGTATAAGTGAGTCCGTTAATTGGCCAAACTCACATGTATGGCTCAGGGATCTTAAGGCTGCAATGAAGTTCTCTACAGGCTCATTAGGGTCTTGTATTCTCTGAAAAAACGTATTTCTTTCAAATGTGGTTTTTATTTGCCTCAAAATGAATTTCCAGTTTCCTTTCAGCCAGAGTGTACTGGTCTACCTCCCCCTGACCTTCTTGTGGGGGCTGTGGCAATCCGTCATAGACACTTCGACCCTCCGTACCTAGATTGTGCAAGAATATTGCTTCTTTTCTTGCAGTAGCACATTTTTCCCCACCAATTGCCACTAGGTATGTATCAAAAAGTCTTTTCCGCCTGTCCCATCTTATTGGTGGAGTACCTGGCTCTGATAAGAAAGTTGGAGGCGGGGACATGCTTGGTGCAGCCATTTTTTTGAATTGTCTTAATCACCAATACTAATGCAGTGTTTAAAGTACGTCTAAAGTATCCTCCCTCTATAACTTGGAGGTATAGGCACAATCTGTTTATTTATTCCTGCTCACAGCGTGTGAGAGTGTACGTTGCACTTTTCAACTCTTCTTTACTTGCGACAGTTCTCATCTGACACTCCTCTAGTGCCGTAGCATCGTTTATTTTCTTATCAGGTCGAGTGGCAGTTGGGCTTGTTTTTCCTAGTGACGGAGGCTGTGCTGAGAGAGATGCTAGTTGTCAGCCTGTTAAAGTATACAGTCTCTCCCAGCGATGCGATTGGAAACTGAGTGGACCGCCCCCTTTTGTGTTGGCCTGCTCTCTCCCCACTCTCCCTCTGCCCCTCCTCACCTGGAAGGCTTGCGAACGACGGGAAGCGGGGTGGGTGGGTCTCAAGCTGCGCTCCTTCACTCAGCCACAGATCCTTTTCGCTGGGAAGAGTGGCCCATTGTGGCGCCTGGAGGTGCTTCTTACTGCGCTCCCTCCACAGCTGATTACAGGAGGACAGGAGGCTCCGGAGCACACTGGTGGCCTTTCTCATGCATTTCAGGCATGCATATGTTCTGCCGCGGAGTTCTTCCCGGCTGCGGGCTCGCATTTCACCCCATCGCCATTGTAATGTGGTTGCTGACACGGTGAGTAGGTTTAAACTTTAAGTTTATTACGGCAAGCCCGCCTCCCTCTCCCTCCGTCTTTCAACTGTCGCTGCCGTCACGTGAACGTCCTCCCCCTAGAACAATAACAAGGAGAAGACTCTTCGCGTGACTGCGCGCTCAGAATCTTTATTCATCTCTACATGCTGCTGCAGCCTGCCCATGCAACGAATGGCAAATGGCACATGATGTGAGCGCCTGGACATATGTTGTAAGTGGCTGTCAAATACCAATCCAATTCCTATACGAAAGCTAAATGTGTTGGCTTCCCGATTGCTTTATCAATATAGTGCAGATGTGGATCTAGGTATTCATAATATGCACATAAAACAAATTAAATGGCCTTTAATGTGTGGAAAACAGAGCACAGTAGTTATCAGCTCAAGAACACTGACATTTGTAACTGTAGACTGCCCACTGCTAGCATTAATTTCTATCACTTAATGTCCTGCCTGGTCTTTGTATCGGTCTGCTCTTCTCCTGATAGCAAAAACTATTTAGATGGGAAGTTATATTATGTGTGTGACAGCTGCAAGTTACAAGCTAGGGGCTTAGTCGGATCAAATTTGGTCACAGAGTAGAGATTTCATTAACTCTTTCATTCACACATTAGTTTTCAAGTTCTCGGCTGGAGCAATGGACTTCACCAGTGCATTCAGAGTGAAAATAGCCTGTGTTATCTTTTAAATACCTATGAGCATAAAAAAAAAATATTAATTCTTCGTTGTTAGCAGAGTCTCAGTAGTGCTTTCCGCTTAGGAATGTAAATCATTATTCGATTGCACATGTCTGAAGCAGCGCCATCATGCTTTAGGCTCTAAAACCTGCCAATACACCAATATTATAAGTGATTTTTAAGATATTGTGTGCCAATTCCTTTTTTTATTGGGATCATCAATTTATCATCTTCATCACGTCCATGTTAGCAACTCTCACCGACCTGTGGTAGAAATAAATATAATTCTATTTCAAGCACGATGCACTCTAATTCTAGAAATATAAAAAGACACATTTCTGGCAAAGGAGATTGTGCAATAGAAATAAAAGAAATATATATTTTGGGCAACATAACGTTGTCACCCTTTGACGAAGCTGCACAAATTGTTCCAAAACAAATATCGATACAACTTTGAGCTTTTTAGGCAAGTCTCTTGAGGTTTTCTCAAGGGTGATCAATGTTGTAGGGTGTTCCAACATTTTTGAATCTCTGTTGCACAAGCAGCCAGAACTTCTGGGTACATTTATACCAAACTTGCAATTCCGGCGGGTGTGGTCCCAAAAGAATGCTTTCACAAATTTGGTGAAAATCCTTTTAGCACGTTTTTGTTAAATAAGTAATTAGAAATGAATTATCTACATTTTATTTCAATTCATGGACTTAATTATGGGTGTCTGAATTCACAGATGTTTTGCAGAAAGAGAATTGGTTAGTTGGGAAACATCTAATATGATTGGTTGGGAGCAGGTAACATTTTCCATATCACCACCATTATTTTTCAGTAACTTTTGTGGCATCCCACAGACCTCACACTGCAAACATTTTGAAACAGAGCATATTGCAGTTCACATGGGTGTAATATGGCCCGTAAAATGTCAAAAATGTCTCAGAGGGTCAGGTCTCAGACCTGACCAGTGGTCCCCGACATTATCTGCATATTGGTTGAGCCTTGGTCATGTCACAGGTAAATTGGCATGATTAGTCATCAGTGGAACTAAAACAAGGTAACCTTGTCCCTGAGCATGGCTTCAGGTCATGGCCAGTGGCCCACTAATGGGCTGGTGGCTACATTAGATGGTTTGGTGTGGATGGGGCATGTCACTAGCCACGTGCATACATTGGGGGTGAATTGGACACTGCCTCTAGCTCCAGACCAGGAACAGTAGCTACTTTGGGTGGCATAATTCCAAGCCAGTATATTAAATAGTGAAATAGCATCAGAGTTGTAGCTAATACAGTATATGGAAGTACATAGAAGTTGTTAACATTTAAATCTGTCCGGACTTTTCAAGGGAAATGACTGCTGGTACCCTTGCATCGCCAATAGCCATAGAATACAGTGTTCTCAACATGCCATCAACATGCCATCTACACCTGTTTGTATAGCTATCACATTATCCATTGGAAATGTTCTCTGAGCATTCCGAGGGTTATAATGAGGCTTTATAGCCTTGGAAAGAAGGGTTTTATGACCCTGAAATCCGATTGAACTGCACAAGCTGGGCAACAACGAGATATATAGAGCTTTTATACGGTGAATTCAGGATTAATAAAGAAGGAAACCCGAGACTGTAGATGGAGGTGTCTGCATGATTGTGCTGCATTGAATTGACTAGGACCATCCCATATTGGAAGTTGTGGGCCCTCAATGTGAGTACACCAGGTGAGAAAAAGCTGCATATAAAGCTGGCAATAATTGGAGCGGCACTGTGGGGCACAGACATGTCCGTGGGTAATGAGGCACAGGAAGGACTACAGTTCGGGTACGTTTTGAAGGTGATATATACCGTTGGCCAGGAGAGCAAGAAACTCTTCAGATGTCAGCCCACCAGTTGTTCCCAACTACTGGTGTTCAGAACTCATGGCTAATTAAAGGCTGGAATAGCCACCCACTAAGATCGTATAGAGGACACAGCCGGTGCCTAATTGCAACCTTCCTGCAGGAATCGAAGAATCAGTCATGAGAATGGAGAATCCCACAGCCTGAACTGATCTCTTGGCACACCACAGTGCAAAGTTACCACCAATTTGAGCAGTACAGGATAGGACTACCTGGGCCACAATGGTGCTGGTGCACCACAATCATCTTCAACCCTGTGTCTCTGATCTTGACCAGTATCCTTGGAAGGAGAGGTAGGGGGAAAGGCCTAGAGAAGCCCAGATAGCCACTGCACTGTCATGGCATTCATTCTTTGAGGCCCCGACATAGGAACCTACAGCAGAAATGGGGAAGCTGAGCATTGTGAAGGGAGGTGCAAAATGTCTAGCACCAGCAAGCCAAATATTCTGCAGATCAGATAATACACCCTCTAGCACAACACCTAACAAGAAGAAGGGAATACCCTGCATACGCTGTTGGTCTGGACAGTGTTTATTTATCAGATATAAATCACTTATAGAGACAGCAGTTTGTGCTCCTCCAATCAGCCTTGAACTCACTGACTGCAGCTGTTGGAACCAAGACCGTTTTGGCGGTCTACATAGGCAATTACCAACATTGTGTCTGTCCTCAAAAGAACTGCCAACTCCTTTATGTAAAGTGAGAAATTCAAGTAGACATGAAGCTTGCTGACTACAAGGTGGTCTGATACTCCTTGCAACTTTGATACCCATGTCACCTCCAACCAAGGCCACTGGTGTCTGTGGTAAGTATATTAGGGCAAAACTGATGTGGCAGAAAACTTCGGAGGATATTTCCCCTGTCCAACCATCACTGAACTGAACCCTCAGTTCTGGTGTGATCACAATCCTGCCTCGTATTCCCGAGAGACTGTGATCCACCACCTGTACAGTTTTGCATATTGAAACACAAACACACTGGTCGCCATTTGACCTTGCACATGGACCACTTACCTGGCTGCCTGGCCCGCACACACATGGTGTCTCGACTTCTGTGACTTTTTCAGGGGAAGAGGTTTGCTAGACTGTTGGAGCATCTTAGACAAACCTATGGATAAGGATTTACCATAGGCCCCATTTGACAAAGGTGTGCCCCGAAAGCTCCTGCTCACGCTAGATTCTCCCATCTCAGGCTTAGCATCTCAGCACCAGCAGAGCTTGTCAGCGTGTTTGTCTGCCTTAAACACCTGATGAATTCTCTACTCCAGTGAGTCACTAAAAAGAATCCTCAATAACAAGGGAATCTCATCATTTCATAACCGTGTCTGTTGCCAAAAAGAATGACCCACCATACTGGACAGAAACCCATCCAACTGCAGAAACTGAAGATCATCTCCCTGTGAATGATAGAAAATAGACATGGAGTGAGGCACAACTCCCTTTTCTATATCCTTCCTGTCCTGCAGCACTTCCTCTTAATTCTGAGAAGCCAAAGAAGCCCTCATTTGATGGTATGTTTTAACTGTCTAGAAGGAGGACAGGCCATGAAACACACAGCAGGCACTGCTGGTACATACTTGAAACCCATAAAATCCACCACCCACACAAGCAGAACAGCCAGAGCCTCTTGTCCAGATATTTACCCTTGAGCACATCAGGCTCACCACCACCGACTTCAGAAAACGAGGAAGATCCCAAACTGGAAGAAGAAGAGGAAGAAGACAAAGGAGAAAGTACCCACTTGAATTTCTTGTGCTGGTGCACATCCACGTGTAATGCCTCCCGGCAGATGCAAACCAACCATTTATCAGAAATCCTAAACATCACCTACTTCTTCTTCTACAAGACTTCATCTTCCTAGCAGGGGAGGAAGATGGAGAACTCACAAACTCCTCAACAGAAGATAGATGTTCGCTTTTGATAACATGCATCCCAGGACTCTTGGTAGCAGGGCAACAAAGCACAATAGCAGCAAGAGCACATCTTGCCTTGATAAAGCACCATTAGGCACTGTACTAAAACTATGAATCTCATCAGAGAGCCAAGCATAACGCCAGGAATGAGGAATCACCAAAACCCTCACCATGCTATTCCATGGGTTCCATGACCCAAGCCCCAACTCAGGCAAACCGCAACAGAAGGGGCTGCCACTAATAGGCCACTGGAGCCTCGGATTGGCCCATCCCGATCTGGCACTCCACTAAACTGGAATCAAGTGCAGAAGGTGGGATGTAAATTTGGATCCGTATGTGTTCAAGCCCAGGCACTTAACTGGTGTTCCATAACTGCTGCACACATATTCCAGGGAAGAGTTCTGCCTCTATGTGCCACACCATCAGGACCATCCATGGTACTTCAGGGCAAAACCACACACTGCCAGTGCCAGGCCCCCAGGGCTTGTTCGAGTAACCCCAAACATAGGAAGAGGCAAATGCCTAGCCCCTGAACCCAACCAATTATATTTGCTAGATACGGAGTGGCTCTCCACTCTGAGGAGGTGCCTTGCATTGTATTGTATTTGTCATTGATATAGCACCCTTTTCCCCTTTGTATGGCCTCAATGCACTTTGTGGTTGGAATGCCCTTTGGGACACAAGTCCTTGTGTGTGAGATTCTAGGAGTTACATTTTTAGATGCGTGTGTGCAAATTGCCAGGTTAAGACTTAGGTGGGCCGGCTAGGCTCCAGTAAGCAGCCTGTAGGTCAGGCACGTGGGCGGGTGCTTTCTGTTGTCTAGGATAGAGTGCTAGTGCCAGCGATTGAAAGTGTAACCAGCTAGACTGATATTTGTCATAGGTTGTCGCTGTACACTAATGGCAGAGGTGTTGATGTATGTCAGGGGTTTCATTGTGGATGGCTATGGGAGCTGCAAGACTGTTTTTGCATTGCCAAAGCTGCATTCTATAGTGCATGGATGGGTGGCCATGCCTGCGGCCTGTGTCCACAAACATGGTGCAAGGTATACATACCTTAAACTCGGATGGAGGTCATCTTCAATGTCATTTTCCCAGGTCCAACGCGATTGGCTGGTCTCGCCAGTTGTGGTCTCACTAGATTGAGAGTCTGAGCAGTGGTGCAAGGAATACATACCTTAAGCTAGTGAGCCAGTCAGCAAGCTCAATGGATTCCCAAGCTCAGTCGGGTGTTCAGGTAAAATGTCCACCTTCCCCTAAATACCCAGCAGTGTGTGACAGCAGAAGGGAGTGAGGACTGTTGTTCCAACAAGTCAAGTAGGGAGAGGCTCAAAGGATCAGCCCAGTCACCCATTGGCGTTCCTGTCAGGAAGGGAGGTAGATAAAAACTGATACATTTTGGAGTCTGGGAGTAGTATGCCACCACTGGAGAGTGGTCAGTAAGTGGGTAATATCATAAAGATGGAATGGATTCGTAGCATGGAGGTTGGGACCTCAGAAGTAAGTACTGTGATGAGGAAGAGGGATGGGGAGGTAATGGGTTTTGTTCTGCATTTTGTTGAATCCAACCCTAATATTGAGGATGAATAGTAAACATACTTTAATGCTCGTATTTCAAGCAAGAATGTCAACCTGCATGAATGGAGCATGGCGGAAGTCTGTGGTATCCTTTTGTTGAGAGGGGGAACAGAAGGTGAAATGTGGTTTCCTCTCCCTAAAAGGAGAAGCAGAATTCTGAAGAATCTTCCCATCCACAAAAGATTCTCATCTCCAAGGCTTGCAACGTAGTGAACTGTCATGCAGTCCAAGTAGCCAATACCTCATAAGGACAGGAGTTACCCCTTTGAAAGGCATTACTCTATGCAAAGATGAGAGTTTTTGTTTTGAGAAACACCAAGAAGCAGAAAGATGTGCCCATTAACAATACTAGGATACAAACTTGATGAAAGACTGATTCCTAACAGAAGAAAGAAAGGAGCCTTTCTGGAAGAGAGGCTTCAAAGTCATTTTGGGGAGGCCCATGCCAGGTGGGAATGAGGCACAATGGAGTTCAGGGTTTATGAGTAGGGCCAGATTGCATTCCAATGAAGTTGGTTCCTGTGAGTAGTTAAATGAATTGGGCTGCCATCAGGCTGAGAGGAAACATGTGCACAAGGGAGCCAGTAGAGTGAGCAGTATGTGCAGAATCTGGATGTCTTGTGATCGCTAAAGAAATCTTGGAAATACGTAAATGAATACATTTAAAGCATACAACTCCATTAGAATGTGTTATATAGCACAATGTGTACTAGCTGTAGATTAATGTAAATTGATCAATGCCTTTGCTTTTATAGAAACAAAATGCAACTGTTTTCTGTGAGGTATAATGGCCAAGCCATCATGCAGATGAACAGTTATTTAAAGCAGCTCATCCTGTGATGGCCATAGCCTAAGCAAAATACTATAATGACATTATGCTAGTCCTTAAATAAATCAGATATAAAGAATGATGAAAGCGTGAACAAAATCACAATAGACACCTGGCCCAGTTGGTTCACTAACTTCAGTTTTCCTAGACAAAAGAATGTTATATTAAGATGATCAAGATGACCCATTTCCAATGAACTCCAATTTAAACAACACAGAAACCAAGGGGTTTTGCCATAATTAAATGCCTGAGACCTATACATGTGACTCTCTTATTGATTCTGCCTCTATCTTGCTTTCCAACATTTTCGGGTCTGTGACATTTTAGAAGCGATTTAATGTTCCAACATTTTTTAAAATGCACCTCAATTATCATAATGTCGTGATCTTGTTTTACCTGTACTGTTTAAGCAAACTTATTCTGAATACATGTTCACCCATTGATAAAAGGGTGTGTGTTTGTTAAGAATGAATAATGGTAATGCAACTGTGTTATAATTGTTCATGGAAAGCTAGAATTGAGCACAATGTAGTCATGTTTAGATTGTGAGTTGTGCAATGTCCTATTAATGTTATCTTGGAAAGGAGCTGAGTCTCCTTTCCATTGTTATTCTTGCGGATCGTTAACCCACGTGTTCAATGTGGGCAGGGTTTCCGCCTGGCGCTAGTTCGTGCTTAAGATTAAAGAAACAAGACACAGCTTTATTGTGTCTGTGCCTTATTTGAATTGTCATGCTACTGATCTGCATCCAACTGCATGAACATGATTGTTAAAATATAACAATGGCGACAAGGTTTATTTAAACGACAGGCGTCGTTCATACGCTGCTTCACGCCAGCAGAAAATAAGCTCGATTGACCCGACTTGCCACGCGCAGAACACAACGGATCCACGGCACACTCGGCCTTCATCTCAGACCTGCTGCGCCTCATTTACTTGCTGCCCGCAAAACCCGGCTGTGCGAGCACTCAACGGCCATGCTGCCACAGCAGGAGGTAGGATTGAACAATTAATTGCGGACTCCAGCCGTGCATGGCACGATAAGCACTTAGCCAATCACATGTGCTCGGCACATCCCACATGCAGCCCCAGAAGACGAATTACCAATCGGGTAGCCCAGAGTGAAACACATACCGCCAAAACCATTTCACTCAGCATGTATCACAGGAACTGCACTGCCATGGAGGAAACCATGTGTTATTCAATGTCTGACAGTACGCGCCTACAGGGCTTATGATACGTGCAACTGCTTGTGTGTGATGCCAATCGAACAAGGTGAAGGCCTACCATTTCCACAGTTACCTAGAGGACTAATATTATTTCACCACAAACTTTGCCAAAATGTATAAACCAGTACCAGCCCCAATACTGGGCAGCCTGACGGCAACACCGCAGCAAAGTGACATTTCCACTGCACAGATCCAGAGCAGAAATACACAGTGCATCATTTCTGCAACAATATAAGGTGAGAGTCTTACACCCACAGGGATTTCACCAACATGTCAGGAAATGAGGCAGATAGCAGCCCTCAAAGCCCACACTTACCGCCAGAATATACCATCTTCTTTAAAAATTGTAAAACGGGAAAAGGAGGTGGTGTGGCAATAATTGCCAAACAAAACCTTAAACTATTCCCCTTGCCAACCCAGTGCACAGGTTGCGAGATCCTACTTCTCAAACTTACTCCCACCCATAACTGCTGCCTAAACATTATAGTCATCTATAGACCAACCTCGTTGGTTTCAGACTTCAATGATGAACTCACACAAATGCTAAACAACCTTAAAGCACCAGATACAGGAACCGTACTCCTGGGTGACATCAACAGATGGTGCAGAGACGCCAAAGATCAAGAAGTCATATGCCTAGAAGAATAACTACTAAATTGTTCCTACTTAATAATAAACAATGATTCCACCTCCATCTCAGGCAATAAACTCGATTGGATTATCACTAACTATGTTGAAGTGACAGATCCTGAAACTTATCTATGTATCTGGTCAGACCACTACAAAATCGAACTTAGACTATCACCCAAACAAAAAATTGACAAGCCAAACAATGTTCTGATTAAAGTCCATGGAAGGAACTTAAAGAAAATTACTACTTTCATAATCTCCCAAGGAATCACTCACATCATGAATTCCATATCTGATGATGACACATGTGACAAAGTTATCCAAACATATAATAACCACTTTCAGGAACTTCTAGACACTCATACTCCTATGAAAGACAAAAAAGTCAGACCAAATATAAACCACCAAAAATGGTTCAATGCTGAATCCACAGCACTCAAACAAGAAAAAAGAAAACTTGAAAGGAAATGGTTAAAAGACCCAAATGAGGCAAACAAACAAATTGGAAGAAAGCTGACACCAAATACAAAAATAAAATTATTAAACTTATTGAAAAAAACACTATAATGAACAAATCACCACCGCCTCTAATTCTACAGGGAAATTGTTCCAAATTTTGAAAGCTATAGAAAAACCTGAAGCACAGTCCCCACCCTTCCAACCCACTGAAAAAGACTGTTAAAACCTCCAAACGGCCTTTCAAAACAAAATTGGCAAAGCTAGAGATACAATAACAAAAAGCAAGATTAACAACCCCCCCAACCAACCTACATTAAAGATGAAAGCCCAAAATCTCACATCCCTAAATTTTAGTTTGCACAAATCACAACAGACAATATGAGGAAAACACTCTCTAACTTAAACTGAACATCCTGCACAGAAAACATATTACCACCAAAACTGATACTAGACAACCCAGACATATTTACCCCCTTCCCCATAAGAATGGTAAACACCTCTTTTAGAAATCACACTGTTCCACCAGCTATAAAAACTATATGTCTCAGTTATGCCCTTACCCATAAAAACAGAACTAAGTCAACAAGATCCTGAAAATCTGAGGCCAATCACCAACTGTAATTTGTTATTAAAAATACTGTATAAGATCGCCACAGAACAACTCCTAGATTATGTGGATGGAAACAACCTCCTCCATCCACAACAATCAGGATTCAGGAAAGCCCACAGCACAGAGTCCGTATTTCTCGATCTGCAGACCAAAATGCTTGGCCTCCTAGATAGGAGCAAAGCAGGCTTGCTGATACTTTTAGACCTGTCGGCAGCTTTCGACTTGCTCGATCACTGGAAGCTCAGAGGCCCTGGACACAGCAGGGAACTGTTCCCATGGAGCCATTGATTGGGTGTCCTCCTTCCTGCAAGACAGATAATCCAAAATAGTCTGGGGTAATCATTCCTCAGCACCTAAACCAGTGGATTGCGGTGTTCCACAAGGAGCTAGCTTCTTCCTGCTGCTATTTAACTTCTATCTACGCTGCCTATGCGCACTGCTGACTCATCTCGTCATCTTCTTTACACATTTTTCCGATGATACCCAATTGGTATTTCAACTCAGTGGAGATTATAACCAAGACAACGCCAAACTAACATCCATATATACCATCATTGAATCATGGATGATAAATAACTGGATGTGCTTGAATGGCACAAAAACAGAGCTAATGATCTTCGGCTCACCATGCACTAAGAAAAAACTTAGTTCAGCCTATGCATCAGTTAACATCAAAGATACATCCATCATGGTAGCAGATAAAGTTAAAACCCTAGGTACCTATCTACCTGCAAGCATCGATTGGAGCTGAAGCCCAAGTAGCCTACCTAACAAAGAATTGCCAGTACCATCAGAAAGTCCTGAGAAAATGTAGACCCCTACTAAATAAACACAACAGCACCATAATTGCTAGGGCTACTGTTCTCTCAAAGTTAGACTTTGGAAATGCACTGTTGCTGGGTGCTAGCAATAAATGCCTAAAACAGTGCCAGGTGATCATGAACAACGCTGTAAGGAATATGTGCGGCAAAACATGGAGGGAGCAAATCACAGGCGAGAGAAGAGATTTACACTGGCTAGCCATAAATGAACGCACGACATTCAAGTTCTTAACAATGGTCCATCGCTGTCTTTACGGATTGGCTCCAACATACCTATACAAACACTGCAAGTTGTACGAACCAAATCGTAATCTAAGATCTGCAAATAAAGGCTTACTTCAAGCCATGCAAACCAAAAAAGCAAATGGCCTAGGCCGAGCCTTTTCGGCTAACGCAATAACCAAATGGAATACACTATCTGAGACTCTCAGAACTGAACCAAACCTAACTCCTTTAAAAAGAAATTGAAGACCTTGCTCTTCAAATAAATCCATCATGAAAATATTAGATCATTCACAGGTATATATGTTGTACCGTAACCATTTTCCGTGTCTACATGGAATGCGCTCTGATGCCTGCGAGCGGCAGCGCTATATAAAAAATAAAAATAAAAATACATAAAGGAAGAGGGTGGCACTGACTCATTACAACCGCAAGCCATGTAACATTTCGACATCTCAGACACCAGCAGTCTGGCACCCAGATGGGCCAGATGGCTCAAAGAGCTAAACATATATATTGATGTGACAGGGGTTCTGGATGAACGTCATTTAAGAGGAATCCTAATGCACTCGCTTGGCCGTGTGGTAAGACACTTTGGCCCTCATTCCGAGGTTGGTGCTACGGGAAAAACGATGCCGGTAAACGAATACCGGCATTGATTACTGCTATGGGTAATTCTGACCTACCAGACCACTATTAACAGCATTGTAAAGTACAGAGACGTTAATAACGGTCTGGGCACGCGCACGCGACCCACCATTCCGGCATTAGCGGCATGCCGTAAACTGGAGCAGATCCCAAGTGAGGCGGTGATGCAAATAATGGCCTCATGAAGTCAGAAAAAGTGTTTACCGGCATGCTGTAAATACCGGCATCGCCAACCTACCGTTAAATGCCCTGAGCAGTGTTCCAACTGCCACAGGTGCAACCAATCAGCACAGGTGGAGGCAATGGAGTCTGGCCCAGTACAAAAGGAGCACACCCACACACCAAACCCCCTCCCACACCAAGATGATTCCAATAGTAGTAGAATTAGAGGAGCTGGAGGACTTGCTTGCATTGCCACAACATCAACAACAACAACAACAACAGCCGCCACCACAGAGGAGACGCAAGAGGAGAAGGAGAGTGAGACAGGCCCAGCATGCCCCACCAGTACAGCCACCATTACCATGACAGCAGCCCCCAATCCCTTGCATCAGAGCCAGTCCTTTCAACCTAACCCCAGAGCAGATCCACACCCTGTACTGTGTGGACCGCGACACCATCACCACCATAGTGGACCTGATACACGACGACATAGTGAGCCTCATTGAAATACGCACCGCCATCCCCCCTCTACTGAAGGTAGTGTCTGTGCTCCACTTCCTTGCAACAGGCACCTACCAGCACACAGTGGGGCACATGCATCTCAACCCTTTTTTTCCCAGATACTGAACCAAGTGCTGGAAGCCCTCCTCAAGCACACAAGGGACTACATATCCATACCAGGGACTCCCCAGGAGATATTTGATACAAAAGTTGCCTGCCATGCACTGGCAGGGATGCCAAATTGTGTAGGTGCCGTCGACTGCACCCACGTGGAGTTGGTGGTCCCGCATGCAATGGAGGTGGTGTACCGCAACCGCAAGCAATACCACTCAATCAATGTGCAGATGGTATGCGACGCCAGCAAGATCATCACACATTGTTGTGCCTGATATCCAGGGTCGACTCATGACTCTTTGGTCCTGCGGAACTCCATGCTACCACGCTTCATGGAGCGACATGCTGGACAATGTGCCTGGCTACTTGGTAAGTAGCAGGACTGGCACATGGCATTGAAAAGGGGGGAGGGATGCACACACCACCATGCTGCCAATGTTGATGTGACTGCACGATGTGCACATCACCAAACATTGTGCCCGAAACCATCACAAACTATACAAGACAAACAAATCCCATATGAATGAATTAAGGTCGACACTTTCCACGACATGACTAACAGGAAACCACCCCGCTTCCCACAACACGTGCACCACCCATCAGTGACCCTCACCCTCCGTAACGCCATCCTGCACCGTGCAGTGCATATGCACCATGTTGCTGTCTCCAGCATATCACCACACAGGACAAGCATCCCTGGGAGTGCATCAAACTGAACCTAATAGGGAATCCACTGTCTGACACAGGGCCGGCTCACTCACAGGAGTGCTGCATGTCACCATGGGAATGATCAATGCTGATTGCCCAATATTGCACAGACTACTGCCAACTCTCCCCCTAAGTAAATCTCACAGGACACAACACCTCACTAATTTCACACTAACACAGCTGGATGCATACACGATGCATGTGCAACAAGGCGGCAGTGCACACCATGTATCATCTTGAAGATGCAAACCACACCATTAGACCATGCCACAGGACGGACAGAAAATGGCGTCAATGCATCCAGGGACATGTGCATGTGGGCAACGATAACCTGCTGGCATGTGTGACTAGTACAGCTGTCCCCTGATATTTACCTTCATTTTCCTCTCATACAGGTGATAGTGGCTATCCCTTGAAGCCGTGGCTCCTCACCCCTGTCCAAACCCACAGAACAGGCATGAGGAGGACTACAATCTTTCCCATACCTGTGTGGTCATCGAGCAGACCTTTGGGCTGTTGAAGGCACGATTTTGCTGCCTCATCCGGTCGGGTGGGGCACTCCTCTACAGGCATGAGAAGGTGGCCAAGATCATCATGACATGTGTAATGCTGCACGATACGTCGGAACATGCCCTGCCCCCTGACATTGAACTGCTACAACCTGATGAAGATGGAGGGGAAGATGAATATGTGGCAGGACATCATCACGGTGCTGATGGACAGGAGGGACGTGCTGTGCGCCAGTCAGTGATTGCACAATATTTCTGACACACATGTCAGCAGAGGGTGACATGATGGTTGGACAGAGGGCACTGGGTGTGTGGGTACATGTACACTATGCACTGTAAATGTTTAAATGACACATGCACATTGATGAATGTCCACTCAGGTTTTCTTTTTCAAACAACCGGTGTATCGAATGTAACAATATAAACATAAGTGACAAAACCCTCCACCACCCTCCTCCTCCCCCCACAATTCCCCCACACAACCTCCCCCCCTCCCCCACAACTCCCCCACACACCCTCCCTCCCTTCCCCCACCCCCCACAACTCCCCCACACAAGTCCCATTGAGTCTCCAAAGCCTACATGAGGCTGCCATAACATTCAATCGGCACTCCCTGAGCCAGGGGGTGTCATTTCCCGTTGGCACTGCGCATGGACCGACATGCGGAGTGGGCTCGTTTGGGTGGAACTGCAGGACAATGGTGTGGCCTCCTGCTGAGGTTGTGGGGTGGCATGACCTGCCTCCAAAGCATCTGCCATGCGCCCTAGCACCTGCCTGAGGGCCGAGACCTCCTCGCAGAGGCGGCTGGTGTTGTCCGTAATGGACCGGCCCAGTGCAGCTAACTCTGTATGCCACTCCTCTCTAGCCTGACGGTTGTCTTGTACAAACTCACAAACGAGTGAAGTGAGCAGGTCAGTCTGCTGCGGCCTGCGGGTGCGCCTGTGGATGTGCTGGGAACGTGGCTGTCATGCCCAGCCTGCTCATCCTCCTCAACACTGAAAACTGGACTGAGATGTCCCTGGGTGTGGTCATGGCCGGACTGCTCTGGGGTGGTGGCGTTCCCGATATCAATCGATGATACTTGGGGGGATGCAATTTGGGTTGGGGTATGGACCACATCCATGAAATCGTCCTCCATGGTGCCCCAGATGTCCTCCTGGTTGTCATCCACTGTCAGGGGTGCTGTGGCTGCCACCTCCCCAGCCACACTAGACTCCTCCGAGGGTGTCTCACAGGTGTCTCCAGGCAGGACAGTGGGTGGAGGTGGGGGTGGTGAAGGTGCTGTGCACTCCATGGGCCTTGTTGGTACAGGTGCAATGTGTACCTGCAGTGGCTTGGTTGCTGATACACGGCGCCCACTGGCATGTCCCCTGGAGGTTGACGGCTGGTTGCTGTCCTCTTGGGACCTCTTCCTAGGTGTGGCCTGTGCAGGGGTGGCATCCTGTTCATCGCTGTCGTGGTCATTGCCTGTGGGGGTGGAAGAGAGGGACGGCATGAGTGATGTTTTGATAGGCATCATACATACATTGGGACAATTGCTCATCCACACAATTATGGGTAATAGGCATTTGTGTTGGGAAGGGCACGTCATTTCATACATGGGTGGTTAATGCAGGCATATGTCGGCATCACTAATGTTGGCCAGGAACAGTGCTGTCTGACATGCATACTATTTTGGTCATGCACGCCTGCCTTATGGAATGTCCTACTTTGTGTGGTATGTGTCATGTACGATATTGCCTTGCAGCAAGCATCAGCATGTGTCTCTGATGCTTCGTCCTACTTTACAGGGAGTGTGTGTGTGTGGCCGACCATGGCATGACTCTTTGTACTGACATTGGCGTTGACTTTCATCAGATTTGGCATAGAAGTGTTTAGTTTGGACACTCACCTAAATTGCCAGATGTAGTGGCACCACACTCCATCTCGCCTACGCCTTTGATGGATCCGTCCCAAACTATGCTTGCGCATTTGTCCTTCCACGGGGTGAGCTTTATGGGTGAACTAGGTCCTTCTCCAGTTTCCATGGCCTGGCTGCGATTGACGGATCATATGTTGCGCACCCTTAGGCGCAGGTCGTCCCATCGCTTACGGCAGCCTTTCACTGTGCGGGGTGTGTTGCCCACTGCACTAACCTTCTGGGCAACAAGTGCCCAGATCTCTTTTTTATGTAGCACTGCCTCTCTCCTCATGTTGCTGGAGAATACTGTGCATGCATGCTCGTGCAAAGTGTCCACAAGCATCTGGAGCTCATCCTGATTAAATCTTTCCTTTCTGAGGCGGGCAGATCCCTTCTTCAGGGCCTTCTGCATTCTTGTCTTGTAGGAGGACGTTTTATGACGATCAGCAGTGTCCCAGGGGTCCTGTGTGCTGAGGATGGCATTGGATTGTGCTTTAAAAGATGGCCACCGTGCTCCTTCCTGTTTCTGTGTGATGACGCTATTTCCGGTTCTGCTTATTAGCGGTAACCGTAAATAGCGGTGTCCGCTAATTACAGTCACTGCTATTTACGGTCGACGCTAATGACGCATTGAACTATGTTGTTAGTGTTATCTGCGCTTAGCTTGATGCCGGTAAGGGCTTTTTGGGAACCTTTTGCGGCATGGCGCTAGGTACCTTACCAGCATGGCGCAAAGCTCATGCCCACAAAGCCGTAATAGTCCTCTATTAGCGGACTGGTGCCAGCACGGACACGCTATTTGTGCCATGCCGGTAAGGGACTTTACTTACCTCCAATGAATGAATGAGGGCCATTGCATTCGAAATGCCAGAACACAATACCGACACATTTCAAGGCATGACTCACCGAATCATTATTTCGCACCATTCAAAAACGTAGACTACGAGAGACATACATTCCATATGACCACCCAAGATAAAGGGGAACAAATTGACAATTTTATGATGAGACTAAGAAAGGGAGCAATATATTGTGACTTCAACCGATGCTCAACTGAAGGGGCACTCAAGTCATAAGCCATAGCACGCTGCGGGTATCCTGAATTCTGAAAGAAATTACTGCAAAAAAGCAGAACTCTAGACGAAATCCTCCAATTAGCGAGAGCAGACTCTGCCTTATCGTTACAAACAGTCACTCTGCAACATTAAAATAACACAATCAGCATCTTCAGTAACTGTATGCCCCATTCGCACACCAGAAAGTACAGCAGAGAAAAAAAAGTGCTAGAGATGTGGGTACAAGTTCCCACATGTCAGCCCGTGTCCAGCAATAGGGCATCACTGTGATAAATGTGGAGGTATCATTCCCAATCAGTTTGCAGAAAAATTAGATTCTACCAACCAGCAGAAACCAGCAGAGATCAATGGGGACAAGATGACCATCGCTCAAGGTGGAAAAGCCCACAACGCAACCCGCGGCGATCCCCTTCCAATAGGAGGCGCAGTTCTCATTGCAATCCACAAGAGCCATCACGGAGAGATGGATGGCGCAAAGAGAAAAGAGATCACTCCAGTCACTAAAGGAGCCGGCAAGAATCGCAAAGACGCCCCCGAGATAGAAAGTTAGATAACTGGAGGAATCCCCACGATGTTGACGAGATTCATACTCCTCATCATCCAGTGGAGACAGAAAGAGAGGATACGTCCAATGCATAGGGAACAGCATTGCCACAGAATACAGCCCGACATTATTATTACAGCTAAATGGACAGAGCCGTGAATTTCTGATCGACTGCAGAGCCAGTGTAAACGTGATCAGCTAGGGCACATACAAGTCTCTAGCAAGAAAGAAAGAATTAAGCAAAGATGACACTCAAATCTACCCATATGGTTCAAACAAACCCCTCATATGCCGAGGCATGTTCACTGCCACATGCCAATATGAGGACAAATGCTTGAAAGTCAAAATGTACATCATAAAAGGAGAAGTACCAGGAGGAAGCATACTGAGCTTCCGGTCATCCATCCAGGTGAGTCTAATACATATAATATACCAGATCATGTCTGCATACACTACGGACCCGAAGGACATGATACAGAAAATGTTTCCAATGCTGTTTAAAGGTCTGGGGAAACTTAAGGACAAACAGATCAAACTACACATAAACACACAGATACCACTGATCGCTCAACATTACAGGGGCATTCCCCTCAACATTCACAGACATGTAGAAAATGAAATCCAGTCCCTGCTAGAACAAGATATATTTGAACCTGCATCAGGGCCCACCCTGCGGGTGTCCCCCATTGTGTCCGTGCACAAAAAGGAGAATAACACCAGCATATGTATCGTGGACATGAGGGCCCCCAACGTGGCAATAGAAAGGGAGAGTCATCTCGCACCCAGGATGACAGACATGATGCATCTACTTCATGGTGTGAAAGTATTCTCAAAATTGGACTTAAACAAAGGCTATCACAAGCTTGAACTACACCCGTCCTCTAGATATATCACAACCTTCTCAACGCACATAGGAGTCTTCAAGTACAAAAGACTCTACTTTGTTGTATCATCAGATGCCGAAATATTCCAAAATGAAATCCATCAGGTCATCAAACATATCCCAAATTGTTTGAACTATAGTGATGACATTTTAAAGTTCGGCACCACGCAAGAAATACACTATGACACACTATGGAGAGTGTGCATGGTCTTTGAGGATGCTCACCTCACGATCAACCCTAACAAGAGTGAGCGCAGCAAGTCGACCTTAACATTTTTCAGACACATATTCTCAAGTGATGGCTTACAACCAGTCCCCAAAAAGATACAAGCATTGGTGGAAGCTCACACACCCACCTCAGTGTCCGCAGTACGATCATTTCTGGCAATGGCGAGTTACTGTACTCGATACATTCAAGACTTTGCGTCAGTGAGCATACCCCTCCCACTACTCATGCGAAGAAGCCTTCCATTAGATCAAGAAGTGCATTCCGTCAGCATCATGCATGGGATACCATGACCCAAATCTTGACACAGAACTAACTGTGGATGCCAGCCCTGTCGGATTAGGGGCAATACTATTTCAGTCACAGCCAGGTTCCTCGCCCAACTTCCCGAGGTGCATCATAGCATACGCAAGTCGCAGCCTCTCAGCAACCGAATATGCATATTCACAACCGGAGAAGGAAAGCCTATCAGTCGTGTGGGCGTGTGAACACTACCACCTGTTCCTATATGGACGCCCATTAACCATTATCACTGACCACCAGGCCCGCACCACAATCTATGGCAAACATAAAGCCAAGATGCCACCACGCATTGCAAGATGGGGATTCAGGCTGCTAGCATACTTGTTCAAAATCATACACCATCCGGGGAAGGATAACAACATGGAAGACTTCTTGTCCCGGTACCCACTTTCATCTCACGATGAGCGCCAGTCCATCAAAGCGAAGCAGTACATACATTCCTTAATAAATAAAGCACTCCCCAAGTCCCTCACAAGTGCTGAACTGGCAGAAGCCCTGAAGAAGGACCACCTACTTCTGCACATACCAGAATGCCTGAGATCAGGTCAGTGGCACGTCAAAAGCAATCATGGACAGACGCTGTCTTCAATTGAAGAGAGACACTTTCACACCTTCAAACTCATCAGACACACACTGTCCATGTCCCCGGACGGGCTACTGCTGAAAGAAAATAGAATCGTTATCCCTGCAAGCCAGGAAGAACAAATACTTGCACTAGCACACTCAGGGAATTGTATCAACGAAATGATAGCTTAGGACCAAGGTGTGTTTCCCCCAGATGGAAGAGAAAGTGGAACAACTATTAGACAAGTGCATTGCATGCAAGGCAGTTGCCCAACAAACTTTTCCACAGCCCCTCAAGATGTCATCAATGACGGCGTATGTATGGGACGAAGTGGCTATTGACATGTTTGGTCTGCTGGGCAATGGCCAGGTTTCCCTGAGGTACAACTCATTCACTCCACCAGTGCCAAAGCAGTAATACCGGCATTAGAAAATACGTTTGCAGACTTTGAGATCCCGTTCACAGTGAAATCAGACAATGGTCCACCCTTCAGCAGACACAAATTCGCCATGTTTGCGGAACATCTTGGTATTCAACATCAAAAGATTACACCACTGTGGCCACATGCCAATTGAACAGTGGAAAGATTCATGGGAAATCTCAAACACATGCTCCAAGTCTGCTCAATTACAAATGAATCATTCATGAAGGCCATATGCACACTGCTAAGAGACTACAGAAGCACACCACAAAGCTCGCCAGGGGCATGTCCCTTGGATCTAATATTTGGACGAGTGGTAAGAACCACACTGCCAAACAATCCAAATCGCTCTCTTTCTGACACCTATGTTTACACAGCAAGAACAAAGGCCAATGAGAGCAAAACTAGGATGAAAGAATATGCCAACCCAGCAACATCCAGATAGGAGACCAGGTGCTGTTAAGACAATACCAAGATGCCAACGACATCCATGCATTTAAGCCTGAGCCAATTACTGTGACACACAAACAAGGGTCCATGATAACCACTGCAAGCCCACAAGGCACCATCAGATGGAACTCATCATTCTTCAGAACCTTCAGAGGCGACCGAGGTCAGGAAATAACCAACCCCACTCGAGGAGCGGACTATTCCAATCTGGACTATGAATACAGAGAAGAGGACAGAGACGTTGATGACAGCGAAGGTGACTGCATTGTGTGTGGTGGCCCACCTGTACACAGCCCCTCACAAAGAGTCGTATGTAAATCCTCAAGATGGATAAAAGAAATGAACTAATGAACCCCAGGTTTTATGGCAAGGAAGGGGAAGATGTAATGTCTTATTTCTGTGTCTTGGAAAGCATATGTGTCTCCTTTCCATTTTTATGTTTGCGGGGCGTTAACCCACGTGTTCAATGTGAGCGGGGTTTCTGCCTGGTGCTGGTTTGCTATCAAGATTTAAGAAGACAAGACGCAGCTTTATTAACTCTGTGCTTTATTTGAATTCAGTGTCATGCTACTGCTCTGTGTCCGACTGCATGAACATGATTGTTAACGTATAACAAGTTGTTCTTCTTGTTTCTCCAAGTATTTTAGGTGTATTCTCCTTTGATTGTGTGTGGGGAGCCACCTGTCATTTATTTTGTGGTTCAAAATAAAATACATATAATGTGAAAGCACAGTTTGTTTCTTGCCCGAGAAGGTGAAAATGAAAATGTGGTGTGTCAGACCATTTAACTGAGGTTATCCGTGTCTTGAAAAAGTGCCTAACTCAAATGTGTCCACAGGACCACCTAGGACCAAAACGAGCAAGAAGGACACAGCAGTCCCTGATCAAACACCCTTTCTACCTCATGGTCCGGGGCAGAACCGTTTGCAAGCCACATCACTTAGCACCGTCTGAAACTGAGTAACAACATTCCTGTACATGAACAGTGCACATTTTGTGACCAAAGGGGCTAAGTGGAAGATACTTATGGTAGCCCCTCCATGTGGCAGATATGGGTGAAATACATGCGGTGTGGCTAAGATAGCCAAGTGTAGCCTGAGAGGGTTGTCGTAAACTCGAAAAAGGTCAGTATGCACAAACGGGGTGGACAAGCAAGTGTGGGGACCCTAGGCCCAGGAGAAGATCTGCCACAAATAGGGTCCCCTATGAACCTACCACATGGAAGGACCAAGGAGAGGCAAAAATAGGAAAGGGTCATGTGGACATGAGAAACTCATTCTGAGTACCAGCAGAAGACATGGGCACATATAGTGAACATGAATGCATACCACATGAGCAAGGACCACATGCTTGAGTCATGTGGTCCTGGCGCACGTGGAGAGCACAGTTGAAGTTAGGATGTGTTTATGGACGTGGTGTGAATGGAATAAAAGGAAAGGGGTTTGTTGTTATATCTTTGAGAGCTGTCAGTCTTGAGTTGATAAACGAATGCACATAATCACACTTCTCTAAAAGACAATCACCATTGTGTGATATGGTGTAATAAGAAAGCTGTTCAGCTAATTTGAATTTGCATAGTCAACTGCTCTGTAGCTGTGCTGCAGGAGTTAACTTACAGTGATGGCTAGTAGGTGGTACTGTACAGGTGTGGGTTTTTAACAGATGTGGACAATTGTATAACTATATTGCTTTTAGAAGGGTTTTTATCTTGCTTTTACTTTCAAACTCAGGGTAATATTGATGTGATATGATATTGTGCGCTAATGCTCCTGCTAACCTTAAAGGCAAAAGAAATTATAGGGTCTGGTTGTGTCAGCACTCTCCCTAGGTAGTGCAATTCAAAATATGCTCATTGAATCCAAAATTCACATGTTGATACAAGATGTATTTAATTAGGTGTAAAAGACAGCCGACACATGTTTCGACTAACACTTGATATTTTGATATTGGTTACTCGTGCTATGAAAAACTTATTTAACTTGCTTATTTCTTGCTGTTTAACATCTATGATTCTAATATGACCAATTGACAACTGTTTCTTTTGATCTTGCGTTGATGGTTACAAACGAATATTCACAGCCTTGAGGACAACCAAGTGTTGGTCAAAAAACGTGCTGGCTGTCTTTTACACCTAATTAAATACATCCTGTATCAACATGTGAATTTTGGATTCAATTAGCATACATTTGCGATGCGAACGCTGCAAGTAAATAAGTGGTCCCGGCAGAAACACCTATTCCCAGTCTGGATTGGCAGGTGTGCCGTTTATAGACAATATTAAGCCTTCTTGTGCCTCTACCCTTATACATTCTACATGGGTGTCCCTTATTACTGGCATAGAGCCTTATGGAAGGTTGGGGTGTTGCCAGGCCTTGGTCCCCTAACCGCAGTTCTTGGTAACCCAGAGTTCTTGCCTGGATTCCCAGTGAAGCATTTTTCACAATGGGCAGCTGGGGGCTACAGTTCTTATCAAAGCTTTACCATGATAACTTGACTGTAGCTCAGTGTAGGGTTTCATTTTTACTGGGGGACACTGAGTAATTCTGATATACATATTAGGCTTTGGATTACTCACCCCTCAGTTAGGCTCAGAGCATTGAGAGTACCGCTATGACTGTAACTCACTTTTATGGAGGGAGTGGAAGGATGCATAGTTGCTTTTTGAAAACAGCGCTAAGCAATTCATTGGAATTCCCACTAGGATCCCAGCTGTCTTGACACTCAGTGTGCTGTGAGTCCCAATCCAGGGGCTCAGGGACAAGACAAGTCCTTTTCTCATGCTTCTAAACATAGGGGAGGTTGACACACAACTGCAGGAGTCCACAACACATTGAGATCCTGGGTTCTGCTGTGACTGGCAGAGAGGCAGTTCTTGTTCCAGCAGCAGCTCCTCCCCCCATGGTCCCTCGGGATGGTTAGGGGACAGAGCTTGCCTTTGCCTTGGAACACCTGTCTTCACCTCACAACTGGAGGTCTTTGGAAAAAACTAGGGATCACATCTAATTATAGCCAAACAGTGCACAAATTCCCAACTTGAGAAACAGAAAGAAGAGATAGAACGAAAAGCAATGCAGAAAATTGCTCTTACCTCCATATCTCAGGGCTAATTCCAGCTGACACTGAGCCCAGTGTAAAGTCTCATAACGGGAACTAAGCGAGCAATTCCATCACCAGAGTGGCTGTAAAACAGAAGCATTAAGTAAGCATTAAGCATTAAGTAAGTAAGAGTGAAACCGTGACATCAGAATGTCATAAAGAGAAGCATGGGGTTGGTAAATCAGTGAGTCCACAACAGTGCAAAGAACAGGTAGGAACTGCCAAGACAAAAGTTGTTTTTATGTATTTATGTATGTTATTTGTATAGTGCATAACAAAAATCCCTGAAGAATGGAGGCACTTAGACAAGATGAGACAACCAACAAAGAACAGTAAGCAGTATCATGCAGAAAGGGCATCAGTCAGGCAGTGCGTGGAGCTTAATAAAGCAGAGCGTTCTTCAGCCCATGTTTAAAGACAGCCAGTGATGTGAATGCTCTCAAATCAGGAGGCAATACATTCCAGTGTTTGGGGGCTGCGTAAGTGTTAGGCAGAAGCCACTGCAGTTCCCTTGGGGAGCACTACAACAGATTAAGACTACAGGTATATGCAAGAAATTCACTTTGGTATCAGTCTGTACCACAAAGATTTAGTTGGTAGCTATGGCTCAGCTGTCAGACTTATCTGAAGATGGAGATGATCAGTATTCAGGGTTTACACATTAGGCCTACAGTACTATGGTGCAAGGAAATATTGACCAAAGCTTTGTATTAAAAAGAATATATATTCCAGTTCAACACACAAAATCACCATTAGAAAAGCAAGTTAAAACGGTCAAGAAAAAGTAACTACAACTCCCTATTTAAAAATTGAGAAGTTTGAGCAAGAGTGAAAATTGAGCAAAATGGCACAGGGTCAACCAGGCAAAAATGGCACTCTATTAATTTCTCAAAAGGGAGGGAAAGGACACGTTATACAGAGTCAACCTCTTAGACACACGAGCAACACCTCCCAAGTGGATTGTGAAAAAGTTAGGCAAGGTAGCACTTTAGCAATTGTCATACATAGGTGGAAACCGAGCAAAATGGCACTTCAGCAATACTTAAGAGAGAAGGAAGAGTGGTTATAAGAGTTTGTGGTGCACCAATACAGTTGAGGGTGAAAAGCAATCTAGTGAAGGCAGTTGTAACAGATTTAGCCAAAGTCAATAGGCTTGTGCCAGAGTTAGTGGTACAAGGCAATGTGCCCAGGATCAAACTGTTCTAGTAGCTACAGTCAAGTTTTTGGTTTAACGATTCAAAAGCAGGGTGCAGAAGGTAAAAGATAATGTTAGTCAATAGGGGCGGCCAACCCAGGAGGTCGGTAAAGGAATTCAAACACTTTTAGCAGTACCCCACGAAACGGGAGGCCTGGCAGAACAATGTACCTGAAAAAGTGGAAGCGGCTCCTGCGGTGGTGGTGGTTCCTGGCAGTTCCTGCAGCTCATGTTGTCCAGCAGAGGAAGAGGAAGAGGGGCTCTCGTCGTGGAGGAAGCTTTGAGTTACTGCACTGCCCAGGGAAGAATCCAGCCGCGGTGATGCCGAAACGGATTAAAAGGTACAGTCCTTTAAATCGCGGTCGTGGTGGACGGGTGCCTGGATATGTAGGGCACTTGCGATTCGACCAAGGCAGGTCTGGGAAGGTGATTGGAAAACTGGTTGGCCCCACCAGCTCAAGGGAAGAAGACTCTTGCAGATGAAGATCTTCTCTCATTGTGTGGAAAGAAGTGGTGATACGCTGCAGCAGGGCTTCACCAGTGGTTCAGTCATTGCACATGTCTTTGGCTTCTCCCCTCTTCGGCTTCTTAGTTCCAGAGGCGACGTCTTGCTCTTCCAGTCCTCAGGACCCTGCTTTTATGCAGAAAGACCCCCATTCATACAGCCTAGCTGTCACTAACGCAGTGGAGTGGTCATCCTGGCGGGAGACCCTCCAGCCTATCAGGGCAGAGTGTGACTTTGTGTTGCTTAGGCAACCCTGTCCAGGGTGTCTACTCCCCCTCCCACACAATGGGTCTACCCCAGACTCAGTGTCGCCGAGAGGAGGGCTTCTTAGCAGAAGCCCGCCAAAAGGACCAACAAAGGATCCCCGACCTTGGTTAGGATCTCAGAGAAAGACACGAGAAATAATAATTATAAAAGTTCTGGCAACAAAAAAAACAACCGGATTAAAGTTAATAAAAATATAAACCAGAGGTTCGTTAGAGGCTGTCAGTAAAAGTGGTAGCCTCGAACAATGGGAAAATCCCATAGGAAAATATTTGTGGTCGAATATTTACGGTAGTAACCACTGCCACCAGCCAGAAACTTTTGAGAGAGGGACTGTAAGGTACCCTCTCGAAAATGAAAATAAGAGAAAAATGATTAACCCTTTCCAGTACTTCCATAATAAGATGGTTTGTATTGGTTTAGTTCATAACTATTGACTAGTAAAGTCAATGAGGACTTTACATGCCCTGAGAGACAGTAGTCAGTCCCAGGGTATGGAGTCTATGTTTGGGGGTCACTATGACACCCCTGTGTTACTGCACTGAGGGTGCTGTGTAACACACATGTATAAAGATGGTTCCTATGAGGGTGAGAAAAACCCTATAGACATTAAACACAAAAAATAGCCTAAAACACACATCAGCAATCTGTCTAAGAGTGGGAAAAAAGAGTCTCACTCTTAGCAGGAGAAAAAACAAACCCTTCAAATCCAGCAAAGCTGCTGGGGGGCTCTATAGGTAAGGGAAATTAGCCATAGAATGAGAATTCTCTGTAACATTCGCACCTCCCCCCACAGACTAAGGGACAGGAGGATCTAATCCATTCCTGGATGAGTCTCTTACCTCTAGTCAGTTAGAAACATCCTAGAGAGACCATCAGCATGTTGGTGGTGACATCCTAACCTGTGCTCAATGGTAAAATCAAACCCTTGGAGGCAGATTGACCATCTTAACAGTTTTGATTTTTCCCCTTTCATTTGCACCAACCATCTCAAGCGTTGGTGGTCAGTCTGAATGCTGAAAGTAGAACCATACAAGTATGGCCTAAACTTTTTTTAGAGACAACACAATGGCAAAACATTCTCTCTCAATAGTTGCCCACCTTGTCTCCGGTTCCTTCAGTTTCCTACTGATGAAGCAAATGGGGTGTTCCCTACCTTTCTCATTCAGTTGACTAAGGACTGCACCTATACCTGCATTGGAAGCATCTGTCTGCACAATGAAGAGTTGTTGGTAGTCAGGTGCTCTTAGGACTGAAGTTTGACAAAGGTCTCTTTTTAGGCTTTCAAAGGCCTGATTGCACTCCTCATTCCATTTGACCTTTTTAGGAAACTTAGGAGAAGATATTACATACAGTGGGGAAGCTATGGTCCCATAGTTCTCAATGAAATTCCTGTAATACCCAGTGAGACCTAAGAAGGCTCTCACCTGGGTTTGAGTAGTAGGTGTTGTCCAATTTTGCACAGATTCTATCTTGCTGAGCAAAGGCCTTATTTCACCACCTCCTACCTCATGCCCAAGGTAGACCACTTTACTCTGACCAATTTGACATTTGCTTGCCTTTATGGTCAGCTGGGCCTGCTCAAGAGCCTGCAAAACATATCCTAGGTGGTCAACATGTTCTTTCCAAGTAGGGCTAAACACTGCAATGTCATCCAAGTATGCCATGCAGAAGTCCTCCATCCCATTCAGAACCTGGTTAACCATCCTTTGGAATGTAGCAGGTGCATTCTTTAAGCCAAAAGACATAACCTTAAACTGGTATAAGCCAACTGGGGTGGAGAATGCACTTTTATCTTTTGCATGGTCTGTCAGGGCTATTTGCCAATAGCCTGACTTTAGGTCAAATGTGCTGAGGAATTTGTCTGAACCAAGTTTATCCACCAGCTCATCTGTCCTTGGCAAAGGATGGGCATCCGTCTTAGTGATTGCATTTAGAGCTCTATAGTCCACACAGAATCTCAACTCCTTGGATCCTGCTTTTAGTACTAACACAACTGGGCTAGACCAAAGACTAGTAGAGGGCTCTATTACCCCACGATCAAGCATCTTGTTGACCTCTCCTTTGATGTGGGTTCTTACATTTTTTGACATTATGTAACCCCTGCATTTGACAGGTAAACAGTCACCAGTGCTTATGTCATGCTGGCCCCAAGGGGTCAAGCCTGGTGAAAGTGAAACAAGGGGACAAATTGATTTAACAAACCTTTGCCCTCCTCCTGTTGTTCAGAAGGCAGACAGAGAGATTAACTCCTTATTTTTGCTCATCTAAAGGCTTGCCCCTGAGAGGTTCAGGCAGAGGTACACTCTCCTCCTCCTCTTCAGCTGAAGCTAGAAGCAAAGCTCCCAGTTCTGGTCTCGAGACATAAGCTTTTAGACGCTTGGTGGGAAAGACTCTGGGAGCCTCCTTAAGATTGCCTAAGTCCACCAGATAGTTCACCTCTCCAAGTTTTCCCACAACCTTGAAGGGTACTATCCACTTGTGCTGCAAGGCCCTCTGCCTTGTTGACACCATAACAAGAACTAGCTGGTCTTGAGCAAACTCAACCATGTTGGCCTTCTGATCATGCCAATGCTTAACCAGAGCCTGACCTGCTTTCAAGTTATTACTTGCCTCAGCCATCATGTGTGACATTCTCCTCCGGAGTTCTATCACATAGTCAGTCGCCCTGACTGGCTTGGGGGAAGGAGCACTTTCCAACCCCTCCTTGATCAGGGCCAATGGACCTCTGACCGGATGGCCATAGAGAAGTTTAAAGGGACTGTAACACACTCCCTCCTGACGGACTTATCTATATGCAAAGAGAAGGCATGGCAGTAGAAGATCCCACTTTTTCTTAAGGGTGTCATCTAAAGCTACTATGGTGCTCTTCATGGTTCTGTTAATCCTTTCTACCAACCCATTTGTCTGAGGGTGGTATGCTGTTGAGAACTTGTAGGTAACTCCACAGTTTTTCCACATGGTCTTCATGTAGTGGGACATCAAATTCAACCCCCTGTCGGATATTACCTCCTTAGGAAACCCAACCCTGGTAAAAATACCAAGGAGGGCCTTAGCCACAGCCTGAGCTGTAACAGTCCTCATAGGAATGGCTTCAGGGTACCTAGTAGCATGGTCTACTACAACAAGGATAAACCTGTTGCCTGAAGAGGTTGGAGGGTCAAGAGGACCAACAATGTTGATTACCACCACAGGGAGAGGCACTAAAGGTGCCACGTTCTTGGGTCCACTCTTGCCAGAAGTTTGGCAGGTGTGGCCAATCTTGCAATATTTATCTACCTCAGCCCCCATTTTAGGCCAATAAAAGTAGAGAGAGAACCTTTCCTTGGTCTTCTTGAAACTCAAGTGACCAGCCAAAGGTATCTCATGGGATAGTTGCAAGAATTGGAGTCTGTTTTCTTGGAGCACTACACTTCTCTTGTAGTCTCCAGGGGTTGACTCAGTTGGTTCACTATAGAAGAGGCCATCTTCCCAGTGTAACCTATACTTCCCAGGCTCTTGCCCTTCAAGCTGAGAAGCTGCCTGGTGGCGAAGACCTTACAGAGTTGGACAGTCTCTTTGTCCCTTACTGAAGTCTTCCCTGTTGGGGGCACCTTCTGCCAGTAAAGACTGCAGCTCAGGATGGTCCAAAGGGTCCAGATATCCAATAAGATCCTGGCCTTCTACTAGATATGAATCCTCAGGATCTACTTTAATCACACATGGTTGTACCTCCCTCTCAGCCTCAGCTGGAGGTGGAATCACAGGTGTGATTTTTGACAACCTAGGAGATCTCCTGGTTGGCAGCACTGGAGTGCGTTCTGCTGGTTTCTTTTAGAAGTCTTGGGTTTCCCCTATGCTTCTGGTTGTCTAGATATGACAGATAGAAACTTCAGTGGAGTAGGTTTGGTTTCTTTTTCCATCATCTCCTCAGTAGAGCCTCTCAAGGTCCTCTCCCTTGCAGGTCTGGTGAGCTCCTGGATTCTCTTACTAGGAGGTCTGGGAGTACTTGACACTACTCCAAGATATTTCAGATCATTGCCCAACAACATCCTTCCAGGCACTTCAGATTCGATACTAACAGGTATTCTAACAGTCATGTCATTGCACTGGATGAGAGCTGGTAACTGGGGAAGCATCTGCACAGACCCCCCAGCTAACTTAGTTAGGCGTTTGGGTGACTTAGCAACATCCTCTACCTTGAAAAAAGATTCATCCACCACAGTTATGCTGGACCCAGTGTCTCTAATGGCAGGGGTCTCCTGACCATTTACTAGGACACTGTCCTTATAATACTCTTTAGTATTTTTTGGGATAGAATTATACACATCTAAATTCTGTTGTTCCCACAACCCCAAGGATACTAAAGATACACTAGCTGAGACTCGGATCGGGTCTTCCGCAAGTAGTTTAAAGTTTCAACTGGTCATTGGTACTTCCTCATCTAGAGTGAAGGCTAAGGAGACCGTGTGGATCCCTGAAGTTTTACCCTTACATCTAGGATCCCCTTTCACATGGTCATTTGAACCACAAACATAACATTTTCCAAATGTCTTTATGAATGGTGGCTTGTTCTGACCTCCTTCTGGTCTGAGACCAGAAGGTACACTAACCCGATTAGGTTTCCCTTGTGGCTTACCATTAGAATTTAGTTTGTGGCCCTCTTTGGAATTGGAATTATTTGAATTCTCTTTGTTGTCTTTCTTAGGCTGCTTTCCCTCATCCTTTTTCTGAGTGACCCATGAATCCTTGTGAGTAGCCCTGTTGGCAACCCACAAGTCAGCAGCCTTAGCGAACTTCTTAGAATCTAGTTCTTTTGAATCAGCCAAGTGCTGTCTGATCTCAGGAGAGCAGGCATCATAGATAGACTCCAACATTACAAGATTTCTCAATCCTTCATAAGTGTTCACCCTGTAACCCTTAATCCATCCCTCTCAGTTTTTCAAACACTTGTTCACTCAAGTAGCCCATGGGGTACTATCATGATTTTTGAGGGTCCTAAACCTCTTAAGGTACTGGGAAGGGGTCTTCCCAAATCTTGCTTTCAGAGCTAGTTTCACACATTCATAATACATCCTATCCACCACCCCCAACTCCATTACCACATCAGATGCAACAGGGGGGAGCCTAGAGAACAACTAGGGGATCAACTGATTCCCTGTGTTGTCCTGGAGCCAGTGCTTAATTTGTGGGGGTGGTGGACCCGACAGGAGACCACGTTCCAGCCAGCAAAGCAGGTAAGTCACTTGTTGTTGCGTGCGGTGCAGCCTGAGCCTGGCACAGTCAAGTGATTAGGCAAGGAAGGCCCAGGTCAAGGCCCGGGCGGCAGCACGTTCCCCTGGTGGTGTCCTGACTGCCCAGGAGTCAGGACCCCACCACGGACCTGTCCGCGCCCGGGCTTCTGTCTGTGTGACCTGTGTGCAGTGTGCTGCTGACTGCAGTCAGTGCTAGGCCCAGTCCAATTTCTGTGACCAGCGGCTGCCGGCTGCCGTAGACTGAGTCGGATGACTCTGCCGTGGGTGGCCGGGCCCGTGGGCCCCGCCCCACGGAAGGTAGGTTTTGAAAGAAATAACTTATTTTGAGTGGCAGCTATAGCTCATCACTTCGAAAGTGATGGGCCCCAGCCGCCCAAATATACGTTTTTTCTTTTATCATCTTACCTTCCGTGGGGCCGCTGCGCCGCACAACTATTTTTGTCATCATCAGGCTCAGCATGGCCGTGGTGATGGTGGCCCCACGGAACGTAGCCTAAGTGATTGAGGCAGGCAGGGCAAAGCCCAGGACCGGGCGGGGCATGGGCGGCAGCGTGGTCCCACTAGTGTCTGTCACAAAAGGAATGAATTGTCATTTGCAACTTTAGCCACTTTTTCATTGGTGCCGAACCCAACTCGAGACAATTGTATGCCCAAGTCTGACCCTGGATAGCATTCATCTAAGCGAAATATGAACTGTGAATTTTTGCCTGGGTGTTTCCGTTCTTCCTTTTAATGTTATTGGCCTCATTAGTTCACAAACGAGCTTCAGCGAGGGGACCCGGAACGGTGCACGTATTGGGCCGAAACCAAACCGACTGCACTTCGCGAGAAAAGCCCATGCAAAGATGAACATCTGAAATGCCATTTCAGGCTTAAAGATACACACATGTAAACTAGACGGGGATAAACATGGTGCACGTGCCCACTAATCTATCGTCATAAATAAAAGCACTAGTTGAGTATTCGTGTATAATTCTCAACCGTCTTTTGCTGTCATTTTTTTACATAATTCCAGCGCATGTTTTCTATCCTGATGTGTGGTTTATACACCAGATGTGGCCCCTTAACCTGGGTACAATATGCTCCGAGCATGTGCTCCGAATGAGAACACATGCAATCCTCAGATAGGAATCCTCAGATAGGGAGGTGGTTGTATGTTACACCCCGCAGTTTAGTGAAGTATGTCAAGAACATGTCAGTGGCAAGGAGATATCCGAATATGCATTCTCCTCTGGCTCCTGAATATTGGGGGACAAAACATATTTAGTTTTTTAATATGTGTTAAGGTGGAAGGAGGCCCTAAAGCAGAAGTAGCACAGGCCGTTGATTTCACAACAATGTCTTGCAGAAATGACTTTTTCCAAGTTATACAACACCATGCTCATGCTTGAAGGAAGGGTGAAGGGGGATGCATGTATGAGATGTGATGACTGATAAGGGCTTGAGAGTAAATTGATTACACAAAACACCTGGATGAGGTGACTGAAGAACGGGCTGAGGGGAGGGTGCTCTCCCAGGAGGTAACCGATTAACAATACTTGGTGTACTTTAACAGACTGTCAGATCGGGCAGAAGGGGTAGAGACAAATACAGTGCAACAGTGACTGAAACAGAATGCTTTCTTATTTATTTGCATTTTTAAAGCGCTCCCACAGCCCGGGAGCATCGAGGCGCAATTACAGGAGGAGCATGTCTTAGTTGCTATTTACTAGTAGCCTATGCCATCAGTTGCTGCAGCGCCAAACATGCGACATGGAGCAGCAGCAGTGGGATGGGCTGGTGGTGGTCTGATTTAGGTATGTCTAGTACTGAACTGGCACGGCTGGCACACCTGCGCCGAGGACGGCGCGCCCACGCTGAGGGCGCGCCATGCCCACGATGAGGGCGGCTATGCGCACACACTGCGGACAGCGCCGCGCCCGGCATTATGGGGCAAATATTTTTTGGACACTGGCACTTATTTTTTTACAAATTAAGCACTGCCTGGCGCCCATGATTGTACTCAAACATAGCTGACCAATCTAATACATCCAACTTAGTTTCATACATACCCACAATCTCTTTAGGCATCCAGAGTCTTTTTGGACTGGAAGATCTAGAGGATTCGGGGAGAGAAGCACTTTCCAAAGACAATTTCTTCATCTCCAGCTCATGGTTGAGCCCTATTTCTTTGAGCCTTAGTTCTTTATGTTTCTGTTCAGTTTGTGCACTAATTCTTTTGAATTCAAGTTCAAGTCTCATTTTGTCTAGAGTGATACATTCAGGACTTAATGTGGGACCTGAAAAAGCTCCAGTAGCCAGAGGTTGAGGCCTTTGAGCAGTCAGAGGGCCAAAGGGGTTGACATTGTTATCCTCCTCTTCCTCATCTGTTTCAACAATAACATCATCAACATTATTATCCTCAATGCTTGCTACATTTGCTGGAGGAGTAGGCACCAGAGCCCCATTCTCCAGACTTTCAATCATTTCTAATTTCTTGCCTTTGACAGGAAGACCTTTCTGTCTACACAGATCCCTTAAATAATCAGCAGTATTTGTAAGGGGGGTCTCCTGGCTGTAACTTTCCATACTATGACTTTGTTTAAAATAAACTTTTAGTGATTGTTAGGCCTTGTGGTTAATTGAACTAAGGTACTAGCAGCACTCTAAAATGTAAATCCAATACCTTTATCCTCAAGGTTGTACACCAGTGTTAGGCAGAATCCACTGCAGTTCCCTTGGGGAGCACTACAGCAGATTAAGACTACAGGTATATGCAAGAAATTCCCTTTGGTATCAGTCTGTACCACAAAGATTTAGTTGGTAGCTGTGGCTGAGCAGTCAGTGGTGGCTGCTATGATAGGGCGGCCGGGTGCCGCCCACCCAAAAAAAGAGAGACGCTAAAAGAGATTCAGTCAGAGAACTTCTCTGATTGAATCTCTTTTAGCTTTAGTACTGCTGCATTTCCTTTGCCAACAGCGCGGGGGCGCTGTGGCAAGGAAACAGTAGTGTGTATAGGCCGGCCCTGCGCCGGGGCACGTTCCAATTTAGTATATTTTTATTCTATAGTAGAGTGCGTGGAGCTCGTAGATCCACGCACTCTACGTAGCCCCTTTAATTAGAAGCCTGGCGGGGCGCTTCAGGGGTGGCCCGCCAGTATGAAATGTGTGCAAACAGCACACTTATTCCCTCCCCTGCCATGGATACAGTAATGTCATTGGCTGACAAACAGCCAATGACATTACTGTATCTATGACTACTGGCGGCGCAGGGTGTGTGCGTGCGCCTGCGCCGCCTTCACACCCTGTTGACTGCTTCTCTTTCTTTCCAGCCGAGTCAACATCAACAATGTGTGCTGCTGCCCAGTGACCAGGCGCCGCGGTAAGTACCCCCATTTCTTCTCTGGGCCCGGGGACTGGGAGTGTTACTTACACTCCCCTCCCCGAGCCCAAACTATATGGTCCACCACACGGTCCAGGGCCAGGGCAGAGTCAACACTGAACGACGTGTAGGCCAGGGCCTAGACGTTGTTCAGTGTTGCTGCCGAGCTGACGGCCATCAGCTTGGGTCGAGCCTTGGTAGTAGTGGTCTGCCCGCTACCTGGTAGCGGGCTGCCCGCTACCACCAAAGCTCGCCCCAAGTTGACGGCAGTCAGCTCGGTGGGGCCACCTGGGCCTAGTCTACTTTTGTTTACCCCCAGTCTGTGCGTGGCCCAAGTGCCTTGCCTTGGGCCACGCCGGACCGGTACGCAAGGCCCAGGGCAGGCAGGCATGCGCTGCTGCTGCCCATACTGCAGCCGTGGACCGCCGCGACCACTCCCACATCTGCTAATTGTGCCGTTTTATATTTTTGTCATTTTTCGACAAAAGAAGCTGAAAATATAAAACGGGAAACGGCACAAGTCACCAGGGAGATCCCTGCCAGGGCTCTCCTTGGTGACTTGTGCCGTTTTTTATTTTCGGCATTTTTTGTCAAAAAATGCCATAAATATAAAACGGCACAATTAGCAGATGCGCCGGGAGTGGTCGCGGGCCGGGACCGCAGCTGGGCCTCACCCTCTTGGCCTTAAATAATTAATAATATGTTCTGTTCCGCATCAGTTCTTCCTTCTCATGTTGCGTTCTGTGGGAACATCGTCTTCAGGTCCTACTGTTTCAAATGTTTTCATTAAAAAGTGACAGTCACAGAAAATAAATCTAATTCGTAAATAAGACCCGAGAAATATAATTTGATCACACGATCACGCAGTCGTGGAGCACGGCAGAGCGAAGGAAATAATTTGCATGCAGTTTTAATCTTGCACTCGCTTTGATGTGCAAGCAGTGCATCTGGCTGCGTATCTCTAATGATCAGAACTGATTTTGCTGAGGGGAAGCCCTGGCACGCTCCATTGCGTGGGAAACCGCATTAACCTGTGCGTATAGTGCGCACCTGTGGCACCTCCTAGCAAGGGCTCCCCCACCTTTGGCCGACCGCTCTGTTTCACTGCAAATCTGAAGGTAACAAAATGATTATTCCTTCAAGGACACATGAAGCATGTTGCAAAATCCACTAAAAGCAAACTCTTTGGGCCTAATTTACACAGCGTTTTTCAATAGGATTTCCTCTTTGAAAAACGCTTGTGTGAATCCGGCCCTTGGCCTTTATCTTCAACACATAACAGATTTCAAATGCATTGTAAAGACTCCCGTGAAATAGTCTAGTTGCCCACATTAAGCTTTGAGCAAGAGCTGACGCATGTCATGGGCATGGCCAGCTTGTTTTTCTTCAGTGGGTGGGAGAGTTGTGTGTGGTTGTGCTTGCGAACACGAGTGTGTAATGAGCAAGCACAACCACATGTTTTAAAATGTAGTAACAATGCATCTTGGTTAATGTACAGAGAGCAGTGGTCTTCTGACCTTGTGCGTAATGGTGACAATGATGCACTCCATACGGAATTGAAGTTGTTTGAGAGCTTGGAACCGGATGCCACCGTCCCACCTTTAACATGCAGGAAGCAATATTGCTGTAACAACATGCTCTCTCCCCAGTCCCTTTGTACGTGACCCTGTCCACGGCCTCACGCGGCCCTTCTTCTCCAGCATTCGTTACTTGCACCCGTACCCTCTGCCACTAGCCAAGATTGATTTTGCACAAGAACGCGATTGTGTATGCTTGCGGCATCATAGTGCACAGCTGCGTGGCTCTTGTGGGTGCCAGGATTATTGCTGGGAAAATGCAGTGGTAAAGAGCTGGAGCCGAGCACGGAATCTGAGGGGAGGCAATTATCTATATAGTGTGCTTTCTGCTGTGTAGTGGAAGAGGCCCAGAGCAAGTCATTTCACTCAGATGTTTGGAATCCAGAGACCACACCCAGGCTTCTCCCCATCACCGAATGATGCGATCTTGGGCGAGCGCCTTACTTCATAGTGTCCTAGGCTATTTATATGAAATTGGGTCACTTGTAGCTGCTTCTGCTAAGGGTGCACTACATAAACATACTAACGCGTGTGTGCACGATTTGATAGTGTGCAATGTTCTCCATATATACGAATAGTAATAATGACCATTTGTAGAGTGCAAGATACAGGCGTACCCCTCTCCTAGCTTGTGAACAGTTGTTCGATCAGATAAAAGCCAAACAAATGACTTCCATGTTCTAATGTTGTGTTTTCGAAAATTAAAGAAATGGTGCATCTGATGTTCAGGTTGAACGAGCAAAGTAACGCGGTTGTTAATGCCCGATACATAACACATACACGTGAGTGGGATTCCCAGGTGGATATCGAGTTTTATTGATCCGAGCATTCACTTTTCTGCCATCAATCTGATGTAGGACCAAGTGCATAACCTGGAATCAGCAGAGCTAGTTTTGAATCCAGGCTTCCCGCATCTCCATAACTGTGTGATCCTTTACAAATATTTTTGCCTCAAGTAAACCTACCTGGCACAATTGGGAGTGCATACAAAGGCGAACACTGTAAGAAGTGCTATCATGAAGAAACACAAAGACCGGTTCGCAGGAGTTGACTGGGAGCCAAAAGAGGGCCTGGAAATAATGTTCTCAGTGCCCCATAATAAAAGTCGCTAATGTCAGGCAGGGATGAAACGCTGTTGACCCAGCAAAGAAAGAGCCGTCCCGGGCATCAAAGCATCTGTGCCCATGTGTGTGTGTGACTGCAAAGGCGCACATCTGCTGTTGCCCATTTCATGGACACCCTGGCGTTTCCCTGCTCCGGGAGCTTTGTGTTTGTGTGCGCTTGAGACACCGGAGAAGAGGGGCTATTGGCAGGGCGGCTGCCCCGTCCAATGATACTGTCATTTTATAGTGGCACAGATGACATTTATCGGAGCACTGCATTCTCTACAAACAGGCCCACTAGCTTAGAAAATGCGTCTTTTAACCGTTTACTCCGGTTATGTGTATGATAACTCATTAAAATAAAGAAAGTGTGCTGTTGTAGCTGAAGGGGTTTTGTGTTCTACTAGAATCATAGACACAATACATCCAAGTGTGCTTGCCAAACACTGTGACCGAGATGAACTCGCAGAACCTCCCACCAATTTGCATTGCACCTTTAAATAAATGATGAAGGCTGCGCTTTTTGTTCGCACTTGTATTGTTCGATGCTGGCAGGATGCACCGAAGGCCTTTAAAATAGGCTGGGCATCATGATTTAATAGCAGTGCCTTGCAGAATCTTACACTGTATGCACATACCAAAATGTTGGCTTTGTCAATGCTTGTGTTTGAACAGGATCTCAGTGGCTTTGCCAATGCTGTTTTTAACAGGACTTCAGTGAAGGACACGTAGAGTGCTTATAAATCGGGTGCCTGAAGGGCTGCAGAAAATTAATTTTGTAATGTGAGCTCCGCAAAGTGCACTTTTAAAGCCCCAGAATGAAAACATTACAAAAATGTATATATTGCAGCGTTATACAACTGATGACTGGCACATGGTGGTAGTTGCTGGTACTTTCTTTACACATTGTACTAATGATTATTCTGGTGCAGCTTCAATGTTACAAGCAGTTACCTCTCTCTCCTTCATGTGTGAAAACCATTTTAATACTGCTCTGAGCCTATGTTGCCCTTTCTCAGATCAGTCTCTCGCTTTCTCTTTACAGACAATCAGCAACACCTTACATGAACAAATCCAACCAGTCCAGGGCAATTGTGCAACTAAAAACATCGGACTTCAACCTCCACAGTGCACCTTCCGGGATTTCCCATAGCCTGTGAAGGAGTTCATTGCAGTGACCATTCTCCAAAACGAGGTGAGCTAGAATGATCTTTTGTAGGGTTTGGTGCTCAGGGCACTCCAACTCTGTTTGTGTTCATCCATAGTAAAGAAGGCACACAGCTATCTTGTTTAATCAATGAGGTGGGGGAAAATCGGATGAACAGTACAGACTACAGATACAGAATGGCATCTATGACTAGCTGAGAGGGTGGCATGTGAAAATGGAAAGTCATAAATATAATGCAAAAAGGCCTGCTTATGGTTCATCAACGGAAGCAAACCTGTCCATTTGGAAACTGCTTTTCGAAGGATAGGATTGGGTGGTGGATCCCACTTACCTAATGATGTCCTGGTATCTTCCAGTTATATGGTGTACAGTACTTTGTTTTACTGCTGTAAAATCCCACAGTCTTTCAAACATCAGAATACCTTCTTTCTAATCTTCACCATTGCTCCCACAGTGTTTGGGAGGGGTTGGGGTTGTGTCATGCAGTCAGAAAAATCTCCCTACATTCTTAGCAATGTTTTTTTTAGAACAGTATTAACAGAACAAACTTGCCTCATTTCTTCCATAAGTACTCATTTGCCAAACAAGCTGCAATACGTATTGTGTGGCTGGTGTCACATTTGCTAATGGGCATGTGTGTTAACGCATGCATAGATAACATCAGCAATTATGCTCAACTGTACTGGTCGATGATAAGTACAGCATAGTTGTGTATTATTGCAGACGCTATCTGTGTCTAGTACCGACTAATTATACTTATGTGTTATTGAAGAGCATGCCTAACAATGACTACATGATCCCATCTACATATACATGTACATAATCATGTTGCTTATTTACAGGTGTCACTGTTGCCGAAAATGAATTCAGTGGACCAATTACTCTCAAAACCATTTTCCGGATTTGCACACAGTGAAAAACTGGAGGTGAAAAGACTAGGGCCTGATCGGCCAGATGTAAAAATTGAACAGTCCGCAAAAGATAGGGGAAAGGCTTACACATGCACATTTTCCATGGTGTGGTATGAAAAGAAGACATGGCTCACTGGTAGCATTGCTAAGCAGTCTTTGTCCTGCTTCCCTTGTCTGCTGTTTGGAGGTGAAACGGCCTGGACAAAAACCGGAGTCACTGACTTAAAGCATTTGTCAGAAAAAAGCAAGAGACATGAATCTTGCAAATCTCATATTGAGAATATATTACAGCTGCGCATGTTGGGAAGTGTAAACACTGCAACACAGTTGGATGATGCCTATCGCCGGAGCGTGATGAGGCATAATGAGCATGTGGATAAAAACCGATACATCTTGTCAAAGTTAATAGACTGTGTGCGTTTTTGTGGAACGTTTGAATTGGCTTTACGTGGCCATGATGAAACTGAAGACTCTTTAAATCCTGGTGTATTTAGAGGCCTGGTGGATTTTGTATCCAGCATAGACAGTGCAATGGAACTACACTTAAAAAATGCAACAATATTCAAGGCCACTTCAAAAACAATTCAGAATGAACTGCATGCTCATGGTCACCAGAGAGATCATTGTAGAGCAGTTAAAATGCACTGAATATGTGGCTATTCAGGCAAACGATACAACTGATGTTTCCACTAAGACTCAGTCTGTGCTAGTCTATCGCTACATTGATGAACGATACAGAATTGTTGAAAGGTTTTATGGATTCTCTCATCTGAAAGACTCTAGTGCGCAGACCATTGCTACTGCCATAATGGAAAAATTGGACAAAGTATTCACTGAAGATTGCCACAAAATAAAAGTTATTGCGCAAACATATGATAGTGCGAGTGTAATGAGGGGGATGTCTGTTGGTGTCCAAAAGAAAGTAGCTGAAGTGTTTCCAAATGCACATTATGTATATTGCTATGCACACCAGCTTAACCTCATCATTGAAAAGGCTGTTTCAAAAATCTCAGAAGCTCGAGTTTTCTTTTGTGATATCTCTGGCTACTGTACATTTATTTCTCATTCTCCAAAAAGAACCGCAGTTCTAGATGAGGTATCAGATCACAGATTTCCAAAACCATCTCGCACTCGCTGGAGCTACCATATTCGGGTAGTGGAAGCCATATATCAGCAGAGGGAAGCACTCCGTACATGCTTTGAGCTCATTATTGAAAGACAGACTGATTTTGAGGGGGTTACTGTGCATGAGGCCCAGGGATTCATTCAAACTCTGAAAGAGAAGGAGTTCCTTTTCTTCCTTTTTTTGTTCAATGATATAATGCCCCATGTCGGCATTCTATATAACCAGCTTCAGAAGCGAGACATTGACTCTGTATACGTGCAGAAAGCTACTGCAACTTTTATCAAGTGCATTGGCAGAGTACATGGCAGCACTGACAATCTGGAAGCTAAACTTTCATCAGAGGCAACTTTTTCAGGTCGCAATCCAAATATGAACACTTTGAATCGTTTGGCTAAAGAAGTATGTGATATTATAGTTACACAAGCCCAAGAACACTTTGCATTTACTAACCACTTGGAGGGGGCCAAATTGTTGCAGAGTGACCTATTTCAAACACATGGACAGTCTTTTCCCAATGATGCACTGAATGCAACTGTCCAAGCGTACCCCAGGTTAAACAAGGAAAGACTGCGCACTGAGCTTTCAATTGTTTATGAGAGGCCAGAATTCTGTAGTTCAAGTGAGGCAATTTCTTTATTAAAATTGTTCGTTGAAAACAATCTCGAAGAAGCATTTAGTGAGACAATGCAGTTATTAAAAATTCTGATTACTACACCCATGAGAACAGCTGAGTCCGAGTGCTGTTTCTCCACCCTGAAGCGAATTAAAACATTGTTGAGAAAAACAACGACTGAGGATCGTCTGAATGCTTTGGCCATGCTGTCCATGGAAAAACAACTAATTCAAGAGATTCCTGACTTCAATACACAGACTATTGATAAATTTGCCTCTCTGAAAAATAGACGTGCACAATTTGTTTACAAACTTTCAAAATTATTGACCAGTGAATGTTCTGTTACAAACAAGCTATTTGCAGTTATTTTGTGGGTTACCTTGAATTCTTTGTTTCAATGGCCTTATATATGTTAGGATTTTGTGTAAGGTTGCAGTGATCTATAATTTGACAGAACAGTGAGAAATGTGAAGTATGTTTGGATGTTATGGTTGTTGGTTGATTATAAAGCACTCAACATAATAAACTTAGTAAACTATTTCTGTTGCATTTTTCTCCATGCAATATGTATGTGCTATTTCTGAGATCTGTGCATTCCACGTGTTGCATCTTTGAGCAACTGAAGCAATGGCAACTCAGCGAGGCAGACAGCCATTAGAGGTAGGACAAATGTCACATTAATTAAGTGGTTAAAAACTAAAGTAATATTTTAGCTTAGTTTCCCCTTTCAGAAAATACCTAAAATCCCACCTTAGTAAGAGGATGAACGCATGTGAATGCCAGTAACAGCATGACAAACATATGTTTCCATCATTTCTGACTATATAATGAATTTCTCTATGCATACACCATAGTACCAGCTATTCTCAATACAAGTTGCTGTAAAATACACCATCACACTTGCACACGTAAGAATAGTGTACCACCATTAATATGTAAAACCAGAAGCTTTTTTCATATTTCGGTGGGTTTTTTGGACAGTAAATTGTAGGCCATTTTTCCAAATATTTCCCAGGGGGAGAACCCCACCCTTCCCCGTTGGGTTGGTCGGCTCGTGCGCTACGTGCGGTCACTACTAAATTTGCCTGGGAAATTTATGCCCCACCAGCTTTCAAACTCACCAGCCGCCACTGAGTCAGACTTATCTCAAGAGGAAGATGAGCAGTATTCAGGGTTTACACATTAGGTCTACAGTACTATGGTACAAGGAAACACTGACCAAAGCTTTGTATTAAAAAGAATATATATATTTATTTTACACACTTCCAGTTCTACACATAAATCACCATTAGAAAAGCAAGTTAAAACAGTCAAGCAAAAGTAAACACAACTCCCTATTTAAATTATAGACAAGTTTGAGCAAGAGTGAAACTGAGCAAAATGGCACAGGGTCAACCAAGCAAAAATGGCACTCTAGTAATTTCTCAAAAGGGAGGGAAAGGACAAGTTATACAGAGTCAACCTCTTAGAAACATGAGCAACACTCCCAAAGTGGATTGTGAACAAGTTAGGCAAGGTAGCACTTTAGCAATTGTCATGTATAGGTGAAAACCAAGAAAAATGGCACTTCAGCAATACTTAAGAGGGAAGGAAGAGTGGTTATAAGAGTTTGTAGTGCACCAACACAGTTGAGGGTGAAAAGCAATCTAGTGAAGGCAGTTGTAACAGATTTAGCCAAAGTCAATAGGTCTGTGCCAGAGTTAGTGGTACAAGGCAATGTGCCCAGGATCAAACTGTTCTAGTAGCTGCCGTCAAGTTTTTGGTTTAACGATTCAAAAGGAGGGTGCAGAAGGTAAAAGATAATGTTAGTCGATAGGGGCGGCCAACCCAGGTGGTAGGTAAAGGATTTCAAACACCTTTAGCAGTACCCTGCGAAACGGGAGGCCTGGCGGAACAATGTACCTGAAAAAGTGGAAGCGGCTCGTGCGGTGGTGGTGGATCCTGGCAGTTCCTGCAGTTCGTGTTGTCCAGCAGAGGAAGACAGGCTCTTGTCATGGAGGAAGGTTCAAACTGGCTGGCCCCACCAGCTCAAGGGAAGAAGGCTCTTGTAGATGAAGATCTTCTCTCGTCATGTGGAAAGAAGTGGTGAGATGCTGCAGCAGGGCTTCACTGGTGGTTCAGTCATTGCAGATGTCTTTGGCTTCTCTCCTCTTCGGCTTCTTAGTTCCAGTGGAGACGTCTTACTCTTCCAGTCCTCAGGACCCTGCTTTTATGCAGAAAGACCCCCATTGATATAGCCTAGCAGTCACTCACACAGTGGAGTGGTCATCCTGGCGGGAAACCCTCCAGCCTATCAGGGCAGAGTGCGACTTGGGTTGCTTAAGCAACCCTGTCCATGGTGCCTACTCCCCCTCCCACACAATTGTCTACCCCAGACTCAGTGGCGCCGAGAGGAGGGCTTCTTGGCAGAAGCCCGCCAAAAGGACGAACAAAGGAACCCGACCTGGGTTAGGATCTCAGAGAAAGACACAAGAAAGAAATATTATAAAAGTTCTGGCAAAAAAACCCAACCGGATTAAAGTTAATAAAAATATAAACCGGCAGTTCGTTAGAGGCTGTCAGTAAAAGTGGTAACCTCGAACAATGGGAAAATCCCATAGGAAGATATTTGCGGTCGAATATTTACGGTAGTAACCACTGCCACCAGCCAGAAACTTTTGAGAGAAGGACTGTAAGGTACCCTCTCGAAAATGAACATAAGGGAAAAATTATTAACCCTTTCCAGTACTTCCATAATAAGATGGTTTGTACTGGTTTAGTTCATAACTATTGACTAGTAAAGTCAATGGGGACTTTACATGCCCTCGGAGACAGTTGTCAGTCCCAGGGTATGGAGTCTGTGTTTGGGATCACTATGACACCCCTGTGTTACTGCACTGAGGGTGCTGTGTAACACACATGTATAAAGATGCTTCATATTAGGATGAGAAAAAACCCATAGACATTAAAAAAAAAAAATAGCCTAGAACACACATCAGTAATCTGTCTAAGAGTGGGAAAAAGAGTCTTACTCTTAGCAGGAGACTTTACATGCCCTGGGAGACAGTAGTCAATCCCAGGGTATGGAGTCTGTGTTTGGGGTCACTATGACACCCCTGTGTTACTGCACTGAGGGTGCTGTTTAACACACATGTATAAAGATGGTTCATATTAGGGTGAGAAAAAACCCATAGACATTAAACACAAAAAATAGCCTAGAACACACATCAGTAATCTGTCTAAGAGTGGGAAAAAGAGTCTTACTCTTAGCAGGAGAAAAAAACAAACCCTTCAAATCCAGCAAAGCTGCTGGGGGACTCTATAGGTAAGAGAAATGAGCCATAGAATGCAAATTCTCCCTAACAGTAAGGAAACGATACCTTGGCCACAATGGTAAGTCTGGCCCGTGGTATTTCCAGAAGGCAAGCATTATTAGATCTTACTACTGTCCAGGCTGGCAACCATGCCATGCTGCTGGACAGGTACCTGGGGCCCTGTCTGTACATGAACCTTTGTGTAATGCATTGCACTCAGAAACAGATTCTGCTTCTAACAGGGAGCCAGTGTAGGGCTTTTCAAGCCGCAGACACATGGTCTGATAGAAGCAGCACCTCTACAATTTGTACAGCGTTGTTCTGGATGACATGTAAATTTGTGAGTTCACCCTTGGCAATGCCCAGCAGTAAGCTGGAGCAATTATCAAACTTTGCCCCTATGATGGCTCGTGCAATAGTAGTACAGTTGGTAGGATTCAAGAAGGGTCGAAGCTGAGCGAGCAATTTCAGATGGTAAGATGTTCCTGAAACAAGGCTATGGACTTGGGCTTTCATATTAAGCTCTTGATCCAGGGTAACTCTTAAGGTCTTAACTTTAGGTTGGGTGATCATGGTACACCCTGAGATGACAAAGTTCCGATATTCTGGGCTTAGCTTACGTAGTTGTGGTGCTGTGCCCATGACCATGAGCTCTGTCTTGGTGTCATTGAGCGCAAGGCCATTAACGCGCATCCAAATTTGAATCAGGCCATTGATGGAGTTGACAATGAATGAGGCATTGACAAATTTTGTGATCAGAGGGACTAACTGAGGGACACATGATTTATCCTTAAGTGCAGGGCAGATGTCCCCTTTACAGTTTGTGAGCTTAAGTTTCCTTAGTACCTCTGCTATATCTTGCTCAGTTACTGATTGGAACTCAAATTTGGGGAGGGTTTAATTAATCCGCATGGAGCTGTATTTTCCGTAGATCTTTCTGCTGCACCACATTTGGCTGCAATGTCTACCTTAATGGTTTTTAACATATCCGTCAAGGCATTTTGAATAGCTGTACACCAATTACAGTCTTTAATCACCTGCGATGGGCAATGGCAGGGGTCCTCCAGTTCCTTTAGAATTCTAAAGAGCTTCTTGGAATTCGAGGCTGCACCAGCAATTCTATGATCATAGAATGCAATTTTTGTTGTGTCACAGCTAGCGGTTTATGAGCTTTAGCAGCATGAGTATAAGTAATTTAGTCTTCTGCGAATTTAGTATGCGTCCACTGCTTCAGAGTTTTGATTTTATATTTTCTAAGAGTCTGAATGCCTGCTGAGTACCAGATTTTATTGGGTTGTGTTTTCGACATATGAAATTTCACCGGAGCTAAGCTTCGAACAGCATTTTCAAGTGTATTTTGGAATGAGGCTGACAAATCTTTGGGCGAGTTCAGATTGGGAAGATTATCAAAAGTGGGCGAAATAAAAGGGGCCATGGCGGAAGGCGTTAACTTGCGAAGACTCCTATATAAAGCCCGCATTTAGTTTGACTGTTTTTTGTTGGGGCTGATGTAGACATGCTCCATTCAATGAAATGGTGGTCGGACCATGGACATGGGTTAAGTTCTATATCCCCAATAGTGATATTATGAGAGGGTACCCAATCTAGGGCCCTGCCTTTGTTATGGGTAGGTGAGTTGATGTGCTGTGGCCAGTGAATCAGAGTTGTCGGTGAAATCAAAAAAATCACCTAGAATGATAATTCTCGAAAGGGTTTGAGACTAGGTGATATCTGGTCACTCAAATGCAGCAGGAAGTCTGGCATGTTGTGTGGGGGTCTGTAGATGAGAAAGATATTAACTGTGGAGTTGGGGGTCACCTGCCAACTTGGCCAATATTACTTCACATTCAGATAAAATGACAATCTCATCAGTCGAATCTGTAATGACATATCATAAATCAAAGCTACTGCCCCGCATTTGGCATCACACAGTGTGCTCTCAAGATGGTATACCCTGCTGGAACAGCAAGTGAAAGTGCTGGCCCTGCAGCAGCATGCAGCCAAGACAAGTTATTTGCACATATTTTAGTCTTCTGGGTGATTATGCAATCAGCTACCTCTCTTCACTTTACGCTAGATGGGGCCACTAGGTTTCCAAGCATTACCAGCTCTGGACCATAGCTTCCTCTCCTGCTTGGGGTTATTCTGTTTAACTGTTGTAGGTGGAGATGCATGCCCTCATGTCGAAGCATCCGCACACCAGCAGGCCAGTGCTTCCTCGGTCTCCATGGAGGTTTTGATGATTTGCAGTTTACCCTTATGTGTGTGGATCAGAGCCATAGGGAACCCGTACCTGCAAGGGATACTCTCCTACCCGAGGCAAGCTGTTAGCAGGTGGATGGTTCTGCTCTTTTGATGCGTGACCACAGCCAGGTCCTTATCCAGTTGTAGCTTAGTTCGATGGACAGTCAGATCTGGCAAACAATGTGCCGCCTCCATTCATTGCAGTTTAAGTGAGAAAAAGTCGACTGAAAACGAATTTAACAGATAGCAGCAGGAGACACATAATCTTTATCTCCAGCATCCCTACAACGGCGAGGGGTAAGATCCAACTGTAAAGGTGCATCGTTGGGGAAAGCAAGGAGAAAGCCTATGAGAACCCAGATGTATTTCAGGAGGTTGGTGTCTCGCTCAGAACAGGGAATACTTCACAGCTGGATGTTTTTTCATCGAAAACCGTTCTCCTCATGTTTGCTTTCAAGGACTCTGTGATTTCCACTCCAGATCCAGGGTGCATTGGGACACTACCGAAGACTCCAGAGTCTGCTCACATATGGAGTCCTCAATCTCACCAGTGCATTGTCCGTCCTCCGCAACCCGCCCGTCGAGCATATACACTTTGGATGCTAACTCGGCCACACTGCTGTGAAGTTGTCTCTTCATTTCCCCTAGGAAGTTAGCCAGGCAAAGTTTAGTAACAGGCAGTCCCATGTCATCCACTTTGTCCTGCGGGCTGTGCACCCTAGGCACCATTATATATATCGACCTTCCTGGCCTTGTCTTGAGCCCGGAGCATGGTCGCGATATCACAGCTTTTCGCTTTCTTGACCTGTTTTGCCACAGAGGAAGGGAGGGCTAAGGCACCAAGGTGAGTGTTGCCCACTGCTACCAGTTCTCAGTCGCATCAACGCTGGTCAGGTGAAGAAGACCCCAATTGGGCATCCGGTGCAACACATCGAGCTTCTTGGTAGGAAATGCCACAGCTATAATGGGCCCAAGCAGGTATAACAGCTCCCATGCATGCAACATCAACACAACAGCAGGGGATCCCACAATCAAGACTGTAGTCCAGGGCTTAACATCACAGCCAGGCCACCTGATGGCACCCCACCAAATGATCTCCAAAAAAAACCTATGGTGAGCCGTAATCAGCAGAGATCCGCGGCACTCACCACATGGGAGTTTAGCAGGGACACATCCTGCAGCTCAAGAAGCATGGTGTGGTGAGGGCAGGTGCCAACATCAGAAGACTGAGGCCTTCACCATCGAACCAGCCCCAACTCTGTTCCCTCACAACAGGTCTCTGTAGGTGCCGGATCCCCACCGTTGCAATGTGGAGCCACCAAGGGGGCCCCCTCCCAGGACAGCACATGGACAGCACGCACCACTAGCATGGCCCCACCCCAATACACCCCTCATGGGCCCCTTCTTCAGCACTCCAGATGAATCACTGCAGTCCTGGGCACCATCTTGGTTTCAGAGGGAAGGCACCGAGCGGGAAATGAAGCCAAGCGATGCAGGTGCAACGAGAGCCAAGAACATACACCCATGTGCACACGCGGTTCCCCTCGTGGAGCCTCCAAGGTAGGGTGATTTAGAGGCTCAAGAGCTGTGCATTGCATCACTCCCAGCATGGCATCGAAGCTCTCAGAGTGAGGTCCTTTCTCAGGTCATACCAGGTCATGCCCCTTTATAATCTTAATTTCTTACTAGTACCAGGGCTACAATTGCCCTTATTTTTAACACACATTAGTTGAATAGTTTTTGTATCAGGGCAATGTTTGTCCTACTTCTAATTGAAAGCAGTATTGTTAGCATAAGAGCAAACAATGCACTGGTTCTAACATGCATTGAAATACTATGTATTTGCAATAGGGCAATGTGTGCAATATTACTAGTACCATGCAAATAGCAATTGCACCAAAGCAGAGTTTCCCTAACATGGGCCCTGGAATGTCCCAACAGGGGTTCACTTTGAAAACACCAAATACGGCTAAATTTCCAGTTTAATTTTCAAAGAAGGCCTTTCCCATAGATAGTTATTTCCGCGGGAATATTCTTCCCCCTTTTAAATCCAGACACACTTAGAGTACTGGCTGATTCCAGGATGAAAAACGTATTGGGTGTAACAGAAATTTGGAATAGGGACTTGCAAAATGGCCCTGCACATGCTTGAGTGTTTCCTTTCCATCACACTCAAGAACACAGAGCTAGTTTGCTCTGCTCAATTGCTTTCACAGTTGGATACTTCGAATAATCCTTTGAAAACATGTATCCAAATGGCTTGCAACAGCAACGCACACAGGCACATGTTCAGCTATAGAGCAAATGTAGAAAAGAAAGCTCTTGGTTTCAAACGCTGTGTACTGGCGACTAAACAAGACCTGCCACGATGGATGAACGGATGGATATGTCACTATTTGTTCAAATAGAGCCGTAGAGTAACCGTTTTCCTAAAGTGCGCTTTGGAAGATCTAAAGTGTGCAGCAATTGGACATAAACATGCTTAAAGTACATCCCTTTATTCATGCTCTTTAAAGAGCACGATTGTTGTGCACCCGTCGTTTGAGCGCTGGGAAGAGGTACTAGACGTTGACAGATACGGATATGCGGTTGCCGGTTCTCGGTGCAAAGGGGCTGCATAAGAATGATAGCAGAATTTGCGCGTCAGCAAAACATGACAAAATGCTACTCGGGCTGATGTTGTGAAGTGGCAAACACGGGCCTTTGAATGCAGAAAGGCATGCAGTGTGTCGCAGCCACATGAATAATAGAGATGATGGAATTCTGTCTGGACGCATTTCATGTGCTCTGAAAGTCATTAATTCTGAGGACACAGGCAGAGCCTGTATTATTCAGCTTCCACGGGTTTAGCTCTTGTGTTGCCGGACTGATGCGTGCGATGCCTCTATGGCCACGTGTGCTTTGCTGAATTGCGAAGGCAAATCGACAGATATTTATGGGCCGTTTGGCAATGACAATAAAGGGCGCTTGCTTGCAGAAACAACATCAATGCACTTTTACAAATACCCTTTGACAAGCGTCGTTCTCAATAAGATAGAACCGGAAAAGGACCACCTAAAAATATAAATAGAGGGCAGAGGGGCAAGGGTTACCTTGAACATCGCTTAAAAGAACAAAGGGCTATAAAGGAGAACGTGGGTGAGCGGATGGGGAGGATGTTCTCATAGCAAGAAAAACAAGTGGCATGGCTTACACACGAGCACATCCGATGAGATAAACATGTTTTTAACAGATGTTACTATCCCATGTAATCGGCATTTCAGGAAAAAATATGTAGGTAACTATTTCACACGTGACCTTGTGAAGTGTGTGTGTTGGGTGGAGAGGGTGGGAGGGGCCATCAGCACGCACGTCAGAAGATGCCACAGGAAGTAAATTATATCGCCGTTATTATTTCGGAAAAACCTTGCAGTCCAAGAGATCGTGGAAGAGGCCCAGAGTGCTTGTTAAGAACCTGAAAGACATCCTTCAAGCAGGGACGTCATTTCACCAAAATGCCAGGGGTAGCAGAAGTGACATCACACGACCCTTGACCCCCTGATGATGTCACAGGAAGTGATGTCATTTGACCCCACCCCGAAGTGATATCACGGGAAGCGATGGAACACGACCTTTCACCCTTTGACAAAACAGGAAGTGGCATCACATAGCATTGTACACTACGAAAAATATGGTTACAATATCACTATGATGTGATGTACATTTCATACAAGAAAGGATCACCATATGTATCGATAAGATCAGTGTGTATAGGCCCATATTACCAAATTACTGTGAATGAAAGCAGACGTCCATGACCAAAGGATAATGATGTGTTATTATATAGTACTTACGCATAAGCGCTTTACATAAATAAAATATACACCCAACCTGTGTTGGTACTCATTTATCGACCTCAGAAGGATGAAAGGCTGAGTTGAGGCGTTTAAGAACAGACTAAATCAGTGACTCACCCCCTGAAGTGTACCTGAAGTAAACCTTCAATGAGTCTACCAATTATTGTATAGAATTCCAGAAAAAGACACATTGTTTGGTATTCCTATTCTTTCCTATTTAGGGTCAGTGCTGAAAGTGTTAGAGTTGTGGCACTCCAGAAGTAAAGAGACACATGGTGCTGGCCACAGCACAGGAGTGTGCATTACAAAAACAAACAAAAAAACTGTATGTTTTTTCCCCCGTTTTTTTAGAGTTCGCAAGGGAGACCACAGAGGTCGCATTTGCGACCTTTGGCGACCCCTAAATGACGTCCCTGCCTTCAAAGAGGGACTGGATTAACGGCATTTACAAATTGTTCCTGATTGAAAAAGTACTGTTCTCTCAGCAGAAAAAGTTACATCTTTATGAAGATATTTGGAATAGATTTGTTGGCCTGGACCTGTATGTTCTTATTTCCTTGCGTGTATTGTACTGTGGATGTGTGGTGCAGGGCTGGGGTTGCTGATGTATTGAGATCTGGATGACTTGTTTGCTTTTTGTATATATCTGTAAATACAAAATTTAAACAAAATGAGAATCATGTTAACCTTCTGTTTGTTCGGTCCGCGCCCTCCCTGCTTCCCAAAATAGTCTCCTATTTGCTCCTGAGCAACATAGTGAAGATCAAAGGGCACAGACATTCTACCCATTTGCACTATGCTGCCAGGAAGTGGAAGACAGAGTGTGCACAGAAATAAAGAGGGGGTGTCCTTGGGTATCTGTCTATGTAGTTCTCAATGCTACATGAGGCCTCCCAAACAAGGGAGGGCGACGGGTTAAGGATCTGGGGAGAAGAGCCTCTGCATATTCTGAGGGGTTTAGAAGAAACCAATTATTGTCATAGATTGTGTATATTTTGTGCATAGATTGTGCCAATGACTTATTTACGACATCAGCATATATCCTTGAAAGTTCCTGTTCAGCTTCCATGAATAGCTGAACACACTCACACAACACACCAGCTTTCTAGCTTGCTTTTATATTCCCCTTTTGTTGCTTGCTTTATCTCCAGCAGTAAATTCTTTTTACCACTGTGGTGTAGGCACCAAGTTGCCCCCTAGTTACTTTCCCTCACCTAAAGAATAATCACCAGTAATCAAAAGAGACATTAAAAAAAAGGTTGCACCAACTTTCTTTTCATTACTGTAATTATTATTAGAGATCATGTCATTTATAAAAAGGAAACAAAAATATGACATTTTATAATAATACATCATTGGACTCTTAACAAATCATCATGTGACCGGTTGGTATGACCAGAAGTGCGAAAACTGTGAGGGAACTCCAGGAACTATCCAGGGACCCTCCGTCACAACCCTAGTAGTAGTGTTTTATATGTTTTTAGAATCTTAGTGTCAGTAATTCGATTGTGAGGGTATAGCCATGTGCTCCACAGAAACAACGTGCTATTTCTGATATGGGGTCTTGGGTGTTGGAGCCATACGTGTAACCTCAAATTGTACAAAGGTCAAATGGAAAAAACTGCGTAGGTATATTCTATCTGCAATTATATAAAAACAATTGACCATTCGTTCAAGAGAGCCAATTTGAAAACGTACCCAGCAATTGTTAAAGGGCCATTTAGATGACAAATGTGTACTTGACTTTCAGATATGTGTTGTTGCCGATACCCAGTATCTCAGAAAGATAGCCTCGCGGATATGAACCGCTTACAAACTATTCCTCATATGGCGTGTTTATAGTAACACATCAGAATGCATATTAACACAGTGGGCAAGAAATATATGAAGACTTAATGTTTTCTCGTGGGTACCTGGCCACTCACAATCTGTCTTCTTGACCATGACAAAGTAATTTACACAAAGCACATCAAATCAAATTCACAGTTCATTCCTTTAATCTGTCTATCCAGACTATTTCTCTTTGCTGCAACTTCTTCAGTAGATTGCCACCCCCCTGGGTCCTAATCCGATTTGTTTCAAAATTACACATTTTACTTGCACTACTGTGTGGCGATACTCTTTAAAATGTGTTGCTACTGGTGATTTGGTACTCTGTGTCCTAATGTTGGACTTGTGTTCCGTCCATCAGAGCTTTACCTTCTGAGTGGTTATCCCAACATAATATAGCCCACTGGGGCATTTCAATGCGTATACCACATTGGTGTCATTGCAGGTAAACAAATGCTTTAGTTCTATACGCCTTCCCCAGTATGGATGTGGAATCTTAGTTCCCATAATAATGTTCCCACAATGTTGACAGTTGCGGTATGGTTAATTGGCACAGTGCTTTGTGTTTCCTGTCTGTTCTTCTAATAGTTCTGCTTTGATCAGGGTGATGCATAAGGCTTTACAGTTCTAATAAGTAAAAGTTGGTATGCGAGGGAACACGTTTTGTAGCTGTGGATCCAATTGTAGGATCGTCCAATTCTTCTTGATGATGTTCTTTAGTTTGTTACTTTGTAATGAGTGGATGGTTACATACACCAATTGTGCCTCCAGTCTTTTAATTTTAGGCTCCAGTAAGGTGTCTCATTGAGTAGCCTCCACTTTAGTTGCTATTGTGGTAATGGTGGCAAGCTTATAAGCAGGAATTTGGCTTTCAATGTCTTCGACTGACATCTGAACTCCTCCATGTCAGAAATATTTCTTCTGTATCTCAGAAATTGACTGAGTGGTACATGCTCCAAAGTTTGCTTCAGGTGAAAACTTGTGGCCAACAACATGCTATTCTTGTCTGTTGTTTTTGTGTATATTCTGGTGTTCAAATGGTCATTCTCCCAGTATACCTGTACGTCCAGGAAATTAATGGAAGCTACACCTCCCCAAGATAGTTAACCTCTCCACAGTAATACAAGAGCACTTCCATCTATCCTGAAGTGTTGTAGCCTCACAACAGGGTACTGCATAACCAAAGGCCTTTGATTCCATTGAGAAATGAGGGGGCAATGTTAGTGTAGAGAGAGGGAGCTCTTTACAGCCGGAGGGAGGCTCCACCATCTTGTTTGTCTCTGCCTCTATCTATCCTTCTTGTCCCCTCCTCTTCCTGTAGCACAAAACACATGGGTGTTGTAGAGGAACTAACATACACATCCGCAGGAGATCCTACCCCCCTTCGTCCCCTGTATTGGAGCCATGAGACCATGCCCTGTCTAACCTGAGCTACTATACTAATATTACAGTGAGCCTATGGAAGACGGTATCCATTTAGATGACCATATCGAATGTACCCTCGAGTTGATGACAGCCTACAGGAGGAACTCCCTGAAAGAATATGAGAAAGAGCTAAGAATGCGTGCACAACGTCTGAGATAATGAATGAAGACAACGTATGGATCCTAGAGGAGAAAGGACAAAGTAAAGTATCAAGTGATCTCTTAAATGTAAAAGAAGATCACACAATGAAAAAGCTCTGCATAAATCAGAAGCATGAATAATGTACAGACGTTGAAATGCAAGGTAGATAAAGTCATCATTTAGGCTAGCTATAAGTAGTAAATAGAATGCAGGCAAAGCCGCCATTGTATAGAAACTGGACATTGGTATCATGAAATAGTAAGCAAAGGAATCATCGAGAATGCATGAAAAGTTGTGTCACAGTAGAATAGGAAGCTAGTAGAGCTGTGTGGCGAGGCTGTCCGGCCTGGAGTCAAGAACTGAGAAGTCGAGGTCAGTTAACTACTCTGAAGAAGAATGAGTGTGCAGAGGATGAATCCTCTCATGTTATGGTGCAGGAAAGAACACAGAAAATGCTAAGTCTCAATTCATTTAAAGCATTTACAAGCTGTAGAATGAACCGAATCATGCTCTCCTGTCACGTTAGGCTGAAAATAGGGCTTGAACTTGGAGTTCCAGATAAGATAGTGATTGCCCTCACTCCTGTGCATTCCCAGGATGTGAATACTCTGCAAAGCCAAGTACAAAGATAATTTCATGGCAGAAGGCATGGGTGATGAGAGATGTTGGGCTAATTGGGTGGTAAGTTAGCTTCATGTCCTATCTCCCTGCACCTGGGTCTAAGCATACGTGCTGCTAAATGAACCAAGTGTTCCAGACATGGCACAAGCATGCCAACCAATTGTATTAGTCCATATAATGAAGGACCTTACAGCTTGAGAAACCAATGAAACACTGTGGAGATGATTTGTCTCAAAATGACATGTATGAACAGGTAGGCGTAAGTTGTCTACCTGATGTCGGACAGCCAATAACAATACATATGTGATTGTATATATAGATATTTTCCTTAACCAATCCCGCCTCTTGAAAGGTTTTTCACTATGGTCACATAGTGTGATATCACTTGATGCATAATGAAGTATATATATTGTATTTTCTGTGGAAATCACTGAGAGACTGAGCGTATGCCAGTTGATGTTCGTTGTAACCTCCCTGTTTTAGATCATTGTTAATAAAACAGTAACTTGGCATCTTCTTAGGTTTGTCTGGTTATTTGGACTCAGAATTATTCTGGTGTAATCCCATCCAGCTATAGATGCACATTCCAAACGCCATAAGCTCAGTGAGATGTCAGAAGGCAACATCCACGTGTTCTAAGAAAAGAATTGAACCTCAAGAGCAGGGAAAATCACCTGGGAATTTTCCCTTTAAAAGTATGGCTCTTGCGCCACTTCTTAGAATCATATCTAGATTTAAAACCTTCAAGAAGATTTTGTTGGACCCTGTTGAGAGAGCAGTCATTCCCAATGTCATCCAGTTGTGAGGTGAATGCAGGTATTACAAGGCAGAGTCAAGCTCTGTCCCTTAAACATCCCCAGAAACCATTGGGGAAGAACGCTTGCTGGAATAAGACCTGCATCACTGCCAGCCACACAGCTGCCCAGAACCTCACCATGTTGAAGGACGCCTGGAAGGTGTGTGTCAGCCACCCACCCATATTTGGGAGCCTGAGAAAAGGACTAATTTTGTCCCTGAGACCCTGCAATGAGACTAAAAGCTCCTGATAGCCAAGAAAGCCAGGATTCCTGCCATGTCACCGGGACCCTACAGAACTGCCTGTGGCACTCGCTAAATTTCAAACTACTGTACCACACTTTCAAACCTTTTTGCTGCAGAACAATGCCATCTGTAGAAAGTACCACTGCATTTGTACTGCTCGAACCACTGCTCGGACCTCCAGATTCTTTATCGCAGAACAAGATGCTGATCAAACTGATCCTGATGTTATTCATTAACTTTGTCGTTTGATCCCCAGCATCAGACCTACTTGCATGTGCATCCCGTCATCACTCCATACTCTGTCAAACCTTGACAACCAAATCTGATTATCTGATGACCTCCACTATTTGCATCGCTTGAGTAACGTTTTGAACTGCAGGTTTCTTCAGTTTGACCCGCATCAACATTTTCTTGCAATTGGAACTTTGCTTCTGCCAAATTTAATACGGCATTGAACTGCGGTACAGCACCCAGGAGCTGGGTTCACCATTGACAAACCGCCAAGCCACTGCAACAGTTCTATTGACTCATATCTGCTGCAGCAGTCAATTTTGGGGCATAGGGAATGTCAATCCCTTTTTGCAACTCAAGAACATACCCTTTGAACATTGTGGTTTTTATTGCTTTCCACCCAGATTGCTCCATCTTGCTATCTAGCATATTTTGTGTTTATTCTACAGGGGTGAGTGTTTACAGTGTTCACTAGTTAGTTATTACTGTATGTGGTGTGTTTCATTAAAATATATGTATCTTCACAGAAGCTTGCGTGGACATTCCTTTATTTTGGACTGTTGTACTTCAGAACCATATTCACACCTATCTTGAGAATGTAGCCTTCCCTCAGCCCATGTTACTAAAAAAGATGAAGGAGGTATACCTCTTAACTGTTTCTGTTTTACCTTTATGATTGTGTTGACTCTTGGTTTGTAGATCAATGAGGGCTGAGTAGGAGTGTTATCCTCTACTCACTCTTGTACTCCTGCAGGCAGAAGTCTATTTGTCATAGTATTTAATTTGATGTGTCAAGAAGTAAGACAAGAAGCAATTGAGCTCTGTACATGTCATCAAGGGTAGCATTTGAGTTATGGAGGGGGTTACAATATGTGGCATGGGACGTTCCAGCCCTGGGAGTGAGATGTGATGCAGAAACACACAAAGCTATATGGCACCAATATATTGGCAGAAGATTAAGGTCTTGAGTTCCTTCCTGAACTGAAAGTGCATTGGCGCAGTCAAGATTTCCAGGGGAATTGTTTTTCATTAGGTGGGGGCGTAGAAAGATACATCCTTGTCAGTTTCATCTCTAGCCTAACAATCAGTTTCTGGAGAAGCAAGACCTACCTAAGATACACAACCTTGCAACTAGATAGACAGGAGTGTAAGTGGTGATTGCCATATAGGCAAAGGAGAATCCTAGCTTGGATGAGAAGCCAGTGCAGCTCCCTTAATATGGGAGAAATGTTATTGAATTTCTTGTTTCCTTTTATGAGTTGTAACACTGAGTGTGGGTCATCCTAACTGGGGACAGGACACTCATCAGAATGCCCATGAGTGGGTGTTTCTTCCTTCAGTGTGAGACAATACCAGGGCATTGGACATTGGTTCATAGTTCTTCTGTGGAAGGCTTTAAAATCTTCTGGGGAAGAGATCATTGACAGGAGATGGTCTGGCCTTTTTGTTCATATGTTGTGGGAAGTTGGTTAAAGTGGCTATAATTATAATTGTATTTTCATAACACGCTTATTACCAAAGAGGTTTCTAAGTGCGGACCCGTGATTTGAACCTGTATTGCTCTGTGTTGACTTCCAAGACGAACGCGTTGCCCCTGAGCTATCCTTCCGACCCAAGGTGAAAGTGCTGACTATACAGAACCCAAGTAATTCAGCAGTCATGGTAAATTGAGGTGTGGAGATGTCAAGGTGCATGTTGATTGGTCAACCTTATATTGTATTCTGATTAGATGCGTGATCTAGGACGACAAATTATGTCTTTGTTGAATTGAGGTTCAAGTACGTGTTTGTCATCCATACTTGTCGTGGAGATTACTGAGGTGTGGGTTGTCCTGGTCCACTAACTTTAAAGTGTAACTGAGCATCAGTATAGTCCTTTTAATGGTAGAGTGAGATGTTGGGGTCATTAAGAAGTTAACCAAGAGCTACAAGTGTAGACTAAAGATATTTTGGTAGTCTATTCATCCTTGTGCGACTCCAGAGGGGACCGGGCCATGGTTGGACCTCAAAATGCCCATCTGAACAGCTTGGTCCCTGTGAGAAGCAAGATACAAACCAGTTGAGAACTGTGCCGTAGAAATTCATTCTATTTGCAAGTAGACTGGTTGGTGTTATGTGGCAAATTTAAGGTTTTACATGTCATGTGAGGTTTTGTCTTTATGCAGTGCCAAGATTTTCCATCTTGGCAAACAGGTGAGCATGGGTCTGGTGGTCCCCCTCCCCACCATTTTTATCTCATGGCACTTTTTTTATCCAGCATGTCCCACGCGTCCTCGGCCTCCTCCCCTGCCTAGTGCCACCCCCGGCCCTCATTGGTTAATCTATCCATGGGTGTTCCTTGGGCCTAACCGCGTGCACCCCAGCTCCTTGTGCCATTTCCATCTTGGCAAACAGGTGAGCTTCGGTCTGGTGGACCCTCTGCCCCCCATTTTTATCTCATGGTGCTTTTTTCATCCAGCGTGTCCCTTGTGGCCTCACCCTCCGCGTTGCAGTCCTCCCCTGCCTAGTCCCGCCCCCGGCCCTCATTGGTTAAACTATCTGTGGGTGGTTCTTGGGCCTAACCATGTGCAACCCAGCTCCTTCTGCCATTTCCATCTTGGCAAACAGGTGAGCTTGGGTCTGGTGGTCCTCTGCCCCCATTTTTGTTTCAAGGCATTTTTTTCATCCAGGGTGTCCCTCGCGGCCTCGGCCTATTCGTTGCAGTCCTCCCCTGACTAGTCTCGTTCCCGGCCATCATTGTTTAAACTATCCATGGGTGTTTCTTGGGCCTAACACTGTGTACCCCAGCTCCCTGTGCCATTTCCATCTTGGCAAACAGGTGAGCTTGGGTCTGGTGGTCCTCCTACCCACAATGTTTATCTCATGGCACTTTTTTCATCCAGCGTGTCCCTCGTGGCTTCGGCCTCCGCGTTGCAGTCCTCCCCTGCCCAGTTCACCCCTGGCCCTCATTGGTTAATCTATCTGTGGGTTTTTCTTGGGCCTAACCCTGTGCACCCCAGCTCCCTGTGCCATTTCCATCTTGGCAAAAAGGTAAGCATGGGTCTGGTGGTCATCCTTCCCCCCATGTTTATCTCATGGCACTTTTTTCATCCAGCGTGTCCCTCGTGGCCTCGGCTTCCGCGTTGCAGTCCTCCCCTGCCTAGTTCACCCCTGGGCCTCATTGGTTAATCTATCTGTGGGTTTTTTTTGGGCCTAACCCTGTGCACCCCAGCTCCCTGTGCCATTTCCATCTTGGCAAACAAGTGAGCTTCGGTCTGGTGGTCCCCCTGCCCCCATTTATATCTCATGGTACTTTTTTCATCCAGCGTGTCCCTCGTGGCCTCCGCGTTGAAGTCCTCCCCTGCCTAGTTCACCCCTGGCCCTCTTTGGTTAATCTATCTGTAGGTTTTTCTTGGACCTAACCCTGTGCACCCCAGCTCCCTGTGCCTTTTCACCTTGGCAAACAGGTGAGCTTGGGTCTGGTGGTCACCCTGCACCCATTTTTATCTCATGGTGCTTTTTTCAACCAGCATGTCCCTCGTGGCCCCGGCCTCCACATTGCAGTCCTCCCCTTCCTAGTGCCGCCCAGGCCCTCATTGGTCAATCTATCAATGGGTGTTTCTTGGGCCTAACCCTGTGCACCCGAGCACCCTGTGCCATTTCCATATTGGCAAACAGGTGAGCTTGGGTCTGGTGGTCTCCCTGCGCCCCATTTTTATCTCATGGTGCTTTTTTCATCCAGTGTGTTCCTCGCAACCTCGATCTCTGTGTTGCAGTCCTCCCCTGCCTAGTCCTGCCTCCGGCCCTCATTGATTAATCTATCTGTTTCTAGGGCCTATCCCTGTGCACCCCAGCTCCCTGTCCCTTTTCCATCTTGGCAACTAGGTGAGCTTGGGTCTGGTGGGCCCCCTGCCCCATATTTTTATCTCATGGTGTTATTTTTTATCCAGCGTGTCCCTCACAGCCTCCGCCTCTGCGTTGTAGTCCTCCCCTGCCTATTCCCACCCCAGGCCCTCATTGGTCCACCACCTCCTTATCTTTGAACTGACCTGGGCAGCCCTCGGCCCGTACAGCCCCTGCGGCTAAGGGCACAAGGCAAAGGGTGGCTCCTATATTGGCGGCTCAAACTGTGTCTGCAGGTGTCAGCAGGGGAAGCCAGCACCAACCAACAGCAACGTAAGCGTGGCATGGGTGGGGAGTAGAATACTCACTCTACTTCAGAAAGCCCTGCCACTCTACATTAACTTACCTCACAACATAGCATGCCAGGCAAACGGTACAGGATTTATTCTCCTAGGGAACACTAGATTATTATCACTAACACCAAGTAATTATTAATCTGTGTCTACTAGGATAGTACAGTGACAATTAGACTGCACATAACCCTTAGAATTCACCACCTACTGGCTTGATTCACATCTAGAAAGCACCACAATAGAAAAGCACTGTGATTATCAGCCTCTGCCATTCTAGGATAATAGGTAGAATGTGAACATTAGCCTCTAGATAGGATTTTGAATATTAGGAAATGCCACATTTAGGTAGAATTGTGAACATTAGCCTGCATCACATCTAGACAGGACTGTGAAGTTAGCGAATGCTACATTTAGGTAGAATTGAGAACATTAACCTGCATCACATCTAGATAAGATTGTGAATGTAAGCAAAGGCCACATCGGGATCTAATGGTGTATATTAGCGCATGCCACATTTAGGTAGAATTGTGAACATTAACCTGCGTTGCATCTAGACAGGATTGTGAATGTAAGCAAAGGCCACATTGGGATATAATGGTGAATATTCACAAACTCCACATTTAGGTAGAATTGTGAACATTAGCCCGCGTTGCATCTAGATAAGATTGTGAATGTTAGCAAATGCCACATTTAGATAGAATTGTGAACATTAGCCTGTGTCGCATCTAGATAGGATTGTGAATGTTAGCAAGTGCCACCTTTAGGTAGAATTATGAATGTTAGCAAGTACCACATTGGGATATAATGGTGAATATTAGCAATGCAACATTTAGGTAGAATTGTGAATATAAGCCTGCATCTCACCTAGATAGGATTGTGAATGTTAGTAAGTACCACACTTAGGTAGAACTGTGAACATTAGCCCGAGTCACATCTAGTCAGAGTTGTGAATGCTAGCAAGTACCACATTAGGATATAATTGTGAATATTGGCATGCATCACATATGGAAAGGATTGTGAATATTAGCCAATGCCGGATCTAGATACAAACGTGGTCATATCCACGTGAAACATCAAAAAAAGGAAGTGGAAACTTAGCATACATCACTTCTAGATAGCAAGGCTAATAAACAACCCACTAACAATTACACCCCTCTGCATACACCATTCACACTCAATCCAAACACAACCACAACCCTAAAGCACAACAAACCGCAGAAACTTCACTACAACGCAACAACAAAACAAACCACACATAGCCTTGCACAACAGCACACAATGGCTACCGACTGGAAAGCACCCCCATATCAGCGAAAGGTGTTAACCGAACTGAAGCAACCTACAGCACATCACCGCTCTTGTGCACTTATCCCGCTCATTCCCACTAACTCACCCTCTTCCCCAACCCCTTTCCTTTTCAGATCTGGTAGAGCGCCAGGGGACCACTCAGGTGGTGATAGTGCGTGGTACAAATATCCATTAATATTTAACAATTAACATTTAAAAATGACAGCACCTGTCGCATGTGATTGTATGAGACACACACTGTCCCTGCCATAGAGCCCTGTGATCAGCACAGCAGACTGTACTTTATCAAACTACAGAATACCTGGGCAAATGAGGGTCTAGGCAATTTAATGAGGGTTGCACAGAGAGCAATCAGATAATTTTGGGAACATGACCTCACCATGTAAACATTGCCCCTTTTGTGTCAGCTTACTGTGACTTAAAGTGGTATTCCTCTGGCTTCTGCCTTATCTTTCTGTCTCTCTAATGTGTACATCTGTTCTATGGCTTCACCCATCAAACACTTCAACATTCATTTGCAGAACATTTTCAGATTACTGACAGATCCTGCTCTGCAGAGAAAAGGGGTAAGATGCTCAATCAGGCATCACGTCAGTCCCAATCAGGATGCCTAGGATTGAGCTATCTATAACTGAATGTCTCCAAGATTAAGTAATATAAATATGTCAAAAACCTCCCAGTCTCTTTCTCAGCCTAAAGCCAGTGATACATAGAACCTCCCAGAACCAGTTCCTGAAATTAAGAATTTCGACTATTTATGGAACAACTTTCTCCTTTAGGACTTGGACTATTTATGGAACGACCTTCTCCTTCAAAACAAATGATCATCTTTAAAATCCCAAAATCGCCAATTCCAACCACCCAGGTCTGTCATTATGCCTCTCGGATATTGACTACTGGATGATGACCAACCTCTGCATCCTCAATCCTGTGAAAACGGAAATACTAGTTTGCAGGATAACAGTGCTCCTTCCCCAACCTATTCCCTGGCCTCACTCCCTAGCCACCCACCCGCAGAAACCTCATCCTCAGTAAAAAATATTGGATGCACACTGGACATGAATGTATCCATCTCCCAACACATGAACTCTGTATCCAGAGCCTGTTTCTTCCACCTACACATCTTCAAGCGTATCTTCCCATACCGCACCTATCCTCAACATTTCTCTTTGATTATCTCCATCATCCTCTCCCACTTAGACTATGCGAACTGCCTTTATCCAGGTGCAAGAACACATATGGCCATCAGATGTACAATAGGAATTTTCCTTACCCTCCGGCCATACTTCCTCTGCCTTTTTGGGGCGAGTGGGGCCCAGAGGCCAGCCCTGGGTCCCCCCACCCGTGCCCATGTTCCAGTACCCAATGTGGAGACCCACCAGAGGGAGATGGCGCAACTGCTGGTAGAATCAGCTAGACAGAAACAAGAAATACCGGTGTTTAATCTATCTGACAATAACGTCACAGAGACTGAACTCACCATCTTACCCAAATAACTCTCATATGTTCCCACCAACCCTACAGATTGGTTTACATTGGACAAAGAATTACAAGGCTTTTTCAGATTAATACGCCTCAAAATACATTTTCAAGATTCAGAATATGACGGTCGAATAGAAGATACAGGGTTGCACCACAAGTCTCCTTACATTCCAAGTGATAACGATATACCTACCCCTGTGATAACCTTCAAAAATGTATACAAAAGGAGATTAGCAAACTACAGAACAGTCCCAAAACTTTACGCCACAATTTGTCCAATGCTGAGCGCAAAGACCTAAAAAACCTGGAGGACAACACCAACATTGTCATTAAGAGCGTGGATAAAGGAGGAGGGGTTATCCAAAGAAACGTATCAGAAATACCAACAAAAGAGCATTATGCACCCGCGAGACTCACTACTGGTTCCCAAAAACAGGACTACTGAAAACGATCGAATAACATGTGTGACCACATTTGGACCTGACACCACCAGGATACAGCAGATAATTCTGGCCACTATTACAGATGAGTCTACCAGAGGAACCTCCCCCAAGGATGGCACTGAAACCAGCCAAAAACCTGAAAGAACACCTAACTCATGCACGTCTGAAGAAAATATCACAAACAGCCCTCTGGAACCCGAGGGACCTCACAGGCCACCACCCTTGTGGCCAATGTGTTGCATGTGAACTAACTAAGAAAACTAATACCTCCAAGATTGGTAACAAACACTGGGTTCTCAAACATTTTTCAAATTGCAAAACCTGCACCGTAATCTACCTAGTGGAATGCCCCTGCGACCTGAGGTACATCGGCCAAACACAAAGAACTGTTAACAAAAGGATCAGCGAGCATCGCTCCCGGATAAGATGCAAGATACAAAATGCCCTATTGGTATCCCACTTCCTGGAACTCAGACATGGCCCAGATGATTTCACCTGGTGTGTCATAGACAAAGTGGAGAGCAATGCAAACATAAGAAATGCATTAATACACAAAGAATCGTGGTGGATTTTTAAACTCCAAATCATCACACATGGACAAAACGAGGCACAGTGCCATGGGAATAGTTACCCCACCTCTGACTTTTTCAGCATGGGTTACAATGATTTGCCACCTTGTGCACACCGGGGCTCTTCCACACTGCTAGCCATGCAAGTTGCCCCTCACGTGGCAACAGCATAAGTTTGGCCCCTTACCGTAGCAACACTCAACCTTGCACTAAAATGGGCACATAGGGATGCCACCAACCATGGCTGAAACATGTGTGTTCTTTCTTACATCTGTCCCGAGTCCTAAATATGGGCTTGGCCCCTTTTCTTCCAGCAAATTTCGAGCCAAGAATATGTTTTAACACTATACTTACAACGCCAGGCACGCAGATTGATTTTATTTCTATTGACCACTCAGTGGCTTTCTCCCTGGTACGCCATAAGGGATTACCCCTCTCTAACATTCCAACTTGGTTGGTGCATTGCACTTTGTTGTATAACCTACCCCCTAGAGTATATACCTTACCAACATGCATGACTGCTTAGAATCCTGCATGTCTCTTTATTCCACAAACAACATTGAGAGACGTGCACACCCCACGGTGCATAGCAGTTGAGAAATCATGGAGCCTCTCAGCACCAGCGCATTGCTGAGCGGCCCTTTTGTGCTGGAATAGCAACCAAAATCACGCTTTCTCTGAACGCCCACGCAGGACCTGAAAAACTATTCCCCACTCATGCGTGCTGCACTGATTCAGGTACAGCTCCTTCCAGCACACTGACGCCGACTTGCAGTGGCTACATAATTTGATGGCCCACAAGTCCTTAGCCCTACGATCCAGCCGAATCCTGGACCACCCATGGGTAAGCAGTACTCGTTACCGAGTGACTAGCCCGCCACACCCGCTGTGATTTTACGACAGAGCGCTAATTCCATCCCGCTCACTCTATATCTCCCTCACATTTCAGATAAGACACCAATGCATCACAGGCAGTGACCACAGCATTTCAGCCGTGAGGATCCTTTCCTCAGCATACCAGAAACAGGGAATTTGTTACCACGCAAGACCCTCAGGTATGTCGCTGCTCTTCATCTATCGTCAAACTACTTTACATGCTATGCATTGGACTCTACCAGGTTTTTGAGTATAACCTCCCCCCTACACCCTGAAGCCCGGCAGAGAGAGTCAAGCCTCCTGACCCCTCCAGAAGCAGGAATCCACTGCATTTCACAACTGCAGCCCTTAATCAGAGGACACCCCAAGCCACAGCTCCACACCCAAAGACCCTCTACAGGTCAGTCCCTGCCCAGTTACAAACCAGATTAGGTATGATTTGTTACTCATATTCTACTCTTTGAGTATCCCCTGCCATGCATAGGCCATTCACCATGCAGCAGTTTACTGAGTGTTGCACATTTTAGCATTAGACACGATTTTCTAGTCTCATCTTGTTTCTTCTCTCTCTCATCTTTCCCCCTTTTTCCTTCCCCTCCACCCTCGCCTTCAGAGAGACAAACCCAGAGGCCCAGATGAAGGCTTGTCAACACAGAGCCAAAATGCCTGTGGCTAGAGCCTAGAACCTGCTCTTCAGTCCACATGAATTCCAAAGGGGGCTTCTCCCCCTGGCGTAGACCAACGGTTTGGTCCTCTGTTGGAACATGTCATCCACTTTTCTAGCCGGTCCCTTAAGCAAGCCATAGCGACAAAACTAGCCAAACTATAACAACAGACCAGCCTCTATACTTTTCAGACACAGACTTCTAGGATGTTTTGAATTACTTTGAGAAACTATGTGTTTACCAACTATGCTGTATTTCCACTGTATCCTCTTTTAAACAACTGGCGATTGTGTTTCGTTGTTTTATTTGTATTCTTTTGTTTGGAATTTGGTTCAATATGATGTAATATTCAGCACAAGGACAGTATTAAGCAACTTATAATTTAAATATTGGATGTCTTTCAAAGTACTGTACCTACCTTTATGTTTGTTGCACTTTTCACCAAATGTATATGAAGTAAAATACTCAAACTTAAAAAAATGTCTGCTAATATAATAAAGCAGCAACTTGAGCCAACATTGGTGCTCTATGATTTGTGCATCGATTAATACCACAACTAAAACTATCCCACTAAGGGATACTTGGCTTACTTTCGAAGCGTGAACACATAACTAAGTCAACAGAACTTAACAGGCATATAAATAGGAATGTAGTGTCTACAAATTGATATGTGGGTGGAGCCCCCATTTTGTTCTTTACTGTATTACAGCCCTATATCCTTCCACATTAGGGGCTAGCCCTCCCGTTACATTTTATCCAGGTGCACTGACTTTTCAGATAAGGAACCTGCAAAGAATCCAAAATGCTGCAGCCCGACTGCCCATTAGCCTCCCTTCCAGAGACCACATCAGCCTTATACTAAGAGTCCTCCATAGGCACCCCATTGTTTGACGCACTGCCTTTAATGACATGGGCATCACTCACTGTGTCACCCACAACATGGGCCCGGAATTCCTCCAAGACAAACTCACTCACTACCACCTCTCAAGGACGCGCAGTTCCGGCACAGCATCTCCCCTATTTGTCCCATATTACAACTGCACAAGACTGGACACATCCACCTTCTCGGTCCAAGCGTTGATCATCTGAAACTCTGCCCTTGCCCATCAACAACATTGATAATCACTTAGCATTTGGAAAGGCCCTCAAAATCTGGATCTTTCCTACCCCCCTTCAAAGTTCATACACCCACAGAAACACAGACCCAAACCAAGCAACACACCTATACACCCAAACCACCATGGATGTCGGCAGCATTGCAGTGGCACATGTGATAACTTAGCCTCTCCACCCTCACCCCAGACAATCGTACATCATTCCCCTGTTCCTCCTCCGGGCCCCTTTGCCCACTGCTCAAGCTCTCATTCTAGGGAGACCATAACTGGCTAGAGCAGCCAATCACGCTGAACCCAGAAAAATGGCATTGAAGAGGAATTCTGAGTTTAAGGTATGTATACCTTGCACCACGTCTGTGGGCACAGGCATAGCCACCCATCCATGCATCATAGAATGCAGTTATGGCTATGGCTATGGCTATGCAATTCTCGTCTCGTCTAGCAGCTCGCATAGCCATCCACACTGAAACCCCTGACGTAGCTCAACAGCTCTGCCATCAGTATACAGCGACAACCTACAAAAAATGTTGGTTTCACTCTGAAAACATTTAGTTTCTGGTACTAGCACTCTGTCCAAAACCACTGACAGCGCTCGCCTACCTGCCAGACCACCGGGCTCCTTACTGGATCCTAGCCATCCTGCATAAGTCTTAACCTGTCAAAATGCACACACGCATCTTCAAAATGAACTCTTAGAATCTCCCACACATGGACTTCGAACCCCAAGGACATTCCAACCTCAAAGCACATTGAAGCCATACAATTGGGGAAAGGGCGCCATATATAGGACACATACAATGCAATACAATACAATGTGGTGACAAAACGGGCTCTCTTTCAACTCCACATGCTGAATATTATGCTACCCTTGTTCAGTTTTCATCACAGATTGTATCTGACTTGGGTCAACTTCTTATCAGATAAAGATTGCTGTGATAATACTCTCATTATACCTCCACCAAAGATTTAACAGCAACTATTCTAAAAACATACAGCTAGATTAGAAATTGGTTTAAACGAATAGACCACTACATGCTTGGATTTATATTCTTTGACTCTTGATGTGACAAAATATAAGGTTTATGTTCCCTGCGTCGACCATCTAAGCCAACAGACCCAATGCTATGTACTGTCATGATAAGCATCCCTAGGCAATATCTGCCCATTCTTTTCTAAACAGATGTGCTCTTATAACCAAACCATCTGAAATTCTCCAAATGAATGATATCCAGTCTCTAAAGGGTTCCATCTTTAAAAAACAAGACCCTCAACAAACTTCCTTGACATTTTCAACCCTGGCTTCATTGCGCCCTATTGTGACCATTGAAATTAATGTGGCTAAAATGTTGTTTGTTCGGTTAAGGTCTACAGTGGGGTTAATTTGTGGAACATGTCTAATTGTATGCAGGAGACTATCTACATTATGTGCTAAATGCAGGCAGATTCCATAGGAATCAATAAGTGTGATGCCAGCGTGAAAATACATGCTTGCATTGAACCATGTGCTCTGTAGAGAGACAAGAAGGAACGCAAGGAGGAAACTGTATTTCCACCTCATGTCCCTGCTTAGCTTTTAATCTCCCAGAATGATAAAAAACATTGTAAATTGCTTTATATCTTGTTTTTACAGTATCACCTTACTGTCCATTGGTTTGTACCCCGATATCTGTTCCCAGAGAATCTGCCAGCCACTTCTCCTCTCAGCTTTGACTAGTAAGCACGACCTATAAATCAAAAATATTGCCCTAGATTTCTGACAGAGGAAAATGGAACGTCATTAAGAACACTGTGGATGTGGGTGTTGTTTGGAATTTGTACTAAACCATTTAATGCCCATGGTCATGTTATTCCTTGCAGTCATTCCCACCCACTATTTGACCCTCCACACCCAAAACATATTCCCCTGGGATCTCTTTGAGCTAGCTCTATCAAGCAGTAACATCAAACATTGTGCTGTATTGGCTGTCCGTTGTTATTTTTAAGCAGTCTTCTGACAGTAAATGACTTAATTTCAGTGTTAATGTGCTGTTTGTGTAAGAAATTGTCTTAAGTGCACCTGCAGCCATTTGATTTATAAGCAATATGCTTCTCCTCACATTAGTTACTTGCAATTAAGTCCCACTAAAAACAAGCATTGTCAAAGCCAACAATGTTGGTTTAAGGATAGGTAGTAGGTTATAGGTAGGAATTTGCCAAGCACTGCTTTCATATGCCCAGATTCTCCCACCTTTTTCCAGCTGTTGCCATCTTGTAGTCCGGTATTACAATGACAGTGTGATGTGCACATGCCTATCCCATGTTCACACAAAAGCCAAAAATGTTTGTTTTGACAATGTTTGTTGCCTATGTAAATGGGTAAGTGGGATGGGACCCTCACGCTTAGCATGTATGCACATTACACTTTACTTTCTCGCATTTGGACTCTTGTAGGCTTATTCCCTACTCCCTCTTTCGCTGCTCAGTCTGATGTTTCTGGAATTGAAAACGTGGCATGCAATTTAAAAGTTAACCATACAACAATGTATGACCTAAAGGTCGTACATGCGCAATAAGGGTTGTAGTAGGCATTCGATGAGACTAGCCAGGTGTATAAATCTGCACTTGAAAACATTAGGTTTTACCTTACATTAAAGGTAATACCAAGTCAGTTGGGGGTTTAAAAGAGAATGCACATGAGAATATTATGGCAGTAGCAGAATGTATGTTTGCAGCAGCTGGGCATATAACATTAGTGTCACTGTTGTCCAAAGACAGTGGTGATGGCCTTTGTTAGCTGCAACCTGCCCAGAGATGTCTTTAATTTGGGACTAGAATAGCTGCCCCACTAGACTACCTTGTCTGATTCTGGCTTCTGGAGTGTTTCCCAGGATATGAGTGCTGCCACACTGGCATATGCTCGCTGTCCCTCTGGCATAACATGACTTCCCCCCACCATATGGTTGCAGTCGCCGAAGACGTGTTATTTGTTGTTGTCAATAGTAACGTTACATTTATTGTAAGTTTCGTCAGTGAGGTACAACATTTGAAATTCAGCCTGCAAAATAGTGCAGCTTTCAAAATGTCTCAATTCAAGTGATTGCAAATGTTATTTTTTTTACATACAAGCAGTAGAGAAAGATGTCTTAAAGCAGATTGCATCATATAGTTTAACAACCCTTTGCACACCAGATGTGCTTGAAATGTTGAAATGCTTCAAATGTTGATGCTTATTTACACTATTTCAATTAAACCTACATGTTGTGTTGATGCTGGCATTTGATGTGTATTTATGGTCATATGTAGACCACACGATGGCCTTCAGTGGAAATGTGCTGTTAAATATTTATGAAGCAGCTAAAAATTGCAGGCAGAGGTTAGCTGGATAATGTTTGGGGGCTTTTTAATGTTGGGGTTTTGCTTTTTTCCTTGATCCTCCCCTGGATATCAACACAACATGTACCTCCTTGTGTTTCATTCTAGCCTCGTGCATGCCAGAACACAATTGAAATTAAAAAAAAATGTGCAGTGTTCTCACACTCCATGCATTCCCTCATACTCCACAAACGTAAAAGGTGTTATCAAAATTATGAAAATAGTGGGTACAGGGAGTTACAATCTACCTGGTTGATGGATCTTCTTCCAATACCAAGAAATGAACACATCACAAAAACAAAATGCAGAAATTGGTTTTCTGTCTTCACTGAAGCCTTTGGGACAATGATACATGAGGGAAAATAGGAAACATTGTACAATATGTCTCAAGTGTGAACATGAATTTCACAACAAAGGGGATTGCCTGATGAGATCCTGGGTTCTTCAGGCTAAATACTTATCAAACAACACTTCATGGAAAACAGCAGACAGAGTAAATTCTGCAAGATCAATAGGATTATAATTAACCAATTGGAGACCATATAACAACACAGAAGAAATATCATTGGGTCTTCATTAATGGAGTGACACAAAATGAATATACAAGCATTGACCTAAATTTCAACAGAAGGAAGCTAGAAGACAACACCTGTTTTAGTGGAAACAGTGTACACTACGCAACTTTTTTGTAATAAACTGGTTGAATAAAAGGAGGCATGACGGGGTATACAACCCAGAAGACTCCAATGGATGCCTTATCTGTTGTTTCCTAACTTTATGTACTGCATCCTTGTAGATGTGTTCTCATTGATTGGGGAAACAATTACAACTGCAGACAGGATTAATCCACTATTTTTGTTTCCTACACCGCCAATAAAAGATGGAGGAAGTGTGGTCCACCCTACAATTGGCAACGGGAAACAATTAGTTCTCCCGTTTATGTCCTAAAGATGATTGACGTACATAGTAGACAGATTTGAGTCCAAAGATACTACTGAAACACGTGTCGACCCACTGCGTGATTAAGGACAGGCAGTTAATTGAATGTAAGACTGAACTGAGGGAATCTATTTTTGTTCATGTTTAAAATTGTAGATTGTGACCTAAAATATCAGGTCATTTTCTATTGATGTGATTCATTGTATGAGAAAGAAGAGTGTGAATGAATAGAATGTAGGGATGAATGTTTATGGATGCGAAGTGAGAATATAATGGTTTTTTATTGTTCAAAATATTTTACACTAAAGTGGTGAGATTTATTTAAAAAGATTGAAAAGATATGAAAAGAATAATTTGTCGATATTTGTAAAAAAGATAAATGAATATGTTGTCATCCTCTATCCAAGGGTCCACTTTTGTTTTTAATCAAGTGTGAACATGGCCTGCTCTCTACAATTCTGTTGAAACCAACTTTAGCACCCTAGGCAGGGGAGCAGTCAATCAGGTGGCTAGGAACGCGGGCTTGAACCACCAGTACAAGTTCATGTTCCAAGCTGCCTGACGGCCCCTACTTACCTTATTATGGCAGCAGTGGGTGCCGTCGCAGTCTCCGCTCCTTCTGTTCGCCTCCCGCAGGCTGCCATGAAAAGGGACGAGGGGCTCAATAAGGAGCCCCACGTTCCCTTGCCATTGACGGAGCCCCACGTTCCCTTTCCATGGTGGCCATCTTGGAAAAGGATCTTCCTTCCTACAGCGGGACGCCGCATGTGTGTCCCGCTCTAGGAAGGAAAATCCTTTTTTTAGCAACCCGGGTTACTGCTTTGGGCAACTGGGGTGCTAATGGCTTTCCAGGGTTTTGTTGCACTAAACTTATTTACATTAACTGTCTGTGAACTAAAGTGTTTTCATAGTTAAGGTGAGTCGGACTCCCACAGGAACCTCGTAAAATTCTATAGTTAATAACTTTTGATTCGAGTAACGGATTTGGTTGACATTTCTAAAGTGATTGGGGACTCTTGCCCCTCCCCCCTCAAACTGCAAAGTTTTGCAAAGGTTTTAAAAAAAGTCAAATGGTTATTAAGAAGTCAAAAAAATATTTTTCCCATTCATTTTCTTATGAACAAACAAGGTCTATTTCTGCCAAAGTGCACCACCTAAATGGCTGGACAGATTTGGACCAAGCCCAAAAGAACTTGGGCACAAATCGTGCAAAAGCGTGCTGTTTGTGGTTATTGTGTGCAGCAGTTATTTAAATAGTCATCAGAGAAGAGGGTGCCCCCTTCTCAAAAATAGATAGCTATATCTCGGGTCAATTCCCAAGACTGAGTGTTTTTAGAAATGAAAGAGCCACCATCTTGTTTTTCTCTTGATGTGCGAGATAGTGAGGGTTATGGGAAAATGAAAAGTAGGAAAAAGCCATTTGCAGGTCAAAAAATATGCAGATGCTATCAGGCTAGCAGTGGGGTTTGGGGACTGGTGGCTAGAGGGCAACACGTGAAATGTGGGTGTTGGAGGGGGTCTAGGGACTGAGTTTGCAACACAAAGCTTTCTGTAGCCTTGGCTTAGGTAAAATCTCAAAGACAACTGCATCACAGAAACAACATGTGTTGTGGTGGGAAAGGGAGAGGGGAGGGGAGGAGACCATCTGGGGAGTGGGGGGAGCTGGCATAAATGAGGGGACACTAAGTGAGGACCTGGGAAGGCAGGAAAGCATTTTGTTGGCTTTTTTCCCTCATAACCGCAGGTATAAAGGACTACAGAGAGTTTTCTTAAAGATGTGTACAGCTATAGTGACGACTTTTAAAAAAAATATATTATTACAGGTATAGTGACGTTGGGGGGCGGGGAAATCATAGGCCATATCCGAAGGCTGTGGCTAGGGACACGATAGCCATGCAGGTCTCCCAACCATGCAGTAACCAGGACAGACTCTGCTCAGCTTCAAAGTGAGGGAGGGGTGAGCCCCCTCATGCCATGTTGTCTGATAATTGAGCCAAAGTTAAAAGACCGATTAGAGAAATGGGCTGGCCATTTCCTTGCTTTGAAGATAAGCAGGTTCAGTCCCGCTTTGTAGCTAAGCAGGGTCACTCCCGGTTATTGCATGAATGGGCAACCAAATTGGCATCTACATTTTGTTTAAACTGTGCTACTGTCAGTCCTTAGAGGTTTTGCACTCAGAGACCATGTTTTTGCCTTTTGTTGAATTGCATTTTGGTATTTGTAGTCTCCCAGTCATAATAATAAAATATATATATTTTTAAACCTACTGTGGGTTTCCCATCCATGCAGTAGCCAGGACTGATCTCACTTAGCTTTAAAGCGAGGAACGGACTCACCCCTTCAGGCCATGCTGCCTAATAAACAAGCCCACCTTACAATACCAGTTAGAGCAACATGGCCTGAGGGGGCCGGATCCTTTCTCACTTTGAAGCTAAGCAATGCAAGTCATGGTTACTGCATGGATGGGAGACAGTTCACAGTCCCAAATGTCATGTGTTTTTCTAGTTTTAAATATACGTAACACACATCATCTGCATTATTTTTTTCAAACCATGCTACTGTCAGTCCTTGAATGTTTTGCAATCAGAGACTATTTGTTAGACTTTTGCAAAATTGCATTCTAGTATTTGTAGTTTCCCTGTCAAGATGGGGGGAATAACACCACAATTGTCCACATTTTGCCTAACATTTTTCTATAAGGATTTATATATTTGAGCAACACTATGGTATGTTTCTTTTTCAAGTTATCTCCATAAAGCAGAGTATTCTTGAAAGGCAGACATGGGGGTGAGGTGGGGAAATGATAAGAGGGCAAATAAGTATTTGCCCACGATGTGGTTAGAGTTAGCAATACTGGACACTGGTGCAGTTATTTTCCCAATTGTGGCTGCTTTTCAGGGCACAAGTGAAGGACACATGTGGGTGGACAGTGTAACTTTCTGTCAGAGGATGGACACAACCCCTTGCATTTTTTTGAGGTTGGCAAGCTTGGGCAAGTATTTGGCTACAGGATTTTACTCAGGTTGTCATGTCCCCAGTGCAGACGCTTACCCACAAGACCAAAAGCACTTGTTTCGTGTTGGGATTTAGTTTTCCAGGGAATATTTCATGGCAGATTGCTGGGTTTGAAGGTTGAGCACCCTTTATACTGATACAGCATATTTATTGGGACATTTCCTCTCTGAGGTTATTTTTCTGGTGTTCCTTTCTTTTTTAAAGTCCAATGCTATTGTGTCTTGTGCACGTTCATCTCAGGAGAAGGTCAATTGAACTCAATTTCTATATTTCACTTTAAAATAATGTTCACTAACTGTTTGTATATTAATGGGGGCAGTTTTTGATTTTTTTTTAAATTGAATTTACAATTTTTACAAAATAGTTTCCTTGCTTTAGAAGTTTGTGCCATCCTTATTCTTGGTATAGGAATGGTGATTTACTCTGGCATGTTTGTTTCTTCCTGTAGAGTTGGCGTGTTTGACTTTCCTTCTAAGTACAGACTCTCTAGGAGATTTGCTGTTGCCAAAGTCAGAGTTGTGGAATCGCCACTCATTATCTTGTTCCACCAATCTTTTTTCGCTTGACGTTAAATATTTAAGTCTATGTGGTCGTATATAAGTTGTTCTTGGTTTGTCTGTTCCTGGGCAGTGATGGAGGAGGTATCGCACTGTTTCGATGTCTAAACTTGTACAGTAGTGACATTTGTCATCCTTTTATTGGTTCCTGAGAAATAGAGTTTCCTTCGTCTTCAGGACATTCAGGCACGCTCTTAAAAAGATTATTCGTAGTCGCTTATCTGGAAATTTCTTTAAGTAACTCCTGAACTCATCAATCTTTTGTGTGTTAATTGTCTGATGGGTCAAGGATGTAAACTCTTCTGTTCTTTCCAGTGTCTCGATCCAGTCTTGAATTTTTAACTTTTCCTTAAGTTTCCCAGGAATGCGTTCAATGTCCCGTTCTGAGCAGACAATTTTTTCAGCCTGTTCTAATAAGGTGTTATACCATGTCGTCAGCATTAGATTTTTCTTGCTCGTCATTTCTTTAAAAATGATGTCAAGATTTTTGGGACGTGGGCTCCTTAGAATTTTCCCCAGGAATAACAGGCTATTTCTTTCGACCACAGACTTCATTGATTGGAGGCTCATCTCATGTCTAATTACTGCTATGGGAGTAGAGTTGGGAATTCTTAATACTTTACGCCAAAATAAGCCCTCCAATTTTGCCCATAGTGTAGATGGAAGTTGTGGCCTTGCCTCTGCACAGTAAGTTATTGCTGGCATGGCTTTTGCTTTGAAGAATTTTATTATTGGAAGAATTGTGAATTTACCAAATTTTCTTAAAGGATAAGGCTTGTGCTGTGAGTGTCTTTGTCTTGGTGAAGAGATGCCCTTGCATAGTAATTTCTATTTGGCTACGAGAGATTTTCACCCCCAAGTATGTAAAACTTTTCACTGTCTCTAGTTTTTCTGAGTTTGCAAACCAATGTGATCTTTTGGTTGGTTTCATAGATTTTTCCATGATCATTATCTTGGTTTTGGTTGTATTGAGATCCAGGTAATTTTTCTTCAGATAGGTTGAAAGGCTATCTATTTGCCGCTGTAGGCCTATGGCCGTTTGGTCCAGCAGAAGGATGACATCAGCGTAGAGCAATCGCGTGACCTTCAAGTCTCCTATTTTGGGTGGGAATGAACTAGTATCATTTTCTGCGTGCACGATATCAGCCATGTACGTCTCGTGTAGAGCTGGGGCCAAGGGGCAGCCTTGCTTGACCCCCCTTGCTGTCTTTATGGTTTTTGACAACAGTCCCGCTTCGTTCAATCGCACTCGGATTGAGGTGTCACTATACAGGTCTTTAACACGGTCTAAAAGCAACAGTGGACTTTTTTCTAGTTTTTCCCACAATTTCTCCCTGTTTACGCGATTGAATGCTTAGACAAAGTCAATCGATGCTATGAATATTGTCGGATGGCCCTCAGAGACTCTCGCCTTCAAAATGCTGATCATCATAATATTGACAGAGGTGCCTAGGTTCTTTTCAAAGGCAGATTGTAACGGATCTGTTGTTTTTGCTTCTTTATGCCAATCCCGGAATTCTTCCAAAATCAGAGATCCGAAAAGCTTCCTCAGCACATCCAATAGCGCTATGGGTCTATAGTTTTTCTGATCATCCCTAAATCCTTTCTTTGATTTTTGTTATGGGGCAAAAGTATATGGGCTTCTTGCAGGTGGTCATTTCTTTCCCTTTTCCGTGCTGCTTAAATGCGGTTAGTTGGGGTTGTGCAATGTATCACAACAGTCACTGAGATACAAGCCATAAAACAAGGGGCTTGTATCACACTGCTTAACCAAAGTGTGTGATCCTCTGCAAATAATGTAATCTCACTGCACATTGCCTAAACACATTGTGAGTTCTCAAAGCCTGCAATATTGTATGCATAACAACACCACTTTCAGAACAGGTCAAAATCAGTTTGGGATTGATGAAAGTCTTTTAGTGATGGGTTTCAAGTGTTTTAAAAGATAGAGTGGCCGTGCCCAACGGTGCTCCGGTAGTGTTCTAAAATGGACAGTAGACACAGTTAAAGGACGTACCCAATGGCCATGCCCTAGGGTCATGGCTAGTGGTCTGATAGCATTCTAAAGTATACAATGGGCATGGCCGTATGCAATGGCAACTGGACATGGGCGGAAAAAGCTATGGAATAACAAACCCCTTGACATTCAAGGAGACAACCTTAGTTGCAGGGACATTAAGGTGAGCAAAACATTTTAAAACGAAAAACTTGAAATTCAAGGAAAGACTTTAGTTGCATGAAAGTTAAGGTGAGAACTTACCACAACAAAACCCCTGAAATTCAGCTGAAGCCACCGTAATGTTTCACCCACTGTTGCGCATCCTATGACCACAATGATAACATCACGGATCACATCATTAATTACATGTTGTATGAGAGCACTGAAGGCATCACAAATCCCATCACTGATGACATCACTGGTGACAACACTAATTACATCATATTACATTAATAATGGCATTAGACATAGCCTCATTAGTAAGTTAGCTCAGAACATCTTCGATTATCTTAATTACAATTTAGGCCATGAATTTGACTGTGGTAAAGGCTGTGGTCACTGGCCATCACCAAACACCATAGCTAATGGTTAGTTAGTGTTGTAAAATACCAATGTACATGGTTAAAAGCCATGCCCAGTGGCCTGTTTTAAAATATATATATATATACAGTGGGCAAGGTTGAAAGCTATAGTCAGTGGCCATGGCTAATGGCCATAGATAGTGCCCATTAATATGCTAGAATATACATTTGCACACACAAAGGCTGTGGCCCTGGCTAGTATTGTGCTGCAGGCCATGACTAGTGGCTGGTTACTGTATATAATATAATTTGGGCACAGCCAAAGACCATAGATAGGGGCTGGTTAGTGTTTTATAATACACAGTGGGCACGTACGTTGATCATACCTTATGGCAGGTTAGTATTTTAAAATATGCATTGGGCATGGCCAAAAGATGTACACATTGCTTGTGATAAAAGTCTATGGCTAGTGGCCCATTTATGAGTTACAATATATAGTTTAGAAAATCAAACGCTGTGGGCACTGGCTAGGATTGTGTCAAAGCCCATGGCTTGTGGCTGCTTATGTACAGTGGACAGAGCTGAAGGTTGTAGTCACTGATGAAGGACAAAGTCTATAGTGTGTGGCCTGTTAGTGTTTTAAAATATACAGTGCACATGGTTGAAGGTTGTGGCCAGTGTCCATGACTTAAGACCATGATTAGTTCCCATTAATGTATTAAAATATATTTAACCATGCACACTGACCATGGCTGAAGGCCATGTTCAGTGCCGGATACTGTTCTAATGTAATTAGTGATGTCATCTGTGATGTCATCATTGTAGTCATATGCTGCGCTACAGGCTGTGCGAAGTTAAGGCGGCTTTAGCAGAATTTCAGGGGTTTTGTTGCGTTAATTCTCACCTTAATGCAACTAAAGTGTTTTCCTTGAATTTCAAGGGTTTTGTTATTCCATAGTTGTTTTCAACAACAATTGCCATGTCTCTTAGCTATGGCCAATAACCATGGCCTTTGGCAATGCCTACTTTATATTTTAGAACACTATCACACCACTAGCCATAGTAATGTGTTATTTTATACAAACAAAGGTATGTTCACCACAATGGCTTACATTATTTGTTTCATGGATCTCTCATCTTCTCTTTTCCGTCACTTTTTCATTTACATTCCCCCTCAAATAAATATTTTAACAAAAAACATTGCTTTTATAGTTATTTAACTTATAAATATGTATAGTTATATTTATGATTCATGAATAGAAACTCATTAAAGTGTTACAGTAACTTTGCACAAACAATAGACTCAAAAATATTTTCTTCATACCTGCCGCTACGACATTCTGCCTTCACCGCTACTGCATGAGCTGTTATTGTACCCACAGCTATCACAAAGGCCGTGATCGGGTTGGATGTAGGCACGGTTATCATGACAGTCGTTGCCGCTATTAAACATGTGTGTGGTTCGACCAATCCCATCACTATGCACGTAGACGCAGCTATACATTTTTTTCTTTTTAAATGGATATATGTATTTAGTACCTTATATGTTTTATTTTGAGATATGTACAAATTGCAAAACAATACAGAAATATGAATACCTTATTTCTTTATGAATGTCTCTTCTGCTCCGTTGAATCATTATCATCATCATCATCATTTAACTTTATTCGGCCTTGAGGCCATCAAAGTACATACATACATCATTTCCACACAAATCAATTACAATATGGGTCACAGAGGCTGATTAGTCCCTGTAACATGAGGTAATAGTAGCCTTAGTGACATTCCCCAGGCCAGTCCAATGACTGCTGCATTCAGTGGGGGTGGCTTACAGCTTTATATGGGTCATGGATGATGATCTCGCATCCATGGGTGGATCCCACAAATCATTTCCCCAATGGGACTAGGTTAGCTTCAGAGAGTGTTGAAAATGGGGACCTAGTGCCCAAGGAAGGGAGTACCCAATGACAATCAAAATTCCTGTTGTTGGACGCCATCGAGTGCCAATTTCAAAACCAACAGCCAATCTTGGATCCATTAGTTCTATATGGATGCTATCATGGGTACTTTGCGTGTTAGGTGTTAGTCTTTTGCAGCATAACATTTCTTTCTGGATCAGAAAACAGCAGCCAGTGTATACACTTGTTTATAAGGGATTCTCTTGATTCAAGCTTGTCACTGCAGCATGTGGGGACCCTGTTCATATATACCACTCCCATTCTTCGCAACCCCCCCCCCCGCCATGGCTCCATGCTCCATCTCCTGATGTTGGATGCTTTGCACATTTGGGGCCTGTACTTTGGATTCAGTACAACTTGGCAGGGCAGTGGTCACTCCATATCCTGCAACATCAACTCCCCCCTTAACTTGCCCCCCCGCAGGGTATTCTGGTCCCTTTATTCAACGTCCCTCTGGTCACCCCACCATGAAATTTGTGCAGATTTGATCTGGTGGTGATTGAATGAAGGACTGATACCAGTGTCATTTTGCCCATGTTACTCCGTTGCAGGCACCACATCACTAAATACTATAAGGCCTCTCATGACATGCTGGTTCACATATATTTCTGATGTGCTGCAGAAATTCTTTACTGCTGGGTCTGCACCCCTTGTGTCGGTATCATTGCTTTGCTAGTAGTCCCCTGGGGTGCCGTTGTCAATACCTTCACCCTTATCTAGAATCATAATAGAAGTTTCTTTAAGGCTACCAGGTCAGTGAGAACCAAGGAGCAATGGAAACCCCTTAAAGGCTCCCCAAGAACACAGACTGAGATTTGGAATGGAGTGGTGGTAGAGGATGTTCCAGGGGAAGCTGTTCCAGAGTTGTTAACACCCAATGGGTGCCCCTTCCCAGTATGTGAGTCTCACACTGCAGTTGCATGGCAAGCATTGTGTTTTAATACTGTTAGGGGAAGAATCCTTTGCGCCTGTTACCTGTATACATCTTTTGGGGTGGTCAGATGTTACATTCATAAGAGAGGCAGTACAGATTGCCTGTGTATTGCAAGGTGTAAAAATGTAAATTGCGACAGGAACAGGGATGCAGTTATGCTTCACTTGGGGCTCATTCAGAGGAGTCTCGACATAGCTCTTCGGAGACCATGACATGGAGTTGGAAGTGGGGTGAGAAAGGGTCAAGTGTATCAATAGATGAGAGCAGTTGAATCATAGGGCCCCAGGGGAGCTTTAGCCCTGGCAGACCCCCCGCTACTTCACTGAACTAGGGGAAGGGAGTCTTTTACCGGTGGACTGACTACTTGCGGGGCCAAGCAAGCATTCCCAACACGGGACAATACTTCGCCATGGACTTTCCAATTACCTATGTTGTACTGTTCAAGATTGCCCTCTATAGTGTGGTCATCTACATTTTCCCCCATAGTTGATGAGGCACTTCCCAGGAATGTACTGATTTCATTAATCAGGTTGTAAGTGCTGCCTGTTATAATGACAGAGCTATGGGTTTTGGTCTTATTGCCTTGAAGAGTTCAGTCTGTGGTAGGCGGGTCCATTAATCTCTGCTTTACGGAAAGGATTTTCCTCCTGGTTGTACGGAAGGCAGGCAGGCTTCCTGTTAGCACGGGTGTGGATGAGAGTGGAGCAGTAACAATGTCCGTGGCTACAGCTATCATCGACATGTCAATGCAAGCAGACACAATTAAAAGTCGAAAAAGAGAGAATGACAAAGTCCACATATGAGGTGAAAGTGGCAGAGAAGCAAATAGCAGTTCCATTGCACCCCCACCCTGCTTCTTTGCACTCCTCATCTGGGCTCAGTGACTCGGTACCTTGAGGGAATTTCTCTTTCTAGTTGTCCTTCAGAGGGCAGGAAGTTACATCAGGTGGGTGGCCCCTTTGCTCATTTAACACTCCTCCGGAGCAAAACACCTCACTCACTTTACACCCCGGGCATGCTTTGCCCCTGGCAAGGATTGCAGCTAATGATCAAGGAAGGGGGCGTGGTCTGGGTCCTGGTACTCGGGATTATGGAGTCCCACCTGGGCCAAGAAGAAGGGAGAACTGCGCTGGCCACCGTGCTCCCTTTGCTCCCGACACACTCCGGCCCTGGCGGGAAATGCAGCTGAAGATGAATGAAGGAAAGGGGTGAGGCCTGGATTCCAGTCCCCGGGAGTATGGAAGCCCTCCTGGCCAAGTAAAAGGGAGAACTGCTGCCAGCCACCCTGCACCCTTTCCACCCAGCAAATCAGTTTTACATCTGTAAAAGACAATGCAATTCTTTACATAACAGAAAAGAAATAAAAGGCTAGTAAACATTAATTTTCTACATAATAGTACTATTTGAATACTGAATTAATTCCTAGTACTCAACCGATTAAGGTTGTACATATAATCATTATGTAGAGGAAAAGAACATCTCATTGGAGAGAACAAAATATCTACTTACTTATCTAAAATATCTAAAAATAGATACATATTTGCAAACAAGTATTTTACTTTGTGGGTACAACGCCAACACCTACACTAAGCACTTAAGTAACTACACATCTAGAAATGATCTGAAGCTTGTTCTCTGTCAAGGTTGAGTCTTAGTATTAGTCTGCAGTTTAGACATAGACTTAATACCTTTTCCAAGCCAGCTGTGTTTCATATACATTTGTGCAACATATTAAGACTTGCAACTGCTTGTTAACACATAGGGAGTGTCATGCCACACGCTTCTACTTTTTCTGTGCAACTGATGTGGACTATGACTTGTTTTTCCTTTATGAGCACTGTGTCACTAAATTGACACAGTTTTCACATGCTGTAATTAAACACACACATTGTGATTTTGATCTCTTAAATGTTGCATTACATCATGGCCTGAGGTTTTTTGTCCCCACAGTTAATCTAACAATCTACATGTTAAAGATCATTTTACATGTACAGTAAATACAACAATGTATATGTTGTTTAGAATGTAAGCATATGTTGGATTACAGTACTAATACATATATTGAACTAGTAATTTCTAGCAAAACTAATGCCATACTTTAGAGTTTCTTATGCTGCTGAGGGTGGTACAGCTTTCTTTGTTTGAAACCTAATGTATTGAATATTGGTTAGTATTTTACTGGTGTTAAATGTAGAACATCTGTGATCGAAATTATGAATGTTTTCCTGCGAACAGTTCTTCATATCCAGTCTCAATGACTTCTTGTATTCTTAGGTGATTTCAAACAAACATTAGGTTCGAAACCACGCTTAATTCCTCTACTAAAAGGGCTTTCATGTAATATTTAAATATGCTTATTAGCTCAAAATTATGTAATTAAGATAATGAGGCAAAATAATGAGGCAAAATAATATTCAGCATAATTGGGTTATATAAACATCACTCAAAAAATGACATTGGACATCATAACAAGTTTGCTAATCGGGAAAAAAGTGCTGGTAACAACGTTTACTGGCAACTTTTCCGGACTGGCAAACTACAACTCTGCCGCTAGGGACTGTGAACTACTGGCAGGCCTGACCTGCCAGTATTTCTGGTCCCTATCAGCAGACTTTTCAGAGAAGCACCTGTACTGTTACTAACGGTGCTGGTGCTTCATGGTTCCCATTTCCTAAGTAACCCAAGGTAAGCAAGACGTGGACCCTTTTCTAACTGTGCCTTACAATGGCTCAACTTCACCTCACTGAGCAGGACCAACAAGGCTGAAACACGTGTCTGGGGTTACTGGTGGTACTGTTGTTCAGAGTAGAATTGCCTAGTATTTTGGTGCTGGACTGCCCTTGTAGGTGGGACAAAGACTGATATGCAAATGGTTAATTCTCCTCTGTGAAGGGTGTGTTTAGCTAAAACGTGGTTGTAGACCCTCCTGAGTGGAAGCAAATTCCATAGAACACAGTATTTGACCCATGTTCATTCTCAGTATAGGGGCTCCCACACTCTTGTTTAAATTACAAATGCTTGTTAGTGATAAAGTTTTTAGAAACGTCCAAATTTAGATAGAAGACATGTCAACTAAAGACTTAAATGGAACAAAACACATTTCCATACATTAGGATAATACCAAACATGTATCAACATGGTTAGTATGTGTAAAAAAAAACAGCTTTTTATGAAAAGAGAAACTAGAACTTCTTTAGGTGTTAGACAGAGGAATACAAAAAGTCATTAAAAAAGGTTCAACTCTTGAATCTTTGCAAAGCTTTTGAGAAGTGTGAAATAGAAATGTATACATGCCTTTTTTGCAAAAGAAAAAATAGAAAGAATAATCAGAAATGCTTCCAAAATGAAAATAAAATTGTTTATTTTTTGTGTTGAACAAACTTAAGAAGTTAAATAGGCATTGAAAAAAAGAGTCATTATTACCCTAAATGTATATATGTTTAGAAAATAAATGATGTTTAAAATTTTACATTTGCTTGAAAACATGTACATAGATGTATATGTTTGTCTGTGTGTCTTTTGTAGGTGATTATCATGTTAAAATAAAAATAAAATGCATAGTATACAAATCAAAATAAATCTTTAAATAGTATCCAATTTTTTTATGCATTGGATTCTGTGTATGTCATAGATGATGGCATTAGTGATGTCATCAGTGATGTCACCTGTGATATCATCATTGTGGTTATAGGCTGGACAACAGAGAGCACGCTCTTAAGGTGGCTCTAGCTTTCTTACAGGTTTTTTTACTGCGATAAATTCTCACCCTAAAGTTCCTGCAACTAAAGTGTTTTCCTAGAAATTCAAAGGTTTTGTTACAAAATATTGCTGACCGTCACTTCCCTGTAACTAAAGCTTTTTGCTTGAATTTCGAAAATGTTATTTCATGCATAATTGACATTAATAATACTGGCAATTGAGCAAATGAAAACAATATATCTTGTGTAGAAATTAAAATAAAAATAAATTATGCAACCACATTCCCCTAAATAAACCTGTTCTTAAAAAACTGTTTGCTTATTTAGTTACATTTTTAAAGTGTTTACATTTATATGTACTGTTGATAAATAGAAAGTTATTAAAGTGTTACAATAACTGTGCACAAAGACTATACTCAATTTCCTAAAAAATAGTTTTACAAGACTTCTACCCACATATATATGCACATGTATTATTATTTTTAAATGGTTTTATTGCCGTGGCTACCAAGGATGCATGCGTGGCTAAATGTGGCATTGACTTGGGGTTCTACCGGCGGCTTCCACAGTAGATAACCGTAGCTAGAATGAAATACATAAAGATATTTTTTTTAACACAAACTGTATTGAAATTATCAATTGAAGGTCTTTGATCCATATATGTGTTTTTATTGTCTATTTTTGTAACTGAAAAGTTGTGGCATTATTGCTATGCTGATCTTGGTCCATGTGCTTTAACCTTATGTTTCACATGAGCCTTCCTATAGGATTCATCCACTTCATCCCAATGAACACGGACAAGATGTTGAATTAACATTGATGTCCCCAAGCTTTGCAACGGCTTGTGTTAAGATCCTCGCTGGAAAACCTTACCACATAAATTAAACAAGACCTCCTTGAACTCCTTTTTGCTGTGTTGGTCCTTTACGTGGAAATATTTTCAACTGTCAGCTATATTTTTTTGTGCACATTGCTTCTTCCGTGGCAGTAAAGTTGAAGCCAGCCAAACCACCTCATCATCACTGCTGGTCATAGTCATTTTGAAATGCAGGACCATGGAGGAAAAATAAAAATGGTAAAAATACACAACACAAAAAGGACTCTACCACTTATTGTCAAAACATTAAAACAACAATATAACACGCTTAAATAACAAAATCTGACAAACTACAAAGCACAAGACAAAGGACAAAAGTACAGGAAGAAGAAAGGAACAAAGGGAATTGATTAATCAAGGTACAGTTTTTAAAAGTTCCTGAAGGCTCACCATGAAGTTTATCTACCAAGAGACGAAAATCAATGAAAGAAAACATGAAAAAGATGATTGGGAGATGGGTATAATGGAGGGTACGCAATGTAGGCAACTGGAATGTGTTTTCCATACGTGCAGGTATGCTCAAACGCAATGTTGCAATTGCAGCTAAATTATTGACCACTCATACCGCCCAATGAGGAGTTGTGCCTGCACGTGTCAGTAGTCGCATCAATGGAAGGCCCAATCACTTTGAAGGCTACATTGATGCGGCTACGCACCTGTTTTTAACAGCCAATCAGATTATGGGCTCTTTTACCTTTCTAGCCGCGTCAACGAATGAGCCAATGACACACTCAACAATGACCGTGCCGTTTGGCAATATCCGTGCCTGCAAAATGACCCAATAGGATGTCGAGCTCCTTCAATGTGGCCACGCATCTGCGTGCCTGATATGCCAGCTAATTATATCATGTGCAGTGGCTCTGAACCTACACATGATTCCTATCTGCATCAACGAATGGTCCAATCACAATTTGCATTGTATTGAAGAGGCCACGACCACGCAGTATAAGGACATCCGTGCATGTGAAAGTGTCCAATCAGGTCACGCTGCAGTGTGCAGTTTCAAATAATCACCCCACCCACAAAAAAATAAGTTTACATTGATCATTGCTATCAGTACTTGTTAGTGAAAGTTAATCCAAGTAACTGCAAGAACATTTAATCCTCTAATTCTTTTTTCTTTTTACCCGCTTTTCACCTAATCCTATTTTTCCTTTTTGTCTGATTTGTTCAGTTTGTCTATTTGTTGTTTTACTTTTTTTCTTTTTTTTTACAAAACGTTTATATTTTTTGGGCATTTGTCTTTTTAGTGTTGGAATTTTTCTTGTTTTACATCTTCCTCCCCAGCTGGACATTCAAACATGTCCAACCATGATAACAGCAGCACCAATGACAATGTCACCTGTGGTCCCAATCGACTGATTGAAAGCAACCAGGAAGAAAGCAACTGAAATGAAGACCACTGCAGACATTGGCGATACTTCAAAGTGAAAGAACACTGTTCTAAAAAAGAGGTAGGGGCTGTTACGCTCACCTGACTCCCACAGAGGCGCTGGCCTGGTTCGCGCTGCTGTGACCTCTTCTAAGGTGATGCACAGGGTTCGGAAGACGGACTGGACCGGGCCCCAAATCTGGCTTGTCTGGCTCGCAGAAGTATCCTTCTGTAGGCGAAAATAGGGGATTAACTGTCTGCGGGGTAATGCAATCAGACTCCCACTTTCCCCTCTCACCCTCCTCGAAACCCTTCTGTGATTCCTCGTAGCGTCTCATTTTAGGGTCTGGAAGGACGAGCTCTCCATCCTGCTTCTGATGCAGGGGCGCGTTGGTATCCAGTTACTTCACTGGATTTTTCGGATTGGTTTCCAGGTAAGTTTTTTGATAAATAAGAGGTTCCCCTTGTGTCCATGCATTAATGTACTAATGCTAGTGTCTTTTTCCCCATAGGGGCCGGGGTACGGAATGCCGGGGAACAGGCACCGACCCGAGATGAGAGGTGAAATCCTTGTAGAAATCAGGTAAGTCTTTAATGAGCGTTTTTTGGTAATATCTTTTCATTCGCTCATTAACGCTGATGTCTCTTTTTCCCCTTAGGGGCCGGGGTCCGGAAATGCCAGGATGCGGCGCGGACCCGAAATGAAGAGGGAATGAATCAACAGGTAAGTCTTAACATGGAGATTTAGCTTTCCTTATTCCCTTCTCTCTCTCACCTTTTGTTCTGGTCTTTTTCTCCCTAGGCGCTGGGGCGTGACTGCGAATCCGGATGATCGCTGCTGAACATGGAGGCGCCCTGTAAAGGTGAGTGGAATGCGGCGCTGCAGCGATCGACGCGATGAGCTTTTAAATAAAAGTCTTCCTTTTCAGGATTGTCGGCGAGATGTCTCCGGGATGCGGATTTAGCAGGTAAGGACTTTTCCTTCTTCTGTTCTCTTCTTCTCTTCCTTGGCAGGTGATCCAGGATGCTGGCAGGCGTGGCTGAAGTCAGCATGCAGGAGCAGACACGGTGAGCGTCCAGCTGCTAGATGCAGAACAACGCGAAGCACGTGTGGCTGTTCGGGTGGGGTTTAAATAGCCTTGGAAGAAGTTCCAGGTATGTATCCATCCCCGACCACGCCTGGATGGTAAATTAGTCCCACAGGTAAAGTAGTTCCTTTCAGGCCTCAAGGAGGCCGGGATCCTGCAGCATGGTCTGCATCAGGTAAGTGCACCCAAGCACTCCTATGGCGCCAGGACTGTTGCCTTTCATGAGCCTGGCGCCATAGGGCCCCTATATGGGGTTGCTGGGTCCTTCCTTGGGGACTGGATGTCCGCTTTCGGGGACGCAGGGCTTGAACCGGTTCCCCGGGAGTGGGCATCATGACAGGGGCGTAGTATGCACATTGTGCAAGAGAACACTAAGATGTGGCCCCTTTTAATGTTCCATCCCAAAGCATGGACACATCAATCATGATAAATCATCTGGTGCGAGTCCAAATCTCACAAGCACCACAAAAGAAATGCAGGGGGCTCATGCATTACATACACAGAAATCAGCAGCATCTCCAGCACCTTCATCCACCAGTGAATGAAGCCTCAAACTTCTGCAGCAGTGTCAACTGCACTTGCTGCAATTTTACTGGCTCCCGATATCTCAGTGATGAGAGTCCTGTGTGATCAATGCTACAAATGGTAGCGAAGGGAGGTGCCAAAACTAAGGATTGGGGAAGTTAATATCTCAACACCAGATTAACTGTCATCCTTATTTTATTTTCAATTGTTAATTTCCCCCCTTTAAAAAAAAAAATAAAAACAAAGAAAATAGCAAACAAAAAGTTCCTTTTCATTTGAATTCCCTTTGCTATATGTTTCAACCATATGTGTTTTCCTCCCTTGTTTCACCCCCCCTTTTCTTACCCAAAAACAGCCCTTTCTGAGGGCCACCCTTTAAGTTACAAAAACACATACTGCAAAAATATATTACAATATCTATTGTAATTTATTATTTTATGCAGTTTGAGTGTCTAAAATCCCCCAAAATGTTTGCTTGTAACCACAGTTACAATGTTAACATGAGGGCATGTAGCCGCGGATAGTCATTGCTCGCCTTAGCCGAGCCTGAATAAACCTGATTATCATTGGGTAATGCTGTAGCCGCGGGTATCAATACAAACAGTTTAAAAAATATAGACATCTGTGTGCATATATATATCATATTTATCAAATATCTTACCTAATATCTCCTTTCTTGTATATTGTAACTTTGAAACAGAATGAAATGTATTTCTTAATAAAATAAAAACAGAAATATTAACTACTAAGAGAATACTCAATGTTTCCTAGTACACAACCAATCCAAGTTTGTATTCATTAATAATGCTACAGAGGAAACAATCTTCTTGCTGGAGAAAAAAAAAACTTGTTTCACTTTCTACAAGTATATCTATATAACAGGTGAAATAAAAATGTTAATTGTATAAAATAAACATTGGCCCTCATTAGGACCTTGGCGGAGGACGATGGCGCTATTTGCACCATGGTCCATGGCGCTAAGCTGCCAACTCCGCCATGGGGGTTGGCGGACTTACCGCCCCATTCCGAGGTTGGCGGGGCGGTAAGTCCCCAATCCCCATTTACCCTTCCCCATTCCCATTTCTGGCCCCATAGGGCATAATGGGAGTGGGGAAGGCGTTAATTACGCCACCGTAAATTACGGTGGCGTAATTAACAACAAGGTCCCTTAGCGCCATGGATTTTAACGCCTGCTAAAAGCAGGCGTTAAAATCACCATGGCGCTAGGGGAACTCGTACTCAGGCGGTAAGGTGCGCCATGGTTTACGCCGGCGTAAACCCCTTACCGCCTGGGTCCTAATGAGGCCCATTGTGTCGAAAAAAAAACTTAGAAGAATAACACTTTTAAAGAGAAGGGATATCTACAGTGTAGTATAGAAAAATAAATGCTGCATGATTACATCAACTACACAGACCATTTCGGTAACTACAAACTTAGTTTTGCATTAGCAAATTCTAAATACAATTGCCCACAAGGCCATTTAATATTAAATGATGACAAATGTGCAGATTCATTCATGCAACCTTAACCCGGAAACCTTGACATATAACCAAACTATGTCTTCAGTTTGCAAATAAATGTATGAAGACATGCCAACATTGTCACATTATTTTGAACATAACTCTTTTTTATATGGATAGGTAGAAAGGTTGGGTATGTGGCTTGTCACTCTGTGCCCCCTAATTGAAATAGTGTTTCTTACTTGCTACCTGTCACTCTTAACGGGTGCTTTAAGATAACAAAATGTTTTGAAGATACGCCCTGAGCAAATCACAAGGCAGTCCACAAATATTTGCTTGTAAAGATTTAACTTGTGCAGCAAAACGTCACTAGGTTTCTTGTGCTGTATTCGAGGCACACATTAATATGATTCTTCTACACAAAAGGATCAAGGGAACTATCCCTAATATAACAAAGCCTCAATAATAATATGAACAAGTTCATTACCTCATGTGATCGTACAGCCCTGGTTTGATAAAGGAACAAGCACAGCCAAAATATGTGTCACAAAAAAGTGCATTCTTTTGTATCAGCCATTAGTCTGACAATAAAAGGCATAACTTTTCTTTGCTAACCTTAAAGTTGAAACAAGAAACCTAGTGATTTTTTGTTGCATAAAATAAATCTTAAAACCAGCACATCTTTGGGGACTGCCTGACACACTGCTGAGGGTGTATCTTCAAAACATAGGGTCTGATTCATGGAACCATTTTATAATGGTGCAATCCCATAGGAACATGTTCTGTGAATCAGGCCCATAATATTTACATATACAATTATTACAAATAGAAGGTAGACAATAAAATATTTTGTGAGTGTAAACAAATTAACACTTAGCAAAAGCTAAGAACCTAACAAATGTAATTTCCATACTTCTTGTAAAATCTGTGTGCGTTCTTTGTTTAGCCCCATACACACATGAGAAGTTAATGACATTTCAAAATGTACACATATTTAAAAAAATTTAAAACTGGGAATTGCTACTTAGACTTCTATTAACACACATAGTTCTGTGCGGTGTGGAATGCTTTTTTAATATTTTAAAATATAAAAATTATGCATACATTGCCATTACAACACTTGTTTTTTTCATATGGTGTGTGTCCTTTCTTGGCCACCTACACACTTAAGAAGGTAATGACATTGTTGTATGAACAACTATAAAAAAGCTTCCATGGTATAATTACTCAATTCCTTGTACAACTTTTCTGAAAACTTCCACATTACAAATAGAACATCTTTAATACTTCCTATCATTGTTATATTATCCTTAGATTGCAGCATTTTGAAAACTGGTTGACCTTTCACAGGAGTGAATTGTAACAAGTCTCCAAAAACAAATACAGGTTTACTTCCCAACAAAACATTGTAGTCAGTCTTCAAAACCTCTTGCATTCACAAATGAATGAAAGCATACATCAAGCTAGACACCATGCTCACTTCATCTACAATAAAGGTATTTCATTTTATAAGAACTTTTCCTACTTATTATGCTGCACGTGATACACCTTTTCAATACTCCAGTTTGTTGTCATGCTCCACTGGTAGCATCAAGAGCCTTATTGCATGAACTAATAAAGATTTACCTGTTCCTGCTTGTCCACTAACATACGAAAATACAGAAGAACATTCACGCGCTTGTCATTCTGTAAACCATTTAAGAACATTGGTACTTTGAAACAAAACGTCTTGATGTATAAGTGCCTTGCAAATGCACAACAAATAAATACATAAAAACCTATCTTTGATTTAATAATACACTAATTGTTACTCTATATTAAGTTTACTAAATATGTCATCATAATTTACATCTGCAATTTTAGTTTGTTGCATTGCACTTTCTACTTCTTCCATGGCAAGCTCAATTTTAGATTGAATAATTGGCTCACCAAGCACATTTTGACTTCCTGCTGAAGAATCTTGACTTCCCTCAGGAGTCTCTTTTGCCAATTCAGCTGCCAAAAGTTCTACTTGATGAAGTTCTTTCTCCAATAATTCACATCTCGACGTTCCTTATGGTCCTTTCTGTGAGGTAGGAAGAGTATTCAGACTTTACATCGCCCCGGGAAACACCTTGCCAACCTTTCCATGGGCGTTTCAGAATCTTCCAGCGTGGAATTGGCCATCCCAAGATGGCTGTCATGTACCCTGTGCTTGAGAAGGAGGAAGCTTTTCATTACAAACAAATACTGGAATAGAACACCGGCTTTATGCGTTGCAAATTTGTTGCTATGTATACGCTGGTTTAGAGGGACTTTTTTGAATGTCACATTTTCGAATGCCTTTTTCTCGACACAAATATGCTGGAAAAAAAAAATGTCAAATGTTTTTTTTATTTTATTTTTTTATTTGTGGGGGTCTCCCCAACCCCCTGTTTTTTTATTTACAATTTCTTTTTACTAACTAAACCGAAGAAAAACCATATATAATAAAAAATCAACACATTCAGAATTTTTTTTTTGGCAATTTTTTTTGTTGACAAAATGGCATTCGAAAATATGCATTTGACAATTTTACTGGATACCGTAAAGATTTGTATACGCTAGTTCGCTGCACGTTCTACTTTCTACTTGCCGATTCCTCTGAGCTCTCCCTCCTTCTGATTCTTCTGTTGCTGCCTTATCCCACTTTACTCTGTTTTACCTGTAGCACATCTGCCTTAAGTTCCTTACTATGCATTCCTCTTGCTGTCCTTGGATTCTGCTTCCAGTCCTTCATTCTTCTGCTTGGAGTCCTGCTACTACTGCTGTCTGCCATATACCAGAATCACTTACAGCTGTAACATTGTCTGGCACAGAAGAGTTTCTTTTTTACCTTGGAAGGGGACTGGCCTTTCTGCCATCCTGCATGACCAGACAGAAAGGACCATCCATATTGGCATGATACAAACAGTGAGACCACCAGCAAACAACAGGTGAGCACAAAGTCTAAACATAACTCCAAGTACTGCTTGGGATATATAATGAAGCTTTTTTATTTAGCAAAACATGGTTCTTTAAAAGTTTCAAAACGTCCAAGCAAATCACTTACTGCATGCCATGGGAAGAACAACTGCAAAAGAAAGAAATGAAATAATGTATTTTTCTCTGCACTTTGGCAAGATAGTTTCATCTGGTTAATGTGACTTGCCTTCTCATTTCTCACTAGACAACTGGTACAGCCATGTACTTTACACCATCCTCTGTCACTGTTTGCTTCAATATTACTCATATGACTAGTGTTCTGCTACTTCATATTAACAAAGATCTTCCAACTCCGCAGATCGTTTTGCATAATATATATCAATCAAGCTAGTTTTCCGAATATCTGTAATAAGAGATACTGTTTCAGCGAACTGCTGAATTTCACTCAGACTTCAGTACCCTATTTCTAGTATTAGCTGGGCCAAGACCTAACCAACATACATTCATGCTATGTCCATACAGAGGCAATCTAGTTAGCCGATGTGCAGCTTCATAGCTACCTCACTCTCTATGTGAGAGCATCCTCAGACTAAACCTTAGAAGTTTCTGATTAAGACCTTTATCAGCTGATAAAACTTGTAATACCTCATCTGAATTGCTCTTCTCAGATGTTGTCATGTATGCTGTAACTTAACGAGTAACAGCTGTTGTATCATCAACAAAATACTGTACATCAGTATTTACATTCCAATGCTGAGCAATTACAGGATTGTAATCATTAATGAATTGGCATTCCTTATCACTTTTCAAATGATAGGCATTTCTTGGTGATTTAGCAGTCAAATGGTTTTACACAGATGACATCAAACTATTCACTCGACCAACTGGTGTCATAGGCATTGGAAAGCCAATTCTGCACTGCATGTACTATTTCTCTTTTCTTTTGTATTCTCTCTGATGGTACTTTCCATATGAGTGCATTTGAAATCTTTCACCTTGTTCCATAGACCATCATTCACATGCTGAGCAGGAATGGAACAAGTACCATCTTTTTCTATTAACTCCATCACACAACCATCACTTTCTTTCCCAAACAGAGGAAAATCTTTAATCCACAACAGCATATGTATATGTGGAGCCCCAGGTGCCTTTTACTCTTTCCTCCAAAAGAAATGCTCCATAGTGCCTAGTGGCCATTTTCTTTATTACATATAAAGTGTAACATGGCTAAAAATCTGTGATGATATAAGCCAGATACATTTACAGATTCCATGGAAGACAATTCTCCTGGTGTCATGTGGTCTTTGTCTTCTTACTGTTGATTACTTTCACAAATCCACTCTGCAAGATCATCCCAACTATACTCAGCACAACTTAATGTTACAAAACAAGCTGGAGGGCTCAAGTTTCCGATCATGCATCTAAACTCGGAGTGTCTCCTGTACCAATATTCCTTGGTTCCTCTCCATGTAGCAAGAATATTGGTAAGTTTACCTTCTAAAACGTCATTTCTTTTCTTTCACGTGTTGCAGCATCTCACATGCAGAAGGATTTTGAAATCTAGTTCCTGTCTGAAGTGTATGAGCAACAGCATAACTTAATGTTGAAAATTCCCTTTCATCATCATCATCATCAAAGTTCATTCGGATAAAAACATTCCATAAACCGACATACAAAACAGCAGTACAACAGTACTGCAGACTGCTGATCACTGCCAGTTTTTAGTAATCGCCCCAAGGCATAAACGATTAAAACAAGCCCATGTCAATGCCCAATGATCTATTGTCTTATAGCTGTGTAGACGGTAGGGTTGGATACCATCTACAGCTAAAACAAGCAGGTGTTTTCTATTTGATTCCACTGTGAGCCCAGATGTTTCCCTATTGGCCACACCAATGGAAGGAAACCTCTGCTTGTATTTATTCCATATTGTGGGAGTTAAAAGGACAGACGGGCACTGCAAACTTTGGGCATTCATTTGTAACAAACACTTAGAGACTAAATTAGCCAGGGTATTTCATGCCAGGAGAAATTCTGGAACAAGGTATAAATAATCAAATGTGTTAGGTTAGCTCTTGGGTTACACCAAAGTGCTAACGAGTGTGAAAGTGCAGCCATGTGACAGGCCTCACCAATATGCGGAATTCCCAGTTGGGTGTGTACGCCAAAATTTGCAGCTGAACTGGGGATGGCGAGTAACATTTTACAAAATGTATGTTCTATTATTTTGATAGGTGTGATCTTCTCAATGCCCCAAAGGGCCGAACCATAGTTAGTTGTGGCCTTGGTCTGTGCTCTATAAACTTCCAGGATCAATTTAATAGGCTGGTATTGGCACATGTTCCTGAAACAAGACAGAACGCCCCCAGAGCCGGTTTCATTTTGGATCAATATTGCTCAACAGACTTCATGTATTGACCCTACCTCCTCCACCAGAGCACACCATCACTGCTGGTTCTTTCGAATTTACTGATAGTTTGAGGTTAAGCATAAAGGCAGTATAGGTGTCTATTAAACATTTCAGAGCAATTGGGGTACCAGTAATCAGAACTGTGTCATCTGCATAGGGAGGGGCGGTTCACCCATCCTTAAATAATTAGCTGATGTCCCGTGCCTTATATAGGCCATTAATATATAAAGCAAACAACACAGGGGCTACCACGCAATCTTGCAGCACTCTGAGGCTACCTCAAAGTAACCCATACATTGACCCTGTTCTCTAAATCTCACACAAGCTTTGCTATCCTCATAAATAATCTGTAATACCTTTACGAGCTCAGCCGGGCACCTCCTGCAGCTGAGCACCCGCCACAGTGTAGCTCTATCCACTCTATCAAATGCTCTGCTCAGATCAATGAATGCCAACTATACTGGTTCACCCCTCAAAAAAATAGAGAATGCTCCCACCAAATACAGATTGAGGGCCATGTCTCACGTCCTCAGACCTGGCCAAAAACCATGTTGAATTTTTGAAAGGACCTCCCTATCAGAGATCCAGTCTTCCAGGTGCTCCAAAAAATCACTTTCATACAACAAGTGAAAATATATTTAACATTGGTATGGAATCAGGAATCTTCTGAAAACATTCTTGTATCACCACATTCTGAAGAAGAGATTGGAACCTTCTGATCATCCAATCTGCCCCCCGTAACAGTTGGAAAAAGCATAGGGAATCAAGAAGTTTCTAACGTCTTTTCCAGACACTGATTGGTGCACTTTTTGTTGTTTTCATTTGATACCATTCTAAACTGTCGCCAATGACTTCACATGAGTGTAGAGGATGAATAGTGTAATGTTCATACAAACTATTCCCTTCATCAACAGATAGAGGTTGGAACTGACCTTCACTGCTTTTGTTTGTTGACTCAACATGAAGCACAGACAAGTCTAGTACAGTCAGACAATAGAAACGCCAATGTGTTTTTCACCTTTCCAATATCTATAAGCTGTTGCCAAATGTTCTTATCTTTAGTTGCAACACCATTTACTAAAACAAACAAAGAATCTCTGCAATGTCACGCTTCACTCCTAGAGTGTTGACATGTCCTTCCAAATTGAGGCAGGTTTGACATCTTTGTTTGCAATCTAACAATACATTGGAAAGGATGGACAGTTTGCAATGCAATCACTTCAAACATGTTCAGTTTTTGAAGCACAAAAGGAATTTCAGGCACTACCATGATGTTCCAGACACGTCTTGGAGGAATACTTGTTTGATCATAAAACCCAACACAGTGTCTACAAACAGAAAGTGTCTCACTTGTGTCAAATCATTCTTCTACAAACAAATGCAAAATAAAGTTATTCCAAACAACTTCTTCTACACTACTTGCACGTGAGACTTATAAAAAATGTTTCAACAAGATACTCAAACAATGTCAGGTCTTTCAGTAGAAGGCAACTTAAACATTGCAATACTTTGTTTATACTGTTTAAAAATCAGATCCTTTCAAAGCATAAGATCATCATTTCCACTTCCTGTTTTAAATCTACGTATACATATTTACATATTTATTATTTGCACTGCAGAAACTAATCTTTCTAATGTTCCAGTCACAAGTGTTTGAGTTAAAAGTGCAAGAGACATACTTGGTGTTTTGCACTCATAGGGCCTCATTACAACCCTGGCGTTGGACCATGGTGCTATTATCACCATGGTCCATGCCGGATTCCGCCATGGTGGATGGCGGATTTACCGCCCCATTCCAAGGTTGGCGGGGCGGTAAATCCCCATTCACCATGGCCCCTTCCCCATTCTCATTTTTGGCCCATATGGCTCAATGGGAATGGGGAAGGCGCTAATTACGGCACTGTAAATTACGGTGCCGTAATTAGCACCAAGGTCCCTTAGCGGGTTGGACTTTAACGCCTGCAAAAAGCAGGCGTTAAAGTGTGAATCGGGTGTTAAGGGTTTAACGGCGCCGCAGCCTTTTACGGCGCCGTTAACCCCTTAACGCCAGGGTTGTAATGAGGCCCATACAGTATGATGTTCAGCCAGAAACCGAATATGATGAAACTGACAATAACATATACTTTTATCAAGACATGCTAGAGATTGACCCAGAAGTCCTGTTTTTTCACAAACTTCACAGTAGCATCTTGATCTGTCTTTGAATATTATTATTTTTGTGCAAAACTTGCAAAAATCCCTTTAAGGCTTTTCAAGAAAACATATTAGTATTGCACAAGCAATTGCACATCCTTACCTCACATCACTTTTTAGGTTGTATTCTAGACTGACCGAAACTTTCCATTTCTGTATTATCAGACCTTAGGATTTCTTATTTTTTTAGCAATCACACCATTGTGGACTACATAGCTACGTCCACTCTCATCAATAGCAAGGCGGCACATTATTTCCTTGAATGTAACTCTCCTCATTAAAACATCTTTCTGTATGAGAAATGTGTTTCCACTCATCACCAAAGAGGTCACAAAAGTTGTCATGTGTAAGTTTCTATGGAACGGTGTAGTCCCCTTAAGTAATTTCTTATGTTTATTCAATACGAAAATCAGCAATTTTTATATGAAAAGCAGTTTTAATTATTACTTCCCTTTTTGCAAAAAACGCTTTACAACATATCTAGATTTTGGTTTCATACTTCTCTATAGATTTGTAAAAATTTGAGAGTTGTACATTTTCCTACATATATCTTTAGTTAGGCTTCCGGTTTTATGGTATTTATTTTTCTGCCATCTGTATTTATCCATATTTACTTTTGGGAATTTTTTTCTGTATTTATCCACATTTATTTTTTGTCATATTAAAAGATAATTCACAACCAAAATTCTTCTCCAATAATTCTAATAAAAAAATGCACACATGCAGTCATGTAAGAAATAAATGCAAGCTCCATTTTTTCAATAACAACTAACAGTTGCTCCGGTGACTGCTGCTACCTTAAGATATATGCCGTCAGCAATTTGAAGAACATTAATGCTATTTTTATACAACTTTTACACTCTCAATTCAGCCAATCTGCAATGTGATTGGCATGTGATGTATTAGTGGCATCATAAAGAACCAGAAAGAAAGACCTGTTTTTCTGCTTTTTCCCTTTTTATATATATCTACCGAGAGACCAAAAGCAGATTGATTTACCTCTTTTACATCTGTACTTATATGTAAAAATCAGTAAGAATGGAAAACTGGAAGCCTTAATCTTTATTCCTCTGTTTCAAATTGATAGCACATTTCTATCTTTTCTTCTAACAATCTTTGTGCTTTTGCTAGCTATTAACAGATTTGATCATTTCTTTCTTTCATCACTTTCACTAATAAACATTCTGGGTTCCATTGATTTGTTCAGTTGGCACATCTCCTATTTGAAATTACAGATTTCTAAAAGTATAATCAATAACATGTATTGTTGTATTATCTACAGTGTTTGTATCTACAGATTTGAGAACAAAACTTTTTGAAATATTATATTGTAAAACTTGACTTCCCTTCCTAATATTCCTCCTTCTGGTGCATTGTTGTTGCTTGCCTGATGGCATTTTAGAAGATAAAATGTGGGATGGTGAAGGTCAGTGATTGTGTTATTTTACATTTTCAATACAAAATATTAAGTGTTGTTTATATTAAATGTATTCACTATATTTAGATGTGTAATTTAGTACAGAGTATAGGTATTACTTGGAAAGTAGGGTTTTCCATATTTTATTTCAGTGTTTTCTGAAGAGGGTTCAAGCAATGGTTCATGTTCTACTATGGTTGGAGGCACCCTTGAACAAGTCAGTTATTATGACTATTTAGGTGTTCGGTTCCTTGAGACAGGATTATGGGCATCCCAGGTAGTAACATCACAGTTAATCCTGAAGAGAAAACACAGGCTGTCTTAGGAAATGTGTTGTGGCACATGGAGAAAGGGCTATAGTACATGCCATTGATATCTATACGATCCAGACAACATCTGCATTCCTGTATGGAGCTGACATTTTGGGTCACACAAACTGTCAGAGCTTGGGGGTAGATGAAACTAAATTTGTAAAGCTGCTGCTTAGACTGCTAAGTAGTTTCCCTAATACTGGTTTGTCGATGGTGCGTGGCCTAGCATCAATCATGGTCACATCTACCTGAAACCAGTACAGTACTGGGCCAAACTCTGGGTGGCTCTAGAGCTTGGGAAGTATTGGGAAGCCTATATCGATCTAGTGAATTATCCTGGTGGTTGCTCCCTTCATTGGGTGGCCCCTGTTAGGTCAATATTAGACATGGTGGGATTGGGATCGTGGCAAAATCCGTAGATCGTGACAGAAAGTTAAAAAAAACAAAACGAATATACTGGCTAAGTGTGATATACAAGAACAACTTATAGGTTTCTGCTTCTCTTTCAAGTCAGGCTGGTTTACAAGTGTGGATATAATCACACCAGCCTATGCAAGTTCCATATTTTGAGAACTTAGATTTGGGGTACTTAAGGTTGTGTCATTTTCATCCAGATGAGAAAATGATTGTTCTGAAGTCTGCCCCATGTGTGGTGCAAATGGCGAGACAGTTACACATTTTCTGATGTTCTTTCCTTTCCTCATTGAGTTGAGAAACCTGTCCTTGATCCCATAGCTGAAGAAGGCTCATGTTAGTAATGTAACTGGAACTGTGAAACTAGGTAAGTCTACGCAATCTGTTAATCATATTTATTTCATTGCAACTTTTATTTATCGTGCATGGCTTCACAGGAAAATGTTAATTTGCAATTGAGTTATTTTTAATGTTTCTTAAACATTTTTAACTGTCTTATTTCCTTTTTTTCTCTATGTACGTTTGCGTATCAATCTTTTTATAAAGGGAATTAAAGTACATCTGTTGGGTGTGTGCTAAAGGCATATTCGTTGAATAAAGCATTGTACAGCAACAACAACTATGGTTATTTGTGAGAGAAATACATTTCCCATATCAAATGTCCTTGCTTTTGTTCTTTGGGTATGACCTAGCAATCCCATAGTTGGTGTATATCTTTCACTCCATGTGTGCATCACTTATCATGAATTCTAAGGCAGTAAAACAAATCATCACTATGATCTATGCAAGTAGCTTGGGATTCATTCAGGCTTAGTATTTTGAAAATGTACTGTAACAAACACAAATGCATCACAAACTGGGACACTCAGTTTCCATCCATTCAAACTCTACTTTGCTCATCTTATTTATATTTCTCTTCAAAGCAGCAGCCTTCTACCACATAGTTATCCAGCCCCGCCTTTCCACAGTCCTCCACCAAATACATAGATGCCACAGAATGTACACACCCCTCCAACCCACTCAATATTGCAAGTCATGCCAGCCTCTCCTCCAACATTAGACCGGCTATCCCATGCCTAGGAGTTACACGTCGGATATGCCTTAGCACAAGAACACTTGCCCATACACCCTCTACTACCAGACCCATACTGGGGACTACCAGGAGACTAAGACTCTATAAACGCACCCACCAGCACCCTCCACCTAACCAGAATGAAAGCAGTTCACCATCCGCTCCACCTACCCCCTAAATACAACACACACCAGAGACTTAAGCCACAGACCTACAAACAAACCACCACAGCACCTGTACATCGGCGCAACTACCAGGATCCCCATTTCAAATCACAGTCTTCTGACATAGTCCACACCGACTTGCCCCTCTCACCCAAGCAGCCCATCTCTCCTCCCAACATGCTCCTTAAAGGTGCACATGCCATCGACACTCACAACCTCATCGAGGAAGATCAACTAGATTTCTTAGTAAAGAACAAAACTAGCCTCCACCCAGCCTCAAGTCCCCTACTGACTCTAGCCATCCCACTTGATTACACCATTCTGAGCACTGACCGTCCAGACACTACGGAAGGAGGATTAGCTGTTATTGCTAAAGCCTCATTGGAGTTCAGAGCATGCAAAACAGTCCTAGTTGACAGATATGAGTTTCTTGCCCTCAAACTCTCCACTGTCCCTAAAGCAACCATTAACATCCTCATAGTCTACAGAACACCCACACCTCCAACCATCCTGACATAGACAGGCCCTTACTTATTACTCTTCTCCTCAAGCCTAACACCAAATTCATCCTACTAAGAAATGTCAACCTGGGCTTTCATGACACTCAAGACCACAAAGACACAGCTTTCCACACTGCATCACAATAAATGCAGTTCACCCAAATTGTTAATGCCATGCTAAAGACAGAATTTTCATGCCAAAGGCAGAATCCTAGATTGGATTCTAACTAAAATATCAAGCTATCCCTTGAAAGTAGTACTGAACTCACTTGGTCAGATCACTTTCTAGTTTGCTTCAATGTATTAATACCAAAAGCCCGAGAGACACCCTCGCCATCACCTATCCCCATTTTGGTGAGAAACACATGTAAGCTCACACCAGAAAACGTGGTCCCCGTCCTCTCCAAACTACTTGAGGCAAAGCCTATAACAAACCCCAATCCTGACAGCATCTCCCTTATCTACCACACTTGCCTGAAATCAGCTATTGATGTAGTGGCTCCAAGCAAGTCAAAACTGCTCAGATCCGCTAAACGAAGCAACTCCTGGTTTAACGATGAACTTATTGATCTTAGAAGAAACAAAAGAGCACTAGAACATTTAACTAGAAAAAATCCATTCATTGGGCCTCATTACGACCCTGGCGCTAAGTGGTTAACGGCGCCGTAAAAGGCTGCGCCGCCGTTAACCACTTAGCGCCTTACTAGGAGGCCTCTTTGTGGGACCCGACCTTAACGGCTGGTCTAGACCAGCCGTTAAAGAAGGGACCCGCAAACAGACCTTCGTGGTAAGTATGGTACCGCAATTTGCAGTACCGTACTTAGCGTCCTCGCCATTCCCATTATGCCCTATAGGGCACAAATGGGAATGGGGAAGGGCCATGGGGAAATAGGGAAATACCACCCCGCCAACATTGGAATGGGGCGGTATTTCCCCATTTCACCATGGCGGACACGTTACGATACCGGCACCAACCATGGTGCTAATAGCGCCATGGTTTAGCGCCGGTATCGTAATGAGGGCCATTGAATCCAAAAATGAGCTTCAGGCAATCACCAAAAAATACAAACTTGCAATCATTACCCAGCAAGCTAACAGCCTGAAAATGTACATAAACAAAGCTGCCTCCAATAGTAAAGAATTATTCTGCATTTTCAGAGAATTGGAAACACCCATTCCACCCTCCAGCCTCATTACCATCCAGAATGCCCTAGCCTCCAAAATAAATTTCCTTCAAGAGAACATTTCACTGAAAAGAAAACGACGTGCTAACACAACTGAGGACCCTCCTAATTATATGACTGACAGCGAAGCTACAGCTACTCAGTTTAACTTTCACTTGGTTGCACAAGACCAAGTCCTTAAGACCATTTCCTCACTTAAACCATCTAATTGCAAAGGGGATAGCTTCCCGCAAAACAAGTCAAGATCCGTGCCCCCACTCAAGCACCTATTATTACTAAACTTATAAACGCTTCATTTAGCACCAATTCTATCCCCACAGATATTAAAGAAGCTTGGGCCACTCTCCATTTCAAAAGAACAACTTGGATCCCACAATACACACCAATTACAGACCCATTGCCACGGTACACTTCCTGCTTAAAATAATCGACATAATTGATTACTTCAAAGTTCAAACATATCTAGAAAACAATCATCTACTAGGTGATAGACAATCTGGCTTCCGCCCTAAACACAGTACAGAAACAGCTCCAATAGATCTAAAAAAATCAGATGGACTCCATTAGAGATTCAGGGAAATTATGTATCTTGCTACTACTTGATCTGTCTGCCACGTTTGACCTGGTGGATCAAGACAGATTATGTTTAGCACTATCAAAAAATGTCCACTTTTCAATTGAGGTGACTGCCTGGGTCAAATAATTTCTATCAGAATGCACATCAAGAGTAGCCATTGGCGAGGAGTCGGCTCACCCTATACCAGTACCACTGGGCGTACCCCAATGCTTGTGCCTTTACCCCACTCTATATAATGCTTATACTAAACTTCTCTTCGCAGCTTTAGATGCCATGGGAATTATCTACACTAACTTTACGCATGACACACAGATCCTCATCCCAATCACCGGTGATCAGGAGCAAGACTCTGTCCTCATAAATAAAATCTACTTTCTCATTCAAAACTGGATGGCCACAAACAGTCTATGCCTCAATGGCGAAAAGACCGAGATCCACATTGTAGGATCTCCAGCTTGACAGAAAAGGTTGAACCCTGACTACACATCTATTGTCATAGATGGTAGTCTCATTCCAATTTAAAATCAAGTCAAAACACTAGGTGTGTATTTGGATTCAATCTCACCATGAACAAAACATCAACTCGCTCGCCTCTTCCACTGCCTATATGGCCAAACTCATTGCCCTTAGTCGACAATTTCTCACTCCACAGAATTGTATAACCCTAGCAAGAGCCCTCATTCTTTCAAAGTTAGACTATTGTAACATTCTCCTGCTAGGCGCTACAAAGATGAATCTAGCCAAATTGCAACTGCTGCAAAATAAAGCACTAAGAGCAGCACTTGTAATTAAAAAAAGGGACCACATCTAGCAGAACAGGAGAGAGGTGCACTGGCTACCTATACAAATAAGAATTCTTCACAAAACTCTCACCATTAAGCATAAATGCATCACTCAAGATGCCCCAACCTATCTCAAACAATGCTTCATACAAAAAACCTCAACTAGATCTCTAAGATCTAAGATCAAGCTCTAGCACTCACTTACTCATCCCCCGATTCAGGAATTCAGGGTAGAGGGATATAGTTTTCCACCAAGCAGCACCAAGAATCTGGAACTCACTGCCACTGAACATAAGCAATGAACCTTCCCACCCCCACTTTATGAAACTGCTAAGCACCTGGCTCTTCAACAAATTCTGACGTGTGTACCCATCACACATAGCTATAAGTACCCTAACACCACTTTTTCTGTCCTGTAAACCAATGTACATTTGTATTCTTCTCTCACCAGGACTATTTCACTTCTAATATCTGTATCCAGACATGCTGGTGTTTATTTTACATGACCTTTCGCTCTATGTAACCAGACAAGTCTCACTGTAACCATGTAACCTATGCTGTGATACCCCCAGGTTTGGGCGTATAATCAAATGCAATAAATAAATAAATATATTACATGCAAACCATCAGACAATTTTTCCATTCATGGAAGGCTAATCTATAATAGGTATATCAGCATATTGGGCAAAAGCATCCCTTTGCCAGAAATGTGAAGGAAGGGCACATGTATTTCTCCCTCTGCATTCATTCATCACCATAAACTGAACATGTAAAGTGGGCATTTTAGTCCTGAGCGCAATAAACATGGCATACATTAGCATACCTTGTTAATTCACATACATAAAGGTGTTGCAAGATTATCTGTTACGTATCTTTGATTTGATGTAGCAACCTGCCATTCATTAATCTCTGGTGTGTCCTCAATTCATGAGGAACGTGATGAGGGAGGAGAGCTGGAAGGTAATACACGGTCACTCAGTTGCTCCAACCAGCTCAACTTTTCACACCTTAAAAGCTTCTACTTAACGACTGTAGGTCAGCTCGAGGCACACAACATTGAGTAGACTGCTGGTCTCTTGACTGGGCCCTGTCACACACTTGCTCCTCCCGCCACCCATTTAATAAGTCCTCCTTAGGCGTCCTTATCAAAGGACATGTAAAGACAAGAACCTCACCTGTTTGTACCTGTTCAGGCATCATAGGGCCAATGTACTGACCCGCTTTCCTGCATTTCACCTACAAACTGATCACTACTACTGCAACTCAACAAAATATAGCACCATGTATGTCCTCCCTCCACTACCCAACCCCACTCTCACTAGGATTTGAATGGCCAAGGGCCCTAGGCAGCCCAAGAAAGCTACCCCACCGAACCTCAACAATAATGCCCTTGCCCCCATTTCAGTGAACATGTGTTCAGTAATACCTGGCATACTGTAACCATAACTTCAGAGTACAATTCCTAAGCCACTTCTAAAGAGAAGAAATGTTCACTGGAAACTAACCAATTCAAATTACATTTCCCTGTACAATGGCAGAATCCATGAAATACCACAAATAAGAAAAATAACATTTACCAACATCAAAACCAAGCTAGAATTTATCAGCTGCACTCCATCATAAAACGTGTCATATTTAAGGACACATTCAAACTCGTCCACAAGTCTGACACAAAAGGAGTTACAAATACGGGGTCATAGTGAAGAGCTTGATATCCAACTCCGAATCACAAAAACTGCTGCAATTTTTTCAAGGGTAGAGGAACGCTGCTTGTTTAATGATACACATTACTATGCACCCCTATTCATTTTTCATCTCCCTATATCTGTGCATTGTGTTAAAACATATGTCATTAAATAGCATGAAACCAATTATGGTTGCTGATTATTATTTATTAATTACTACCAACATTTTGTTTTCTGTACCACATAGGTTAGACTTGTGATGCATTGATGCAGAACAGTACAGAACAGTACAGTACCCTTTCTGTTCTACATATAATAAGTGATGGAATTTACTTTGAAATCTCTGACCGAAATGTTAGACTCAATTTCACATATATTATTAGTGAAGAAACTTTACATAGCTGAGCTACATAATGCAACAATTGGATGAGATTGGAAATAATGCAGTATAAACAAATGCCCCGCGTAGACCTCTACTCTAAGTGCCTGAGTAAAATGTGATGCTATTGAGCAGCTCATATAGCGTAAATAAGATGAGGAAAGTAGAGTTTCATGAGTTTGTTGGGTTGTGATATATCTGTGGTTGGCACAGTACATTTTTTGGGATGATAAGCCTTAATGAAAAGTGAGGTACACTTATATGCAACAGTATTCGCAAACATATATGCAACAGTAATCATTTCTTTCATAACCTAAAGATTTATGATAAAGCATGCATATATTAAGAGAAAGATATTCATAAACCATGTCATTTGCAAAGTCATATCTATATAAAAAGAAGCAAACACATCTGATAGATTTCTGCAGAAAAGCTGAATGGTAAACTATGAGGCCTTACCCATTTAGCCACTATTAATTCACATGCTTCACCTTGCTTCATAATGTCTAAGAAACCATTTACCTGGTGTATTTTGCCTGAAATGCCAAGCGACTTTAATAATACCTTGCAAATTCTAACCATACCTTCAGAGTGCAATTCCCAAACCACTTCTAAAATAGAATATATGTTCACTGCAAACTTAGCAGTTGAAATTAATTTCCCTCTAAGCTGGCAGAATCCAGAAATCTCCACAAATAAGCAACATAACATTGGCGAACATCATAACCAAGTTCACATTCATCATGTACGCTCCCTCGGCAGACTTCTAAAATTTAAAGCCACATTCAAACACTTCCACAACTCTAACACAGTAGAAACTCACACATATACAGACACATGAAACACCTAGATATACAACTACAAAACACATACACAGCTGCAATATTTGTTAAGGATAACGTTATGATACTTGGTTGACACTAGGGTTTCTTATGCACCCCAATTTGTTTCACATCTTACAATGTATTAAGAAACAACCTTTAATCGTAAATATATTTTTCTCACACATAACCATAGCATAACATGTGTTACTGCTTGATCACTCTCCTGAAAACACTGTAGTTAAATATGGAAAAGCCTACTTTCCAAAGAATACTTGCAAACTTGACTTAATCAGAAACCTATACATACTTAATTTATCTTATATAAACAACAATTAGAAAACACACAATCACTCACCTTCAGAAGCTCCAGATAATGAATAGATCTGCACAATAGCCAAACAGAGAACACATGCACTCTGAGTTCTGGAATCGAATATCAACGTTCACAAAAGGTCACTTTCATAGCTTTCAGAATTCAATAGCACAAAAAGAGTACTGTCCAAAGCAAACAAGTAAAATGCCCAACACATTTTATTCTAACCTATAACAGTAAATTAACCCCAAAACAATACTTCTAAAGAATACTTTGTAGAACATGTAGAAAAACAATTAAATAAAAACTTATTTTCAATTTGTCAAATTGCATAACCACGGCGATAACCCTGGTTACACTGAGAGGACCCATCCATAGCCGTGGCTACATGGGTGTCCAGTCAACTGGTCGACAACAAACTGGTCGACTGCAATTTGGTCGACACCATTTGGTCGAATGCCAAATGGTCGAATTTTTTTTTTTATATATATATATGTGTTTTGTGGGTTTTCGTGTGGGGAAAAAAAAAAAAAAAAAGAAAAAAAAGGGGGTGGGGGGGGACCCCCCCAAAAAAACCAAAAAATGGGTAAAAAAAAAATTCGACCATTTGGCATTCGACCAAATGGTGTCGACCAATTGTCCTGTCGACCAAATGTTTTCGACCATTTGACTGGTAAACGGCTACATGTACATTTTTCAAATGCACTGAAAAACTCATATTGCAAAGGTTTCAAATTTAAATCACACATGCTTTGAGGTGAGAACATCCAAACAAAAAGACATGTACAAATCTGTGCTAAAAATCCATAAAATAATTGGATCACTGCACCAAAATACAAACAGCTATAACCACATGTGCACTTAGCAAGTTTATACTGGTGGCTACCAAAACCCGCAACAAAGTACAATGTCCAATTGCAGCATGGGTATTCACGGTACCCATCAAATGCTAGTAGCTGCGGCTACCCATAACATTTTCCAAGATTCAAAAAGACATATTAACAAGTTGTGAAAATGTAAACAACACAAAGGTACACATGAGGGCATAGACTCAAAAACACATGCAGAATTCTGTACTATAAAATACATGAAATAAATTAAGGCGGTAGTTACTGCCGTGACTACAACCACAAAACATACACCACGTACTATTGGCTCATTGGTACCTGTGGCTATAACCCCTATGACAAGGCGCAACGTTTCATTAGCTGCTATTGTAACCGCGGCTATTTAAAAAAGGCATCAAGGGTATTTTCCTTTTCCAATATACTTAAAAAGTTCTCTGGGTGGCTCTTAAAAGTGCCTTTGGATTCTTTTACCAACAAATAACCACATAAATATATTTTCCATCAGAGAAATGATCTTCACCGCTATTACCAATTAAAGAAATCTTGGAACATTTCTCTGTGCTCTTTCTTTACATGTGTAATTCATTATCTTTCCCAAAGAGAAAAAAACCCTGTGCTCCCTGTCAAAAATGTTTGTCCACAATTGCAGTATAAACCTCTAATTTCAAACACTCTGTCTAAAATAATATTATAGAACCAACAAAACTTTGTAAGACATTTCTTTGACAACCCATAACCTATGTCCTCAACATCACTATGAACCCCATTCTCAAAATTTTCAAATTCTCCACAGTCTTCTGAACAATGAAATTCTTCTCCATCTCAAATTGGCTACACGGTTCAAATATCCAATGAAACAATACATATGCCCCAAAAATCACACAATCTCCTAAAACTACACCTCACTCTAAAGCAATAAAAAGGTACTATGTAGAAAATCAACACCTCACTCTAAAGCAATAAAAAGGTACTATGTAGAAAAACTCTTAATATAATGAAACAATATAATCCATTATTAGCATATATAAACATCACTCAAGTACATTCTCTGATAGGTTCAACAGTTGAACAGCATCTGAGGTACTTCACATCCTATTGACAGTGCCCACCAGACAAACAATGAACAACCAATTTGAAAAAGTCAATACAAGAAATCCACCTTCTCTCCTCATGCACTCTACCTCCATTGCTTATTCTAATATCCAAAGCAAAAAGCAGTATTTATTTCCACCACACTAAATGGAAAACTACATGGAATGACTTGAGGACAATTATCCTACAGAGGAAGAAATTAAAAAAGAAGATGCTCAAGAAAAGGAACCAGAATAAACTATGCCATTCTTTATATATTTGTTTTAAATGAGACTAAGAATAATATTTTAAGGAACAGATGTCAGTCAGCAAACAGATATTGTTTATCTAACTACTATAAATGTCTATACAACCAACACAAACATGTTTAAAGCGTATTTCAAACATATTTTCAAACAGATGAGGAACTCATTCAAGTATCGCAGGTGTAGCAATGCTGCATACTGAATGGGTGTTGGATAGCCGTGGTTAAATAACCCAGTCAATGTTGTTGCTGGGCTTGATCCTCAATACACCAATCACCTCCCTTTTCCACGTCTATCAGAATTCTATTTTTTCTTTTTTATGTGAGCATGGAATATAAATGTCAAAAGAAACAGTACTGATACAATAGTCATTAAAAGGTGTCAATACAATAAATGACTCTCATGAAGATATTAAATGAGGATACTGATGAGGTATACATAGCAGTTAGCATATACAAGATTGGAGTTACATAGGGTGGATAAAGTACAAAAAACAGGTAACACATGGGTTGGATACACACAATGAGAGTACAGTGCATAGCAAGTTCTACAATCAGAAGGACAAAACCACATAAAGTGTTAGCTGTTATACTTTCCAAAATCAAAATCACAAAAAGAGGAATATATTTACTAACCAAAATACAAAACTGGCTGACGCCTTCAGAGTGTCATCTATCACACACAAATACAAAATTACAACAGCAACATCAACCAATTACAAACACTTAAACGCACACATCTTACATAACCTATTCATAGAAATTACCAGAAATACAAATTAGGAATAATTTTCCTGGAAAGAAAAAAGACTGCAGACATCATGGCTGATTTGAAAACTGTGTGGCTGATCTGAGACAGTTGGCTGTTTTGGCTACTGGCTTTTTGTGAGAAACTAAATATTAACATTGACCTTGGTTTGAGAGATTTTACAATTAAATGGTTTGGATTGCAGGCAATGCAGTGGTTCGATGTTTTTCCAAAATTGTTCAGTCTGAAAATTACAGGGCACCCAAACGTCATACCAATTCATTGTGGAGGCAATGATGTGGGGGCTGCATGATGTCTCTTACTTTAATAAAGGTTTGTACAAACTAATGGAACTATTTCCTCAAACCCTCTTTATCTTTTCCAATCTGACTCAGAGGCAAAAATGAAATGGACCACCATATGTAATGGTAAAATTGAATATTCACAGATAAATGATAATGAAGTAGTTTCAGCATTCATGAGAGACCACAATCAATGATGGATTTCAAACAACAACACACCATTCTACGTGTCCAATTTCTATAGTCATGATGGAGTAGACCTAACCAATCAAAACAGTACTCCAAATGTGCTAAAATGCTACACTCAGTGTACCCCAAAACATTCCTTTTAAGGACTACCTATCACATATAAACACACAAATACAATAAAATACTATCCAAAAACTTTTTTTTTTTAATATAACCATTGTTAGAGTTCATGGTTTTTTTGATAACGGTGGTTACACATTATTAGTTAAAGGGGGGGGGGGGTCATTTCAGGTTTTATAATACCATAGAAGTTAAAAGATCAATACAGTAAAACACTGCTCATGTACTTATGTAAGGTAGATGAAGATAAAGAAAGCACAGTATAATTAATACATGACAGTAAACTAGGTGGGGTTACATTTAATGGGTTAACTTACATGTAATGGGTACAATTGCACAAGATAAAATAGCATGGGTGAGAACAAGCAGGCTAAATACATTGTATGGGCATCTAAAAGTAGAGTAGGCTGGCTCCTTTTTATTCTGTTTTTTTTAAACAATGTTCTTCTGTGTTTCTCCACAGTCCCACATGTAAGAAAGTCTGAAAACACACAGAAAATAAATGAATAAAACTCCCAAATACCTACCGTGTTACTGACCACGGCCTTTGGTAATGCAGTACTGATTCTCATCTACTTTGAGTTTGTGTCTGGAAGCAAGGTCTAATGATATTGCGATTGGTGCATGGTTCAATATAAACAGTGCAGTAATGTTTTCACTCATAATGCCAAAAGTTAGTGGTTTCCGATTAAGGATATAATTGAGATGGTCTAGGGAGCCATGTGTAGGAGATGCAAGATGGAATACTTTATCAGAAGTGTGAAGGATTTGCTATGCCTCTGTATATGACATAAAAGCCAAGTGGAATTTGGTCTGCTGGAAGGGAGCCTTGGATCTTTTGTCAAGTGTTACATGAAAAATGTATTACACTCACAATATACACGATTCATTACATGAGGAGATGCGCAATGTCTTGCAGTATTTAAAGATATTTGTTCATCCTGTCTCGGCCTGGGTCATTCAATAGTGTTTCATGCTGCTTGTCTATTATCATCTTCATAATAAGCCATTGTTAATCCTCATTAGAACATTGGAGAAGGCTACTTTGCCATTGGCTGGACAATTAGGACCGGCCACACCAATTGCCTTTCATGTTTGAAGGACTTCCTCTTCGGAGAGGTGAGTCTCCAGAAAAATAAATGCTTTGTCTGCACCTAGCATTTGGAGGTGCTAGGGACAGCCCCCTTGCTCTCATCTAGAAAGCATTCATTCTTTCTAGCCCAAATGTCTCTATGTCCCAGGTTAGTATACATTGCTTGTTGCCTACTGACTTAAACTAGAGGTGACAACCTAAAAGACGAATGCCTTATCAGTCTAACCTCCCTCAGGGACGTCTTAGACTGACTGTACACTATCTAATGGTTAGTGATCTAAAACGAGTATTGGATTGTGACTTCCAAACACTTTTTCAAATGTGGTCTCCTACCTATCACGCCCACAGACACCTCTCCCTCTCATTTCCTGAGGTTTTCCTCTTCATACTACCCTCCTTTCAACTCCACACCTCTCATAGTCAACATCTTGCATTTTCTTATGTCCCCAAGCATCACCTCTATGCTTTGTTACCTCTTCCACACTACTACTCCCTCTTCCACATGTACCCCCTCCTCTACACTACTACTCCCTCCACCACACCTTCTACTCAGACACCCTCTTTTCACTCACACAATCATGTTACATTCACTTTCGGCATTCCATCCTCTAATCCCACTTGGCAGTTTTTTTATGCACAATCTTTAGAAATCACCACCACAATACACTATATTGTCCTTACTCCTGCTGATCTCTTGGTCTGACAGGTCCTCCTTCTGTAACCTCACCTGCAAACCCCACAATTTCCAGATTCCTGAGGTCTCTTTTACCCCCTCACCCTGTCCTCTGGTCGGGCTGCTGTCCCTGGCAAATCCAGCCCTATCCACCCAATCTGGGAGGTGTTACATACAGGAACATATTTATACAGACACTTAAGCCCTGCCCCCTTTCCCTGCACAGGCCTGGATCGCAGAACAATTATGGAGGTTCTTCTTTTTCAATGGCTCAGTTAATGTTAGGGCTGCCTGGCCATCTCAGAGATAAGTCCTGTTTTCATGTTGTGGTGGTTTCTTTTATTTCCCAGTGATCTGGGGGGCCCACATGGGTCTCCTTCCCAGCTGGGTTGAGGCTGGCATAGGGCACACAGTTTTGGAGACAACATTGCAGGAGCTCTGGTTTCTCACTCAGTGGTGTGTTTTGCTTTGACAGTTTTGATATGTTGCTCTCACAGAAATCTGCAACCATGCACCAGCCTTTCACTCTCTCTCCAGTGCCTCTCCTTCTACAGCAAGATGAAAGAATTCCTTTGTGTGGGGTACTTATACATTTTACCTTGTTGGTATTCTTATCCCGTGTCTGCAGCATTTCTGAAAAGCAAAGAAGACCTTTGGCAAGCATTTGGAATTTTAGCCATGGGATTATGCAAAACAGTACTGCCCATAATCAAACTAGCACATGAGCAGGGGATAGGAATTGGAATACTCCGAAATGCGACCTCTCCAACGGGAATAGGACTGGCTCTGGATTCCTCCATAGTAGGCTTCTACCTCAGGATGAGATGGGTTCCTTTCCCCTCTTCACAAGGTCAGGGAACTGACCTTTTCCCAATAGACACAGAGACGGGTGATGTAAATCAAGGAGAAGGAGCAGGGGGAAATTGAGTATAGATTATTAGGAGTTACAACATCATAGATGTGTAGTAAAATAAATATAATGTGTGTAGCATATGTCTGGGAGAGCTAAATGGGCAGTATCTGTACAATGACTCATCCCCTCAGTATATGCATTAGATACCAATGAGAAGAAATTATATTTTCAAAATTACATTATAGTATAGAAGTACATGGGCAATGCTTGGATTGTGAATCCTAGGATACAAATGGCAAGACAAGGACAAAGGTGGATTGAGAAGTTATTTCAAGACATCACTTAGTTATGCCAGCTGTAACAAATTCCATTTCATTTTTGCTTTTGTTTCAAGCATTTGATAATCTCTCTAAGGTCAAAGTGATCTTCTCAGGTGGTTCATTTGGTGTCCATTTCACCTTCCCTTCTTATTGCTTACATTATCAACTCTCCCAGTTATGTAAATTCCCAGAACATCATGATGATTCCTCTAGGTTTGCTAAAGTTGAGTTGTATGTTCGTAGACATGCCTGGTTGGTGAGTAATTTGGATGCTTTAGAGTGTGCACAATGTTATGGAGAGATCTGCTTCATCCATATAATCAGAAGTTTGTTGATGGAGACAGGCAGATTATTCTCAGCCCTTTTAATGCTGCACCCCAGAGACTTTTCAATATATTACCAGGCAGTCGGTTTGGGGACAGAACATTTGGCGGGTCTTGTAGTGGGGAGGCATTTTGTGGCTACACCATGTCATGGAGCCTAGCACATTTTCTTCTACATATTTGGATGCAATATGAGAAACAGAAATATCACTTAGCAAAATAATGATTTTAGAGGAATGCAGCATATATTTTGCCCCCTGTAGAACGATGTAGGAAAGAAATTTGAATTCCTGCTCAAAAAGATAGATTGTGCTAGGCCCTCATTGGCATCCGACTACACCGGTTCAATAATTGTGAATTTTCACTGACCCTTCACCTCCAGGGATTTGCAATAGATCACTGCGGTTGCTCCTGGGGGCATCAAAGTTCCATCCTTCAAGGGAGAAAAAAGAATCAGGCAATGTGATAACCCCCATGCAAAGCACTCCAGTATATTTATGTGACTCACCAGGTGTATAGCCTGGTGATCCCGCACAGACCCAACCAAGCTTGATTGCAGAGCCCGGGTTTGGACCTAAACTAGGGCCTCCTCTCTGTTGAGGGATAGAACTCTTTTCAGCGAAATTCCCCCAGACTGCTCTGAAGAGTCGGTCAAGTGAGGCCGATTGTTTAAAAGAGCAGAAACAAACATGTGTGCAGTTAAAACGTCGAAAACATTATGTCAAAAGATATAATGTTGAAAAAATAAATGTTTTCTTTTTTTATTTATATGTTTTTTTGGGGTCCGTAAGTAAAAAAAAGGGTAAAACTAAAAACAACTAAAAAAGGGGGGTTGGGGGGAACCCCCCATTTCGAACAAAAAACAAACAAAAAAAGACATTCGTAATTCGAATTAATGTCTATAAACCAACAAACACTGCAACGATCACCAGCTGAAAAGGAATAAACACTGTTTAATATTAGGTGAAAGCAAAAGGTTATTTGCAAGCGGACAATACTATGATATACCTGAACTATGCAGTGACTAGCTCTTCCTCTAGATAACCCCACTCTAAGAGAAAAAAGGAACAATTAGCTACCTTTGTACTAAGTGAATAACAGGACAGTAGTTGGTAAGACAAGGAAAGACTTCCCCCAATGAGTATTACCGTCCTTACCAAATGGGTATGAAAACAAGAAGGGAAGAACAAAGTCCACAATGACTGGTATTAAATAATAAAAGGGGAATGTTAGTACGGGTGCTACCCCGACGGAACGCGGAACACACTAGGGTCGGGATGGTGCACGTTCCTGCAGAGCGCCCCTAAGTGCACTGGCAAGATGAAAGTCTAGTAGGAGACTGACTCAGCGTGAAGTTGGTACATAGGGAGGAGTGTCAATTGGTAAGTAAGAGCAGATATGCGAGTGGAGAGATTGGAGGATCAAGGTATCAAAAGTAAATACTTGCGGTGAAGCAGCCATGGCCAGGAAAGCAGTCTGGATATGCTGGCTTGAGGCCTAGGATGTTTGAAGTCAGGGTGGCAAACACAGGATACAGGACAGTCCGTGGAAACAGGAAAAGATTCTGGTACACGGGAGATAGCAACGAAGTTCCGGCTAGATCAAAGGGAAGTCTGTAAAGGCAGGCAGAGGGTCCGGTACACGGGAAGAGGTAAACAGGTAAGGCAAAATCCAAGGCAGTCCGTATAAGCAGGCAAAGGGTCCGGTACACGGGAGGCGTAAACAGGTAAGGCAGAATCCAAGGCAGTCTGTATAGGCAGGCAGAGGGTCCGGTGCACTGGAAGTAGCAAAGAAACCAGACAAATCAAAAAGCAGTCCGTAGTAACCGGCAAGGGGTCTGGTGCACAGAAAACAAGGTCACAAAAAGACAAATACAGAACTTCACAAGAAAAATGCCTGAGCAACTTCAATCGGAAGCTGAGTTCCGCATTCGCCATGGAGTTAAGTCGGAACCAAAGTGAGGCGCTGGGCTATCATTGGTGGTGTCCTTGAGAGCAACAAGGGCAGATGGGAAACGTAGTCCTGTCGTGCTGTGGTTAACCAGCTGCCAAGGCAACAGTCCTTCTCCATGGCAGTTTCCATCGTCTATGGAACGGGGCTGCAAAGCGACTGAACCATTGGCAGAAAAGGGTGCCAGGTCTCCGAAACTGCTCATGGACCGCAGGATGAACGTGCAATAGCGTACTGCGGGGAATAGATGCCCCCCGACTCATAACAATTTAAGGGTGAATTACCTATTCAATTCATCTCAAAGAATTAGTGTGATATCTTTGTGTAACTCTGCAGTTTACCATGAAGCAATGGGGGACTGGAGGGGAAGGTGGAGAGATAAGAGTGGGCATTTGCAATGCGACTTTGAAGCAACAACTTGAGGACTGGTGAGTGTTCCTTTACGCTTCAGCCAGGATCATGCTTTGTTATTAAGCGTGATGATGGTTTGTGTCATCTACTGGCCCAAAGCCCATCTTTAAAATTTCGAAGGACACAGCCTTTTAGGAAATTGACTGTTGCTTCATATTTGTTTTAGTGCTAATCGTGATTACATGACTACCCCTACTCATTCTTGAATACTCTTAATGAATTGTTACCATGTTTTTCATAAGTTGATACATCTGAATGCTGTGTCAACATTGCATTTAATGTTTTTGTTTTCAGTGCATCACCACAATGGTTTCTCTTTTGTCAGCTCTTTGTATACATGTGGATCTATAGTTTTTCCACCTCATCATTTTTTTTTTTTCATTTTGCTTTTGAAACTATGTGGTTTAATATTCCTTTATTTTAAGCAAAACACACCTAATTGTTTGGATGCTGTCATATAAAAAAAAGGTTCAAAATGCTTTAGTCATTATTTTTTTCGAGTGACTTAAATGTGTATTTTTATTTTTTTTTATTTTATTGAGCATTTTTATTTGGCGCCTTATACACCAGAATTATGTTTCAAAGCACCACAAGCCTAAATGGGAAGGGAACAGGGCAAGTAATAACATTGGCAAAGCAGTCAAATACAGTCATGGTCTTAATAGGCCTTGTGGCATGCGGCCGTGCAAGTGCAGTGAGGAAAGGTGCAGGAGATAGCGAGGGAGGATGGGGCGGAGAGCTGCGGAGTGGACAAGTGCTGGTGTAGAGTCCCAGAGGGAAGTGCTAAGGGGAGACATGGAGGAGAACCCCAAGCTAAGTTCTAGTGCAGGCGGCTCTCAGGGATTCAGAGCTGCCAAGCAGGGGCCACAGTGCAGTGGGGGGTGAGAAGGTGCTGGTATTGACTGGGAAAAAGGGCCTGGAATCCTGTGAGCTTAATGGGCATCAGGGCACCGGTCACAGCAGAAGCTGTGATTAACATGGAAGAGAAAGAGGGAAATGTCGTCTTTGAATTCCTTTCATTCAAGAACATCTACCCATTTTGTTTGATCCCTTGCGCAGCATGCTATCAATTTAATTTCCTGAAAAAGCTGTTGACTTCAAACTGAACATGAACTGGCTGATTAATAGTGTCTGGCACAAAATTCAATTATCACAAAGGGGTTGCACATTTATTTTGGGATTCAAGTCAGCACACCTTCCATAATTAAATTAATACATAGATTATTTTATTTTTCAGTACTAAATAATGAATGTATTAATTTAATTATGAAAGGTGTGCTGACTTTTTTCCCAAAATAAACGTGCAACTTTGTATGTGAAAATGATGTGTTTGGAGCCAGGATGCAGCACATTCCCACTGGTGCCCTCTCTATGTGTAATGGCACACAATTCAAAACATCATTCGATTGCCTTATTTCAGTTTTCATGAAACAACACTTTGAGTTATTATTGCTACAATGTCTTTTCCTCCACCTCTGATGTTTGGATAGCGAAGGCGTCTAGTAAATAGACCACGCACATTCTTGCCTTCTCTCTCAGAAATTATGTAGGACAACCTGTATTTGTGTTGTGTGTTTTAGGTATCACTCTCTGTCTTTAATGAAAGTGTTGAGACTGAAGACGTGAAGCTGGTTTCAGAATCTTTCATTAGCAAATTAAGTACACACCGTTCGTAGGTATTCTCCTTGATCCATGTGTATTCACTACCTAGAGTACTTCATTTATATTTTCGAATTTTAGAGAAAATTAATTTTGCTTTATGGCAATCAGTTACTTTTTCCAATTCTTCTAAGATGCAGCACACATAGGGCCCGATTCATGGAACTTTTTTTTACATGGTTCAAAGTGACTTTGCACTGCTGAAAGGTGACTTTGCTCTACCGACACAAACACTGATTCATGGAACTGTTCATTTTTGCAGTGCAAAGATTTTGCACTGACGTAGCACTGCAAAATACACAGTTTTAGTTGTATTGTTCTTATTGTAACTGAATCTCAGCGAATGAATGCAAAACGTTATACATAGAGAACATCTATCCACATACACCTGTCATTTTGTAATGAATAATGTCTTACCTATGCATTTAAGTAGTCGTATGTACATTCTTAAATCGTTTCTACAGTTTTTTGATTGTACATGTTCTACTAATGTTAAAACATGTATTGCCATATTCACCTCTTCCTTTTTAAAGTTTTTTAATTGTCAGACTGAAGGAGGTTTAATGTAATCCTTAAACAGAAGCTCAAATCATGTTATTTTTGCTAGTATTGGCAAATAATCTTCTTAAAATCTCATGTTTTCTGCTAATGCATTAATGTTTTATGTTCTTCTCTCACATTACATAATTTCTATTCTGTATGTTGCCTTCACTTTCCACTAATGAATTATTCCCCCTGACCATTTATCCACTGCATTTACTAAGAGTATTGTACTGATGGTCTTTGTCCTCGTTGTAGTTACTCGTTTGGTTGGGGTTAGTTACTGTTTGCCTGGGCAGGGATGACACTGAATTTAAAAAGGTTTTAGACAACCAAGATTGCCTCGGGAATAATGCATTACAAGAACAATTTACATTCAGATGCTCTGGACGTTTTCCAATCTAGAGATCCATGCTGACAAAGTTTACTTTCGTTCAATAGATACTTTCAAAACCTGACAGATCTGAGGGAACCAACTGCACCTTGACTGCACCTTGACTGTTGCAGATCTCACCCACCATGCCAGTACTGTCCCAAACTGAATAAAATATAGCAACTACAGGTCTTGGAAAGTTGCCAAACATAACCAACAGGCAAAAAAAGTTGAAACTGATTTTAGCCTTGACTGAACACTCTGAAATGTACTGTGTAGCTGTCCTGTAAGGGGGGGAGACCCTTGCTCCTCCCAGGCGCTGACATATCCAATTGGGATTCCACTTGTTGAGAAGTCTTTTGAAGTACATATATTTATGTTGGTGTGTTTGTAAAGCGTGCAACACTGCCCATATGGGCGCTTTACAAAGATGGGTGAGGGATGGGGATGACGTTGAATAAAAAAAGGAGCAGTAAAAGTGAGGCTTACAATTACAATAGAGATGTGATCTGTAAACATAGATCAGGTCGTTTTTCTAATTGTATATGAGCAGATAAGCCTTGATCTATGTATTGAACTTTATCCGGTCAGTTATCTATTTTCAAGGAGGTGGTAGAGAGCTACCGAGGGGTGGAACTTTAAAGTTGAGTGATCTACCACCAAAACATGTATGTGTAGTCTGGATGGTGGTCAACTGATTTCAGAAAACTGCCCTTAGTCATTTGATGGACTGGCAGTGTGGTATTACACCAGTGAAGTTTCACAGTGTTCCTCGTGGGACCCCTTAAAGTCAACACTTTATTTAAATGGCAGCCAATGCAGACATTTCAGGGCTAGTGTTATGTTGTGCTCAAAGGGGAATACAAAACCCGGGTAAATAAACAAGATAGATAAAAAAAAAAAGCTCCACTCCAAAACTCACTTTAGGAAGGGGATGTTTTTGGTGGTGGAACTAATGTACAAGGGGTAAAAAAGCAACGTCATTTGTATTGTATACACATTGAAACAATTATACAATAGCTGCGTACAAATCGAAACATAAAATGACAGACAGTTAAATGTCCCGTAGAATGTCTTTTATAGTGATAAAACTTCACACAGAAACATATGGAAAAATCCCCAGTTACTGCTGGGAGTGTTTGTGAAGCACCTGCATCACAAAATAGGCTCGTATCATTTTTCAGTTTCGTAATGTCAATACTTAACTCAATCCACTTGCAGATAATGATGTGTCCTAAATGTACCACCTACTAATCATTTACCACTTGAGTGCTGTGCTTTGCATTAACCTCTGCCTCACTATTACTCATTTCCTGTCTCATTCCTGTTAAAACGATTTGTCAAGTGATTGCCTTTATTAATAGTTGCGATGTCCTCTGGCGCTCATGTGCACAGAATACGTTTTTGTTCTTGAACACTGACCTTGGTGCTCAGAAATATGCTCTCCATGGTTTTTGTGATCAGATAATTTTCAAATACTCACTTGGTCTTTTAATGTTTTCTTTGGATATTGTCATTTAAATAATCATTGTCGGATCAGTTTGAGTAAAAAAGCACATTTAATAGGGATTCTTGGAAACCCTAAACTGAGTAATGAGTCGAGCAGAGATGTCAACTGAGGCTGTCCTTCTTCATCATTAGTAGTGTCATGACACTAGCATCTTAATACCAACAACCAGCTGGAGAACCTCTGGAACACCCAGCACCAAATTGCAAGTGTAGAATGAAAATGGAAATGCAGCACTCCATGCGTGTCACAGCCCTTTGCTTCTCCTGCTGGAAATCCCCATCTAGAAATTGTTACAAGGTAGCTGTCAGGACAGCCAGTTAACACTTTGTTCAGCAATGGAATTCTGCTAATGTTCATTCGTGTTTTACGTAAGCAAGCTATTATCCTGTAACTTGGGAATGGATGTGAAAACAGAAAGTAATAGCTGGCTAATCCCTCCGCAGTCTCCACCTCTTCTGTTCTCTCCCAGTCCCTCTATATGGCTCTGGCTTCTCACTTCACCACTAAAACTCAGGACATCCTGTCCTCTCTCTCCTCTTCCTCTCCCTCTGCCTCTCCCTCTCTCGGCCCTCCTCTGGCCACCTCTCCCTCTCTTCCTCCTTTCTCATTGTCAACACGGACTAGACCTGACAATGTTTCTAAACTAGTCCAATCTATGAAAGTGTTGTCCAAACAGGTACTCCCCTGCCCTTCCAGAACCATCAAGGACCAAATTGACACCCTTGCTGCAGCCTTGGCCGATTTCTGCAATCACTCTTTTGCCACTGGAACTTTCCCCTTTCTCCTGAAACACTCCCTTGTGCATACCCTCCTTAAAAAGCCGTCTGCCGATCCTACCCGTCCAGCAAACTATCAACCGATCTCTATCACTCATTTCCAGGGCAAACTCCTGGAAAAGCTGACCATCTCCGGGTTTACTCTCCATACTGAATCTGTTGATTGTCTCTATGACCATCTGTCTGGCTTCAGAGTAGCCAGAGGCACGTAAACTGCTCTCTCTGCTGATCGCTTGTGAAGATCTGCTCAATAATCTCGACTCAAGCCTTCATTCTGTCCTCATCCTCCTTGAACTTTCTCCTGCTTTTGACATGGTCAATCATCCCATTCTGATCAATCGACTCTGTTAGAACCTGGACATCACGGATCAGGCCCTGGAGTGGTTAACCTCCTTCATCCTGGACCGACCCTCCCAGGTCCAATTTGGGTCCTTTCTCTCCACCACCTATCTCTCCACATGTGGTGTTCCCCAGGGCTCTAACCTCTCACCCTGACTCTTCTATGTCTACTTGGCCCCTTTGGCCCACATTATCTCTACCTTCTCCTCTAACTTCCAGTGTTATGCGGATGACACTCAGCTCTCCTTCTGGCTCCCCTTAGCCTCCCCTCCTCTCCCGCTCATTCCTGACTGTGATTCAGGATTGATGCACCTTCAAAGATCTCTGCCTTAATGCCAGTAAGACTGAGATCCTTCTCATTGGGACAGCTACTCCCACATTCTCATCCTCACATCACAGATCTTGCCAAGAAGGCCACTACCAGCTGCACCTCCTCAGAGGTATTCTTCCTTTTTTTCACTGTCTCCAGAAACCACGCTCTCTCTAGGCTGGACTACTGAAACAGACTCTTTCTCAATCTGCCTTCCCCTACTCTCCGCCCCCTACATCTAATCCAGAACAGGACTGCAAGACTTGTCCTTGGCCTCAAGCCCAGGCACCATATCTCTCCAACCCTGAAATTCTTTGTCTGGCACCCAGTCTCTGCAAGGATCAAGTTGAAGACCCTCTGCATCCTCCACAAGGCTTTCTGGGGCCAGGGCCCGCACTCCGTCCAGCTCCCTCTTCCAATAATCCTTCCTCCTAGAGCCCTTTGCTCAGCCACCTCTTACTCTCTGAGGGTCACACCCTTCTTCAGGCAGAGAGTGGGGATATATCTCTCTCTTCTGCACCTGCCTCCCTCTGGAATGGCCTCCCTAACCATCTCACTCTTGAGCCGGACCACCTGAAGTTCTAGAAGCAGATCAAGGCATTCCTTTTTGCCTCTGCTTTCTCTCTCTCTCCCCTGCTGACCTACCTATCTGCTGTGCTGACTGGTTGCCTGGCTACCCTCAGAGTCTCACTGGGCCCCATGCTACTCTACGGCCAGTCGCCCCTGCACTGCCTCCGGGCCTACCGCACACTTAGGGGCTGTAGCTGTAACCCTGCAGTCCCCTGCCTACTCACACGTACCCAGAGCCATGCTGCTCTGGCTACACTCACTCAGAGCAATGTTGCCCTGTTTGCACTTCCCCCTTCCTTCTCCCTGGCACTTCTCCTTTCTTCCTCCACCTTGACCTTTGTATTATCGCACTTGCAATCTGAATGACACAAGGCCTAGTAAGATTGATTGTTTTTTCTCTCTCTGTCTTCCCTCCATCCCTTTTCTTGTTGTTCCTAGCAACACTTGTGTACAAGCGTGTTATAAATGACTTATCATATCATATCATATCATATCACACTACTGCTCCCGAAATTAGACCAGCCCTTCTAGGACCCTCCACATGTGATAAACATGTGTGAGTTGAGAGTCATGGATACATATACAAGTGTGTCACATGCGAAGGTTCCAAGTGGATCTGTGCTTCCTACTTGTAGCATCAAGTGTGGTAACATGTTGTTGATTGACTGGTGCACATCAGCTACAGAAGAGGAAGGACTTTGTATCATTTCTGCTAATGGAGAGGAGGAATGCATGAAGCATAAGCTGAAACCTTTGCCTGTTTCTACATATTCCCCTTAAATCTCGTCCTGTGTTCATGAGGCTAAAGGACCATGTAGTTTGGAAACTCACACTCATCCTTTGTGCTTCCTGATTAGTGTCCTACACATCTATTCACACCTCCATAGGTGTCCATAGATTATTAACTTTCCTATTTACCTCACAATATGGCCTGATCAAAGATGCATCAACTTCTGTCAGTTCACAAGGCGGACTGTTTCTATCACCATCCCATTGGTGCACAGCTATAAGCAAGTCTTTGTGTAGAAAGCAATGATGAGATTACACAAAGGCACTGTTAGACCTCACTTCACTAATTTGGGCAAAACCTATTTGCTGTTAATAATGCCAAAATCTGTGCTTTTATACAAATCTATGTAAAAGTGGGTCTGATCTGCCCATAATTTGGTAATGTATGGATTTGCACAGCAATGGACTTGAATAGATTCACACTCTGTGGTCAAACCAACATGATATGTTAAAACAGGAAAACAGGAGTTGATGGCTTCAATTAAGTGAAAGCAAAGGGGAGCTTTATAATAACATTTTGAAAATGGTACGCTTATCAATCAAGCACGCTCTTTTATGTTTTGTTATATTTGCAGGATGTTTTATTAAATACATTATAATATTAAACATGTTAAAAGCATGCTAGCACTAGCCAGTTTATTTATTTGTGTTTGCAATAGGTACTTTATTAACTGCTGTGTTGAAGCTGATATATGTCCTTGGAGACAAAAGAGATTAGATTGGAAGGTGGTAATACAATTTTTCAGAAAAAAGACAGGCATGTTCCCATGAGACAATGCAGGCCCTGCTTTAGTATTTTGCTGGTGATTGGTGAATTGCCTTTGAAAGAGGACAGGCATAGTGGTGCCTGTGCTGTAATTGTAACTTTGACATGAACTCATTGCTGCAGGCATTCACAAAGGGGGGTCAGACATCCTGCCAGAAAGGGAAGCATCCACCACTGTACCCAGAACACAAATGAATAGCATTCCTGCTCTGACCAAAAAGCAAACATCTGTCTCTAGCTAAGATTGAGTACATTGACTTCTGGTCGGCCAGTGAGATTATAAAATCCAACTAGACCTAAATGCTCCTTATATAGATGCCCCAGCAAAAGTAGTCAGTGGCTATTATAAAACACAATAATTCCAAGGGGTTCAGGCCTGAACCTCTTTTTCCTAAACACTGGCCGTGGCACAGTACCCACTCCTCTGACAACCGTAGGATGCTCTGAAACTACAATGGAGATAATTTGGCTGTGTTGAAAAGCAAATTAACACAACATAACAATTGCAGCTGCTATAAAGTTAGTTGGAGGAAATCAGGATCTTATATAGAGGGAACCCATTTGAAATAGTCCTTATTCGGCCACAAAAAGGACATATTTTAAGCCTAAACCTTCTACTTAGATGCTAAAACTATTAATGCTTCTTACCAATCCAAGGCTTTTTCCAAGTTTTTCAAGATGTGCTTGCACTCTTATGTACCAAGCGTGATGTTGGGCCCTCACATGAACGCTGTAAAGCTTTAAACCTTTTTCTACTCAAAAGAGGTCCATGTGGAGATCGCTATGGAGACAGCATTCCCTCTCTTCTGCAGTCTCCTCCTCTTGGAGTTATATTGCCCTTGTCAATTTTGCTTTTACATATAGCTCTCCTAATGACATCTTTCCTCTTTTACCCTTATCAACCATCTGGTCTAGCTGATGCCCCATCAGCAATTGCAGCCAAGTACTTCTCCATGCCTTTCTCTAATTATAAAACACACCAACCTAACTTCAGTACAAACAACAACTTTAGTTAATTCTGTTTTTAATTACTTTCACTGTATTTTTGGCCTCTGCTGGATGTTCAAGAGATTGGAAAAGGTGCTCTGTTATGAAGGACATTTCTCGATTCTGCTGGTCTGCTGGATTGTTTGCAATCTGGTTTGTTGCTCAGGCATAACACAGAGGCAACTCTTGTCGCCGTCTCAGGTGATATGTTGGCTGCAGCTGGTGAATGTTCCCTTTCCCTTCTCATTCTATTGGATCGCTACACAGCTAATGATACAGTAAATCTTAATTTACCTACTGGTCAATTGAACCCAGGTGGAACATTGGCCCTTTGAATGGTTTTGTTCTTTTCTGGAGGAGAGCGAGCAATATGCCCATCTGGATGCTTATCATTCCTCTCCCATTGTGGTGTACTATAGGTACCTTGCCGTTCAACCCGCTTCCTGTCTCATGTTTAATGTCTATATGATCCCCCAACTCACTGTGGTTCCAATACTATAACTATGCAGATGACAAACATAGTTTTCTGTGTGCCAATGTACTTACACAAGAGTTCTATGAACTCATTTCTGCTCTTGAGATTTTCAGTCAATAGATGAGAGGTGGTGGTTAGAGCGTAACTCTTGCGAAAAAAACACTGCTTATGCTAGGACACCAGCATTTTCTTTGTGAGCCACTCTGTCTTCTTCTCCATCATTTGCTGATGGTCAAAAGTGAATGGATCCAAAGTTTGCTGAAAAAGTAAAACATCTTGGTGTTGTGGAAGTACAATTGTAGTCACAATGTTCAAATGTGTACAGTAATTAATGTCTTTTCATCATACACTGCCAGCTGACATGTGCATTCCTTTCATCCCAAGGGAACCTCGTCATATTGTTGCTTCCCTCATGATCTCAAGCTTGGATTATGTGAACTCTGTCTACATGTTTGCCCCTCTTCACAGATGACAAGACGTAATACTGCCTAGAACACTACTGTGTTTCTGATCTTTGGTCTTATTATAAGGGTTGCATTAGCATTCATTAATAACCAGATAGTCTTTAAAATCCATTGTCTAGTGTTCAAGTGTGTTGGAGATCTTTTTGGGCTATATTTAGTATCTGGTGGTATTTTGTGGTATTTTGGTATGGTGAGGAAACCTTGAATGTGTCTCTCCCAATCCTTGGCAGTTAGGAGACTGTTATCTTAACAAAAGCTCACTTCATAAATGGGAATCCACGTAAATATAGATTGTGAATTACTTTAAAAATAAACATATTTCAATCACACAACCTGTAAGCATGTCTCACGTATACACGCTCCTGAATTACTGTATAATTATCTCAATCGGATGGCGATATTCCCCGACTAGGCTCGGACAGGATAGGACAGGAGAATACTTATCACACCCACTCCCTTTCTGCCTAGGAACAAACAAGTAAGCCTTTCAACTCCCCAGAGTCAGTCAGAGATATGGGCCCTGAAGTCAGCTCTTTCTCTGCCTTGCCAGTGAGCGAGCTAATGACCCAGCCCTTTCTGCCTCCAGCCTTTTTCGAAAACACATGTGTCATTCACAAAGAACCTCTTCTTGACAAATCAGCGCAATAAAATAGCATGTGATTTCCTGTGTGCCTGGAATGAGATTCAAACTGCAGCGCTGAAGATAAAATGTTACATTCATCCGGTGCTCTACCCCTTTTTTTTATAAATAAACAATGGAGTCAGTTTGAATAAATCAACTTGCATCCCAAGCCTGTCACGTACTCACTGCAAAACAAATCTAATTCCACATTTACTACATTTCCAGTTGGCTTTGTGCAGTTCAATTATTGTTACATTTTATGAAATGGGACACTTTGCCCCTATGCACCGATGTTTTGCACTCTTAAGCAATGGGCTAAATTGCATTGCATATTAGTAGGGGGGTTATTGGGTCCTGGAATATTAGTAGATTTAGTATGTTCATTTTCTTTCATTGCATTTTGTCCATTGTTGTGGTGTGGTGTAAATGATAAAAACTGCTGTACAGAGTCAAATTCCAATTGGCTGGCATGTGCTTTTTGCATTATAATACTAACATCTATTAGGCACACATTGAGGTTACCCATGATTCTCACCCTTGGGCCTAGTTAAAATGCAGACCTTTGCTAAAATGTGAATGATGAAATGCAGAGCTACCGTATCTCCATGAGATTCCTTGAACATATTTTATTATTACTATTATTTAATTCTTGTAGAGCACTGAATGTTCATGGGCCTCCTGAAACAAAATGTCGATTCTATTGCCTTAAGAAAGTTCTGCACTCAGTTGATAACCTCATCTTGGAGATTTCACATGCAAGATGTAAGTTTAAAAATGAGAGAAGATTCTTTGGTCACACACTAAGCAGTCGGCTACTACACAGTTTCTGCCATTTGGAAAGGCTGGTTAAACTTTTCTTTTCAGTTAGTTGGCCATTTCGTACAGGCTTCCTTTTTGTGCCAACACCTGTTCTTTTTGCACCTATAGCAATTCAGGAGTGAGGCTACTCCCTTTGAATGGGTGTGTTCCTTTGATGCCTGGGCCCAGGGAAGTTGGCTGCTGTGTGGCTGTTCCTGGCGGAGGGTGTTACCAACCCACCCAAAAAGATCAAAGAGGAGGGATGGGCATTCAAATTTCTGGACTACTATTTAACGGGCTCAACTGTCTGGTTAGAATACACATCATCTCCCACAGCTGAGTTTAGCTCACTGGTCCTGACACATATATGATATCAAATTAGATGTGGCTGCTTTGATCATAAGTAGTGCCATGCCCTATGCATTAGCTGTGACATTGCTTTATCATTAGAGTTTATCCTGACACCATCATGTGGTAATTATGATCCTCATTGTTTTTGTACAGGGGTTCATATCTTAAATGCAGCCCCTGTGCTGCAGAGACCTGACTGTCATTGCAGCTGTCAAACTGTCAAATGAACAACTGTGTCCTCTGAACCTGCTCTGTGCCACTGGTAGAGAATGTGTTTCAAATCAGGATACTGATGCATCAGGACACAGATACACACTATGCTTCTGGCGGTACCAGGCATTGTTTTGAAAAAATAGTTTTGAATGCCAAAGGTTTCGACAAAAATGCATCGAAAAAATGCATTGTTTTGTAGGTAAAGGTTTTTGTTTTGTTTACTAAAATGGGTGTTAAGGGGTTAAGAAACAGGGGATGGGCTGGACCGCCCGAACCTCCATTAAAAAAAAATAATTCGAGAAAATGCATTTTATCGACATATTTGTAGTTAAAACTTTGCCATTCGAAACTAAGACAGTCGAAAAAAAACAAAAAATCACTATAAACCGTTTTTGGCATGGAGTTTATGGGATGGGAATCTGATCAGCAGATTACCCTTACAGAAATGCAATTACCTGCAACATTTTATTATTTAATGAAAATCAAAAAAGCCAGAACTATCACACCATTGCCAGATTGCAATTCATCAAGCAGAGTCAATGTCCACAACCATAGATCAACTTGCTGATGTCCCCAGGGGTGAAACAAAATATACCTAATGATAAAAATCCATGCAGGAGAATGCCAAACACAGAATATCCAGCTGCCACTCCTGGCTTTTCATTGTGAAGGCAGCTCCACACCTTTGTACCAGCTTAGTTGTTGCTTACATTAACATTAAATAGCTGAGACAAAGACTTGACATATAGCCACTTGATCAGAATGCTTTTTCTGCTGGTGCTTACATAATAGATTTGAGTGCCCTGGAACAATGGGAATCAATGCACTACGTTGTGTTTAGTCATTAGCATTTTATCACTTCACATTTCTCTTACATGATTAAAAACACAGACATCATTTCTCGTTGTACCACATGGCTGGTGTCAAATACATTGGGCCTCATTACACGGACGGCGGTAACCATGGCGCTATTAGCACCATGGTTGCCACCGGTATTTTACTGATTCTGCCTTGGTGAATTGGGGAATTACCGCCCCATTCCAAGGTTGGCGGGGCGGTAATTCCCCATTCACCAAGGTCCTTCCCCATTCCCATTTGAGCCCCTACAGGGCTCAATGGGAATGGGGAAGGTGCAAATAACGGTACCACTATTAGCGGTACCGTTATTTGCCCTAAAGTCCCTCAGTGGGTCCCTTCCTTAACGTGTGGTCTGGCCACACATTAAGGATGGCACCCGCTGAGGGACCTCGTAGTATGGCGCTAAGGGATTACCGGCACCGGTGCCCTTAGCTGTGCCCGTAATCCCTTAGCGCCATCTGTGTAATGATGTCCATTGTGTTTTAGTGCAGCACCAAAAGCAGTGTTTCTGTTCTTGATAGAGCGTACCCATATTCTGATGGCACTAGTCAACAAATTGGTTTGGCAGCGTTTTCTTTTCTGTGCAACTGAATGGACTGGACCAACATCATTGTTCACAACCTCTCTTATGGGCTTCAATGAGATTGGTCTTCAGTAACAGTTTGGTCATACAGTTGTAATGCAGCAGGAGGTCCCCGTGATCCTTGGTGCAAGGTTAGGGAACAGGCAGCCCAGCTCTTAAATGAGTATTCAGTTGAGATGCAAGAGCGGTTAATTCACAAGAGAATTTTAAAAGTAGTGTCCCAGAGCACTGCAATATATTTTGATACCCCAGTGGAAGAGTTAGTGGGGCTCGGGGGAGGGCCCTCCTTGTTGCCTGTTTCACATCTTTGCTGCCCACAGTGCCAGTCCTGATTTCTCACATATGGTTTATAAATTGTGTGTATGCCAGAATGTTCTGTATGGTGTATTTACTCCCAGGTACTGTCATATGCTGCTAAGCAACTATGTTGCTCAATAGTGCAGGGGCACCCTAAAAGGACTAGAACATGTGATGTGTGATGGTGATGCCTGGACTCCTGGTTGTGATTTCCCCAGATTCATACAGAGAGGTGATAAGTCTCGAGTTTAGAAGCTTGATATTAAGAATGGTGTAGAAACAGGACTGAAAAATGACCACACCTGACACTATCTTCCATATGTCCAACCCACCCAGTGAAAGAGGATATGTCATTTTATGACCAAAGCCGACTTCCTATGCCTATGACCTAAAGATCTAAGGATTTATCTGAGTTCCAGGTCTATGCTAACAGCGACTCCTTATCGGTTTTCAAATTTGATTTGAAAGATAAAACTAAGCTGGGGAAGATACTAAGAATCTCTAAATACCATTCTAGAAAGCATCCTATAATAGGTCGAGATAGATTGATTATTTGCTCAGCTACCGACCAAGAGAAAAACCCCTGCTTCAATCAGGACACTACTTCCTAAAGATTTTCTCCGCACACTGGACCAGTCACAGCTACAAACACAGATTGACATTTTCACTGTCAACAAGAGTTGTAACTGTCATCAACTGAAGCCACTGCAACCTATCTTGTTTTTATTGTGATACTAAATATATCGTGACATACCTCCTGAAGAAAGTTCCTAAAACAATGTACGAGAACTGAAACATGTCGAGTTCCCCCACTCTGGCATGAAGTAACCATTGAGAATATATACACCAATAAAAGGGCCCTAACTATTTCAAGATGGCAAAAACCCCTATAATAGCCAATTTTTAAAAGATGTCTACAGTACATATATCACCCTACCAGATTTAGGTATTTGTGTCACAAGTTAATTGTCTATTTTTTGGACAGTGTTTTAGTATTTAATACTTTGTGTGACAACAGATAGTTATTGATGTTTTTCGCTTTTTAAACATTTAATATTTTTGAATAAATGATTTATATTGTATTATGAAACAGTAACGATTTAATGTGCAATTACTGTGACTGTTGATAGGAGTTAACTACCTCCTGTTTACTTGAATATTTCTTCCCAATATAAGGTAGAGGTACCACTATAGTGGTTCTGTTGGACTTCCTCCTTAAAGTTTGATGCCTGGACTCCTTCATGACCGAAGGCTCTTCCTGAGGTACAGCCCTAAAGGTATCTGTGTTTTAATGACTGTTTGCATACCTGTATGTGTTTGAATGTAAGGCATACTGTCACTATGTGAATGTAAATGTATGGTGGTTGGGTCAGTGAAATGTTGATTTCTATTATGTTCTCATGTTCAGGCTCGTGCAAGTAAATAGAATGATTGTGGCCACAGCTTCACACATGTGATTTACAGTGACAATTAATGGCAAAGAAAGATTGTTGCCACAGCTTCATAAAACTGACTTATGTTGAACATTTCTGCCATGGATAGATTGTCTACTCGGGTTCATGCATGTTAATTTCTGTGACCATTAAGGGCATAGATATGTTGTGGCATCAGTTCCATGCACGTGATTTACAGTGACCATTAGTGGTATAGATGGTGTATGGCATCAGGCTTTTGAAAGTGATTTAAAGTGAACATTACTTGAATAGGTAGGTTGTGGCCACAGCTGCATGCATGTGATTTACTGTCACAATTACTGGTGAAGAAAGATAGTGGCCACAGTTCCATGCAAGCGACTCACAGTGATCACAACTGGCATGGATAGCTTGTGGCCTCAGAATCAAGCAAGTAATGTACAGGGACAATTAAGGGCTATGATATGTTGTAAATATATGTTGTGGCCTTGGGCCCATGTAAGTGATTTACAGTGTCCATTACTAGCATGGATTGTTTGTGGCCCTAGACTCAAGCAAGGGATTTACTTTGACCATTACTGGCATGCATAGGTTGAGACATCATGCTCATGCAAGTGATTTACTGTGACCATTATTGGCATAGATAGTCTGCGGCCTCATCTTCATCTAAGTGAGTTACAGTGGTGATTACTGCCATAGATAGTTTGTGGCCGGAGCCTTTTGCAAGTAATTTAAAGTGACAATTGCTGGAATAGATAGGATTTGTTAAGTGTTTAAATGCACAATTTCCAACGTTAGTTTAAACATGTCCCCCGATATCCCTACATTTCTTTTTTCTCCCTTGCAATGCTCGATTGCTTGCACTCATTTGCTGAAATACTAAGGCTCCTTTAGTTTACTTGATTTTTTCATGGAGCTAGAAGAGTGGGAATTACCCAGTATGCTGTGCTGCAAATGGGAATTGTGTGATGTAGCTGTCACCCTGGAGACTAGTTGTTTGTGTTTCCTGACCCACCTCCAGACATGAGCAATGTGAAACAAGCACAGTGGGCCTCATTATGAGTTTGGCAGTACGTGGTAAAGTTGGCGCTAATTCTGTTACTGCCAACTCTACCACTATGCCAAATTACGAGTTAGGCCAGGAAAATCCTGGAGGTAAATCCTCCAACTCAATGCTGAAAAATCAGCAGAATCAGCAGAATTTTACCCAAAAAGCCCCATTCAGTCCAATGGACTCAAATTAAATGGGGAATTACACTGCCACCACCACATTTAATCTGGCAAAAAATCCGCCAAACTAAGTGGCGGTAATGGTAATTCATTTGGGCAGTATTACAGCAGATTTATCACTGGGATACCGCCCAACTCATAATGAGGCCCACAGTCTCGCTAAGCACCTCACTCAATGATTCAGAAGGAAGAATGTTGTATATTTGTATTCAGGCACTTCTCAAGGGGTTGGTAATATGCTGGAATTAATATTGTGATTCTTCTAAAGCATGTGTTTGCATTGTAGTGTAAACCATAAATCAAAGCATTGCAGCCAAACTATACAAATTGGTTGGTTATGCACATCTCCAAAAACAAAGGAAAGCGAAGCGCTGGCAGGATTGGGTTTTGAAATCTCTCAGATCAATGAACCGAGTATTGGAACTCATCAGAATGGGGCAATTCAACCTATTGTTAAACAACCTATGGTTATGGCTATTCCGGACAAATCGGCTGCGAGCGGAGTGTCAAACGATATGGATTGGGCATCAGTCATCTCCTCCCTATGGCAAAAATTGGTCCCATGAGAAGGACATCTCACTAGGAGATATTTGGAAGAGTTTACCATTATGTTTAAAATCTTGGAACACCCAAGGCAATGTCCATCTTTTTTCTAATACTGTTTGTATGAATATGTTGAGAACGGCCAATTGCATTTGCCTACAGGAGACATTGTTAGCAACTGCATCCACTCTTGATCGATACAGTGTGTTCATCCAGCCTGCTAGAGATGGGACGTGGGGGACATCGTCAGGTGGCCTTTTGACTGCAGTGGACATTTCTCTGGGTCTCAGTGGGGCGGTTATGGCGGGCCTGCCTTTTGGTGCCCTAGGGGTTGACAGCAGGTCTGTGGACGGATCAATTCCTCTCTTATTACTTAACATTTATTGGCATAAGGGAATCGAACCAGCCAAACCGTTCATAGATGGGATCTGCTAGGTGGTGGACGAGTGGATGGGAATTCATCCTGATGGAAAGGTTACTGTTATGGGTGATTTGAACACAGACTGTGCTCACTCCCGCCAATTGTGGGAACAAGCAGAGATTCTTGTGGGGAACTCAGAGACGCAAATGGTGGGACACAAGTGGAGTACAGGTTTGGGTGGCAGGGGGCTATTCCCTTTGGTAGGAAAAAACAATGATTTATGGAACACCAGCGAATGGCACACGTGGCACACAGGGGATAGCTCATCCTTGATTGACTATATTTTTGTTGATACTTTTCTAATGAACTCTTGTCTGGCATTTCACATTTTCAAGAACAATTGGAGTGACCACTGTATCTTCACTGCACAATTTAATTGGGTTGTTAATATCAGGAAATGTTGCCAAAAAATACAATTGACTGGCAAGGTAGGGTGTAATGCTGTTAGATGGACTGAATCGAATATCAAACGTCTGATCTCCAACATAAATTGGGCATTGAATTGTTCGATTTGTGAGTGGAAACTCAAAAACCTCAATGCATTTGAGTTCCAATCATTTGTCGGTCAGAAGATTGACGAGTTGGTCCCAAGGAGTGGAGCTATACAACATGGTCAAGTTAGGCATGTCCACTATTATAATGCCAATGTGGTACTTGCAAAAAAGAACCTACGGAGATTGGTGAAACAGATCCAGTGTATCGATCATGATGAGGTTACACGTAAGAAGTTAATTGGGAAGCTCAAACAAACATATAAAAACTACTGTAAATCAATTAAGTCTGCAATACTTCAGAACGATGTAGAAAAGATGCTTGGCACCCTAATTGCTGCCAACGTGAGTGCATTCTGGTATCTGGTGAATGGGCAGGACCCCAATTTTACCACCTGTCAGCCAAACTTGATATGCAAACAAGATTGGATTGAGTTCTTAGAAAAAAAAAAAGATTTGGGAAGTCTTGAATAGACCATCCATTGGTCCTGGACTTAACTAAAGAGGAAAGGTGGAATCCCTATGTGGAATAGGAAATCATCAAAAAATGGATCGCTAGGTGCAAGTGATCAAGGGCCCCTGGACCAAATGGCCTGACAAACAACACCTTTAAGGACAATCCAAATTTATGGGCCCATCTCTTGCGCCTAGAGTTCACCAACATCCTTTCCTCACAGGTGACCCCTGTGTCCTGGAACACGGCTCATGTAGTCCCGCTCTTCAAGTGTGGCAGCAGGACGGATATGTCGAATTATTGACCGATTTCCCTAATTGATGTGAATTGTAAGATCTTTTCATCCTTCCTGCTCTCACACCTGGAGGAGTGGGCACTCAGGTGCCACCCTCTGGATCAATTTCAGACAGGCTTCAGAAGGGGCCACTCGACCAACATTAATGGGCTTGCCCTAAAGTGTGTACAAGAGGCGGCGTGGTTGACATCAGGGGGCTGCAGGTATATGGCCTCAATTGACCTAACTGCCGCGTTCGACCAGGTAGATCGGGGCAGATTATGGCAAAAACTGGCCAGTTGGGGGCTGCCCCTAGGGCTTTTGAGGCTAATTAGTGGGGTTTATGAAAATTGTGGGGTCCAGGTTTGTCTAAATCAAGTAGGTGATCTCCCGAGGAGAATCAGATCATTCCAAGGGGTCAGACAGGGTTGTACATTGGCACCATGGCTATTTAACCAATACTTTTCCGATGTAGCCATCTCGCTAATTAAAGAAGGACTCCTGGCCCCTAAGATCGGCAATATTAATATTTGAGAACACTAGGGTGGGGTTACAACAGTCTCTTACCAACGTCATGCCAAAAGTAATGGGTTAAAAATGAATCCTTTGAAAACTAAAATCTTATCTTTCAGGAAAGCGAGGATAAAGACTTCAAGCTTTATTGGCAAGTTGGGTGAGACTCCCCTGAAATTGGCTAGGGCAGTGCATTACCTGAGGTTTAATTTCTCAGCCCACCCAGGTCTCAAGGTATTAATCGAGCCCATTTTTCATAAGGCCAAATTGCTTGAAGCTCAGATGGTCAGGACTGACCGAAAGTTTGGAAAGTTCTCCCTGAAACCTGCTCTAATTTTCTATGAGAAGAAAGTCATACCCAAACTAATATATGGCCAGGAACTGTTATCCGAGAGTGGGTGAAACACTCAACCGGATTGAGGGTCGCATTTGGAGAAGATTTTTAGGTATGCCTAATGCGATCCCTGTCCCCGCAATCAGGTTTGAATTAGGTATTGTCTCAATGTGGACATGGGTACAGTGGGCCTGTATATCCCTGTATTACAAAATTAAAATTGGAACGCCAAATACACTTTACCATCTGATGAGTAGAAACCTGGATCTCTCGTACACACTGTTCTCTTTGAGGGATCGGTCAGAAGCCATCCTTGAGGAGTTTGTAATATCTATAGAGAGCTTAATCTCTAACCCCATGTCTGTAAAATGTGCTTTATTCGATTTTGATTGGTGTCAAACTGTTGACAAATTTCATTCATACCCTTCCTTTTTCCATTTGAACCACGAACAAAGAGCCCGTGGTTCGCTCACTACTAAAGTTATCTTACAATTTCCGGATAGATTTTTCTGAGGTATTGTTCTTAGGGCCAGATGGAATATACTACCAGATACATTTTAGTTAGAAGATCACTGGTTCCTTTGGACCAAGCCAGATGCAGGTTCTGTTTAGCAAAGGGGGAGTCTTTAAAACGGCCGCTTAATGTAAATTCCATCTTATACGAAGGGGAGTTGGCATGGAAATGGTGCCTGATCATTCAAACCATCCATGAGGGATTAGCGCTATCTGGATTTATCAAAAGTTTAAATTTGTAATACAGAGCCAAATCTCTTATTATTGTTTACTTATTAAGATGTATTGTGTTAGGTGGATGGTTTAGGTTATAAGAACTAAATATTTGTTTTTATTTGATGCATACTAGTATTCTGTTGGTAGGATTTATTGTTTTTTATTATGATTGCTTAGAATGGTTATTTGTACAGCTTGGTTGCACTGATGACTGCATATTTTCTTTTTTTTCTCTTTTTGCATTTTATTTTATTTTTTTGTTTACTAATGGAGCTGATAAATTGGAATTTATCTTCTTTTTGTCTCTGTGAAATGTTTTCATCTTTTGTTTACTTGTCTTTGATGTTTTGTTAAGGTTTGAATAAACCAAATACAAATAAAAAACAAAAATAAAAACAAAGGAATAATGACAATGTATCATGAATGCATGTGTTGCAGAAGTTAAGCAATTCCAATATCAAATCTAGGGTCACATAATTTTATACTGTACTCATTTGTGTTTGAGCAAATGTTAAAAAAATCAGGAGTGTTTAGCTGTTCAGCCAACATATGTTTCGAGCATAGGCACTTCCTCTGGGCTGAGAGGGTAATGTACATTATTCAAAAGCATTGTATGTATACATGTGAAACATTTGGAATAGATTAAAGCAACAAACATATAAAAACAAAAACAGAAATACAGAAGGAAAAAGGAATAATAAGTAACAAAGTCAAATTCAAGGTTAACCACTTGTATATAAACAAGAGAACTGTATCTAATTTATTCAGCTGGCAGCATTGTATACCTGATATCAACAGAACATAGTTTGCTGGCTATTCATTAGAATTTCAACATTATAGTCCTTGCTACAATCGTGGAACTTAAGGCTGGTGTTATTAAATGCATTCATATTTAAGTGCACTCTCTTCCAAATGTAAATTCTAAAGGCATACCCAGGATGTGTGCATTGGACATGTTATGGTATTGATAGTGTTGTGAAATGATATATGTCAGTGTCCAAATATCAGGAAGGTGAAGTTTATGGTCAAAGCCTAATTGAAGTGATACATGAATTCAAGTTCAATTCATACCTAAATTTGCAGCGGTACTTCATACCTGTAATTTAGCAGGTAAAGTTTACAAGCATTACTCTTAATGGTGTTGCTTGTTGTTGACACGTCTGTAAGGATACAACTTTAATCAACTTACTTGATGTGGTAATCTCTTTGGCATATTAGGGATGCCCATGTTGCGTGATAACAGGGATCGTATCTCTCCAGGACTGAAATCTATGCACTGGCTCCCAGTGGTTGCGAGGATTAAGTTCAAAACCTTCTGCATCGTCCACAAGGCCTTCTTGGGCCTCGGGCCTCAATATCTTCAACTCTCTCTTCCTAAATATCTTCCAACCCAAGCTCTTCGCTCATCCGCCTCCAACTCCCTCAGGGTCAGTCGCTTCTTCAAGTAACAAGTTGGTGGTAGATCTATTTCTTCGGCTGGTGCCTCCCCCTGGAACAGTCTCCTTGCCTCCCTTAAACTTGAGGAGAACCATCTCTGGTTCCGGAAGCACCTCAAAACCATTCTCTTTGCTTCTGCTTGTTTTCCTCCTCTCCTCTGCTGACCTCCAGGCTCTAACCAGAACTGCACTGGCTACCTGGACACCCTCTGATCTCGGGCCCAGTTTCCACACACCTGCACTGCCCATCTGGCAACCCCCGCACTTGGGGACTGTTTCTGTATCTCTACTGTCCCCCCCTACCACCCTTGACACCTGATGTCTGCACTTACCCATGCACTTGCCACATGCTGGTCGTACTGTTATTATCTATTCCCATGTACTGCACTGTACCTGCCCCTTCCCACGCACTTGCACAATCTGAATGACACTTGGCCTAGTATGATCGTTGTCTGTCCTCCCTTTGTTCCCCTCCCTTGCCTCATCACGCCTTGAAACACTTGTGTATAGGCGTGTTATAAATGCCATATCATATCATACTGAGGACCTATTATGTCAGACTTGTCAGAAAAATGTGGCGTACACATTTAGTACACCATGGGGCTATGTTGTTATTGTGCTGAATCTGCAAGGTTAACTAAAGTTTCTTTGCGGAGCATCATAGGCAGTTGCACCAGTTCGGAAACTATGGTTCGGATTGGATTATGCAGTGGTATGAGCTGTTTAGCTGAATGCTACAGTGCAGTGAAAGCTGCATTTGAAACGCTGTAATTTAAATGAGGCCCTGATTAGCCTTCGGTAAGATACTGTATTCTAATTGCTTATACTGAACATATTATTACAGGTTGGCACACTTAACCTGAATTCTATTTTGATTTGCGATGGAATAATGGTTACAAGTTGTGCAGCCGCGTTCCACGATTTGATAGCCACTTCGGTCACAAGAGCATTGCCTAGCAACATAAACTAAATCAAAGCAAAAACTGAGAAAGGACTGCTCTGCTGTTCTGGACAAAGATTGTTGTGTGCCATCTTGGCCTGTTTTCTTCACTGCATAGGAATGAATTGTCTCAGGCACATTGACTGATTAAAATAATACATTGCTCTATACTCAAAGTCACTGAATACTGAAATGTGTTGTATAAGCTGCCAGTTAAAACTTCCACGTGCAAAGATACCCAGCTATCTCTCCGCAAGCATATAAGTTCCTTGTGCTAGCTGGGACTATGTAACTCTGATGGGTGTAAAATCATGATAACTTATGGACAATGCTGTCCGCGGTTTGTTAGCCGCATTGGACCCACATTTGTTCACAGTTGTGAAACAGAGAAAAAGACAGCTAATGATTGTTACATACTCCCCATGCACATGGGGATGGCAGGGTGGGTGCATTATTAACAATTATGAATGCATTCCAGTGTAGTGTTGCTTGGTTCTTTATGTTTGGTGCGACATATTAATAATATGTCCCTAAATTCTTACTAATACAATTCTTCTGGTCACTTTTGCTGTTGAATAATAGTTTTATCTAATATTAACAAGTGGCATGTCTGTGTTTTCAAATATGAGGTATTGGCCTGGACACCTGCGTATTAATACAAATGACCTAATTTCTGTTAGTGTGTCCCGGGGAGGATAGCTGTATAATGTGAGCAAGGCATAACGAGCTGAAATCCTTCTTCGAGGAGGAGGATTTTGGTGCCTGAATGCTTTCAGTTTGCCTAATCTGGGAATTCTTTGTTAGTGAATGATACAAGCGAGACTTAATACAGTATGTCTACCATGACTGTGAAAATCTAAATTGACCAAATTGGTATCCAGCAGCGCCCCACTGAGAAATGTCCACGTTTCACAAAAATAATGGAACAGCATAAGGGAAAAACAACCTGGACTGGTACATTCACAGTAATTCATAACTTTTCCGGGGTTGATAAACACATGTAGTTCATGTTCGGTACTCAGACCATCTTTAATGGCTTGTAATTCAAAAATTAATCTGGCTTCTTTTTGTCTCATAGCAATCAGTATGTTATCGCATCAGATGTTACTTTTGAAATGTTTAATACTGAAGAATCTAATTCAGTTAGTATTATTTCCCCGATGTTCTTGATTTGAGTGATTTGTTCATGAGTTACCCAAGAGAGCCAATTGTAAATTGTATGGCTTTTTACATGATTTTTACCCGATTTTTCTCAACCATTATGCTGAAAAATGCACCATTGCCACACATTATTTTAAACTGTTCTCAGAAGAGAACATACCTTATTTAGTTTGGGCTCCCTTGCCATGCTGGCCACTCCTGGTAATTTGGGGAAATATCTAGGTCCCTCCACTGAAAACATTCATCAGCCTTAAGTTCTGACCCATGAAGCATTTAGAATCTTGGTACCCCCATAAACTTTCTGCCATCCCCCAGCACCAACATCTGCCCCCATCACTGGGACACCCCTTTTCGTCCCCATGTCACACGCAACAATGGTCCTGTGCCTACTGCAAGGTGTGAACAGGAATTAAAAGAAGAGATACCTTTCTGTTTCCAGAGGGCATGCATGGTGGAGACAGAGCAACTCCTTGATGCCGCCCGGGTAGACCTTAATATGCGGAGAAATGCAGGAGTGCCTCCTAGCACATTAATGCCTGCAGTGTCCCAACGTTAACTCCCAATGGGCAGTGCAAGGATCCGGAAGCAACATGCCACAGCCTTGCATGGCCCACTGGACATGCACACTGCTATACTTAAACTGTCAAAGGGAAGCCATGTTTCCCTTTGACAGTTAAAGATAGCCTAGGAGTGCTTGGGACCCCTTTTGCTGGGCTGACTTTGGCTCATCCATAATGGTAAAGGGTGGTGGATCAGCACCCAATCACCCACAATGGCAGAGCTGCCCCTGGCTCACGGACCTGTATCTCAGGAACAGATTTGGATATCTAAAGACTTTGGATCTACTGAGAAGATGCTGAACCCATTACTATTAACAAGCACATACATGATAGTACAACTATAATATTTTTGGCATTTATGGACCTGCCAATTAAACATGATTGTGTAGACAGCAACATTCTATGGGCCTATATAAAACTTATCAGCCTACCAAGATCACTCTTAATGATCTTGATTGAATTTCATGCATTCATGCCTACACTCACCCAGGAAATTATGATCTTTTTTTCCATAACAGGATGCTGTGTGACTCCTGTTGTTTGTATATCAATGACCTTGAAGGACACCTATGCAACAGTAACTATGAGCCCATAGTGGCAGGACTCCCTCATTTTCCACTGTTGTTTGTTTGTTTGTTTGTTTATTTATTTGTTATGCACACCAGACCTGTAGGTATAAGGGCACAGCAGTATGAAGATGTAAAGCTTACATAGTTAGAAATATACACCAGGTACAGAAATTACATAAATCCAGAGTATACAGAATGTGCATATATATACATAAGTAAGATGGCCTTTATGGTTACAAGAATAAGCCATGAATAGTGTGTAGAAATACGAAGTGCATAGTCATACCCTCCGTGTGTCATTAGGCTCTCAGGTAAGCTGGAATAACAGGCAAAACCTAAAAGGTCGGAGGCTAAGTGTCATGCAACCTTTTTTCGTCAAGCATTGGGACCGATGGAAATTGAGCCGCCATTACTTGTCCCGTTACATTTGATGCGTTCCTGGGCTGCGGTCTAGCCTTTTACAACATGGCCGCCCACAGCTTATCTGTGCACAGTTTCCACCGGCTCGCCGCGTTGCAACTGTGTGTGTTTCTCTCCCTTGCTGTTGCCATGCTCCTGGTTATTTCCCTTGGCTTTGCTGAGCCCTGCTTTTCCTCGGGCCCTTGCCCCCGCTCTCTCAGCTCCTTCTTTTTTGTCTTCCCTTTCTGCTCGCTTCACCTCTGGATGGCCCCGCAGTTCCGTCTGTTCTCGCTTGCTTTCTCTCCTCTCCTCTTTCCGAGAGGCTTCAGTGTTCCTCCTCGGCTTCTCACTCCTCTCTCCTGTCTTTGCTCTCTGTTTCTCCTTCGCCAGTGTTCCCCCTCTTCCACAAGGACTCTCTCCCCTACTTCTGGGCCACGACGGACACTTTCTTACCTGCTCAGAGTTCCGTGTCTCGTTTTTGGATCACCGGCGCCCTTTCCGAGTACATCTCTGCTGCAGGAGGTTTCGTTTTTTTTTGCGTAAGTGGCTTTTTCCCCTTTTTTGGCTGTCACGGTCCCGGGGCCCCTGGTTTCCAGAAAATCTCTGCAACCAGTGTGGCGTCGTTCCATGGCAGACCGTATCTTCTAAAAAATAAATCGTCAGCCAAAGAAAGAAGAAAGAAGACTTCCGAAGATATCTCTTCAGGTGAGGAGGAGGGGGAGGTAACAGAACTAGAAAGTGATTTGGACATTACTGACAAACCCTCAATTTGTGACACTAAGGGTCTGAAGCGATAATGTGTTTTATAACATTTTTCTGAAGTGTAGGTAGGGTTGGTCAGCTCTCAAGTCTTGAGGCAGAGCGTTCCAACATTTAGCAGCCTTTACAGGGAAGCTATTGCCACCAATAGTAGTAAGCTTGTATTTAGGTATGGTCAGGCAATTAGCATTGCCAGCTGTTGTTAGTCTATGAGAGATTCTTCTCTGAAGCTTGGTTGTATTCCTATGGTGCAGTTCTAAGATCCAACACACTTTGAGTATTACAGGTGGTAATTCATAGTTACAACTTGTTTATAGACAACCAGATCCTATCTAATAATACCCCCCCCCCCTCCCCGCCCCACACCTAAGGCGATCACTCTGGTAAAAGCCAACATCCACCCTCCTTTTTTGTGTGCAAAAATCAGTGAATGGAGCGTGTTCAAAGCTACGATTGCTTATGTTTCTCCTTTTATACTACATTGAAATGAACTAGCTATCTAAATAAGAAGACTATGAGAATGAAGCAAACACATTCAGCATTATTTTGTGTGCATTATTTCTTTTGTGAATACTAACAACGGTCATCCTCTTAGGGCAAAGTTGATGGCCTATTAGATGAAATCAATAGAAACGGTTGGCCCTGGTGCAAGTGTGTGGGGCCACACTATTGATGAACCATTGGTCAAGTCAGTGAATGATCTTGGGAGGAGAACCCTGAAATGTCTGCAGTCATACCACATCTTTGCTATCCAAATAGAGTTTAGTATGATATATAGCCACTTACATACATTTGAAACATCTCTTTGTGTGGCTCTAATAGACCAATCCGCAGACCTGAGAATGGTTGATTTGAAAGAACAGCACAAAAGTGATATTGCTCATCTAATTAAGTTGCTGAAATAAATACATATTCAGCTTGGCAGTTGTTGTCTGTAATCTTGGGTTCAAATCTAGAGTGGTGGGATTCTAATTCTCAGACTCTAATCAAGTTCTGTTCCTTTAAATATTATGGTGCACAAAGAGAGGCAATGTGAATGTTGAAACCCTCAATTCACGTTTCTTACCATTACATTCCTCTTTTGGCCCCAAACCTTATTTAATAAAGGTTATGAATGTAAATTACTGCTGCCTTTGTCCAAATTCAGTCTAATTTGTTGAGAATTAGCAATGTAACAGTCAAATGAAAGCGCAAAGAGCACACAGCTGTTAGACTAATTCTGGAAAGGCAGAGTTTTATTTTCAGTTTATAATTATTATATTTTGTCCCAGATATACGTAGAACTCATAGACCGCTTAATGAAGCTTTTATACGTTGTGCTGCTAAGAGCTTTTTAATGAATGCTTTACAAATTAGAGCAATGAATGTGGTTTTTAGCTGAATTCATTGTTAATGTATTATTATGCTTAAAGTGTACTGTGATTATATGTTGCTTTTATGGAAGGATGCATGGCTATCTGTATCACTTTGAGAGGAAGACAGGGTGCTGGGAGGCAACATGAGAACATAATTTTTTAAAAAAAGTTATTAGGTCCTGGCTTTTCTGACTCGAAGGATGAAGTCAGACCCAATGGATGAGGGAGTTGGAAAGATCAACTCTCCCAAACTCCAAATGAATTCTTTCCATAAATCCTTGAAGTCCAAATGTGAATCAGAGAAGGAGTGGGATTCGAGGAAAGCAGGCTTGCTGCAAGAAGCCCTGTCCCTGTCCTTGTGACAAGTGCCCAATTCCTTCTGATGTCATACCAAGAGGGCCTAGTTCTGAAGTAAGTGAATGGAACAGAATGGAGAGATGAACAAATAGAAATGTAAGGACTTTGGATCTTCTGAGAAGATGCTGAACCCATTACTATGAACAAGCACATTCATATTAGTACATCTATAATATATTTGACATTCATGGACCTGCCAATTAAATATGATTGTGTAGACAGAGACATTCTATGGGCCTATTTAGAACTTATCAGTGTACCAAAATCACTCTTAATGATCTTGATTGAATTTCATTCATTCATGCCTACACTCATCCAGGAAATTATGATCCTTTTTTCCATAACAGGATGCTGTGTGACTCCTGTTGTTTGTATATCAATGACCTTGAAGGACATCTATGCAACAGTAACTATGAGCCCATAGTGACAGGACACCCTCATGTTCCACTATTGTATTCCTATGGTGCAAATTTAAAAGAAATCATGTGTGTTTAGCCGTTCAGCCAGCATATGTTTCGAGCATAGGCACTTCCTCTGGGCTGAGAGGGTAACGTACATTATTCAAAAGCATTGTATGTATACATGTGAAACATTTGGAATAGATTAAAGCAACAAAAATATAAAAACCAAAACAGCAATACACAAGGAAAAAGGAGAAATAAGCAACAAAGTCAAATTCAAGGTTGACCACTTGTATATAAACAAGAGAACTGTATCTAATTTATTCAGCTGGCAGCATTGTATACCTAATATCAACAGAACATAGTTTGCTGGCTATTCATTAGAATTTCAACATTATAGTCCTTGCTACAATCGTGGAACTTAAGGCTGGTGTTATTAAATGCATTCATATTTAAGTGCACTCTCTTCCAAATGTAAATTCTAAAGGCATACCCAGGGTGTGTGTATTGGACATGTTATGGTATTGATAGTGTTGTGAAATGATATATGTCAGTGTCCAAATATCAGGAAGGTGAAGTTTATGGTCAAAGCCTAATTGAAGTGATACATTAATTCAAGTTCAATTCATACCTGAATTTGCAGCGGTACTTCATACCTGTAATTTAGCAGGTAAAGTTTACAAGCATTACTCTAAATGGCGTTGCTTGTTGTTGACATGTCTGTAAGGATACAACTTTAAGCAACTTACTTGATGTGGTAATCTCTTTGGCATATTAGAGATGCCCATGTTGCCTGAAAACAAGGACCGTATCTCTCCAGGACTGAAATCTATGCACTTTCTCCCAGTGGCTGCGAGGATTAAGTTCAAAACCTTCTGCATCGTCCACAAGGCCTTCTTGGGCCTCGGGCCTCAATATCTTCAACTCTCTCTTCCTAAATATCTTCCAACCCGAGTTCTTCACTCATCCGCCTCCAACTCCCTCATAGTCAGTCGCTTCTCCAAACAACGAGTTGGTGGTAGATCTATTTCTTCAGCTGGTGCCTCCTTCTGGAACAGCCTCCCTGCCTCCCTAAAACTTGAGGAGAACCATCTCCGGTTCCGGAAGCACCTCAAAACCTTTCTCTTTGTTTCTGCTTTTTCTCCACCTCTCCTCTGCTGACCTCCTGGCTGTAACCGGAACTGCACTGGCTACCTGGACACCCTCTGATCTCGGGGTCAGTTTCCACACACCTGCACTGCCCGTCTGGCAACCCCCACACTTGGGGACTGTTTCTGTAGCCCTACTGTTCCCCTACCAGCCCTTGACACCTGATGTCTGCACGTACCCATGCACTTGCCACATGCTGGTCATACTGTTATTATCTATTCCCATGTACTGCACTGTACCTGCCCCCTTCCCACACACTTGCGCGATCTGAATGACACCTGGCCTAGTGTGATCGTTGTCTGTCCTCCCTTTGTTCCCCCCTTTGCCTCGTCACGCCTTGAAACACTTGTGTATAGGCGTGTTATAAATGCCATATCATATCATATCATATCATATCATATCATACTAAGGACCTGTTATGTCAGACTGGTCAGGAAAATGTGGCGTACACATTTAGTACACCATGGGGCTATGTTGTTATTGTGCTGAATCTGCAAGGTTAACTAAAGTTTCTTTGCGGAGCATCATAGGCAGTTGCACCAGTTCGGAAACTCTATGGTTCGGATTGGATTATGCAGTGTTATGAGCTGTTTAGCTGAATGCTACAGTGCAGTGAAAGCTGCATTTGAAACACTGTAATTTAAACGAGACCCTGATTAGCCTTCGGTGAGATACTGTGTTCTAATTGCTTATACTGAACATATTATTACAGGTTGACACACTTAACCTGAATTCTATGTTGATTTGCAAAAGAATAATGGTTACAAGTTGTGCAGCCGCGTTCCACGGTTTGATAGCCACGTCGGTCACAAGAGCATTGTCTAGCAACATAAACTAAGTCAAAGCGAAAACTGAGAAAGGACCGCTCTGCTGTTCTGGACAAAGATTGTTGTGTGCCATCTTGGCCTGTTTTCTTCACTGTATAGGAATGAATTTTCCCAGGCACATTGACTGATTAAAATAATACATTGCTGTATACTCAAAGTCACCGAGTACTGCGATGTGTTGTATCAGCTGCCAGTTAAAATCTCCCATGTAAAAAGATACCCAGCTATCTCTCCGCAAGCATATAAATTCCTTGTGCAAGCCTGGACTATGTAACTCTGATGGGTGTAAAATCATGATAACTTATGGATAATGCTGTCCGCGGTTTGTTAGCCGCATTGGACCCACATTTCTTCACAGTTGTGAAACAGAGAAAAAGACAGCTAATGAATGTTAAATACTCCCCATGCACATGGGGATGGCAGGGTGGGTGCATTATTAACAATTATGAATGCATTCCAGTGTAGTGTTGCTTGGTTCTTTATGTTGGTGCGACATATTAATAAGATGTCCCTAAATTGTTACTAATACAATTCTTCTGGTCACTTTTCTGTTGAATCATAGTTTTATCTAATATTAACAGGTGGCATGTCTGTGTTTTCAAATATGAGGTATTGGCCTGGACACCTGCGTATTAATACAAATGACCTCATTTCTGTTAGTGTGTCCCGGGGAGGATATATGTATAATGTGAGCAAGGCATAATGAGCTGAAATGCTTCTTCGAGGAGAGGATTTTGTGCCTGAATGGTTTCAGTTTGCCTAATCTGGGAATTCTGTGTTAGTGAATGATACAAGTGACACTTAATACAGTATGTCTACCATGACTGTGAAAATCTAAATTGACCCAATTTATATCCAGCAGCGCCCCACTGAGAAATGTCCACGTTTCACAAAAATAATAGAAAAACAACCTGGACTGGTACATGCACAGTAATTCATAACTTTTCCGGGGTTGATAAACACATGTAGTTCATGTTCGGTACTCAGACCATCTTTACTGGCTTGTAATTCAAAAATTAATCTGGCTTCTTTTTGTCTCATAGCAATCAGTATGTTATCGCATCAGATGTTACTTTTGAAATGTTTAATACTGAAGAATCTAATTCAGTTAGTATTATTTCCCCGATGTTCTTGATTTGAGTGATTTGTCATTAGTTACCTAAAACAGCCAATTATAAATTGTATGGCTTTTTACATGATTTTTACCCACTTTTTCTCAAACATTATGCTGAAAATTGCAGCATTGCCACACATTATTTTAAACTGTTCTCCAAAGAGAACGTACCTTATTTAGTTTGGGCTCCCTTGCCATGCTGGTCACTCCTGGTAATTTGGGGAAATGTCTAGGTCCCTCCACTGAAAACATTCATCATCCTTAAGTGCTGACCCATGAATCATTTAGAATCTTGGTGCCCCCATAAACTATCTGCCATCCCCCCAGCACCAACCAATGCCCCCATCACTGGGACACCCCTTTTCGTATGGGTGATTTCAACCCAAAAAGGAAATCAATGGCTTGATTCTGAATCTGAAGCCACCCTCCCACTTTACTACATTTAGGAATTATCTAAATATCCCTGAAATGTTCCTTTCCTTCCTTTAAACCAATTAGCTGATATCTCATTCTTCTATGAAACCATAATGACTATATAAAGCCTGTTGCTGCCAACCAGTAGGCACGTCAAAGTGAATGTTGTCACATTGAGTGCAATAGGCAGTTTGATGTGGCTAAAATATGGCTAAAAAATGTGATGCCACGTTATAAACTATATCCAAACTGGTTGTACCAAAGTAGACCAGTCTAACCATGTATTAACACTAATTAAGTTTGTTCTACAATTGATGCCCAGTATAAAATGCCAAGACACAAAAAGTATATATATACAGACTGGTTATACCAAAGTAGACCACTCTAGCCAAGTAAAACACATATCATGTTTGCTATATTATTGATGGCCATTAAAAAATGCCAAATCAAATTAAGAAAGTATATCCATACTGGCCCAAAAACGTAGTCTGGTCTTGCCATATCATAATACTTATCATGTTTCTTTTTTCTTTACCTTTGATTGCCTCCAAGAAATGGCATAGCCTGGCTGTTGCTGAAAAAATTACCCCAGCATGCATGCGCACATTCATTCATTAATTTCTCACATTCGCAAAGACATTTATACATCTATTCATTTCTCACATTCTGTAATGCACACGTACAACAGACATCCTCATTCATTCATGCACACTTAGAGAAGCAAACAGTAACATTCATGCATAAATACATAGAACATACATATACACATACCAACATTCATACACACATAAATATGTTTATTTCCTTACCTGTACCCCTGGTCCCCATGTCACACGCCACAATGGTTCTGTGCCTACTGCAAGGTATGGACAGGAATTAGAAGAAAATATAGCTTTCTGTTTCCAGAGGGCATGCATGGTGGAGACGGAGCACCTCCTTGATGCCGCCCAGGTAGACCTCAATGTGCGGAGAAATGCAGGAGCACCTCCTAGCACATTAATGCCTGCAGTGTCCCCACCTTAACTCCCAATGGACAGTGCACGGCTCCAGAAGCAACATGCCCAGCCTTGCATGGCCCACTGGAAATGCACACTGGGGAACTTAAACTGTCAAAGGGAAGCCATGTTTCCCTTTGACAGTTAAAGATAGCCTAGAAGTGCTTGGGACTCCTTTCGCTGGGCTGACTTTGGCTCATCCATAATGGGAAAGGGTGGTGGTTCAACATCCAATCACCCATAATGGCGGAGCTGCATCTGGATCACGGACCTGTATCTCAGGAACAGTTTTGGATATGTAAGGACTTTGGATCTACTGAGAAGATGCTGAACCCATTACTATTAACAAGCACATACATGATAGTACATCTATAATATATTTGGCATTCCTGGACCTGCTAATTAAATATGATTGTGTAGACAGCAAGATTCAATGGGCCTATTTAGAACTTATCAGCGTACCAAGATCACTCTTAATGATCTTGATTGAATTTCATGCATTCATGCCTACACTCACCCAGGAAATTATGATCTTTTTTTCCATAACAGGATGCTGTGTGACTCCTGTTTGTATATCAATGACCTTGAGGACACCTATGCAACAGTAACTATGAGCCCATAGTGGCAGGACAGCCTCATTTTCTACTGTTGTATTCCTATGGTGCAGTTCTAAGATCCAACACACCTTGAGTATTACAAGCGTTAATTCATAGTTACAACTTTTGAATAGACAACCAGATCCTATCTAATAATACCCCCCCCCCACACCTAAGGCGATCACTTGGGTAAAAGCCAAAATCCAACCTCCTTTTTTGTGTGTAAAATCAGTGAATGGAGCGTGTTCAAAGCTATGACTGCTTATGTTTCTCCTTTTATACTACATTGAAATGAACTAGCAATCTAAATACGCAGACTATGAGAATGAAGCAAACACATTCAGCATTAATTTGTGTGCATTATTGCTTTTGTGAATACTAACAACGGTCATCCTCTTAGGGCAAAGTTGATGGCCTATTAGACAAAATCAATAGAAAAGGTTGACCCTGGTGCAAGTGTGTGAGGTCACACAATTGATGAACCATTAGTCATCTCAGTGAATGATCTTGTTAGGAGAATCCTGAAATGTCTGCACTCATATCACATCTTTGCTATCCAAATAGAGTTTAGTAGGATGTATAGCCACTTACATACATTTAAAAAATCTCTTAGTGTGGCTCTAATAAACCAATCCGCAAAACTGAGAATGGTTGATTTGCAAGAACAAGTTGGCCTTAACTTGGGTTTTCGTAGATAAAGATGGGAATTAATATGGGTCCATGAACAATCATTTTGGAATACCTACCCAGTGTTTTTATATCGATTGATGGAAAAAATATTGTTAAATAGGCACTTTTTGGAACTACCAAAATATCAAACCCATACGGATGGGATGTTCTGAGTGACAGAACAAAACTATCAGGATTGCGTTTTTTGCACAAGTATGAGTGTTTTTTTGTATGCACGGGGATGAAAGAGTACGCAAGGAATGATATGTGAGATGTGAGCCTTTTTTGTTGATGTGATAAAATATGTGTTCTTGACAATTGTTTTTTTATAGATGTGTTATTAATATATTTGATATGCCTTTTTGTAAAAGTTTTCTACAATTAAAAAATGATTAAATAAACCTGAAACAAATGAGTTCTGACATGCTGTCTTAGGTCTAAAACACACACTCTTTAAATAGGGTTGTTGTCTTGGAGGGGATTATGCAGCATCTTTACGCATACATTTATATGAATCAACTATAGGAGGTTGTGCAGTTTATCTACAGATAACTGCATTTTTTGTTTGGTCTTTGATTTGCAAGAACAGCACAAAAGTGATATTGCTCATCTAATTAAGTTGCTGAAATAAATACATATTCAGCTTGGCAAGTGTTGTCTGTAATCTTGGGTTCAAATCTAGAGTGGTGGGATTCTAATTCTCAGACTCTAGTCAAGTTCTGTTCCTTTAAATGTTGTGGTGCTCAAAGAGAGGCAATGTGAATGTTGAAACCCTCCATTCGCTTTTCTTACCATTGCATTCCTCTTTTGGCCCCAAACCTTATTTAATAAAGGTTATGAATGTAAATTACTGCTGTCTTTGTCCAAATTCAAAGTCTAATTTCTTGAGAATTAATATTGTAACAGTCAAATGAAAGCGCAAAGAGCACACAGCTGTTGACTAATTCTGGAAAGGCAGAGTTTTATTTTCAGTTTATGATTATTATTTTTTGTCCCAGATATACGTAGAACTCATAGACCACTTAATGAAGCTTTTATACGTTGTGCTGCTAAGAGCTTGTTAATTAATGCTTTAAAAATTAGAGCAATGAATGTGATTTTTAGCTGAATTCATTTTTAATGTATTATTATGCTTAAAATGTACTGTGATTATATGTTGGTTTTATGGAAGGATGCATGGCTATCTGTATCACTTTGGGAGGAAGACAGGGCGCTGGGAGGCAACATGAGAACATAATTTTAAAAAAAGTTATTAGATCCTGGCTTTTCTGAATCTAAGGATGAAGTCAGACCAAATGGATGAGGGAGTTGGAAAGATCAACTCTCCCAAACTCCAAATGAATTCTTTCCATAAATCCTTGAAGTCCAAATGTGAATCAGAGAAGGAGTGGGATTCGAGGAAAGCAGGCTTGCTGCAAGAAGCCCTGTCCCTGTCCTTGTGACAAGTTCCCAATTCCTTCTGATGTCATACCAAGAGGGCCTAGTTCTGAAGTAAGTGAAGGGAACAGAAGGGAGAGATGAACACATATAAATGTAAGGACTTTGGATCTACTGAAAAGATGCTGAACCCATTACTATTAGCAAGCACATTCATATTAGTACATCTATAATATATTTGGCATTCATGGACTTGCCAATTAAATATGATTGTGTAGACAGAGACATTCTATGGGCCTATTTAGAACTAATCAGTGTACCAAAATCACTCTTAATGATCTTGATTTAATTTCATTCATTCATGCCTACACTCACCCAGGAAATTATGATCTTTTTTTCCATAACAGGATGCTGTGTGACTCCTGTTGTTTGTTTATCAATGACCTTGAAGGACATCTATGCAACAGTAACTATGAGCCCATTATGGCAAGACACCCTCATTTTCCACTATTGTATTCCTATGGTGCAGTTCTAAGATCCAACACATCTTGAGTATTACAGGCATTAATTCATAGTTACAGCATTGTTATAGACAAACAGATCCTATCTAATAATCCCCCCCCTCCCACACCTAAGGTGATCACTTGGGTAAAAGCCAAAATCCAACCTCCTTTTTTGTGTGCAAAAGTCAGTGAATGGCGCATGTTCATAGCTATGATTATTTATGTTTCTCCTTTTATACTGCATTGAAATGAATTGGCTATCTAAATAAGCAGACTATGTGAATGAAGCAAACCCATTCAGCATTATTTTGTGTGCATAATTTTTTTGTGAATACTAGCAACAGTCAACCTCTTAGGGCAAAGTTGATGGCCTATTAGACCAAATCAATAGAAACGGTTGACCCTGGTGCAAGAGTGTGGGGCGACACAATTGATGAACCATTAGTCATCTCAGTGAATGATCTTGGGAGGAGAACCCTGAAATGTCTGCAGTCGTACCACATCTTTGCTATCCAAATAGAGTTTAGTAGGATGTATAGCCACTTACATACATTTGAAACATCTCTTAGTGTGGCTTTAATAGACCAATCTGCAGAACTGGGAATGGTTGATTTGCAAGAACAGCTCAAAAGTGATATTGCTCATCTAATTAAGTTGCTGAAATACATACATATTCAGCTTGGCAAGTGTTGTCTGTAATCTTGGGGTTCAAATCTAGAGTGGTGGGATTCTAATTCTCAGACTCTAATCAAGTTATGTTCCTTTAAATGTTCTGGTGCACAAAGAGAGGCAATGTGAATGTTGAAACCCTCCATTCGCTTTTCTTACCATTACATTCCTTTTTTGGCCCTAAACCTTATTTAATAAAGGTTATGAATGTAAATTACTGTTGTCCAATTTGTTGAGAATTAATAATGTAACAGTTAAGAGGAAAGCACAAAGAGCACACAGCAGTTAGACTAATTCTGGAAAGGCAGAGTTTTATTTTCAGATTATGATTATTATTTTTTGTCCCAGATATATGTAGAACTCATAGACCGCTTAATGAACCTTTTGTACATTATGCTGCTGAGAGCTTTTTAATTAATGCTTTAAAAATTAGAGCAATGAATGTGGTTTTTAGCTGAATTCATTTTTAATGTATTATTATGCTTGAAATGTACTGTGATTATATGTTGCTTTTATGGAAGGATGGATGGCTATCTATATCACTTTGGGAGGAACACAGGGCACTGGTAGGCAACATGAGAACACTAGCTTTTCTGACTCTAACGATGAAATCAGACCCAATAGATAATGGAGTTGGAAATATCAACTCTCCCAAACTCCAAATGAATTCTTTCCATAAATCCTTGAAGTACAAATGTGAATCACAGAAGGAGTGGGATTCATGGGAAAGCAGGCTTGCTGTAAGAGGCCCAATCCCTGTCCTTGTGACAAGTGCCCCTTGCCTTCTGATGTCATACCAAGAGTGCCTAGTTCTGAAGTAAGTGAATGGAACAAAATGGAGAGATGAACAAATAAAAATGTAAAATGGAGGAACCCTTTCGAAAATCCCTACCTGGTCTAACCCGCCCCCTTTCCCAGCTTGCATCTCCAAAGTCTCTCTGGTGTGCAGCCCCCTGGGGGGGAGGCATGTGTTATGTACTTGCATCTCTGAATCCGGGTTCCCAGGCATCTCCAGTTGGGAGACACCAGGCTTGCCAACGGAGGTATGACCTTTCCTCCCTCAAAGTCAATAGAGTGTAAACTTGACAGACAGGTGCCTGAAAAATCCACATTGCATCCCTTAACTATCTAAGCTCACAGGGATGACACTGGTGCGCTACAAATCAGACATGGTTTTAATAATTATGTGAACTAGCAACCACCATGCCAAAATAGTTATGGCTTATGTTTCCAGATTATCCAGACACCAGGTGAGTAGTTTATTTTATTTATGATAGTTTCTGAACAGAGGTGTAGAATTAAATGATACCTCTGTACTGCAGTGACTTGGCTGTCACAGTAGCTGTCAAACAGGGCCCTTGTGACCTCTGAGCCTTCTCTGTGCCACTGGAGAGTAGGGGATGGATATCAGGATACTGATGCGGCTTGCCACATGTGTGCATTATGCTTTTGACATGGAGTTTAATGAAATCTGGGTTTGGTTAGCAAACATTATTGGCCAGAATTTGGGTCTTTAGAAATGGGGCGTTGCACAGGCCATTCTTCAGGCTCTGGAAGGATGTCTGAGGGCAGAGGTCTAGGTCACCTTCTTTGGCAATTTCCTACAGATTACATAATTATGGCAACATGCAAGTGTCCCATACCCCAGAGTTAAAGGCCTGTAGTAACCTGTGAGTCCCAAGTAGGCTCTACGCTCTCTGAAACACTTGTGTACAAGTGCGATACAAATAAAATATCATATCATAAAAATATGGTATCTCATGTATTTGAGCAGTAGGGTGTGACAAAAATACTTCTGTCCTGCTTGAGTATAAGGATATGATATGATATGATATTTTATTTATATCACGCTCGTATACAAGTGTTTCAGAGCACGACCAAGCAAAGGGAGGGGAACAAGGGACAACAAAAACAACAATCTTACTAGGCCCAGTGACATTAAGAACGTGCAAGTGCATGGAAAAGGGGGAAAGTGCATGGAAGGGGGAGGAGTGGAAAGTGTGGAACAGAGAAGAGAACAGAATAAATAAAACGTGAAATAAATACAGGCAATGAAAAGTGGTAGTGCAGCCAGTAAGTGACAAGTGCATGATTAGTCAGAGAGGGTATGTCTAATAAGTGCAGAAGAAAAGTGGGGGAATGTATGGGTACAGATACAGATCCCAGTGCAAGGGGTGGCCCAGAGGCAGTGCACAAGGGAGGAAGGGTGAACAGGTACCTGGGCCCAAAGGACAGGGTACAACATCCTTTCATCACAGAATGTTTTTTCGTGGGATTTTTTCCGCAATTATTTGCTGAAAAAACTTGTTGGGCCTCATTACACGGAAGGCAGTAGGGTATTACCGGCACCGGTGCCCTTACCGGTGCCGGTAATCCCCACCGCCCTACTACGAGGTCCCTCAGCGGGTCCCATCCTTAACGTGTGGGCAGACCACACGTTAAGGACAGGACCCGCTGAGGGACTTCAGTGCAAATAACGGTACCATAAATTGCGGTATGGTTATTTGCTGCTTCCCCATTCCCATTGAGCCCTATGGGGGCTCAAATGGGAATGGGGAATGGTTCCCGGAATGGGGATTTTCCGGTCCTGCAAAGGTCGGAGTAGGCCTGTAAGTCCCTATTCCGGGAACCTGGCCTCTGACGGCGGTAAGGGGTTAGCCATGGCGCTAATAGCGCCATGGCTACTGCCTTCAGTGTAATGAGGCCCATTGAATTTCTTTTGGGGGGGGGTTGGAAAATTATATATATTGGGTGTGGGTGTTTGGGGATATATTCAAAATTAAAGGGGATGGGAGATTAGGGGGACCCCCCCAAAAATAAAAAAAATAAAAATTGGATGCATTTTTTCATTAAAAAATCTGCTGTAACAATGCCCACCAAAAAACATCCCGCAATGAAATGACATGGAACCAAGGACAGAGGGTGGCCAGGTATATGGTGCCAAGAGAGAAAACAGATCAGATGGGGAGAAGAGGGGCAAAGGCAGAAGTGACGAGGAAGGTCTTGAGGTGCTTCCGGAACCAGAGATGGTTCTCCTCAAGTTTCAAGGTGGAAGCCCCAGTTGAAGACAGAAAAGTGACCCAACGACTGACCCTAGGGGAGTTAGACGTAGAGGAGTGAAGGGCTCAAGAGGGGAGCTATTTACGAAGGGATAGTTGAAGGTATTTTGGACCCAGGCCCCAGAAAGCCTTGTAGACAATGCAGAGGGTTTTAAATGTAATCCTTGCATCCACTGTGAGCCAATTAAGAGATTTCAGAGCAGGAGAGATATGATCCCAGTGCTTGAGGCAAAGGACAAGTCTCGCAGTCCTGTTCTGGATTAGTTGTAAAGGACAGAGAGTGGAGGAAGGTAGATTTAGAAAGAAATTGTAACCGGAGTCAACCTAGAGAGAAGCAGAGCTAGGGAGACAGTGAGTTTCTGAGGGAAGGAGAGAAAGGCAGAGAACTTCTAAGGTGCAGTAAGAAATGTGACTTTTCAGAGACGTCAGAGATGTATGCGGAGAAGCAAAGTGTGGAGTCAAAGATGACCCCGAGATTCTTAGCATCACAGGTAGGGGTTGGCAGAAGCCGGGCAGAGGGTGTGGGCAAAGGATGGTGAAGGTGCACCAATGAGGAGGATCTCAGTCTTGTTGGCATTTAGACAAAGATTGTTGGCGGTACACTAATTTTAAATAGAGATTAGGCAATCAGAGATGAAGGAAGGAGAGGATGTGTCTGAGGGAAGCCTTAAAATAAGTTGAGTGTCATCAGCATAGCATTGGAAGTTTGAGCAGAAAATGGAAATGCAGGAGGCAAGAGTTGCCAAGTATTGGTTGAAAAGCCAGAGCGAGAGGTTAGACCCCTGGGGAATATCACAGGTAGAGGTTCGATCAGAAAGGAAAGAGGTCAGCCAGACCAGTGCCTGATCGGTGATACCCATGTTGTCACAGAGAGGATTGAGCAGGATGGCATGGTTCACCGTGTCGAAAGCAGAGGAGAAATAAAGTAGGATGAGGATGGAGGGAATGTTAGAGTCAAGGTTGGGGAGCAGGTCTTCACAGATTTTCAGGAGAGCAGTTTCTGTGCTTCTGGCAGTTCTGAAACCTGATTGGTGGTCATGGAGTGAGCCAACAGAGTCAGAATGAAGGTTAAGCTGAAAGATGGTCAGTTTTTCCAGGAGATTCCCCAAAAAGGGAGTAATGGAAATTGGAAGATAGTTAGCCAGACAAGCAGGATCAGCTGTGGGTTTCTTGAGGATAGGATGCACAAGGGAGTGCTTCAGAGCAGAGGGGAAAGATCCAGAGGCAAAGGAACGGTTACAGAAATTGGCGAGGGTCAGAGCAAGGGTATCGATGTTGTCTTTAATTGTTTTAGAGGAATAGGGATGGCCTGTTTTGATGAGGCTTTCATAGATCAGACTTGTCTAGCTACCACATCAGGGGAGAAAAAAGGAAAGGGGGAGAAAGATGGATGGGGTGTGTGAGGGAGGGACAGCAAGCTGGGAAGAAGAGGGGAGAGGAGGGAGAGTGGACAAGATGTCCTGGGTTTTGGAATTAAAGTGAGAGGCAAGGGCATTGCAAAGAGCCTGGGAGGAGTGAGGCGGGGTGGAGACTGCAACAGGGTTGGCCAGCTCCTTGCATATTTTAAAGAGTTCAGCTGAGTTGTTGGATGCCGCAGAGACACGTGCTTGAATTTGACCTCTCTTCTTAAAGTGGAAAGTGAGACGGTATTGCCTTTGGAGCAGTCAGCAGGCCAGTTTGTCAGAGGATGAGCAGGAAGCCCTCCATTTCCTCTCAGCCACCCTACACTTACCTTTAAGTGTAGCTAGGTCAGAGTCATACCCGGAATTACACTTGGCTTTGGACTTCAAATGGATCCTCATGACAGGGGCAAGAACATCAAGAGTAGCAGAAATATAGCAGTAGAGCAGGGACAGTGCTTTGTCAGGGTGTGTGTCAGACTGAGGTGGAGGAATGGGGGAAAAGGTGGCAGCGAAAGCCTCGACTGACACACGCTCCATGGGTGCCAATCTTGGGGTAGGCTTGGCTTGGCGGGAGGGGATGGAAAGATGAGAAGAGAGGAGGCAGTGACCACTCCAGGAGAGAGGAGTGGTGAGGGGAGTACCAAGGGGGAGGCCAGAGGAGATCAAGACATCAAGTGTGTGACCGGCAGAGTGAGTCAGGCCTGAGGGGAGGATAGAGAGGGAAAGTGAATCGCAGAGGTCACAAAAGAGTGCAGATGAGGACCAGGGAGAATCAAGATGAATGTTGAGGTCACCAAGGAGGAGGAGTTGAGTGGTTGAGGCCAGGGGGAAGGAGTAGAGGTCTGCCCACTCGGAGAGAAAACATGTCATTTGACCAGGGGGGCGGTAGAGAGTAGCAACAGTGAGAGAGTGGCTAGGAGAGAGAGAGAATCTGCAGACAAGGTATTCAAAGGTAGAGTAAGTCTGAGTGGGGATGATAGAGGCAGGAATCTACTCAGGGAAGAACAGGTCTACACCCTCTCCAGGCCGGTTGGAACTGGAGGCGGAGAGGATCATGTAGCTGTCATGGAGGAAAGTGTCAAAACTCGTAATAGAGCTGGCCTTGAACCAAGTCTCTGTAAGACCGAGGACATCAAGGTCAAGTTCTTCTAGGAGGTGACAGATGTCAGAGGAGTGTTTGACAGCCGAGCGAGAGTTGAGAGTGGCAATATGAAGAAGGTTGCCAGCCATAAAAGGGGAGGGTACAAATCAAGGGTATGCCCAGTGGAGCTGTGGATGGAGCCACAGATGGGGCAGAGGTGGAATGAAAGGCAGGCAAGGTAGGCAAGGGAAGGGATGAGAGTAGGGGACAGCTGGAGATGAGAGGAAGTTGATGTGACGAGGGAGCTGTCTATCAAAGAGGAGGAGGAGATTAGCCTGAAGGCCTTGCACCATGACAGTGCTATTCAGGCAGACATTAATGATGACTATGGAGGAGTCAAAGAAATCCATGAGGACTTCCCAGTGGGTGCCACCATTAATGGGAGAGAAGGAGACAGGACAGAGCACAAAGATCATATGAGGGGTCCATAGAACAGGCGAAGGAACGGAAAAAAAAGGGAGGGTTTGTCTGGCAGAGGCACTGGAATAGGTATCAGCGATGGCGAGAACTGGGTTGGAAGCCAAGATATCCTTTTTGAATTTCTTCATACCAGATTTAGTGAGAACGAAAGGATAGTTAATAGAGAAGCAAGTAAAGAGAGGAGGCAGTAGGAGAAATATGCTAGCAAAGCGGTAAGGAACTGTCACTGGGCTAGCAGCTTCCAATTGAGGGCCAAAGTAATTTCAACCCAAATTTGACTTTAAAAACACACCCAAATTTCAATAACAAAACACACCCAAATGTGACTTTCGAACACACCCAAATTTTAATTGCAAAACACACCCAAATTTGAATCACAAAACACACCCAAATTTGACTTTAAAAACACACCCACATTTCTATAACAAAACACACCCAAATGTGACTTTCAAAACACACCCAAATTTCAATTACAAAACACAGCCAAATGTGACTTTCAAAACACACCCAAATCTGACTTTAAAAACACACCCAAATTTCAATGCTAAGGCAGCATAGGTGAAGGAGATTAGGTATAAGTTAGATGCAGTTGCTAAGATGAGGGCATTTGAGAGCACACAGGGAGACCAGTTGGAGCAAGAAGAAGGAAGAGTGAAGTTCGATGAAGGGAAAAAGAAAGGGTAGGCAGAGGGAGGGAAACTAACCCATGGAGAGGGAAGTACAAGAGTCTTGGTAGTCCAAATTCATGGCTGAGTGAACTGGCAGCAACACGGAGGGTCAGGTTGTGGTAGTAGCTTCATGTAGCAGACAGGGAGCAGGCAGGGGCCTTAGAAGTGGGTCTTAAAAGTGGGCCTTTGAGAGAGTGGGCCAACTCCTGCCTCCCAGAGACTCTGATTAGGCTAATTTGGTAGTCTGTGCCCAATCACAAGGGCCCAGGCTGCAGGCATGCAGTGAAGCCACCAGATGGTGAAATGGAGGCAGCCAGCTTAGAAATGGCACAATCCAGGTCCAGCAATGGAAAAGAGAAAACCAAAGGCACTGTGCACCTAATAAAATTTAATTCATAGGGGCATATCTAAAAGGAAACACAGCGGTAGCCAATGAAAGCATAATAAGGAAATACTGTAAACAAACGTGCTGTGTCGTGCCTCGATGTAAAAATTCACAAATGTGCTCAGATTTAAGCCCACATTTCTGGTAAGTACAGGCAACTGCACCTCTCTCTCAATATAGACAAAACTGAAGTCATTTTCTTCCCTTCCAACACACTTCCTCCTCCCTCCCCCTTCCTTCCATTCTTTCCCCCCGTGCCAATCTTCCGATTTCCGCCCATGCGAGGAATCTAGGAATCTACTTTGACTCTTCCCTGTCCTTCACTTACCACATTTCCCTACTACTCGAGCTTGTCGTTATCACCTCTTTAATATCCGTAAAGTCTGTTCTTCTCCTACTTTCCATGCTAGTAAACTCTTAATCTCTTCCCTCATCTTTTCTCGCCTTTTCTACTGTTCTTCTATCTTTTTCGGTCTCCTCTCTTCCCATCTCGCCCCCCTTAAATCCCTTTACCACTCTGCCGTCCGTACCCTCTGTCTTCTCTCTCCCTATGATTCCATCTCCAATTCACTTACCAACCTAGGCTGGCTTCCTTTCCACTCCCAACTTTAATACCACTTCTTTGTCTCGTTTTTAAGTCTCTTCATGACCTAGCCCCTCCTTACCTCTCCTCTCTTCTCTCTTTCTATGCCCCCTCTCGCTCTCTACGCTACGCTGATCACTTTTTACTCTCTGTTCCCCCCCGCGCTGTGCCTCCTCTCGTTTCCGCTCCTTCCAACTCCTTGCCACCTTACATTGGAACTCGCTCCCTGTCTCTATCCGCTCCATCTCCACCTATACCTCCTTCCGTTCCTCCTTAAAAACACTCCTTCCTCACCCTCCTCCCTGACTTGTCTCCCCTTCCTCCTCTTCTTTTTCCTCCCCACTCATCCTTCCTGTTCCTTTACCTTTCCTGTCTCCCCTCCTTTGACTTCCACCCTCCCTTCTACTCCCTCAACGCCCTCTCCCCTTTCCCTTTCTTCCTTCCCATACCTCTCCTCTTCTCTTCCTTCCCAAATGCAGATTGTTCTAAATGCTCTTTTTCTGGTTTGAATCATGTTTATTTTATTGGTTTTATGTTCCATGTTTAATTATTCTGGTTGTTATGATGTAAAGCGCTTTGGTGTAAAGCACTATATAAATAATAAAATACAAATACAAATACAAATACAAAGATGGGAAAATTGAAGATTGGGAGCCTTCCAGGCCTACCTTTGATTTGGAGCTGGAAGGCAGCATCCAGCACAGCAGCGTCGATGTAGAGAAATGAAGGAGGGACGCCTCCTTGGCCTCGATGAGGGCCTGGTTGCTGGTGCCAGCTCCCGCTTCCCGGGTGACCCTGATTGGGCGATATTGGAAGTCTGTGCCCAATCACAAGGGCCCAGGCTGCAGGCATGCAGAGAAGCCACCAGATGGTGAAATGGAGGCAGCCATCTTAGAAATGGCACAATCTAGGCACATCAATGGAAAAGAGAATGCCAAAGACACTGTGCACCTAATAAAACTTAATTTATATATGCAGATGTAAAAGGAAACACAGTGGTAGCCAATGAAAGCATAATAAGGAAATACTGCAAACAAATGTGCCGTATCGTGCCTCGATGTAAAAATTCACTGTGCTCAGATTCAAGGCCACGTATCTGGAAAGTGCAAGCAAAGATCGAACAAATGAAGATTGGGAGCCTGAGATGAGTAGTGACTGAACCACCAATTAATCCCCCACAATTCTACTGACCAATATTGATCCCAATAAAAAGGTTAAACAGGCACAGCTAAGAGATATACCTCCTTCACATTTTGTGTTATTGTGGAGAGAAGGAAGGCTGAACATTCAGAGGTGGGGAATTAATATAAGTCAGTAGATACCCAAACATCAATAGTATAAGAGTTCCAAAATAAATGATGGTCCAATCAAGGTTCTATATAATATCTATATTAATTAAACAAATCAATTGTAAACTTTTAAATATCAAACACATTATCAAAAACCCACCCTTTTAAAGGAAGACAGAGGGCCTCATTCCAAGTCCGGTGGAAATCGAGCCGGAAAAACTGGCAAGTTGCTGCCAGACTTGGAATGAATTACCACCCCTGTGATTGCCGGAATCAGCGGGGCATTACAACCGCATGGGGATGGGGACAATGGAAACACTAGTTCCGTCTATGACAGAGCCGGTGTTCCATTTCAGCATGCAGGGGCGGTGGCGGTACTCCCGCCAGGCCAGACCTGGCGGGAGTATCACCTCCCGCCTGCAGAAAGCGTAATCTGCCACCATTGTTTCTGGACCGGCAGACTCTAAATGAGGTCCAGAGACATTCAGAATGTAATGATGCAGCACTCTGGATACTTATCAGGGAGGAATTGCAGGCAACATATGTGATTAGGAATTCAAAAGGTATATGTTCTTAATGAAAAAAAGGTGCAAAAGGGACACAGCCATTCTTTAGGGTCCCAATAGGTGGACACAAGCAACAGGGTCAGTTCAAATGACCTTTTTCCAAACCAGGTTCGGTGGAGGCCAGTCACATTGATCCCAGGCAGCGAGTCGAGAGCGGGTCAGATTCTCTGTGTAGTTCGACGGGGCACCAGGAGTGATTTGATGAGTGAGGGTACAGCCATTTGAGTCAAGCTGTGTTGCAGAGTTGTGGCAGTTTGATGTTTGGTTTAACGCAGCCATTCAAAGTAATATTTATGGGGCACTGATGCTTGATCTAGGCTAGGGACAGAACACTACAGAAATGATGTGGTATCTAGCCGGTTTGATGATGCAAGCACAGTAGTTAAAATAAATTGAGTGAGTGCCAAAGGTAGCACCTATGGATCCTTCTGGTTTGAATGCAGAGAACAGAGCTGGAATGTGTCTTGATCAGTTCAAAGCAGTAAAAACAGTGGTTCAGGCTGTTATGGCACTCATGATGTTGTGAGATACACTGCAGGGTATGTAGGAAGAGTGTGTACTTTCAGGTTCTGCTCTCCCAGTTTAGTAAGGTTAGCAACCTGAAGTGCAGGTCCTGGTCCTCAGCAAGTGTCAACCCCAATTTTCCCTGGAAGTGGGTAGGAAGTAGAACATAACTCTGCCTTGGAGCATTCCTCCTTTAGTGACCGAAGGCTTTGGAAAGACAACCTCTATGCTTAAGAGTCTTTGCCGTCACCCCAGCAGCTCTCAGTGGGCACCTTTGATCTGTGAAACTGCTCTGTGCCACTGGAGAAAAGGCACTGCAGATCAATATACAGGTGTATACTATGATTCTGGCATGGCATTTGCGGAAGGAGGGTTATAGTTAGCAGACCACACTATTTGAAATTGAATAACCAGTATCCTAATGACATTTTAAAAAGCTGGTGCATCTACACCTCTGCCAGATGGCCATCTTGCATATGGGCATATCCAAATACATGATTGCCTGGACTTTTTCTTGGAGGGACTGTTTCTTACCCCCACCCACTTGGTGTCCTATGTAAGTAACAATATCCTTTGCTTTCTGGCATTTGGTGGCCAGATAGTCAGGCCAGCCTTCTGCACTAGAGCCATCACTAATTCATGCCATTTGTAATGAGGCTTTAACCTGTTGACATGGAAGACCCAATATGTCTGCTTTGGTGCTTTTGTATCAACGAGGCAGTTAATGCACAGTCCACTTGTTATGACTGGGGCACGGATTGACTGGTTCAATGATGCAGACCATGGGGACTGGACTGTTCTTAGTCAGTATGGCCTTCTGGCCATGGCAGTGCTTCATGAGTGCCTGACTGACCTTTGTACTTTGGGTATTCTGTTCTCCATAATTGGGCATCTTGGATTTGAGGCCAGGCACATAATCAACTAGATTTTTGAGGATTTTGCTCTCAACCTTCCCACACCAGACATAGGGAACTCCTAACAGGATGACCAAACCGGAGCTCAAAGTGATTGAACTCAAAACTGCTCAATGTCAACTCCTGGTAGGAAAAAAGCAGGCATGGCAGGAGAATATCCCACTTTCTACTTCCAAGCCACCTATCATGGCTTTTTGGGATTTGTTAAACCGCTCAACAAGCCCATTATTTTGTGGGTGAAAGGCAGTGGAGTAGTTGTAGGTTACCAGTGGTTCATCCCATATGACCATCACATACACAGATATGAAGTTTGCTCCCCTGTTCTTAATAACATCTTTAGGGATCCCTAAAGAGAGAATATCCCTATTAAAGCATTTGCCAACACAGTGGGTTTGATGCTTTGCAAGGGTAATGCCTATGCATACTGTGTATCATGGGCACAACCAAAGTGTACCACATCCCAGAGATGGTCGGAAGATCCAAAGGAACAAGAATGGCAATGCCTATTCTCTCAAAATGCCTCCAAACCACTGGCAGTGAGGCTTGCTGGCTCTAACTGAGCTACTGGATGCGCGGCAGGTACAACACAACATGACACATTTTTTTTTGTATTCCCATCTGAGGCCAGTAAAAATAGGTAGACAGCTTGTCATCTTTCTTGGTCACTCCTAAGTGGCCTGATAAAGGAATATCAATGGGCAAGTACCGTAGGAAACTCTAGTTGCATTGGCACAGTACCAACCTCCAATTGGCTACTGCCTCAAATTTTCTTGAGCTCACTGTACCGTATACAATTATCCCACTACAACCTTAACATTTGAGGGGCTCCCTAGAGCTTGTTTCTCTGCCTGTACATGCAGATATACCATAATTCTGTAGTCAACCTTACTGGGACCTCCAGCTGAGGACAACTCCCTCCTCCCTCGTTTCTAGCAGACCCGTGACGTCTGAGCCCTCCATGTCCTCTATATCAAGTTTTGGTTCTATTCCTGTAGGTCAATCTGAGAACACAGCTTCTGACAGCACCACAGAAGGTACCTCAGTGGCCAATGGGCCCCATCTGTCAGAATAAGGCAACTCTGTGAACTCTTGATCTGGACTGGGCAGGACCAGCAGTGCCAGTCTCTCCACATCTCCAGCTGGAAGATCCCCAGGGCCATGCCTCAGGTGTTGTTTCCAATGCTGCTTCATTGGCGCTAGATCTAGTGACTCTGGTAATGTTTTTTTTTGTCAGGCTGGTAAATCGCTAAAATACATTTCACTGGAATTGTTTGCTTAGCAGCGACCAAGCACTAAGAGGGTTCCCCTCTCCAACTAATCTCTATAATTGTCAGTATGCATTGGATAAGTTCATCATATCGCCAATTAACCTGTCAGGACCAGGAATGATCTGATCCTCTTGCACCCACTCTCATCTGATAGTGGTTATACAAACTGATGTTCTTTATTCCCATTCATGAGTACATGATCCAAAAAGAATTCAGTACTTGTGGCAAGAGGCCTCTGATGGAGAACAAGCACCTTTCCCACTCAGAGATACACAGGGACATTTGGACAGCCCCTGGCCTATTGGGAATTTATCATCTATGATGCCCACACCGACTATGTCTTCCTCCTCCATGAGGTTAGCGCTAACTGCAGCCAGTTTGGATCTACCCTTGCAGATATGATCTTCCTTACTATGTGTCCAGTCTCCACACACAAGGCAAACCTTGTGGGCTGAACATGTGAGTTCCCCATTGCAAGGGATGCCCTCACTTCTTCTTTCTGTGAGAGCAGATGAAACATCTGGTTGAAATTTCTCCTCAACATTTTGGGGACATTTCTTAGCAGGAGGGTACAAACCTCTTCCTTGCCCTCCTTTTGTTTTCTAGTATATGTTGTCTTGACATCTCATTTAGATATTGGCATCTGATACTTTTTGAGGACTTGATGTTCACATAACTGTCAACCACCTTTTCAAGCTTTGGTCTGTGATACTCTTTTCCACTAAATGCTGGTGTAATTCTATCTCACAATTTTTTAAGGATTCTCTTGTATGCAATACATTATAAATGCCCTCAAAAGTGTCAACTTTGTTACTTATGATCAATCCACTCACATACTCTATGGACTTTGGGGCAAATTATTAAAGGTTTTGACTCCAGTTCCAACTCAAGTTTTCCAGATCTTTCTGAGGTCACTGACCTCCATTTTAGTATAAAAGGGCCTCTCCTCAACAGAATAATAACATTTCTACCAGGAGTCATTAGGTAGCTCAAAAGGGCTGCTCGCCATAACACCATAACCACATCATGGAGGGGGAAAGCTAACAGTAGTATAAAAAAAAACTGGTAACTGACCGAACGATGGGTCCTGTGTGAGGCTTCACTGTCTACCCTCCTGGGGGTGTGTTGAGATCTGCTGTCTTCATTGCTTACCTCTAACATCTTTATGCCCCCCCAGAGAAAGGGGAGCTGGGAGGCACCAGATTTCTCATGAACCACTGGAACTCCTCCAGACCCTTATTTTCCTCAATATTCTGGTGTCTGTTTAGCAACTACGCTTTTAGACCTTACTGTCAAAAGGGGGTGCCCTCTCTTGACAGAGCTACTGCAAGGGGCACAAGGACAATGTGAGTCCTTTTCAGTCTCTACTCTTTCAGCCTAGGGAGGTTTGCAAGCAGAGTGGGAGGCCTTGGTCTTCAGCACCTCTAATATATGGCCTGGGAGGGGTAGGGAGCAGAGCCTGCATCTGCCGTGGACCAAACCGTCTTCACCATAATAACTTTGGACTTTAGAAAAAACAACTCTCTGAAACGTGGTCCAAATGAATACTTTCCTGTGTCCTTCAAGGTCCAAAGGTGAATCAAAGAAGGAGTGGGTGGTGCATGGGATTAGAGGAAATCAAGCCTGCCTTAAGGGGTCCAATCCCTGACCATGTGATAAGTGCCCCTTGCCTTCTAATGTCATACCAAGAGTGCCCTGTTTCCGCAGGAAGTGAAGGGGACAGGAAGGAGAGAAAAGCCCACAGACAAGTAAGATGGGGAACCCATCTTTAAGCATTCTTGTGCTCCCTGAAGGCCCATGCTCTGCAGAGCATGCTGCTTCAGCAGCCCCTAGCACGAGGCAGGGCTATGTTAGACGTTGCTCTTTGAAGCCAGGATCACAGAGCATCTCCAGGTGGGAGACCCAAAGCCCGGCAAAGGAGGTTTCACCTTTCCTCCCAGAGAATCAATAGATGCATGCATCCAGCTCTTTTGCATCATTCACTGGAATGCAGACAGGTAAGTTCCTGAAATCCAAATAAATGTGGACCCGGCGCATGGTTTATTGCAATTAAAAATGTTTCTGAGCATTGGTGTAGGCTAACATGCAGCCTCTGTACTGCAGTGACTTGGTTGGTTGTCAAATAGGGTCGTGTGACCTCTAAACCTGCCCTGTGCCACTGGAGAGTAGTGCTGCAGAATAGGATTTTGATACAGGTGGGCACAGATGTGCACTATGCTTTTGTTTGAAATGGAGTTTAATAAAATGGGGGTCAGGTTAACCCAGATGGTTTTTCTGCATCATGTTATTGTTAAATATAATTTGAAAGCTATGGCTTTTACCACCGTACCGTATCTCAGTACTTCACAGCAGGGGGAGTGTAAGTGTGAGGGAGGGACCTATGGAGAGGTGCTCCTGGAAGGAGTGCAACACAGTTGTGGGAACAGTAGGCTGGTGGAAGAATGCAACCATTGCGATGGGGCAACAAGGGTTTGGGGGGATAAAATGGGATGCTGAAACTAACATCAAGGGTGTCCTCCCTACAAAACCTCTAAAAAGAGGAGTGTAACAGCCATGGATAGTGCTTTTCTCCCTTTCACACAACCTTCCAGTGTGAAAGGGGGAAGAGTGGTGTAATAGTGTGCTTAAGACAGTGCCATAAAGACCAGTGCAGTTGTATACAGACCAGTGCAGTTGTATACTTCATGGCTAACTATAACCTGAAAAGTCATGGTTGGAAGGTTTTGAATTAATCTGAATCTCTGGCATTGCTCTGGGCATCCTTCCACATCACTGTTTTGTAGCCCATCTGCGGAATTGCAAAAAGGGTCTAGCCATATACAAATCAGTCAGGTACTGTCACCATTGAGAGATGCCCAGCCCGAACCACTAGCCCAGGTCCCCTCTGCATGGAAACAAATGCAACCCCATTAATGTTTAAGCCTTGTTGGGCCTCAGCAATGAGGTGTAGCATGGTTCCCTATGGCGCAGTGAGCATGGGACCCAGGTCTGGGCATACCCTCTCTCACATAGAGAGACAAACTATAACTAAAAAAGTGATGGGTGGAAGGTTTTGAATTAATCTGAACCACTGGCACATCTCCTATTTTGTTTTGCTTCTGTGGGGCTAAGACATGGAACCGCAAATCCTTATTTCACTGCACGCTGCACACAAATTTGCTCATGGTTTGTCAATGAATAATCTTTAAATCATTCACTTTGAGAGACTTTGAGAGACTGATGCAATTCTTTATGAGTAAGACATTTCTACACTCTATCAGCCATTGAACAAATTTTGTCCAGGGCTACATACAGCTAGGCAAAGGAGGCACCGCTCAAGTTCCCAGTACTTCATGGAACGAGGGAAAAGCAAGCAAAGGGACTCATGCCACTACTCTAAACTGAAGACATGTGACATAGCCTTATACTATACCTTATCAATTGAATATACACAATCATCTGCCCCAAGGACTAAATTGGCTCTGAGAACATTGCAAGGCAAGAGTAATCTTCTGTCAAAGGGAGAGTCAGAGCGCATCTTCCTGCAACTTTTTGTGACATAATCTACTGGACAGTCAGAAAGGGGTGCACACAGCGGTGCAACTTTGCAATGAGTGGGTGGTTCTATAAGGGTGTTGTACCAACCACTGTAGGAGATGGTGTCACTGTTCTTCAGTATAATTGTGTTTTGGTCCTTTCTCTACGTTGGGACCGTTGCACCATCATGGTCATTAGTGAGTGCATGTTTTGCTGACAGCCCACCAATATTTTAGTTTAATTTCTGGAGCTATACTACACATTATTTCATGTTTTGAGCTCTATTCCCACAGTACAGAAAAACAGCTTGTTTACGAGAAAACTGAATGGACATTTTAGAGAGATCCCATGGCCCAGCAAGGCACTGACTGGATGTCATGGGAGTCATTTTGTAACAATGCCTATGTATGGCCTTCACTACCTGCTGTACTCCCCTTGCTGTCTGGAGTTCCAACAGGAGAAGCCAAGTTCAGCCTATCACTGACAGTCCGGTGCTTCTGTTTTCATCTTGCACTTGCAAATTGGTGCAGGGTAGTGGCACGACACTACTAAAGAACACTAAGAAGGAAAGCCTGAGTGGAAATCTCGGCATTACCCAAATTGACCTTTTACAATTGCCCGTTTGTCCTAATTGAGCTAGTTATAGTGCTCTTAATTGACCTTCTGCACAATTGACCTTTATATTGTTTTAGTTATTTTATATATGTATTGGGTTGGTTTTGGATTATAAATATTATAAGGGGATTGGTTGAGGGTTGCGGGGGGTTTTGGGTTGGGTGGGGGAATGCAATTGTCCTAATTGACCTTTTAAATTAGGTCAATTCTCCCGAGGACAATTCTTGCTAGGTCAATTGTGAAAGGGTCAATAAGTATACATCTGAAATCTCAGCTTGCGTCTGGACTTTGTTTAAGGATTCCAGGTGACACTATCATCTTCCAGACGACCTCCGACGAGGGTAGAGGGCAGGAGCCCCCCTCTCCCAGCAGACCACCCACACAGCAACTACAGACCCGCTGCAGAGCACACGGCAGCCTGCCTGACTGTGTCCCTCCCGCTTGCTTGACTCCTCCATGCCGGGCGCGACGCGGCACCACAGCGAGGCTGAGCCTGGTTCCAGGCACATCAAAGCCCCTTGCTTCCGCCGGTAGGCGGATACGCCGGCCTGCACGAAGGCCTATAAAGGCGCTGTTTGGCCCCAGGACCCCCCTTCCAGACGACCTCCGACGAGGGTAGAGGGCAGGAGCCCCCCCCTCTCCCAGCAGACCACCCACGCAGCAACTACAGACCCGCTGCAGAGCACACGGCGTCCTGCCTGACCGTGTCCCTCCCGCTTGCCCGACTCCTCCATGCCGGGCGCGACGCAGCACCACAGCGAGGCTGAGCCTCGTTCTGGGCACATCAAAGCCCCTTGCTTCCGCCGGTAGGCGGATACGCCGGCCTGCACGAAGGCCTATAAAGGCGCTGTTTGCGCCTGTTAGTGCAACGGTAGTGCACAGGCGCTGCACCTCATCTACCTCTCCGGCTCCACTGAGACTCTCACGGTAAGGCCCTAGGGGCATTTACTGCAGGACTCATATCACTATACTGTACCGGACCCGCAACTCTTGTAATATTGCATCTGCCATTCAAAGTCAGTTGCTGTTGACGCTATGTCTAAAACCAGCTCTCATTGATAACCTGAAATGCTTGTCCTACTGTTCACTGCATTCCAGCCCCGCTAACTAACTACTGCTCTGCCCACTAATGATCACCATGCAATGACACTTGAACTATGCCTGTATATGTTGCACTGTCCATTACCTATTAGGCCCACATCTGACGCTAACATTAGGATATCTGTATAGCCGAACTCTGTTGAGCCTCACAACTTGAACTTGAGTCTGTTCGCCCTCAATTGCTACCAGCCTTAGCACATAGGTATTGCCTAATTTTGTTTCAGATGACCCTTTTGCCTATGCACCCTGCTAGTGACCTATGCTTCTGTGCTTTGATTGCTAAAATCGAATTTAGGTGACCCTTTGCCTATGCACCCTGCTAGTGACCTATGCTTTTGTGCCTTGATTGCTAAAATCGAATTTAGGTGACCCTTTCCTATGCACCCTGCTAGTGACCTATGCTTTTGTGCCTTGATTGCTAAAATTGAATTTAGGTGACCCTTTACCTATGCACCCTGCTAGTGACCTATGCTTTTGTGCCTTGATTGCTAAAATCGAATTTAGGTGACCCTTTCCTATGCACCCTGCTAGTGACCTATACTTGTGTGCCTTGATTGCTAAAATTGAATTTAGGTGACCCTTTACCTATGCACCCTGCTAGTGACCTATGATTTTGTGCCTTGACTGCTAAAATCGAATTTAGGTGACCCTTTGCCTATGCACCCTGCTAGTGACCTATGCCTTTGTGCCTCGATTGATAAAATCGAATTCAAGTGACCTATTAGACTAGACCTTACGTTACTGGATAACAACTACACTGTACTAGCCTTATCTTGCCCAATATCACAATGTATCTCCATGCGCTTTACACAGTGTTACTGAGATCAATACTGCACATCTTGAACAGCCAATACCTAACCATGCTACCCAATTTACCAGCACTTGAGCCCGCATATAACCCATACACATTAACTGAAATGACCTCCACACCTTGCCCTGTTCTCACGAGGAACTTTAGATTACGTGCCAGGCTCTCAAGGCTCTATGACCCTCTATCTAAACCAGCCCACAATAAGGTGACTAGGACTCCATTCCTACACCCTCTTCAATTGAACAGTAGACTCCACTGTGAGCCCATCCGTGACCAGAAAAGTACGCACGAATCTGTGCCACCACCCCTATACCCAGTAGATCTCGGGACAAAGGGTGCACTAATAAATGCCCGCTCCATGGTAGCCCATGCTTCAGACATTGCCGACCTGCTACACAACGAAGACTTGGACTTCTTAGCAGTCACCGAATCCTGGCTCCACCCGACGGCAGGCCCTGCAATTATGCTAGCGGTACCAGATGACTACACGCTATTAAGACTTGATCGTACCACCTCTAGAGGCGGAGGTCTTGCCATCATAGCCAAAACTAAATTCCCTATTACAATTGAATCACCCACTAATGTTACTTCCTGTGAATCTCTAACCGCCAAGTTAACACTATCTAATACCCAATCCATCTCCATTCACTTTATCTACCGCCCGCCGGGCCCCCTAGGGTCATTTGAAGAAGACCTCACAGACATCTTATCAAACAATCTTAAAAACTCCTCACAACGCATCTTACTAGGAGACTTTAACCTAGGATTTAGCGACCCCGCAGACGCCAATGCCAGTACAATCAACAACACCCTAGAGGAACTGGGCTTCACCCAGAAGATTACTGAGCCCACCCATATCAAAGGGAGAACTCTGGACTGGCTAGCTGTGCACAACTGCCCAGTCCTAGTCTCTGCCATACTCCCGCAGCCTTGGACAGACCATTACTTGATCTTGTTCACCCTAGAGGCAACCCCAGCACAAGCTAACAGCATAGCTCCAGCTGTCCAATCCCAAAATAAAAAAAACATCACCCCCGAAAACTTGATCCCGCTAATCACACCAACCTTGAATGCCATCCCGGTTCATAAAGATCCATTCACGATGGTGGACATCTATAATAAAATCATGCTCTCATCCCTTGATGCCATAGCCCCTTTAAAGCTAAAAAAGAGCAAGCCCCGGCAACACATCAACTCCTGGTTTTCGCTTCATCTCAAAGCTCTCAGGCAGAAAAAGCGACGCTGTGAAAACATCTGGCGAGCTTACCCCTCAGAAAATAACAAAAAAAACTTGAGCAGTCTAGCTTCCCAATATAAAAAAGAAATTATATTAACCAAACAAACGTCTTATAGTACGCGAATCTCACAAGCTAAATCTAACACTAGAGAGCTTTTCACAATACTTAAAGAGGTTGAATCCCCGATCCAAGTGCCCGACTCATGTATCAAAGATAAAAACTGGTGCACGGGCATACAAAATGCCCTAGCGAACAAAATCTCCTCCCTTAAGACTAAGATAAGCATTAAAAAAGAAACTCTGCTCTCCTCTACTAAGCCGAGTACTGCCTCCCATAAAAAGGCTCACCTGACTCAATTATCCCCCCAGCGCACAACCCCCCTTTTAACTTCCATAAAGTATCCACCAAAGAGGTAGAAAATACTATTCTCACCCTCAAACCTTCAAATTGCCACGGAGACCTATGCCCCGCTCAACTGATTAAGGATGCAGCCTGTGATCTCGCACCATTTATTACCAAACTAATAAATGCGTCTTTCACATCAGGCACCGTACCTAATAATTTAAAACAATCCTGGGTCCTCCCTCTGCTTAAAAAACCGAATTTAGACCCATCCACTCCAACTAACTACCGCCCCATCACCACAGTACCGTTCCTTCTTAAAATCATCGACAAAATAGCATACCACCAGATCCAACATTACCTTGAGCACTTCCATCTCCTAGGCGTCCGACAATCGGGCTTCAGGCCACAGCATGGAACCGAAACTGCACAGATCTCAAGGCACAGATAGACGAGCTGAGAGACCAGGGTAAGACAGCACTATTGCTACTCCTCGATCTCTCTGCGGCCTTCAATCTGGTCGACCATGAGATCTTGTGCAACCACCTACAAAAAGCTGCCCACTTCTCTCAAGAAGCAACCAACTGGATCCAATCCTTCCTCAATAACCGCCCGACGAGAGTCTTCTCATTGTCAGCAGCAGCCGACCCTACACCTATCACTTGCGGCGTGCCTCAAGGATCTTGCGTCTCCCCTACACTTTATAACATTTTCACGAAGCCCCTTTTTCGATGATCTAGACGATTTGGGTATCACCTACACTAATTACGCCGATGATACCCAGATCCTCATCCCGTTGTCGGGGGATTACGACAAGGATTTGGCCTTCGTTAATAAAGTGTACCTCATCATCCAGGCATGGATGGCCTCACACGGTCTATGCCTGAATGATGACAAGACGGAACTCCTTATTCTAGGCTCTACACACTACCTCAACAAATTAGGCCACAAATACTCATCGTTCATAATTGACGATAACAAGATCAAAGTAGCTAAGGAGGTTAAAACCCTCGGCTTCTATCTAGATTCCACCCTTACCTTCAACAAACAAGTGAATGCAATCGCCTCCGCCACCTCCTACACTTGCAAACTCATTAGGGCAGCCAAACCCTTTCTCTCCCCCACTAACTGTACCACCCTGGCCGGGGCGCTGATCCTGTCAAAGTTGGACTACTGCAACGCTCTATATGTAGGTTGTAACAAATATATCTCAAATAAAATCCAAATCCTCCAAAATAATGCCCTTAGAGCGGCCCTTAGTATCCCGAAGAAAGCCCATATCTCAGATTCCAGAAGATCTGTCAACTGGCTATCCACCAAGGAGAAGATATTCCTTAAATCGGTATCTCTGATTCATAAAGGCCTCCACCAAGCAGCCACTCAATACCTCATCGCCAGATTTACTAGACCCACTCTCTCTCGCCCCTCGAGAACGGCCAATTCCAACCTTCTTCTCGTGCCCAGGTTCAAACGTACAATGTCTGGAGGTAATAGCTTCCCAGTAAAAGCAGCGCAATTCTGGAACTCCCTTCCTCCTACCTGCAGGGAGGACCTACCCTTCCACCAGTTCAGAGCCAGGACTATCCACTGGCTCAAATCTCTCGACTCATAATGACCTTCCAATGCCCAGATGCGCCACTCACATGTGGCTCCTTACCTCATTGAGTGTAAATATGTATATAGTACAGCCTACAGTGTTTATGTCCTACCCTTCCTATTTGGCGTGATACGTCTGGCACTGTAACCGCAGCTGGACCTCACCTTACTGTATGTAACTAAGTTTTGCAACCCTCTTGCTGCCTTTGCGCCTGGCTACCCCTGGGTTTGGTGCGCATTATAAATAAATAAATACAAATACAAATACAAATACAATACAAATACAAATACAAATCTGATCAGACAATGATTATCTAAATGGCCACATCAAGTGAAAAATATTGAAAGACCGAATGACTATTTGAACATAATCTAATCACAAAAGCCACGGAGATCATATTTCTGAGCACCAAGGTCAGTGTTCAAGAACAAAAACGTATTCTGTGCACATGAGCGCCAGAGGACATTGCGACTATTAATAAAGGCAATCAGTTGACAAATTGTCTTAAGAGGAATGAGACAGGAAATGAGTAATAGTGAAGCAGAGGTTAATGCAAACCACGGCGCTCAAGTGTTAAATGATTAGGAGGTGATACATTTAGGACACATTATCTTTAAGTGGATTGAGTTAAGTATTGACATTACGAAGCAGGTGCAAGTTTATTTTGTCATCCTCACAAACATCCTCAGCGGCAACAGATGATTTTTCCAGATTTTCCTGCGTGAAGTTTCATGCAGAATGTAAGGGAAACTACAAATAGTTTAACTAAATTTTAGTTCATGCTTTAACATGTTTAGCTTTCTAATTGTATCTCATTACTGTTCCAATGTGTACAAACAATTGACCATTTCCTCTTTCCACCCGTTGCGAGAGCCGAATATTCAGCCATGGTGCCAGACACATTGGTGTGTGTTTTTTGTATATTCTATTTTATTTTATTGATTGGGGTTTTGTATTCATCCCGCTATGAACACGTTTCTTGGTGCCCATAGGCGAGGTGGTGGTAGAATTGTGTTCTACGTTCTTACATCCCCAGATTTTTTTGTTGCAAATTTCTTTTGCTGAATATTTTCAGCTGAAAAAACTAATCAAATTATGTTTTTAAAAAAAAGTTATGGGGGGTCCCCCCCAAACTCCCACTTACCTATTATCTAGTCCATATTCCAAACACCCCATACCTCTTATATCCTCATACCCCCCCTCACCATATTTTTTTAATAGTTTTTTCAGCTGTACCATAACATTGTACCATAGGCAGCTAAATATTGAATTTTAGGGAACATCGTCTTTAAGAGTGAACTATGATTATTATTGGGGGTTTGTCAGTAACTTATGTCCATTCCCACATACTCTGAGATCACATAAAAATACAACATGATTATGCTATATTGATGTATGCCTTGCCCCACTGCCATTAGCATGGTCTCCAGGCACTCATGTTGCTCTGTGAGAAAAGTGGGCAGGGTTGTTTAGTGAGGGATAGAGTGATAGCATAGATGTTGTACTCATCTGTTGATGCCTGCAGAACCAGGAGAAAAGGGCACCTGTTCATGTGAACTTTCTCTGTGTGCTTTGGTGTGTGCACAGGGCTTTTTGTGTCCGGGAGAGTGGAGTCCAATGTTTCAGTGAAGACTTTTGTGAACACTTCTTTCTTTTCTGTTGAACATTCTCCCACACTGTTTTTGTAATTTAGTAGTAAGGAGTGGCATTCGTTTTTTTAAATTTTTTTTTAGTATAGGCCCTTTTTTAATTTGACAAGACGACACTAGGACTGCCTTATTATTATTTGATGGTCGTAGCTTGATCCTATCTTAGATTTAGATTAGGTGTTTATCTCACCCATTATAAAGTTCAGTAAACACCCTTGAACTGTGATCACTTGTTTCTGTCTTCACTGTTGCCATCAAGAGCCCCTTACACAGGGCACTGTCCTCATCCCGCAGCCAACTTCTCAATAGTAAGTGCGAATACCAGGGGGGAAAGTGGATATCCCTGTTGCATACCCCTGCCCAACCGAAACAACTGTGACACATTTTGATTAGTCCAGACACTAGCCATGGGATTTGAGTACAGCAGCCGTACACAATTGATGAAATAGTGCCCAAACTGAAACAGCTGCAGGACCTTAACTAAATACAACCACAACACTGAATCAAAGACCTTGTCAGCATCTAGTAAGGCAACTGCCTTTGCCTGCAGGTTAAGTTTAAAGATAATTGCCTAAGATTTAGCATCGTGAATCCGCTGAGGATGAATCCTGTCTGGTCCAGGTGGACCAACTGGGATATGCATGGAAGTAGCCGAGTCAACAACACCTTGGCAAACACCTTTGCATCAACATTTATTAAGGACAGTGGCCTATACGAAGAGACCTACACAAGGGGCCTATTGGGTTTTAGTAATACAGAGATGATAGCCTCTCTAAGGGAGGCCAGCAGTACCCGTAGTTCCAGTGATTACTCCCATACCTGCAACAGACTGGGAGCCCATGTAGCCCTAAATCCCTTATAAAACTCAACTCCAAGGCCATTTGACCCAAGCGCTTTGCCGGACGCCAAGGCTGCTATTGCATCACAGACGTCTTCAACCGATACAGGAAGATCAATAGCTTTTATGGCTTCCTGAGGGAGAGAGGGGAGAGTAATGTCCTCCAAGTGTTCCTCTAGACTCGCCTCCAAAGACTCATTGACATTAACATACAAGGTAGCATAATAATTTGAGAATTCCACAAGATTGCCTTCTTTAGAACCAGTTACCACCCCCGAGGGCCTCTGGATGCCAGTAATGGGGCCTCATTACGACCCAGGCGGTAAGTTACCGCCTGGGCCGTGACTTTACCACCATGGCGTAAACTACGTTTACGCCATGGTGGTTGGCGGATTTACCGCCCCATTCCAACCTTGGCGGGCGGTAAATCCCCATTTTCCCATTTTCCCTTCCCCATTCCCATTTTGCCCCATAGGGCATAATGGGAGTGGGGAAGGCGTTAATTACGCCACCGTAAATTACGGTGGCGTAATTAACTCCATGGTCCCTTAGCGCCATGGATATTAACACCTGCTAAAAGCAGGTGTTAAAACCTCCATGGCGCTAAGGGACCTCGGAATCAGGCGGTAAGGGTCGGCGCTGTTTACGCCGCCGTAAAACCCTTACCGCCTGAGTCGTAATGAGGCCCATGGACTGTGCTTGACTTTTGAACCTGACCAGTTTAGTCAACCACTTGGCTGGCATATCCGCCTTCCCATATCTCTGAGTCTACATCACCTCTCTATCTGCCAATTCTTGGAACTTCAACACATTCCCTTTATTCACCCCCAAATGTGTTCCATCCTTTGTGCTGCCACATTCGTTTTCAAGCTGTTGTAGTTGCACCTCCACTTCACCCAATTCAACCCTAAAAGATTAAAGTGCCCCCACATAGCTAGATAAGAGCAACCCCTGCACCCACACTTTAAACGCCTCCCATACAGTACAGTGTAAGGATACCGACTCGGTATTAGTCACAAATAAGTCATCTATTTTGTCCTGAAGGGTGGTAACCACCCAACCCAGGGTCCAGCAACATGGATGGTGACATTCTCCAAAGGAGGCAGGGCCGCAGCTGCTGGTCTAGTACATTGGTTAGTGCCACAGGGGAATGACCAGACAGCGTGCAAGGGAGCATCTCACATTGCCGCACATCCTCATCCAGCTCGGAGGAGAGGATCAAAGAATCAATTCTGGACATTGTGAAATGCACTGTCAAGTAGAATGTGCACTCTCTTCCACCAGGGTGTAGAGACCGCCAGACATCTGATAGCTGTAAATGGTGCATAATGTGTGTGAGTGTATGCATTGAAGCAGACCACACTCACAGGACCATGGAAGAGAGTTCCCATACCTCATGCATAATTGTTTTAAAGTACCCACACCAGAGAATGGGGGTAGTGGTTACCCTTACCAATATATCCATAACAGAGGTGTAAAATGCAGGGCCATCAATATTAGGCCCATAGGTGTTACCTAGCAACATTTCTTTACCAAACAGGCTACCCCACACTATTGCATACCAGTCCCCAGGGTCAATGCAGCTTTCCACTCCTTGAAACAGGATTGCATGATGTAAACAAGTAAGCACGCCCCTTGAGGAGTAGTTAGTGTAATACCTTTGACATCCCCATCTAGGGGTGAACAACTCGTACATAGGTCCCAGGGCATGCGTTTCCTGTAACACAAGGATTTTGAGTTCATGCCTAGAAAGATATACCAGCAGCTTCCTCGCCATATTTATTTATTTATTTATTTATTTATTTTATTTATTTATTATTACATTTGTATTGTGCACCTATCCCTCAGGCAACTGGGCGCATTGGCTTAAGAATATGGTTACAGGTTCAAGCAGGCTTACGAGATTGGTTACATGACAAATAGGCCTACAAGGTTGGTTACATGATCCAAGAGCTTAGGAATTAGGTTACATGTTCAAGAAGCTTAAGCAAATGGTTACAGGAGCTGAGGAGTGTGAACAAATCATACATTTAGTTACATGTTCAATAAACCTAAGGATGTAGTTGCAGGTTTATGCACAGCATAAACAAGACAGGCTTGACTGTTGGGGCTCAGGAGAGACTTACTACGAGTTTTTGTTACACTTTGTGTCATCACGCCTGAGTAGTTACAAGGCTGGTAAGGCCTATGAGGACTGGTGTAGCTCGTACCTAGTTACTAGTTGGTCAGTTGGTATAGCTAGTTGTCCTGTGAGAAGAGCCAGGTTTTTAGTTATTTTCGAAATGACAGCAAGGCAGGGCCCAACCTTATATCCAGTGGCAAGGCATTCCAATAGTTGGCCGCCATGACCGGGAAACTTGATCCACCTGCTCTTTGTCTTTGGTATCTTGGTTTAGTCAGATGCCCCAGATAGGCAGCTCTGGTAAGTCTGTCGGACAGTTTTTTTTGTTATCAAGCTGTAGAGATAGTGAGGGGCAGTGTTAGAGAGGCATTTATGTGCGAGTGTGAGTATTTTGAATTTGATCCGGCAGCGATAGGGCTCAATGGGAGTGGGGAGGGTGGTAGCACCTGTACTGTTAATAACAGTACTGGTGCTACCATCATGTTCTGTTCGCGGGTGCCGGTACGGCCACCAGGTCAGACCTGGTGGCTGCAAGGTCACCCGCGAGCAGAACTTGTAATATGGGGGTACGTTAGCAATGGTGCCGGTATCGATACCAGCGCCATTGTTGCCTTACCGCTATACTTGTAATGAGGCCCACGGTCTGCAGGCCGTGATAAGTTTAGCTCTATAGGAGGAAGAAGACATGATGGCATTGACTTGCCGGGAGAGGGTGAGTGAGGTGTCAAGAAAGACTCCAAGGGTTTTGACCTCTTTTGCAGTTGTGATGTGGTTACCATCGATGTTGAAAATTGGTATGATGGAGGCAAGTTTTTGACTTTAGTTTGGCTGCCCATGATAAGGATCTCAGCCTTATTGTTATTCAGACATGACTCATTCTGAGCCATCCAGGCTTGGATCGTGAGATAGATTGATCAGGTTATTCACCCCCTCACATTCCAAGTAAAACAGGTGATGGTCTCACCCCCACCAGTATCACCACGTCCCACCATTGCTAGTGCCACACTCCAATAGTCCCTCCTGGGTTAATATATCTTGGACTGTGGCAATGAACAATATGCCTGTGATGCTGGAAATGTATTGGAGGGACAGGGCCTCCGTATCCTGTCCATTACTGCTTTGTATTGTGTGTTCTGTCATGTTTTGGAGTTCATGTGGGACTCCTGGCAGTGCAGTTCTCTCTTTTGGTTTGATGTACAGACCCATGGGATACCCTTATGGCTCCCATGGGTGGGGGTACAACCCTGTGCGCCTAGTGTATGGTTATACACTAGTGGCTGAAGTGGCTTATGCAGATGAAGGGTGAAAACCGAAAATGCTCAGGTGGTCCATTAGCCTTCAAGGGCTAGACTTCACCATAGAGCACAGACCAGGGAAGAGTCACGATAATGCAGATGGCCTTTCCAGAAGGTATGTTGACCGTCTGGATGAGGGTGTATATCTCGTGGGAGATTAGGCACCCTAACCTCAGTTTGGGGGGGGGGCACTGTGATGCTGGAAATGCATCATATTGACAGGGCCTCCGTATCCTTGTCCATTACTGCTTTTTATTGTGTGTTCTGTCATGTTTTCCGCGCAGGAGTTCATGTGGGACTCCTGGCGGTGCAGCTCTTTAGGTTTGGTGTACAGACCCATGGGATACCCTTATGGTACCCATGGGTGGGGGTACAACCCTGTGCCCCTAGTGTATGTTTTTGGGCACCTGTGTGTAGCCCACAGAGCAGGGTATGGGCTGGTGGCAGCTCCATGCTGAATTTGACAGGTGCCCTGAGTATCTTCCAGTTTGGGATACCCAGGACCTGCCATTGGAATCAGTTGATTCCTGATAGGAAACAAGATGGCCCCTGTGGCCTATTGCTTTCTATTGCCTATTACCTTGTTTTCCAAAAGTCCTGGGAAGCCCTGACTCTGTGTCTTCCCCCTGACCGACTGTTGGGTGGAAGTTCCATATATGGTGTTGTTGTGAAGTCCAGGCCAGACTGGCTGGAGCCTTCCCAATGACTTCATGTTGTGGGTACGCCTGTAGGTGGGACCTGGGTGAATGGAGTGTGTGACGAATACGCATTCTGTGTTGTGGGTGTCTAGGATCTGGTGTTTGACACAATGACTGAGACAACCCTGCCCGAAACTGGTATGAATGCAGTGTGGAGTGTTGAATGGCTGGGTACTTGTCCCAGTACACATAACTTGTTGTGAGTGTCTAGAGAGGAGTGAATGGCCTGAATGCACTATGCACCTGATTGGATGCCTGCCTGCATGAATGCCCTTCTGACCGATTGGTTGCCTGTGTGTGACCCGGCAGAATGAATGGGAGATCAACTAGATCTACTGCTGGTTTCCTCTTTATTGGTCTGTGTGACATTTTGACAGTATAGTTGATGCACTTTAATGAGATCTGATAATATTTATGGTACCACTTTAGAACTGTATATTTTTACCATTGTTGCATTTCTGAGCACATAGTGAGTTATTGTGATAGTGTACATAACCTTGAATATTAATTATATAAAGACTGTGTTTTAACCAATACAGTGTGCAGACATTCCTTTGTGGGTGCTTGTGGACTACACTGTACTTAAGAACCAGCCTGCATCACCTCCTGAGTAGCTAGGCCTTGATTGCTTGAATACGTTACCAATAATAGAGAATCTTGGCTGGGGTCCTCTGTGCCTCTCCTCTACCATATAGAGAGCGGAAGTACAGACACCCCCTCCAGTCTTTACAATGCCCATCAATCTTTTTCAATAACCCACTGCATCCTCCCTCCACCCTCACAGTCATCCCCAACCAGACCGTGCAGTTCCTCTCCCACCCTATCTGAAAATTTAAGGAAAACAGTGCGAGCAGCAGCACAACAGATAACAAGAGAACTACCTAGCAAAGAACCAAGATACATTCTTAAGCCCAATGTGCTGTAACAAGCAAGGATCCATCATCTCAACAAATTGTTGCAATCCCCAACATAACAGAGGAGGACTTCGCAGTCAGCCATATGCTGTCTGAGGCCCACCGTACAGGAAGTGAAATTGAAGCTTCAATAGCCTGTATTGCCGAAACTGGACTTTCAAAGAAATGTGCCCTTCCTCCATGCTATATGCGGAACTTGGATGGGGATAGGATAGAATACTGGATTATCCATTTGTGCAGCAATCACTTCACCAGGCACTCCAGCAGAAAAGTATGGATAAATATGAATGATGCTGGAGATGTACTGGAGTGATCCCTGCACCCTGGATATCCACAGAACGAGATCTCTGTCTCGATAGTTCAGTAACCGTGCTACAATTGTACATGACGGTGTGCCAGGCTTGGGAGCAGGGGCTAGCATGCAGTGGGTGCATTCCAGCAAGAATTGCACCAAGAATTGCACATCCCCAAACAGAGATTTTTAAATATCCTCCCCAAATTTCTCCACGGGCCCCTTTGGTGCATTCTCTGGCATCCCGCCTATTTGAATGTTTGTCCACCACAGCCTTGATTCCAGATCCTCACATTTCGTGCGGACCACAATGAGCTCCTTCTTAATTCCTTTAAGTAATTGATTGTGTGACTCAACCTCATCAAAAACAAAGAGGCGATGGCTGGAAGGTTTAGAATGAATCTGGCATTGCTCTGGGCAACCCTCCAGACCATCGTTCTTCACCTGCCAAACAATTACATATTGGCAAAGATCATATGACTTGCTTGGTTCCACCCCTTGGTATGCCCAGACGTGGGTCCCATTCCTGTTACTTCTCACTGGTGAGGCCCAACAAGGCTGAAACATGTTTGTGGATGCTTGTGGTCTTGTGCAGAAGGGATGTGACCTAGCAGTTTGGGCTAGACTGCCCCTTTTGGGGTGGGACCTAGCCGGATTTGCATATGGTCTTTACTGTTCTTTCAAGTTTCATTTCAAGTTTGAAAGTTAATTTCAAGTTTGCCACAGATGCTAGAGAAAATAGCATCTACATTCTATGCCTCCATTAGGCCCCATGAGGTAGAGATCATTCAAAGATGGCCGCCCATGAATGTTCGTCCTGAAAACACAGCCTCTGCAGGCTGGTCTTGCCGTGATTGGTCAACAAATTCCTTTTATCCAATTATCCTTTGCCGGCAGGCGAACACCAGCCCACCCGCAAAGGCTACCCAACAAGGCAGCCTCCTGTCCCAAGCCAGTCCGAGCCGTACAGAGCCCACGGCCAAGCTCCATGCCGGTTTTGAGCCCGCCAGGACCCACTCATCATCCTTCCTCCACCGCTGCTATCGGGTAAGATCTCCAGCACAGTGAACATTACACTCTCTGACTATAAATACGGTGCCAGACCTTTTCTAAGCACCACCCATAGCCTTTGTCTATCATGTATACAATAGCAAAATGTGCTTGTAAACCACATGCGCACCATCCACTTGCCTACAGCCTTTACTCACTCAGTTCATGCCTATGAACATGCTGTTAGCACGAACTTTGCCATAATACATGTGCATGTACATTGCTGCGCATTTAGCCTCACTTGCCTGCAGCCTCGTGTCCCACTATAGGTGCCACTCTGCCAATCACATCTATATGAACATATTGCCACTCCCTCAGTAATATAGCCAGACAGTCTGGTCTAGAGATGCCACTGCCAGCTTGCATATAACCTGCCCTAACGGGTGACCTCTCGCCTATACGTGCATTGCTCTGGACTATAAACTTTTAACTTTCATGCGCTTCACCTTTGAAGTTGATTCCAGCCTAGTTGCGATCTGCCATTCACAGCTGACTTTAGCCCACCTATTCTTTGCCACTGATTGCTGCTTTCAGGCCATTTGTGCATCACAATGGAGAGTTGATTTTAGCCCATTTGTGCATTGCCATTGCCTGCTGATTTTACCCATTTGTGCATCACCATGGGGAGTTGATTTTAGCTCATTTGTGCATCACCATTGAGAGTTGATTGTAGCACATTTGTGCATCACTATGGAGAGTTGATTTTAGCCCATTTGTGCATCACCATTGAGAGTTGATTTTAGCCCATTTGTACATCACTGTGGAGAGTTGATTTTACCCATTTGAGCATCACCATGGAGAGCTGATTTTAGACCATTTTTGCATCACCATTGTGAGTTGATTTTAGCAGATTTGTGCACTGCCATTGCCTGGTGATTTTATCCATTTGTGCATCACCATGGAGAGTAGATTTTAGCCCATTTGTGCATTGCCATTGCCTGCTGATTTTACCCATTTGTGCATCACCATGGAGAGTTGATTTTAGCCAATTTGTGCACTGCCATTGCCTGTTGATTTTAGCCATTTGTGCATCACCATGGAGAGTTGATTTTACCCCATTTGTGCATTGCCATTGCCTGTTGATTTTACACATTTGTGCACCACCATTGAGAGTTGATTTTATCCCATCTGTGCATCGCCATTGTGAGCTGATCTTAGCCCATTTGTACATTGCCATTGCCTGCTGATTCCAGCCCACTGGTGTGCTGCTATCTAGTGATTGTTGAATTTAGACCATATCTATTATACCTAATTAACCATCTGGGGCCCTCACCCCTATACCAATGCTACCCCAATATGAGAAGATAGCTCCCTATACTGATACACCATGAGCATCATGTTACTTTGTCTCTGGTCTATCACCCTTCTAGCACTCTCAACCTGCCGAACATCTGACGAGAGCCAACATCACATTCTTAAGAACGACCAAATCAATCAATCCCCCATAGCTATCGCCTCTTTCATCACCATGAAGGAAGGTAACCCCACCATCACTACCACCGGACCAAGGACTGAAGCGAATAGTGAATTCCCAAGCAATCCTTGTAGCCTACCCATCAGAAATTCCAGGCTTAGAGCAAGACTCGCCAGATTACAAGAGCCCTTGAGCAGATCTCTCCCAGCCACCAATAAAAGAACCATTACCCATCAAGTCAGCAATACCAATAGCAAAAGTAAGACAGCTCCTACCCCCCACACCAAAACCATAACCACCATTGTAGCCACTCCTCTTAAAGGTGGACTAATAAATGCCAGATCCCTAACAGCACATGCCACAGACATCTGTGAGATTATACTGTCCAACAAATTGGACTTCCTCATGGTCACAGAGACCTGGCTGCATGAGGCGGCAGGAACCCTGTTATCTCTCTCTATCCCAGACAGCTATAGCATCCTGAGACATGACAGAAATAATACACGAGGCTGTGGTGTTGCTATCATCGCCAAAATCAGCCTAAATATGAGAACCACTGTCATTCCAGATCCCGAATACTGCCAAGTGTGCGCTATCAAACTCCCACTTGACAACTCACAGACCATGACCATCCACCTCATTTATAGTCCGCCAGGCCCTCTGGACACATTTGATGAAGATATCAACAGGCTATTAACTACCAACCTTAAAACCTCTACGCAATTACTTATTCTAGGAGACTTCAACCTAGGCTATAACGACCCCTCAGACAAACATGCCTCTAATGTGGCTAATACCCTCACGGAACTAGGACTAACCCAAAAAATTACAGAACCTACCCACAACAAAGGGAGAACCCTCGACTGGCTAGCAGATCACAACTTCTCTACAGTCATTACCTCCATCTCCCCACTATTATGGACGGATCACTACCTGGTTACATTTGATTTATCCACTATCAGGCCACTCCTACAGGCAGCCAATATGGCCCCCACATGCCTGACCAGGAACAAAAAGAGCATCACCAAAGACAAAGTGATCCCTGCTATTTTACCCACCCTGAACCGACTAGCTGAACACCTTAACCCAGAGTTACTTGTGGAAGAGTACAACAAAATCTTATGTTCCACACGTGACAATATAGCTCCCGTTAAACACAGACCCAGTAAACCAAAAAAACACCTCAATAAATGGTTCACCCCTGAACTAAAAGACCTCCGTCAACTTAAAAGAAGTTCCTAATCGTCCTCGAGAATCTCACCCAAAGAAGAGCATAAAAATAAACTTACCGAAATCTCCTCACACTATAAAAAAGAAATTGTCCTGGCCAAAAGGAATTCTTACAATAAGCGAATAGCCTCAGTTAACTCAAGTATGAGGGAGCTGTTATCAATCCTAAAAGAATTAGAGTCGCCCACTCCCATCCCGGATATATGCACAAAAGACAAAGCCTGGTGCACGGAGATACAACAAGCATTCACCAACAAAGTCACCATGCTTCAAAAGAAAATTGCGGCTAAAAAAGCTTCCATTGATCAGCCGCCTGTACTTTACAACTCACCCCCATTGGAACAAAATACTACTAGCCAATTCAGATTTCCCAAAACCTCTATCCTGGAGGTGGAAAAAACTATCCTCTCTCTTAAGCCCTCCAATTGTAAAGGTGACTTGTGCCCGGAAATGTAATGCAACTGTAATATATGATCCTGTAACCTAAGAATTGTAACGTATTCATGTACCTGTAACCCAAGATTTACTTCACTGCAAGCGCCCAGTTGCTTAACGGCCAGGCGCGCTCTATAAATAAATAAACAATACAATACAATAAATGAATAAAACAAACAAACAAACAAACAAACAAACAAACTCTTCTGTAACGGCTTGGCAGGTAAAGAATGGTGGTCTGGAAGGTTGCCCAGAGCAATGCCAGAGGTTCAGATTCATTCAAAACATTCCAGCCCTCACCTCTTCGTTTTAACTCAACCTTATCATCCAGATCTCCAATCCGTGTTTCTGCTTCAGTGATACACCCACTTTCTTTGTCCATGCTGGACCTGAGGGATCTAATATTGGCAACAATATCAATCAATTTAGAGTTTACCGATGCAAAGCCGGATTGCATTGCCACCAGAAGGGGTTCCATACCCGTGACGACCACCAGTTTGCACATGGGGGCGATATCCGCAGCAGGCTGTGTGTGTCTCCCAAATGGGGGTGCTGGTGAAGGAGTCCATCGGCCCACGTTTCTACCAGCTCCCCATGTCATTGCAGCAGAGCTGAAGGTCCCCAGAGGGTCAGAAGATGCACCACACCGTGCATGACCGTGTTGCAACAGCCCCACCAAAGGAGCAGAGAAGGAGCTCTAGCAGAGTTTGGTCTGCCCAGGCACCTCTGACAGTCAGCACAGCATCACTCAGTGCAAGGTGCCCCCAGACTTCTTCCGGGGAGCAAGGGACAAACAGACAGGTATGAACAGTCAGGTGTGATCTGGGCTTGGCCCAGGATCAGATCACTGTCATTTGATGTGCAAATGCAGGCCCCCAGTTTTCATAATGGGTCTATGTGCGGCAGCCCCCACAGCAACAGACCACCTCACCCACCAATGGTGGCTGCCACACCAAACATGTAGCATTCCCCAGAAATATTGAGCACCCAGGGGGGTGGCACTAGACCTGCCCTCCATACTGCCCACACAAGTGGCTCACAGGGGTCTTTGCCAGTATTTTCCAGCTCCTCAATGGAGCCTAGGCCATTTGCATCAAAATCAATGGCCCAGCACCACCGACCTCCTCTGTTGACAAATGGATTTCTTGCTGCTGCTTCGGGCCACTCCAAATGCTGCCTTTCACTCCCCCACTGGCAGCTGACAGTGGGCCTACACCTACACTGCCTACACCAGGGGCTGTGTTGTCTCTTGCCGAGGAAGCAGCAGCACATAAGACAGGAGCCGGGCCACAGCCACATTATCGCCTCTGCAAAGGTCCAGCTTAAGTAGCAGGAGGTTCAAAGGTAAAACACCAGATATAATGTCAAAGGATTTTTCCGGGTTTTCAGGTGACCATATGTGTTTTGCTGGTCAGCAGCGCCCCCGCATTTTGCGTTTTTGGTTAGGGCATTGTCCTATTGCCTTAAAGGTCAATCAGAGCCTGATTGTACATCACAGTACAGTTGCTATCAATGAAACTGCATTAAACATGGGGAATATTCCGGAAATACTCTAGTTTCCATAGATAAAAAATGGAACCTCAATTATACCATATGATGTTATCTGTTTCTCATTTTTCTCAGATGGTACAACACCCATATGAGTCTAACCTCAGTGCCTCATGTAGGTGTTTTAAGTACCACTACAAAATGTATCTAAATATAACAAAGATTTTGACACATTGTTTTTCTGCTATGACGAGATACAGTCCACTCCAACTTCAAAACCATACTTATAATAGGCATTTGTCGAGGCAGAAATCTTTTTGAAATGCTATTTTATATTATTTGGCATTTATACAACAACTGGGATACCCACTATAAGAACCATCTGCGTAACATCTGCAATAATATGTTTGTTCAACCTATTAGTGCCAACTCAATCATGCATTTTCCATTTTCTAGGGGATCACATGCTTGTTGGATTAGTTTCTACTAGCTGCATATTTGGACGTAAGAATGGTACATCTAGTTCCTTTCATTAGGTGTACCTCTTCAACTTTCTATCAGGCACTGACTTTAAGCCAACAGTAATAATGTGCTCAAAGCACAATCTTGCAGAACCTTGCCCAAGTCCAACTATACAAGGGCAGCCCTCAGTCAGTCAGAGATGGAGATAATGAGGAGCTTGGAGAGACAGAAGGGTAGGGGGTAGAAGAGTATGTTAGGAGGAAGCAAGAATGAGGTAGTTGGTGAATGTCACTATAATATTTGCACATCAGAGGGTGGTAGCACAAGCTTTCAGGAGGTGGATGGCAAAGATGAGGAGCAAGTGGTTATATCAGAAGGAGGTGGCGAGAGACAGGCAGAGGTGGTAACAGCAGGAGGAGGTGGCGCATGTCAGGATAAAGTGGTTATATCAAGAGTAGAGTGGTATGAGGGTAAGTGGGTGGAGTACCAGTAGGAGATGATGGAGACACATGTATGGAGGAGGACGGCATAACCTCAGGAGATGAGGAGGCAGTTGCTGTCCCAGAATGAGAGGTTGGTTTGAACTTTAAAACAGAAATTGTGGCACGAGGTAGTGAAAACCATGAGAAGGCGGAGATAGTAGTAGGAGGATGTGTTCCCAAAGGAGCTGAGAAGCTGGTTACACCATAAGACCAAGTTGGTGGTAGCCACTAGAACAATACTCTGGTATAGGGGAAAGGAGGTTGACAGAGAAGGTGATAACCTCAGGTGAAGTAGTTGTGAGTAAGCAGTAGACGACTATGACTTTAGACAGTGCTGACAAACAGGTGTAAGATTTAGAGGAAGCAAAATCTGTACCTAGAGGTTAGAACATCAGAATAAAAACAGTGACCTTGTTAGTCAGGTGACAAACGTCTAAGTGGGCAAAGTTGGCCAGAGGCATAACCAGAAGAATCAGTGATGATTGAGCACCATGAACAAAATTACATCGGGAGTAGAGAGATGGCAGGGAATGAAACAGCTGCTGATGGCAACACAGTAATCCAGACAAGGTCTCTCTCTCTCTATCTATGCATCTCTCGCACCCGCTTTGAATCCTCCCTGGAAGCCTTTGTGCTAACCAGTCGATGCCTACTACAAAGAGCCTTAGGTATTGATTCTCGGACAGCCCACAGCTAACAGAACAAATGTAGCTAAAAGGTTTGAGTACCCCTAGGAAACCAGCAACGCACAGTGAGCTAAAAGAGGATGAGGGATCGACTGTCTTTTGGAAAAAAATAAACATTTTGTTAACTCATATTGATTTTTGATGTACGTCTTGGTCCTAGATACCCAGGTACCTGATATCCTGAACGCTTTTTTCTAAAACACAATTACAGATATTTGGAAGCTAGTAGGCGGACATAGGGGTGGAGAGGTGGGCTTACTGAGGGTGAAAAGATTTTGAATAGTTGTTATTTTGCCACAAAGGGAAATCTTTGAAGCCAAAAGTGTCCATTTTCTGACCCAGTTCTGAAGACAACTAACCAGCCTAAAGTTGATTTCTAAGTTAGTTTATCTAGCATCTTTGTATCCAACAGTGTTCTCTGGCCCTCACAAGAATTCTGTGAAACTTTAATAATTTATTTGCAAAACAATTTAAGGATATTCAGGTTGAGATAACTAGAAATACAGTTGTATATCTCCCTCCAGTTTCCTCTGCTTATTCTAAGGTGACACTTATGACAATGTTGACTTTAAATACATCTCCTCAATGACACTTAACTCTATTATTAGCTTTACACCTGACATCCAATCAAGCATCGCCACTGTATTAGTTGCAGACAAGGAACCCAAGCTGTCGGATGTTTGTTGGGTTAAAAAATTTGTTCACACCTCTCTGTCTTCCTCCCATTATAAAACATGGCTATCAGAAACCATGAGAAAAGAAAAAGCTTTACCCTTGGTGTAGAGTAAATTTGAAAAGGCTCATCTTGTTTACAACAATCAGTCTGGTTTTAGTACAGAGGCAGCTATTGTAGTTGTCTGGAACGATAGTTTGACTCCTGCTTATGAAGTTGACCTTTCACTCCTCATTGTTTTGGATCTCTCCATGGCCTTTGATACAGCAAATCCTTATTTACTTACTGGTCAGATGTCAACGATACCGACGGTGTAGTGTTGTAACTTTGAATAATATTTCTTTTCTATTGTTTGATTTTATTTTCATTCCTCCTCTATTGTGGTGGACTGTGGTGATCCCCAGGTCACTGCCTTTCCACATTCTGTTTAATATGTGTATCATCCCTCTTTTAAAGCTCTTCAACTCATGAAGTTTCAAGTGTCATTTCTAAACACCGCTCAAACACTGCCACAAGAAGTGCAAGCCAGCTACATGCAATGCGTAAGGTGCCCACTATCGCCATGGACACTAATTCACCACCAGTCAGGCACACAGATGCTGGAACATCATCAAGTACTTTTCCAAACTGCCATACATCTCTACCATGCCCCCATCCACTCAACATCCAACTCCCACATTAACTACTTCCACTCTAAAATGCAAAACATCAGACAAGCCTTCACTCTGCAGTCCCACTTCCACCCCCTACTCCCAAACCTTCTAACACAGTGGACACAAGCCACCTCATCAACATATTATTCACTCTGAGGTACAAAACAAGATCAACACACTACCTGGATCGTACATGCCCACCTCAACCTGCATCAAACTATGCCGCCACCCTGACTGCACAGTGGGCAACATCATCAACTCCTTTCTCTCACTTTGTTCTCTCACTATCCCCTTTGCACTCAAAACAGGACAAATCTCCACCTTCCTCAAGAAATCAACCCATGACCCTATGCTCCCTGAAAACTACCATCTCATCTCCATCCTGCGATGCCTCACAAAAATCATGAAACTTAATTACAAGCCAACTCAACAACACATCACCATAAACAACCTCTTCAACCCCTTTCAATTGGGCTTTTGACCATGAGTCAAACAACTGGCCTTGTACTTCTGGATGTCTCATAGCCTTTCACACCAGCAAATTCACCAAACTCCTTAACAAACTATCTCACATCATTACATTCTCAGCCACTGTTCTTCAGTTGTTCACCTCTTTTCTCACAGATAGGAAACTATTTGTCTGCCCATCCTCCTATCAATCTCACTCCCACACCCCCAGTACAGTAAGGGCTTCTGTAATTATCTTCCATATCTCCCCCCTCTACAACCTATGTATTGAATCTCTTGGACATACCCTTATCTACAACAACCATTTTCTCCAATATGAAGATGACCTACAAATATGATTCCAAATGTCCTCTCTCTCATTAATCTACACCATCAGAATCTGTTAACAACATCAATTTTCTCCAATATGAAGATGACCAAGAAATATGCTTCCAAATGTCCTCATGAGTCTACACCCTGAGAATCTGCCTTACCACCATCTGGAGGGACACCAACTTCCTCAAACTCAGCCTATCCTAAATACAACACCTCCAAGCCCTGCACTCTCACCCCCAGACGCAAACCCTACCTCACCCACTGGATCACCACATCTGTCAAGTCCCTGTGCTTCAAACAAGAGAATTTGTACAGGTGCACACCTGTCTTTATTAAGAATTAGATAGTGTTGACTTAGTTAGTGAGGTGCAGAGGAGAGTAACACAAACCTGACACTAGATTGCGATGAACAAAGTACAAAAAAACGGAAAGTGTCCATGGTCTGTGGATCACTCATGGTCCTGCACACTCGAGGGATTGTATGGAGACAAACAATAAATAAGTGTTATTCAATTAATTAATGTTGGATTGGGGGCCAATCCAATGAAATTATAACTCATGTTAAAGAGAGAATGTTCACTGATATGGGTGGATAGTCACTATATATTAAAAAAATGCAGTTAGCTATTTTTGGAGTCGGTGACCAGCTCCATTCTAGGAGGTATGTCCTATATTCTACTATGTGATAATCCAATAGATTATGGTGTCTGTTGAAGTCCTAGGAACATTCATTTTTGTACTGATTAACATTTGCAGGTACACAGAGTAAAACATTAGCTACTCCAGCCACGGAAATTGCTTCTTGTTCAGCACATATACAAGCAGATACGCAATGGGGCAACTATGAGTGGTAGGGTTTCTCTCTAAACTGTAAGCATAGTGTAAGCTCATTATTAACAATGTTAAGACTGACAGATACCCATTTGCTTTGTAACACACAGATACCTGAAATTGAGTTGCAGAACATTTGAAAGTATCAACAAGTAACTACTCCCAATGAAGGAAATAGTTTTTCCGAAATGCGTTGAGTTTTTAATATGAACAACTTCTGACATTCTCTAAGAACTACTTATACAACATTGTACCAATATGAAAATAATATTGTAACTTTAACTGTATATTTGGAAGGTTGTTCGCTCCACTCTTTTGAGATAAATTAAATATTATGTTCAAAATCATAATTTTATTGCATTACATTTATTTGTTATGGTGATTAATAATTGATTAATGTTTGTGATATTAATCAAGTTTATAACTAGTGGGGTCCATCCATGGACTCGTATCAGTGAACATTCTCTCTTGAACATGAGTTATAATTTCATTGTATTGGCCCACAATCCAACATTAATTAATTGAATAACACTTATTTATTGTTTGTCTCCATACAATCCCTCGAGTGTGCACAGATCCTGGACACTTTCCCTTTTTAAGTCCCTGTGCTTCACCATCAATCCCCATTTATGCTTCACATAACAGATAGCTGCCATCACCAACACATACAACCTACAAACAGATCATCTCAGCAAGCTAAAACACATCATTCCCCCAATGACATTCCTTCTAATCAGGGGTGCACAGTGCCAAAGGCCCTGAAGAGAGAGGTTCTACAGCAGGGCTCTCAGTGCGCTGCTTCCATGATCATAGGGAGTACCATGCTGAGAGACCTGCTGGCAGACCTGCTGGCAGCACACTCCCACATGGAGCAATGACATGGCATCACTGTGTTGGCCAATATCCGGCCATATGAAATTTTAGATCCACACCACCTTGTATGGCCCAGACATTGGCCAATGGGGGGGTGCCACATCACTGCTCCAGTACACAGGGAACCATTCTTCACATTCTTCACATTCTTCACATATGTTTATGTATTTGACAAGGTATTTCATTAAACAAATTATCAGGTGTGCAGGCATGAAACCTGTGGTTTATCTATGATCGGATCTTTCAGCACTCTCATTCACCCCGCACCCCCTACTCCTATGTTATACATTAGTTTTGGCATGTGTAATTCTGTAGTAAATAAATATACACATTAATGCTCCAGGATCCATAGAGCAGTTGAACATTGTTGCAGGGAGTATTTTTTGGAGAATGGTACTTTGAATATGAAGCACTGTTTTTAGAAACATATGGCATTTGTAATTCACTTTAGAACTCATAACAAACATCAGGACATGATTACAAAGATGTTTTCAAACATATGAATGGTGCAGTAACAGATGGTATACCGTACCGCTGTTTGTTTGTATTTTTACTGTAATACAAAAATGCACAATTTGAAGGAAGGCCGATAAACCAATGGGTTCCAAATCATGCAGGTTTGATTTGGTCAAGTAATCAACCTTGCTAGTCTAGTACTAAACAGAGATGCTAATACACCATACACAGTAAAAAAAGCAGTAGAAGACTAACTCTGAACAAATCTGTGATAAAGATTAGAGGAGTGAATCTTTTTTAAACTGCATGGAAACGAATAGAGCTACATCTTGTCAAACACATTTCATGAAGAGAACATTTGCACCTCTACTTTCTGTAAAGAAATGAGTTCCTGCAACTGTGTAATTACTAAATGCCATGCTTTTGAGAAACGTCCTTAAAGATGTTAAAAATGATGACAGTAAAACACCCTCCCCATCCAATCACACAATGGGTTGAGCAGGAGTTAAGTCTAATCACGAAGATCATGCTTGACATTGGAATTCAGTTATTTCAACTACAGCAGTGCGAGGTATGGCCCTACTCTTGTTGAGTATCTGTCTCTGCATCTATCATTTAGACGGGAGTGTTGAAGCTACCCAGAGGTTCTGGTCTCCATGGTTACCTTCTCCAGGCAGTGTTTTCATTGGGTACCCAATCCACATGCATCTCTAACTGCCCATTATTGGCACAATAGGGCACAACCACGTAAAGGTGCCCACCTGAGCTCATAGTAAAGATTATGAATTGTAGTGTGTGACTTGTGTAGGTGTTATGTGACACGTAGAGTGGAAACTTGGGAGATCTAGAATGCAGGGGAACTAACGGTGGATGGTGAAAATGATGCTTTGAGAGACAGACGCTGAACAGTTGCTGGTGGGCAAATAGAGATTGCCTTGTTGTTAAGCATGTTGCAGGACTAGATTTTTGAGCCAGTGGATTCTCAGGACCTAAAATGAATGACTAGGACATCTGTTTTCCTGGTGGCCAGTATGCCTGTCTGCAGCTGGTGGAGATCGTCACACTGCTTTGTTTTTCTCTGTTCTTTCAAGTCCAGTTTGATTATCTTATTCTCTAGTCTGATCCAGGGCTTCTTTCGAAAATTGTTTCAAAATAACATTAACAACATAATAATTTTCAGAAAATATTTCTGTTTCCAACCCAGCTTCTCTAGCAAAGGAGAGGTGGCACAATTTATATGTAAAACAGTGGGTGTTGCCTTATCTGGACAGGGCTGCCACTATGGCCTATTCTGTGGTACAGGCTCTCTTACCTGACTCAATTCAAGTTCGCTCAACTAGAGGGATGGTAGAATCCTGGATAGAGGTGCAGGGAGTGCCCAATCAACACAGTGACTGGGGACAATCCAGCTCTAGCACATAATTTCAAAGGTGATTAGCTGTTGTGCTCTGGAAATAAATTAGTGATGAGATGCTGGAGCAGCCCTCTTGGTGGTCTCTGTGTTGTTCATGCAAGGAAAATGTTCACTGTTGTATTTAGGATGCTTCACAAGTAAGAACTAGGACGAGGTAGAGGGACATGGAGGTAATGATCATTACTCCACAGGCTTTTCTTCCTTGTCACAGTACTTACAACCTACCTCTCCCATCCATGAGCACAGTAAAAGGGCCATGATGTTCTAGGTCATACTGAACAGATACATTGTGATGGCTAACCATGTTATGCTCTTAGAGGGGAGGGGCGGGTCATATGGGTAAAGTAAAAATGATGGAATGGATACCCTTCATGGAAGTTGAGACCTTACAAGTACTGTGACGAGATAGGGAAGGACTTGAAATAATTTAGATTACCAGTAAGTAACCAGTTCATCTACTTGCAAGGTGATAGTAGAATAGTCTAATAGCCATATTACAGGGAGTCCTTGAATGAGTGAGAGCTCTTGAGTGAGCATTTAGCAAATTTCTGGTGCGTTTATTAAAGCAATTATACATATTTTAGCAATTCTGAATGCAGTGTAAGGCCCATATATTGCTATTGAAATAGCTCTGATGGGAGACTTGCATTTTTATTATACATGCCACTTCAATGAATATGTTAGCCTAGTAAACCTGGCAGTGCCATGGAATATTTCATCAACATGTATGCATTTATTGCAGGCCCCAAAGCATGCGATTTACTCAATCCTGAAACATGATTGCAGCAATTGTGAGATAATTTTGTTTACCTAGTGCCGAAATGTACTGTGGTATTAACTTGCAAAGAAACATGTTTATATATCCTGGCAAAGTGTTTATGACTGGTGTTACTTCCCATGCTCCATGGTACCGTGGTAGACCTTAAAAGAACATCTTTGCTTCAGATTGCTCTTAAAAAGTACGGCACAGTAAAATGTTTGAGCCTAAATAAAAATAAATAAAAAATGTTTGTATAATTCCCAAACCATGCTTGAGAGGAGAGAATATACTCACAGAGTTTTGTTGTGTTCTCAATTCGGCACTCTCCATCTATCTATATTTATAAAAGTGAAAATGTGTGAGTTTGGCGCTGGCTTTGCGGCTTGGCAGAGTGTTATTCCTTATACAAATCGACACTGTTTCACCAATCTGCACCAAATTGTGCATAGTTACCTGTTAGGACCCCCCGGACATTATTGGCTACATGACATGTGGACACCCCACTCTTTTCCCTGGATTTCAGCACCAGTTCTAATTTGTTTGTGGGTTTGTGGCTTGGGGAATCTTTGTTCCTTATACAATTCCACAGTGTTTCACTAATATGCACCAGATTGGGCATAGTTACCTGTTAGGACCCCCGGATATTATTGGCTACATGACATGTGGACACCCCATTCTTTTCCCTGGATTTCATCACACGTCTTTACCTCTACTATCTTCTTCCCTGCTTACCTTCTTACTCCCTCACTCATGAAAACCTTGGGGTCCTCTTAAAGCGACCTCCAACAGCAACAATTCATTACTATCACCACCTATGCTGCTCATTGTAACCTTATCTAAAAACGCTAATCTCCCACCTCAGGCTCATCAGGTTTGATCACTGATCATGTCTACTAATCAGCCTTCATCCAGACAAAGTCCTCAACTCTGCTAAATGCACTCTCTAAAATCTACAAGACCCTCCCCCACTCCAACCTGTGGATTCCATGCAAGTTGATGTAAATGGTCTTACTCTTCATTACATGTCTGACTATTAAGTTAAGTGGTCAAAGAAGAGATCCCTTTGCCCTCTCTCTATCATCCCTACCTGAACCCACTGTTCAATCCAGTGCTGAGTAACAATTGAATTGTTTAACTCGAGTTTGAAGTGGTTGCCTCCCTAGGTGCATGTTACCTTTTTATGTCACCTGTTTATATGTCACCTGTTTATTATATTTTTTGTTGTTGTAATTTTTTTGCCCCGGAGATGTGTCCCACTTCGTTCACACCCTCATAAAGTAGCGTACCACATTTGTCTCATATTTGTGTGATTGTACAGACACCCTTTCATGGAATGCCTTGGCCATTTGTAAATGTGTTACTGTAATTCATTTTTGTAGGACATCCCTGTTCCTCAAGTAACTAGAAATACAAGTGACAAATGCAAATAACTGAACACATCATGTTTTTGATGTAATCCTCTCAAACAATCTACACAGTAGTAGCCATTTGTAGGACTTCCATATCCTACAGTGTAGAGCACATTGTTAACCATGTGTCATGTTGATGACATTGCAGAAATGCTTCATGTGGGCATATTGCTGATTACGTGCTGGAACTACCTAAGAACATTTTCAGAAGAAGTTATGTAATTATCAAAAATGCTGACATTTTTCAATGACTATAAAATTCCATATTTTTTTTTAAAGTACTGCAAAATAACATCTTGTTAAAGGTGCACACATCACAACCCAAAGTGTGCATGCCACTATTTATCAAACTGTGTGTTATATTATAATCTAAAATACTGCCACTTTAGAATAACTGTCTTTAGTGCTGGGAAAATACGTAACTATTGATATTAGCACATATATTTAAAGAAGTTTGAAATTAATCACTAAAAAAAAAAATACCGTAACTTAAAAATTAAAGTTACCAACGTACCTAGTTCAAGAATGCATTTTTATATTGCAACATCAGTGCTTATCAGTAATATAATGTGTTCCCATTTCTCTTTCAAATTTTGCATTAAATATCACTATTGTCAAATCAGATTCCACTTCCAAAGTAAACATGCAAACATGAAAGAAGAACACAATCCTATAGATTTTCTATATGAATGGTACAAAAATGTATGATAGGTTTAATTACAAAAAGGAATTACATTCTTTGTGTAGTGTGCATAGTAACAATGCGCTTAGTCTGAGAAGTAGCCCTCTGTTGCAGCCTCTTTCAAAATCTCAATTCTTTGAATGCACTGAAACCTCAACTTTGTTATACGTTCTTGTTTGTGAAAAACTAGCCAATCTGTTGCAAGTGGAATTGTTTATTATGTATCTGTATGCTCCCTGTTTGTTATTACAGTTTAGTCAGGGTAACCTTTTGGTACTGCAATCATATAGTATATGACAAATGAGGATTGTGACATAAACAATAAATGTACTTTCACAATTGATACATTGATCTATATTAATAGGTTGAGTGTTAATATAAAGAAAGATGGGACTTTATTTTGAGCATAAGGACACACACTACATGTGCCACACTTTTAAAAACCTTTGATGTGCATGTTTAACTAGGCATTAACCTTTTTTGTCTTAGTGAATAAGTGACTGGAGTATAGTGCGTTGCATAATGCTAATGATTTTTAGTAATGGTTTTGTGTTTATCACTAATATAGCTTTTTAGATCTTGGTCCAAATCTGAAATATGTCAATGCTTCTTCAATGTATTGCTTATTGATTGACTCTGTGAAAGGTGTTAGTAATAAATGTGTCTTCAACTGACATATCTATTGCAGGCTTATAATATTTATTATTATGATATCAAAGCGTTACAGAAATCTGTTACAAAAAGTGTTAACTTGTTTCTAAAAATCTTTTTCTGAAATACAATTAATTTTAGAATAAAAAAATAATGTGGGATGCTTGTATGATATGTTTTGATGGCAGCTTTTAGCATCTAAAGTAGAGTTAATAACAGTCGGTTTCATGTATGTTTTTGTAACTTGTTTGTTGTTAACAACTGAAATATCAAAGTCTAACATTAAAATATGTTGGCTATCATAGGTCAATCCATATTTTATGTGAAAATAGTTTTTGATTACTTTGTCCACATAGGACCCAGGATTTCATCAGGCAATCCCCTTTTTTTGTGAAATTCGTTGTCTGCAGGTTGTCCAGAGGTTAACATTCACTGCCTTGCAATATTAGAAATATGTCAATATTATAACAGTACCATTTCAAACTATTATCACACTTGCCCTGAATCCCTTTAGTTATTGCCAATTTGTGTTCAAGTGGGCCATGAACAGGTTTTTCATTTGGGAAGCAAATTTCATCCCCATTGTGACACCCCATCTTTTGGTATAATTTATAATTGAAGATGAACATGTGGTAATTCATTGTGATATCCAACATTTCTAAGATCATGTGATACTTGTAGAACTTTGAAGCTGATATACCTGATAGAAATGAAACTGCATTCTTATATAGTTCATGATTATTGGATGTGTATCATGACACTACATGTACGGTAGCCAATCAGTAATACCTATCCCATTCAATCTTGATGATTCGATCTCAATTGATTCAAAATGGTCATTGAAACTCTGATGTAGGCAGGGAGATTGGAAACAAAATGAAACGATTTAAATATGCATCATTATATCGCGAAATTGGTTCTAAACAATACCACTGCATTTTTTGTGTAGAATTTCAAATATACACTTCCTCAAAGGTTAGAACTCCCTCCCAAGTTCACTTGTCTATCTTTTCAAACATTTTTTGTTGCATTTCCCTTAATGGATTCTCCGGTAATTTTAAGTTGCAATTTGGTGTCAGTAGATGTTGTACTTCTATACAATTAAAACTATGGAGTGAAAAATAACTATGTCACCATCTTTGTATGTTGGGTATGAAACAATTTGTCCTCTTGTAAAATTTTTAGATTTTAGATTCTTCCTCTCTTTCAAAGTGAGGCTCTCACGCCTCATTATGACATTAGTAGTGCGTTAAAACAGTGGTGGGTACTTTTGTTACTTCCACTTTTTTGTGGGTAATGGAAATACTGCAGCTTTTACTGCACCGCTGAATTCCAAGTTTGGCAGGCAAGTGGGAGTATTTACCTCCAGTAAAAGTCTGGAGGTAAACCCACCACTTTTCCTCCATAAATAGGCAGAATTGCGATGACAGGATCCATGTGGACTCAAAAAAGTAGGATTTACACGGCCGTACCACCATTTATAATCCTGCAGTAAATCCATGGGACCAAGTGGTGGTAATGGTAATTGAGGTGGGCAGTATTTCTGTGGATTTACCACCAAAATACTGCCAAACTTTGAATGAGGCCCACAATGTTTGGGTTTGCTCCACTTATCTTCTAATTTCTAAATGTCTTCTGTGTTTGAGTCAGAAATTAGATCAATTATTGTGTCGGCAGGCAAAAGGTGGAGTAAAATGTATTTACCTCTTTATCTCTGACATAGGCGACGCACTAAATGAGGCAACAGCATTTCCACCTAAAATTCACGGCTCTCAGTTGGGTTATTTGTTATATGCTGATGATTTACTACTCTTGGATGTTACACCGGTCGGCCTACATCGAAAACTAGATGCCTTAGAAAGATATGTAATGAAAAACAAGCTCTGTCTAAACAAGAAAAAATGCGAGGTCTTGATATTGCGTAACCTGTCAGCCTATAAAAAGAGATCAACCCAATATGTGTGGTACTTGGAAAAAATACTGCTTTGGATCTCTACTCACATAAGATATTTGGAATCCATAATAAGTTCACACATAAATGACAATCCTTGGGTTGAGGCCACCAAAAGAAAATGTCAGCAACTGGCTTGCCAAGCCGCGATCATAAACAAAAAATTCGGAAAATGTTCTATAAAACCTGTGATACATTTTTACAGACAAAAAGTAATACCGGCCCTGATCTATGGTGCTGACAACATGTTTGGTTGCTCACACGAGTTATGGAACACACTTGAAAACAACTTTTGGACCAGAGCGTTACACATCTCTAAATGATGTCCGACTAGTAATTTAAGATTTGAATTGGGACTGACTTCCATACAAACGAGAGTTTGTTGGAATGCCTTAACTTTATACAGGAAGTTGCAGCTTTCTAATGCAGCCCCTCTATTCAAAATACTACACAAACCGGACTTAGATCCCGAATACACAATGCTTGCTAAATGGAATCAGCAATGTTCTGAAATTCTGGACGCAAACGACATTGATATTACTACTTTACTTGAAAATCCTGATAAGGCCAAACGTAAATTATGGAGTGCGGACTGGCATCAAACCAGCACTGACAGATCTAGTTCTCGTCTACTAAGAGATGTACCACCAGAAGCAAGAGAGCTAGACAAATTACAACCGTATCTGTCACAATTCCCAGATCAGAATTCAAGATTACTATATCTGCACTTTCGACTTAATCATTTCATGACAAAAGACCGTACAGGTACTTGGTCACTTAAGGAACCGGTTCACTTAATCTGTCGCTTTTGTAAACATTCGTTAGAGACACTAAAACACTTGACGTTGTTCTGCCCAGAATTTCGCTCTTTGTGAACTAAGTTGTTCGGACCGCTTTTTGAGGCACGAAGTACCTATACGGCTGAAGACTGGTGGAAAGTTATATTTGAAGGTGCTGACCAAAAAATTATGTTTGGTTTAGTTCAATTTTTGAAGGAATTGAAAACCCATTTAAAAGAGCCAATTCCGATATTAGGAGGGAAGATTGCTAAAGCGTCCCATAACGTATGTTCGGTGGAATGAAGTAGGAAGAAGTGTATCTTGTTCTCTGTTTTAAAGGTTTTCTTTTGTAAACCATATAAAACTAATAAAGAAAAACTAAAAAAAATGTATTTACTTTTGATTTTAGAAAAATGTTAGTAAGGTTGCTTGATATTGAGTTTTTCTAATATTCTATATGTTTCCATTTCCTTTCCTTCTTCAAGTATAGTACCAATTAAATATTATCTATGTCAGAGAATCTTTGTGGGTTTAGAATTATCCACTGTAGCAGAAAAAACATGTTAGTGAAAAAAATGTGTTAGTTTGTATTTCTCACAAAAATTACACATATCTATGTAAGCATCAGTTCATTTGATCAGTGAGATTAAAATATAACTGAAAACATCCTGTAGCAGCTTTTCTTCAAATTCTGTTTATTCATGTGTACATACATTAGTAACTATGTTTTGACTGTTTTATTGTATATCACTTTTTGCTTCATTTTGAAGCTTGTGTTTAGTCCTACATGTCTTTCTCTTTTTCCTGCTGGGTCATCATTAGCCACTGAAATAATTTGAATTGTATGTATGGATTTCTGTGTCTTCTGTTTTTCAAATGAAACCGTTTTTACTATATTCTCTTCATGATTGCCCTTTCGGTAATGGAGATTCTGAACTAAACATATTTGTTCTTCTAATATTAGTGACTTCCTGACTGCTAGTTTCTTCCTCGTTTCCCAATCTTTCATGGTCTAAGATTACAGAAAAAATGACTGGTATATCATCTCATAATTATATCCGTCTTATTATTTGATGATGCTTTGGCTAAACAGTATACACTCAATCTTCTTGATAGTCCCGATTAATCCCCCAACATGTTATGAGAGTTTCTTAATTTAATAATGTCATGTTATTCCTTTCATATTTTGTGTGATTTTGTGTGATATTTTCTAATGGAATCAGATGCAACAGCCAAGTAGCCATGTTTTTCTCCAAATCATCCATTTCATATTCAGATTTGCTTCGTGATTGTTCTGTTTGTGAAATAAGTAATGTTAGCATTTTGTTAGTGGCTAGTTTTAAACTGTCCTCACATCTCTCTAACAATTCTTCCCCCTCATGCTCGCCACTTGAAGGGAATATGCATATTTTAAAAGTCTAGGGATGCAATCTTTTGTAGGTATTTATTCAATGTTAATATATCCCCAAATGTATTTGTTTCCTTTTTTGATAACCTGTTAATTGCTTTAAGGTATCCCATAGTGTTTCCATGAACAAGCCATCCACATTGGAAAAATCATATAATGTGCTGCTGCAACCGCTGATATTGCTATTGCTTCTGTGCGCGGAGCTGTATTTGGATCCCGCACTACGACAACCAGAAGGCACTGCTTCGCTTACCTTGGTGGGCGGACCTATATAACAAGAATCGCGCGCGCACCGCGCGCGCGCACCGGCGAAGTCCCGGTCTAAGTCCCGCTTTGCCGCTGGTGGACGCTGCTACTGCTGCAACTGCTGCAACCGCTGATATTGCTATTGCTTCTGTGCGCGGAGCTGTATTTGGATTCCGCACTACGACAACCAGAAGGTGACCATACACAGTGGTATACTCTTTGCTGGACATATTGCTGGATTTGCTGGACTATCATCTAATACGCCTTTTTCTTGTAGGCACTGCTTCGCTTACCTTGGTGGGCGGACCTATATAACAAGCGTCCCGCTTTGCCGCTTCGCCGCGTTCACCGCGGTAAGCGGTGAATACTGTACTTAATTACTGCTAATCCCCAATTTCGATTCTTTTTCTTTTCTTTTCTATTATCCCTTCGTTGTGTATTATTTTCTTTTTAAACTCATATTTTTCCAACCATGAAACGAAACTTAAATTCCTTAAAGACTGGTATGCCAATGGTAACTACACTCCATAGTACTAATGGCCCCAGTTGTTCCAAATCTCCTTCTCTTACCAACACAAAAAGGCCTCGTCTCAGCTCCACTCCGCGGACAAGCGCCAGAGGCGCGATACAGAGTGGTGCTGAGCTTCTACTTGGAATGGACATTCGCCCTTTTTGCAAGGACACAAGTCGTATTGGACACACAATACTACCATTTGGAAATCCTGTAGAAATTCCTTTGCAACAGCCTGTTATAGAGCATATGGATCCAAAAAGCTTATCGCACGGCCTCCTTGTGAGTACCAACACTTGTGAAAAAACACTAACTGACAAAGAAATGTCTGTGGATCATGTGGGGGAAGGTCGAACTGACGAGACCTGCAAATCAATGGCATTGTCTGGTCCATATGTTACTTTTGCCAAAGAAAATGTTTCGCTTACTGATAGTGTTATACTTACAAATGTATTAACGGGTGTTGTGGCGCCGCCGCTCGAGGCTTGTAATGCGTCGGGTATAGCTATAAGCGATACATCAATCTCTATTTCTTCTCTGAATTCTGTGTCTCAGGATATTCCTGTTATTGACTTGGTAACTAACTCCTCTGTTTTATTCCCTCACTCAAATTCAAAAAATCTGTCCAAGTCGCCTGCACTTTTTACAAACGTGAGTGCTGCTGACTCAGTTGCAAACCCGTCTTTTACTATCCCCACTCCTAGAAAGGTAGTTGGAAAAGCCCCACCTGACAGGGGTGACAATGACTCTGGAACTGTAAATACAAGCATTGCACTTACATCTATGAACAATGCTATCTTAGCGCTGGCAAAACTGTTCGAAGTCCTGGTTCTAAAGGCGGAGGCTCATTCGAATCAGTTTGAACAATTATTCGCGAACCAACATGTAATTTCCAATAGGTTGGAAAACTTGAGTAAGCCAAATGCTATATCAATTGTTAAACACTCTGTATGCACACAAACTTCTTTGCTATTTGAACCTACTGCTCAGGAGTTTCAACCCATACCTTTTATACTTGAGCCTATAGTGGACACTGTGGAAATTGAACATGAGCCAAAAACTGATCCACAGAAGACTCCCACGTATGCTTTATTTGGGAGTAATCCCATCCCTAAAAATCTATCCTCGCAAAACCAGACAAAGAAAACGAAAAATATCAAAGCGGGCTCCCGCCAATCCTCGCAAGTCAAAGCCTTCATTAGCAAGATATCAGTTCCAGCCACACCCACAATATCGGCATCTAAAGCTATTGTAAGAAAATATGCTGTTCAAAATCAGATGAAAAAAGCAAAAATACAGCTGGCTTCTTCTGATCCAGTTCCGGCATATAGTCCCCTAAATGAACTCATTATTGCGGCAGATCAGCTTTCGCAAAACACATCTACCAAACCAAGTATGAGTACGTTGACTAGTGATGATTTTGGCGGGCCTAGCCCAATAGCAATTGGCTTTACCTCTAAACTCCCCTTAACTCAGAACTTAGGGGTCGACGAACAGCGTCGTAAAGAAATACGTAGGGCTGTTGACGAATATTTGGCTTCGAAATCTGTCACAAAAAATCTAATGTTTCCGCAGGCTGCACCTGTAGTCGAGCAGGTGTCTGTGCCAGCAGCAGTCTCGATATTAAAAAAAACAAGTTTGCCTACAGTCTCGGAGACCATCGCCACTAATTCTTTGCAAACCTTAGGGAAGGCGAATCCTGCAAATACTGCTAGCACAGAGTTGTCTGGGTCTAATCCAGTTCTCTCTGGTGATATGGAACGCCTTTTACAGGCAACCTTCACCAAGTTCTTGGAGGCCTCCACTACCCCCCAAATGGTTTCTAGTTCCAACACAGACAATGGAGCGTGTAAAAGGTCTAATCAACCTCCACCATCAGCCAAACAAAAACCATCTGCTGCCCGTTTTAAACGTCCGGCGATCCATGCCTTGACTCTTAGCTGTCAGCCTCTACCTGCCAAACAGTATAACTTAAATCGGGCGTCTGTACTCTCGATCTTTCGTGAAATCCCAGACCTTGATGACATAGGAACCATAGATATCGAACTTGTTGAATTTACAGACCCCTCCAATCAATCCACGGTAAATCTGTGGATTAACTCAAGGGTGGTGGTCAATGCCATTTGGGCTGCAAAATCCCAAATTAATGATCTTGGTTTCAATTTGCTTCCAACCCCAGACGGACTTCAGAGTTCTACTACGCGTGTTGAGCCACTTCTAAGCCACCAAAGAAGTAGACCACAAGATCGGTCAGTACAATCATGTAGCTGTCAATGTCAGATCAATCAAAGTTAACATTCAACTCTCGCGCCATCTAATCTTTCCTTTGTCAGTTGGAATTCGAGAGGGAATCGACATTTAATCAATAATCATACGCATCATGTGCTGAATTATGACGTGATTCTGCTTCAAGAATCTTGGCTGACTAGCGTCCCGTCCTGGAACAACTATGACGTCTGTTTAGCTCCTGCAGTAAAACATCGGGTGGGGCGCCCAACTTCTGGTTTGCTAACCGCTGTCAAACAATCCTCTGGTCTGAAAATAACCCTGTGGTTTTGTCCGAATGAGTTTATACAAATGTCCAGAATCAAGGGAGATGGCTTTGCATACGCCGTTATTAACATATATTGGAATTCTGCGGGTATTTCAGATGATAGTTTCATTGAGTCATTGACACAGGCGTTTGATTTAATCATGTTGGATGAGCTTGTTGACATGATCTACTTAGCAGGTGATTTAAATCTACATTGCCTGGGGCCTTCTTCTAAATACGAACAAAAACGCCTTGACATGTGGTCAATGTTTATTAAATCACATAATCTCTACATGCTAAACGGGGCCTTTTCTCAAGATATCCCACCAAGACCTACATGGCATCGGGCATGCAGTTCCGGGATTATTGATTTTACCTATGTCAACGCGCAAATGTTAAATATGGTCCTAGATTTTCGTGTAATTGAATCAAACTCAAGTGATCACAATATTCTGCACACAACTTGTTGCATTAATAAAACAGTCACTAAGTCGCAATCGATTTATCTTAAAGGGACCTATGATGTGAATCCTGCAAGAAATCGTCTAATGTGGACGGAAGACTCCCTAAAAGCTTTCAAATCGTGTTATCATGCCCAACTAACAAGTAGTGTTGTGAGCGACTATTTGTCTGATGGTGTCTATTATGAATTAATGCAGCTCTTTCAACCAGGTTCTATCATGCATAAACAAAAACAAACACCGCACTTGCACATTCCCAATCATGAAATTAGACTAAAAAAATCCATAGTTCGGGCTGAGAAAAGGAAGGCTTGCAAACTGTCTCCCGAATTACGTCAGGCTGCTCTCTTGCGGATACAAACGTCCTATAGAAATTGGACAAGAGGTATGAAGGCCAAACTGAATCAAAGTGATGGGGAAAATATGTTATTATCCATGGCATCTAAAAATCTGTCTCGATCGTGGCAGATTATAAATCAAATAACATCTGGCCACCAGGTTGCCATTCAGACAAATGATGTCTCAGAGGATGCGTGGGTATGTTATTACTCTGACTTATTTGCTAGCTCTCAAGGAGTCGTATCTGCTTCATTAACAAAGTTTGATACTTCATTCAATCTATGCTTTACTAAAGAAGACATCGTGCACTTAATTAAACGAGCCAGTAATTCCAGGGCTCCTGGCCCAGATGGCCTAACTAATATGCATCTAAAGCAATTCCCGGATATCTGGGCTGATATATTATTTCTTATGTTTGAAGCGGTTAATAACTCCCAAAAAATTCCCATGTCCTGGAGGCAATCAATTCTCATCCCAATCTATAAAAAGGGTGATCGTGCATGTCCGGCAAGCTACAGACCCATCTCATTATTGGATGTCTCAGGAAAGATTTTTTGTCGACTCATTTTACGAGAACTAAATGAGTGGACAGAGAACCATTTTAGACGGGACCCTCTTCAATCGGGCTTTATCAGTGGTTTGGGGACAATCCCCAATATCATTACCATCAACATGCTGAAATCCCAATATGTAAACAGGAAACAAAATCTATATTTCGCATTTATAGATTTCCGGTCAGCTTTTGACTCTATAGATCGGAATCTCCTTTTTAATAAATTAAAAGCTTTTGGCTGTCCCAGTTCTCTTGTGGCCCTAATTATACAACTTCACACGAACACTTCAATGCGAGTCCGACTCACACGTGAAGGCTTTTTATCTGCACCTTTTCCAACGTCTGTAGTTCTTAAGCAGGGATGCATATTGGCATCCACGTTGTTTAATCTCTTCATCTCTGATTTGGGCCTATCCTTTCTTGACATCTTCGCCGACGCTCCGGAGTTGGGTGGCCAACGCATCCCGTGGATGCTAAATGCAGACGATCTGGTTCTGGTCTCTCAGACTCCGAAGGGTTTGCAAAATTTGCTGACTGCCCTTTCACACTATGCAGAGTCAAACCATCTTACAATCAATCTGGCCCAATCTCAAATCATGGTCTGTAGGCCTCATGGAAGATCCAAAATATATAAGGGGTCGTGGTCCTTGCAACACCAAATCATGGAAATTGTTGCAGAATATAAGTACTTGGGTGTAGTTATTAAAAACACTGCCACTGATGACGCATCTACACACATCCTGGACACAAAATTGTTGAGTCTGATATCGCAAGCCAAAATTCTTGTATACAAATACGGGAAATTCACGCTGAAACAAATTATGATGTTTTATGAACAAAAGGTGGTTCCAATTCTGCTCTATGGCGCTGAATCAAAATTATACGCTAATAATAACTCATGGGACAGACTTGAGGCTGCTTTCTGGAAGAGGGTGTTGCGACTCCCAAATTGTGTACCCCTGCCAATATTAAGATTTGAACTGGGTTTGAACTCTCTGCATAGCAGAGTGAAATGGAGAATGTGCGCCTTCTTTCGGAAAAGCCTGCTTGGAATTACCAATAATAACATCTTGAGTACAGTAGCGCGACAGCTATCTGGGTCTTCGGCGCCTTTTCCTATGAAATGGCGAAAATCTGTATTAAACACATTAGTCGGAGCCAACATCTCCTTACAATTCCTTATTGATAACCCGATTTGTGCAAAGAAAAAATTCCTATATTGGGATTGGATCATAAATTACGAGCTGTGCACAAAATATAAAGACTTCGATTCTAATCTATTTGGGTCTAAACGCCTAGGACAAGCGGCTGGCTACCTCCTGAAATGCCCATCGGCAAACATTCGTAATAAACTATTACGAATGAGGTTGAACCTGTGGTTGACGAGGGAGGTCTTGGTCAGGCGCAAAATTATTCATGCAGATTTTAACTTTTGTCGTTTTTGTAAAAATCGACGCACAAAGGAAACCCTTCAACACTTAATTGTGTCATGTCCATACCTGAATACTATTCGTGAGAAACATTGTAAAAACCTTTTGAGTTTGTACATGGAGAAGGATGAAAATGAGATTTGGAGTATTTTATTTAAGAGCACCAGATTCTCAGTTATGAAGGCCATTGTTCATTTTCTAGAAAATATTCTATCTGATGAGATATTGTTATAAGCATGTTGAAAGGATACTGTAATAAAATAAATGTCTCCAAATCTAGAATTGTGTAAGCAACAACTGGTCGTCTCTCTTAAATGCTGGCTATTTTAACTATTCATACTGGTTTTAATGTAAGTAGACACCTCACTGCTCCATATGTCACTTTTATCATTTTGACCTATATATTTAAAGTTGTAATTCTTCTCCTTGTTTATTCTCCTTGAATTTATGTATGATCTTGTGACGATATATAATGATTATTGATTTTGAAAAGTTGATGTAATCAGCTATATCAAAATAAAAAAAAAATAAAAAAAAATAAAAAAAAAATATAATGTGCTTCCTCTGAATGTCTTCTTGACATTTTCCTTTATAAGTTGATATATCTGGTGCTTGAAGCCATTAAAAAAATCATGATTTCACTGTTGGAGTATATCACAAGCATATGCAGAAAACAAAAAGAGCAATGACAAACACATAGGTGTTCTCAGTATCTGTGCTATTCCACAAAATATGGGTAAGTTGGTCTTAGCTGCTTTAAGGAACACTGACATGTAAATCCAGAGAACACTGCCATGGTTATGTAACCTAGTTGGGTCTCATTATACATTTTGAAGAACTTTGGTTTCCTGCTGGACAAGATGATCTGAGCTTTGCGTGGTTCCTGCGCTCTTGCTTTGCAGACCAGGTTGGGTCTTGACATGTACTGTTGCCAGGTGTTTTCAGGGCTTCCTTTCCTTTTTTCTGTTGGCGCATGTTGGGCCCCAAAATCTGATTCCATTTCTCTCCACTGAAGAGCAGTATGGGTCCACAGTAATGATTGTTGCATACATGGTATTCATATTTTTATTTGTATTAGTTTTGTTGATTGATCAATCACTCCTGTCAGAAGTGCTGTTTATAATTAATAAAACAGACAGCAAGGGGCTTTACATAATTTTAAATAAGTATATTGGTTGACTATTTCTGGCAGTGGCCAGTAATCACATAGGGTGGGCAGAGTGATTGTGGTTTAGGGCATGTAGAGATGAAGAGGATGCCCTTTAATTGGTTAGCAGTTAAAGCTTGAGAATGGTTAAATTATTTCACTCAAAGTTTTTTGATGCCAAGGGTAGAGCATTCTATTGCTAAGAGTACAGCGGAAAAAAATATTGAAAGGTGGAGCCATCACTTTTGTTGGGGTGGGGGAGATGGTAAGAGAGTTTGTTAAGAGTTGTGAAGCATTGACCTTTAAAAGGAAAACATTGAGGGATACACTTAGGTCAATAGTGTGGTGGCTAGGACATGGATGGATTTCCAGTCATGAAGTCAATGTCTGGGTATGCAACAATTTTGCATTTGAGCCACCTGGTGTTGTGACAGTATGCCAAAGAGGGAGATGATCTTGGAATGTTGTACAAGATGCATATGATAAAGTGGAGAACATTTTTAAGAGAAGTGGATGAGTTTACCAAGAAAACCAAGTGCCGAAGACATGTTCACTCAGGGTAAGGGTGGAGATTAGAGATTGACTGATTGATGGATTAGGCGCATGCTGATCTTCTAGATATTTAAAAGGTCGATATTTGAAGCTGTGGCAGTGCCATTGATGACGTATTACCATTAAAGTTGCTGGACCTCAAGGTTGCAAGCCTTTGATGATGGTGTAAGAAGGATAATAGGAAAGAGGATAGGGAACGGAAACATGTGGTTGGCAGTGGATGTTGGGAGAAAGATCATTTCCATGTTAGGGGAGTATAACATCAGGCAGAGTTGAAACATTCAGTGTTTAGTGGCAGAGAGGCAGTTGGTGATGTGTTATGAGATGTCGGGGGATAAGAATGATATGGGGAGCAAATGGTGTACTCAGCAAAAGGGTGGTAAGAGATGAGCCTTTTGTTTTAAGCTACCATCTTGGAACTGCTGCTTCCATGTGTGTTTTGGCTCGCTCAGAGTGTGCTATCGTGCACCCCCTTTTATCTGTGTGGAAAAGTGTAATGGAACTACAGGCGGAAAACATTGGCTCATGGCCTGACTGATGAGAGATGAAGAATTGATTGGGAAAGTGGGTGGTAATCTGACATGATTCAAGCACATGGGTTTCATTTTGATTACGTGCTGCTAGCTGAGCTGAAAGTCCAAGGTTGGGTGAGGTATTCTTCCTTTTCTCACTTTCCCCAAGGAGCTCACTGTCTCCAGAGCCCTAGTTCTTGCTAGGCTGGACTACTGCAATAGCCTCTTTCTCAATCCACCTTCATCTACTCTCCAACCTCTGCAACTAAAACAGAACAGGACTGCAAGACTTGTTCCTGGCCTCAAGACCAGGGTCCATATCTCTCCAGACCTGAAATCTTGTCATTGGCTCCTGGTGGCTGCAAGGATCAAGGTCAAGACCTTCTGCATCGTCCACAGGCTTTCTAGGGCTGGGGCCCGCACTACATCCAAATCTCTCTCCCGAAACATCTTCCATCTCAAGCCCTTCACCAACCTCCTCAAACTCTCTGAGGGTCAGATGCTTCTCTGGGCAGAGAGTGGGTAGAAGATTTCTCTCCTTTGCAGGAGCCTCCCTCTGGAATGGCCTCCGTGCCCTTCTTAAATTTGAGCCAGACCAAGTCCCGGATGCAGCTCAATACCTTCCTTTTTGCCTCTGCTTTTTCTCTCTCCCCTGCTGGCCTACCTGTCTGCCGCACTGATTGCTTGCTTGGATACCCTCAGAGTCTCCCTGGATTCCCGAATGCGCAATGACCAGTCGCCCCTGCACTGCCTCTGGGCCTTCCATGCATTTAGGGGCTCTAACTGTAACCATTCATTCCCCAGCCTCCTTGCACTTGCCCAGAGCTGAGCTAACCCTGGCTGCACGTACTCAGAACAATGCTAGCCCTGATTGCACTTCCCCTCCAACTCCCCCTGCACTTTCCCCTCTCCCTCCCCTCACCCCTTGCACTTTACGTTATCACACTTGCACAATCTGAATGATCCAAGGCCTAGTAAGATCATTTTTTTTGTCCTCTCTCTGCCTTCCCTCCATTGTCTTGTGGCGCCTAGAAACACTTGTGTACAGGCAAGTTGTTAACGAAACATCATATCATATCATATCATATCAATAAAGTAGTACTTTGCAATATTCTTTCAGTCTTTCTGGTTTTTTGATCTGAGATTTTTTTTGGTAATTCCATCTAGCATAGGAGACGCTTCAAGGTGCTAGAGCACAAGCCCCTTTTAGGAAAGCCGCCCTTCCCAAAGCCCTCTTTCATAGGAGAAGGCGGGTGTTCGAAGGCAGAGGAAAGCTGTGTTCCCTAATCATTTCCATGGAACAGTGAGTGTAGCTTGCTGTTGGACCAAGGCCATCACTCTGTCAGATGCACCAGTACCAAAGTTCCTAAGTGGAGGTGATGAACTCTTCCTGGTGCCAGCTAGAATCCCTGGACTCAGCCAACATTAACGCAAAAGGCAAAGGAGGTAGGTCTCTTGACTGTGCCCGTTTCTCCTTTTTGATTGGGATCACTGTTAGTTTGTAGCAGTGTGAGGGCTGTGGTGTAGGCGGTTGAGCCACTGCTCATCCTTATGCTCTTGCAGGGTGGTACTTATTTCGTCACAGCCACAAGGAGTTAAGAGGAAGGCCATAAAAGTAATCGAACCGTGATAGTCATACCATTTCAAAAGCAAGTGTCTGCTCCATGATTCAAAGAGTCACTACGTAACTCACTTTTAACTTTGGTTTATTTCTAAAAGGAATGAAGGACGTTTGTTAAAGCTTTGCCAGAGTCCATACATATTTCAGAAGAAGGGAACAGAACATGATTTCAAATGGCTTAACAAATACATGATTTCAGCAATAAATAAAGCTGCATGCAGGAATTCTGCATGTTCCCTGTATTTATTGTGTAATGTCCATATGGTATGAGCTGTGTTTATGTTATTTGTTTGTTTCTTATATCACAACGAACTTAGTAATGACTTTAGACCTAGGACCATCGTTTTTTGATAACACACTAAACACGTGTGTATTCTGTAGAGAGACACTTTTAGGTTTCCACATACACATTTGCAGTTGTGGATAAACCCATATCGTATTCATTCCAAGGACACATGGCTGTCATGTGAATGTATGTAAAGCCTCGCGCGCAAAGTATCACTAAACATTTCCACCGGTCATTTTTTCTCGCAAAGGTCAAAGGAACAAAGCAAACCGCATATGGGGGATGACAGGATCCGACACAAAGCATATGTTTGGAGAACGTGATTCCTGTCACATCAGCAGTCAGGTGTTCTTCATACAGAGAAGAAAAATAAGAGCTAATCTTGACTGCGTCCTTGAACGCTGCCACCTACTATTAACATCACAGAACCGCACGGTGTGCATTCTCTGCTCATGCAGGCTAAAGCCCCAGGATGCACTGCAGTGTTTCAGAATTAAAAAAGGAAATGGCGGTTTGACTCGAGACTGGACTCCTTAAACAGATGCGACAAACGAGACACAAGGTAGAGGTTATTTTTTGTTACTGGGATTCATACTGTGTTATGGCACACCGATATGCATCTATGGGCCTCATTACGAGTTCAGCGGTGCGGTAAAAAAAATGACAGTAATTATTTTACTGTCGTATTTTTGGGCAGTGAAGGAATTACTGCCACTTTTGCTGCAGTGCTAAATCTCGAATGTGACCGGAAAGTGGAGTATTTACATCCAGCATGCTGCTCGAGAACAATCCTTCACTTTATGGCCAAAACTTATGAGGATATGGCTCCATGCCATGTCAACGACAGCAATTTCTTCAAAGTAACTACTTTGAAATGTCACTTCGAGTTATTCTTTATTATTTTAATTTGGGGGTCCCTCCATGCCTGCCCTTTCTGTGCACTGTGAGCCCCCACCTTAATCCCTGCCCAACTACCTTTTTACCCCTTAACCCACAACTACATGTATTTTATGAAGTGACTTCGAAGAAATTACTGTCGTGCAAAGAACGGGAGACGGTGGATTTACTGTGCAGAAATACTACTCTCAGTAAATCTGCCAAAAGACCCTGCAAATTCCTAAGGACTGCAAAAATGGTGATTTACACTTCTATACCACTACTCGTAATCCCATGGCACGCCCACAGGACCGATTTGCGGAAACCATAATGATTTTGATGGGGAATCGGCAGATCTACTGCTGATTTTCTGGCAAATTCATAATGAGGGCTGTTGTTTTTCTAATTTTTCCTCTTTCAAACTTAGGTTTTTTATTTTTTGTGTTACTTTTAAAAATGGGAGAGTCCCCCCACATACCCTTCTTGGGCTCATGGTTCTGTTCCCTATTACTAATGATTACCCACATGTCCTATGTATGTGTTGTGCCATTTTTGAAATTGGATTTCAAAATCCAGTATCACAATCAGGTGGATTTTACTCTTTTTCATAACATACATTTTATAAAACCGTCAGCCTGCAGCCGTCCGTCCATCCTCGGATTCCAAACTGCCTGTCGCCTGATACCACGCTGTCTCCCGTCTTGAACTCTGTCACAGAAGCTGCAAAGCACCCTCAAACCGACTCTACACTGTCGAGCACAAAGAACTGCTACAAGCACAAGATACATTGAGGTTCTGTCCCCCTGGTCCTTTCCCGAAGGCCCCTCATGATATTTTACGACCCATTGCTCCCTTAGTGCTGAAACCAAGTATCCTTGAGCTACGGAGATTAATTACTTTACGGACTACCCTCCTGTCAGTATCCAGAGTGCATCCCCTTTGCTTCTTGAAACTGCCTGTCCTCTGCATTCCTTTTTAGGGTGGGTTGTATTTTTTAGTATGCTAGAACTGTCTGTTATGATAATAATAAAGTAGTTATTTGTTTACAGCCTTGACTTGACAGTCCTTTTTATCATTGGGTAATAATTGTACTTTCACTGTGTTACAACTAACCAACGATCTACAACCTTCCGGAGATAAGCCTGCCGTTCCGTCCACATAACCAAAATTGGACAAGGAGGTTTATAATTTGCTTTTGTTTACATTCTGTTCAGATCCCTTCTGGTGCACTAGAGGTGTGGGGCTTATTGATGGTTTAGAAACCGATATTCATCCCTGGACCGCTGGTGTTACGGATGTTGATTAGTCACATAAAGCCGAGGCATTCGTCCCAGGTGGCGCTTTTATTCTTTTTTTCAATGCAGGGAGACAACAGGAAATCCCCTCTTCCAGCAACCTCCCTGCCCCCCAAATACCCCGATTTCCCTCCCCATCCCCTCCTCTTTCCTGTGGTCCGTAGCTCCGCCCATCTGGCCACCACCATGGACATGGAAAAGGGACTTAGTCCCTTTTCCATATGGTGCCAGTCATCTTTTTTTTTCATTTTTCTTCGGGAGATCAGCTGCGCATACAGCACAGATCTCCTGATGAAGAATGTTGAAAGCCATTCGCACCCGGGGCGAACCCCTGGGTTGCAAATGGGTTTCATGCCCAGCCAGGAAGGCGGACATAGCCTTTAATGGCCCACAGAGATGAGGCCCTTGCCTGCCTCCGTTCGGGCTGGCGGCCTTTAAAGGCCAGGTCCGCCCTACTGGCGGTAAATGAAAGCCAACCTTTGTCAGGGACATTAGATTCAGTGCCATTGCCCAATACTCACCCACCGATTTAAGTCCAGAAATGGATGGATGGACAAGAGGAATAAAATACGCCATTCAAAGGGTGCTCCTGTACTGGTGACACACAAAATGGAAATCTCTGTAAAGGAACTACGTTCCGCAGACATCAGAGTTCTATCTATGAGTGAGAGGCTTATGATTAGAATATGGTGGCACTACATGAGCGACTGAGAATGCATGTATTTTCAAAAGACATCAGTGGGGGAGCAAATGGTTTACTAATGAAGATCAAGGTAGAAGGTTACATAGTCTATAAACAGGAACACAAATTAAATTTGAGAGGCATTGATATAGCAGTAGAACCAAGATTAGCAGCTCCAAAGATATAGTAGCTGGCAATATTGACATGTGAGTGATCTGGATTTGGTAGTGCTCAAAATGCATGGTTCAGCCCAGGTCAAGTTGTTCCCAGAAATAAAGGCATATAAGGTCAGATTCTGAAAAAGCAGCTTACACGAAAGGAGCTGAGAGAATGCCCGGTATCATGTGCCTTTCTTTCTGAAATGTTCAGTTCACTTTGTTCTCTGTTCATCCCGCTTGCATACATTAGTGTCAGAAGCATTCTCCCGACATTAATGTGTGACAGGCTGCCAGCAACCACGTGGTTTGCATTTCAGTGAGAAGGGCCATTTAAGGGCAAGTCTTGGTGAAATTAACGGGGGTAAAATGTCCATTCCAGATTGGGGAATCGAATTGCAAGTGTGATTACCACACTTCAAATAAAATCATGACAGGTTTGTTTCAAAAGGCCTGTTTCAAAACGTGCAGGTGGATGACCCTCATTTCAGGGCATTTAAAGGATCATCCCATTTGTGAATTTGGGATGCACTTTTAAATCCCCTAAAATGGCCACTTATTTGGGTAAATGCGCAAAGGTAGGAAAACGGGCATTTGAATGAGTACATCTAAGGTGCGCTCATTCAGATACTCTCTGCAGTATGGGTGCTTCTTTTTTGACCCAAGATGCACAACGCATCTCCTCACTTGTGCCAAAAACAGGTTTGAGAATCCAGCCCATGATGTCAATTCTCCTGGATGTCTGAAAACACAACTCTAACTTCCAAACACTTCTGAGGGCATTATAAACTGGGTAGACTGAAAATGCATATTCTTTGGAGTGGGAAAGGTGTTTGCAGGCAGCTCACGCACTATCATTTCACTTTCCATTTCATGTATGACATGGACTCCTTTATTGATCCAGTGTGCATGTACAATCCCTCCTCATGCTGTCTGACATCTGTTGTAATTCAGTGATTGGGCTGGAGGCTCCCAGGCACTTAGTTGCAGGCTGCTTTTGTGAAAAGGTGCTTTGACAGCTGATTTATTTCCTTGATCAAGGACCAGGTTCAAGTCGAATTTGACAACCATATTCTATTGACAGGTTGGTGCATCAGAAACATAATAACATGCATAACAAAGAGAAAGTGTATTGTAAAGCATCTCAATTAGGAGGAACTATTTAAAAACATCATTGCATATCAAAAATTGATCAAAACGTCACTTGCAGATGAGAGAAGTGGACCTTGGAGTTTAGCAACTTCCGCAATATAGAAGGACCATTACTTCTTGTCCCTCTTGCTGGATCGGAAGGTAGTTGGTTTGACCTGCTCTACATTGGGACAGCATCTCTGTTTGTGTTGCTGTTTTGAGGTCTCAGTATTCCAGCTCAAGCAAATAATCTTGTGTGGATTCTTCCATTAACTCAGGAACACAATTGCTCTTATGGATTGATTCTTGCTGGGGTAGGAGCATACCTGAAAGAGCTTTATGTATGGGATTCCTGAAGGCATAACATTTGACAATTGGTTTCTACACTGAAATTGGTTTTGGTTTTGTGGCTTCTCCTAGACTTTGAAGGCTGTTCACAATTGACTTGGGCATTAGAAATATTTAGGGATACATCCCGGGGTGTCCATTGTCTGGTAGCATTTCTTATCTCCTTTTAATTTTTCATATTTCCTGGACATGTTATTGCTGGATCTGTGTTTGTCGGTCAGCACTGCTGTGCTTTGTACCCGAGTGATAGTTTGGATATGAAGTTTAAAGGTTGATTCATGCAGCTGCCAAATGTTCAGCTGTATCTATTGTTCTTTTACTTTTTTCAAATTAAATTTCCCCAGCCTTTTCTCAAGAAGAATCAGATTCTGAAGAATATTTAACTGTTTTTTTTTTCAAAGAGAGGAGATGAACATCTACCAATTCCTGACACTGAGATTGTGCAGTCTCTACAGAATGGTGTCTCTTGGATTATCATATTCTGTTTCTGAGCATTCAACATTGGGTGTGCAACCATCAGATTTCCTGTTAAGAGAGGTACACATTAATGGATCCAGTTAGATTTCTCCTACTTTGCAGCTTCAGTAATCACCTGTGGAAGTGGAATATTGTTGTAACAGGGACATGGGCAGGCCCAGCATCTGAGTCCATAACATTCCTAGAAAACCTAGTTTGCCTATTGCTAGCTTGAACTGAATGGAGATTACAGAGGGCCCCAGTTACCATCTCTATCTACTCTGTAAGATATCCCGCCCCTTGACCTTGACTAGTGTCTGACAAGGTGATCTTGAGAAGAATGGAGTTCGGGTCTTCCTGCTTGTTGGGTGGACGCACAGTATAGGCATAGGAATTTACTCTAAACAAAGTTGGTCAGAATCTTTCCTGCTCACTTTCAAAGAGGTTTCAACATACACTGGGCTCGCTCTGATCCCTGATGGACGTCTTCCTAGTAGATGAGTCTCTTAATTAGTTTCAGCCTTGTATTTGGGTGAAGATATGTCATTGTCCTCTATGCCTCCATTGGTTTTGCTGGCAAATGACACACTCTCCCCAGTGTAGCCCTGGACATTTCATCCAGAATGAATCTAGGTTGCATTAACAGATGCTCAATTTACACGTTAGATCTGAGTCGTCGAGCCTGCTTGTTTTGTTTGGAATATGAAAGGGTTGGTTTATTCTACTGAAGCCTGTTGATCCCACTTTGACACCAAAAGTCATACTATGGAGACAGTTCAACAGACCACACCATGCCTGGGTTGGGATTGCAATAACTTGTTATGCATTTTTACTAATCACTAGACAGTAGATACTATAATAGAGGGGCTTACATGGTACTTCAACCACTAACATCTCCTCCTGAGATAGCATTGGGTTGCCCTTTGCTTTTTCCAAATCCCCAATTTTCAAATATACAACAAAACTTCTTATTGGATTTCAACTAAAGCATAACATCTCTGTGTACCCTTTGGTTCACATGCTTACCAATTACAGACAAAAAGTGGTTTCCTCCCGGCATACACAGTCTCATTGGTTTGTTTTTTTCTTAAACAGAGATGTCCTCTAACAATATTTCTGTGGATGTTGGAATATGCCCACCACTGATGATTTGTGTCCTTTATGTGATGTTTTCAAAGGTCTTGATTACTAACCTCTGTAATTACTTTCTATTAATCTTCTGGTCTTGGCTCTCTGGGACATCACACACATGCTTGTTCCTCCTCCCACCATGGGTTAAACCATTTCAGATCAGGGTCTCCAGAACCCACTGCCTCGGTTATTCCTTGTCGTCTTATTTCCTCCTACTCCATCTCTACTCACTCCCCTTACTGATTATCACCTCCTTCTGCATACTGATAGTTATTTTGTACTACCTCCTGTTACTCTCCTTCTGCCACCTCCTAGCTCTCTTCTACAGCTACCTCCTGGTTCTTTCCTTATGGCAGCTTTGTATGCTTCCTCCTGGTTATATCCTCATGCTGCTGCCTGATTCTCCCCTACTGCTTAACTCCGGTTTCCTAGATCTACGCCACCTGATGTTCTCCTCTTGTCACCCCATGGTGTTCCTCCTTCTTATCGCAGCTCCTTATTCCTTCTCCTGGTTGTATCCTCCTGCTGTGTTGTGATTGTCCCCTACTAATATCCCCTGGTTTCCTTGATTCACCGCCACCTGATGTTCTCATCTTATCACTTCATGGTGTTTGCCCACAGTCACCTGCTGATCTTTGTTCTCTACCTATTGTCTCCAACCTCCTCTGCTCTTCACACCTTCCAAAACACTGCAGATGGAGATGGGATTTTAACTTCTGCAAATGTTATCTAAAATATAATCATTGTGGCATTAATAATTCTGATGTCAGTGTAATTTTTTGAATAAGCCATACATGGAAATGGCATAGAGACTGCTCAGAGCACAACATATAAAGACACATCAATTTGATCTCATACAAGTGTCAACTATATGAACCCTAACCAGATATTTCAGGGTCTTGTGTATTTATTTCCACCCTGCCTGTCTCCACTTCATCAAGTGGGGCAATAGCTAGGAGGCTACCTTCTTTAGATTCCCAAGAAGGAGTGTTAATCCCCCCCTTCAGGACGCAGGATATTTCTCCTGTTGAACCCTGCTTCAAAGGAGTACTCAAATAACAAAGGCCAGGCACACACCAGGGTGTTGCACAACAAAGGACCTTTGTCGTCGGCAGGCCTGGGACAGAGGTGGAGATAGAGTAGCCAGAGGAGGAAGGTGGACCTGAGAAGGGGTTGAAGCATCTTGGTCTTCAGTCAGGGCTCTCTTCCTTTCCTTTCCCTCCCTTCCCCTCCATTTCCTTTAGTCAAAGGTGCTGTGGGTATGAAATGAGATGGCAAGGGTCGCTTGTTACAGCAAAACAAAAAAGGTGACGACTGGAAGGTTTCAAATTAATCTTAACCCCCGGCATTGCTCTGAGCAACCCTCCAGACCATTGTTCTCTACCTGCCAAGCCATCACATAAAGGAAATGGGTCACTTGTTATTGCAACAACGATTGACTGATTACAGCAGACTTGCTTTTGACTGGTCCACTGTGACATGTTGCTCTTTTAAGAAAGGGGTCCCCAACTTCTTCCTTGATTCACCTTTGGATAGCAGAAGAAGAATGTACTTTTAGACCATGCACCTCATTTGAAGGCACAATGTGTAGCGACTGCTACCCCCAGTGACTCCCCTGCAACCTCTTTCACTGCCTCCAAGACCCCTGGTCAAGTATTGCAGAGACAGTGTGAAAAAGCAAATCAAGTTGCTTCTTACATACGTTGTTATTTTGGGAAATCACCCTATGAAGTTTGGCTTTCTATAATGTGATATATATTCAAAGGTGAAAGGAAACTGCTCTTCTGAGCACCCGTGAAGACCTACTCTCAAACCTAGACTCCAACCCTCCCTCCGTTTTGGTTCTTCTCAATCTTTCTTCTGCCTTTGACATGATCAACCATGTCATCCTCATAAATCGTCTCTGTGATACCCTAATCATCACTGAAAGGGCACTGGCGTGGCTGACCTCCTTCCTTTAAAATGGACCCTCCCAAGTAGATTTGGGCCCTTTCCTCTCTTCCACCTCAATCTCAACCTGTGGCGTCCCTCAGGGCTCTATCCTATTGAGATGGCTCTTCAACACCTTACTTGCTCCTCTGGCTCACCTGGCCCACCTGATCTCCACTTTCTCTCTGCACTTCCAGTGCTACATTGATGACACTCAGCTCTCCTTTAAGCTTCCTTCCTCTACGGCCTCTCCTTCCTCCCTCATACCTGATTGCCTCACTGCTATTCAGGCATGGTGCTCTGCTAACGATATCTGCCTTAATGCCAGTAAGACAGAGATCCTTCTCATTGGGATGCCTGCTCCCCATTTCCCCACACCTTCTGGCCACCCTCCTTTGTTCCCCTCCCGTTACCCCTTTGTGAGGCTAAGTACCTTGGGATCATCTTTGACTCGTCACTCTCCTTCTCCCCTCACATCATGGACCTTGCCAAGAAGTCCAACTTTCAGCTTCACCTCCTCAGAGGCATTCTTCATTTGCTCACCTTCACACAGAAGCTCAATGTCTCCAGAGATCTGGTTCTCTCTAGGCTGGACTACTGCAACAGCCTCTTCCTCAATCTGCCTCTTTCCTCCTTTCATCCTCTTCAACTAATCGAGAATAAGGCTGCAAGAATTATCCTTGACATCAAGCCCAGGGACCACAACTCTTCAGCCCTCTCCACTGGCTCCTGGTCACGGCAAGGATCAAATGTAAGACCCTATGCATCATCCACAAGGCTGTCCGGGGCCTGAGACCTCTCTACATCCAGCTTTCTCTCCCTACATTTCTCTCTGCTAGAGTCCTATAGTCCAACTCTCTGCAGATATGGCATTTCAACAAGCAGAGAGTGGGAGGTATATCCCTTTCCTCTGCAGGATCAGCCACCTGGAATGGCCTCCTTGCCCCCCTCATACTTCAGCTGGATCTCCTTAAGTTCTGTAAACTCCTCTAGACCTTCCTTTTCTTCTACTCTTTCCCTCTCCCCTCCCTTACAAGCATCCATCTGCTGCTGCGACTGGTGCCTGATCCCTTATGAGTCTTCGGGGGCCAGACTCCAACCCCATTTGACCAGTTTCCCCCACCATCCCTGAACAACACCTGCCTGTGCTAATCTCACTCTGTCACTATGACTGGTACCTGGTCCCTCATGAGTTGTTACAGGGGCCTGGAACTCCCTCGTGAGTCTCCTCCAGAATCCCTTTCAGCACTTGCCCTCAGGCACCCTTCCCAGACTTGCCTTATCTGGTCCACCCGTTCTACTTCACTTGCCCTCCCTCCCCACCTTTCTCCTTAGCACTTGCACTCATGGCTCTCAACAGCACATACTCCCTTGCCGGCCCCACCCACTCCTGCACTTCACCCCTTCCCACCCTCTTCCTTCCGAGCCCTTCTCCCTACATTCACCTTCCCCCTGCACTTTTTTGTCTTGTAATTGTACAGTAAGAATGTCACAAGGTCTAGTACAACAGTTTACTGTTGTTTTTCTCCTCTGCCCCCCCGCCCCCACCAGCCCATGGTGTATTGCCTTGTGGCACCTGAAAACACTTGTGTATAGGCGCCATGCAAATGTCCAATAAAAAAAAAAGGCGTCGCTGGATATTTATGTTTGTCTTAATGGGTCAGGCATTCTGGATCATCCAGAGCTTCTTATTTAGAGTCAATGGGCCTCACTAGGAGTATGGAGGTAGCCATGCCTTTCTTACCGGCATGGCTATCCCCAAACCGGGTACCGGGTCTGGGTCCCAAAAATAGGGAATTACCGGGCCATGCCTACTTTAGCTGGCCCGGTAATTCCCATTCTCGGGACCTGGACCCGGTACATCCCCTTTCCCATTTCAGCCCCCATAGGGCTCAATGGGAATGTGGAGGATGCTAACAACGGGCCCATTGTTAGTATCCTGGTCTGCTAGCGGGTCCCGCTCTGCATGTCTGGTCTGACCAGGCGTGAAAGGTGGGAACCGCTGCAGACCTCATAATGTGGCGGCCCGGGATGAACAATGCCAGTCCCTTACCGGCACAGTTCACTCTGCGGCCGCCAGCCTCGTAATGAGGCCCAATGTGATAATTATATGTTTCTGGGGCCTATTATTTTGTGCAAAAATTATATTCCCCGTTTGGATTTTACTGTTACCTAGAGTTAACCGTATCCAGGTAAAATCGTTATTATTATTTCATATTTTTCATGTATAGCACTTTATGTCTGACTCCTTCAGCTTCTAACTGCTGTAAAAATAGGTGTCAATACTATGAAATATAATAATACTTAATGCATCATCTTCTGAAGGTTAAAGGACTGATTCAGCCCTGATGAAATATGAACGTGTAGCTGGCACATGTCAGAATTGAACTTTGAGCTCACTGGGCTATCCATTTGCAACACAGTATGCTAGTTAATCAGTTGTGCAGTTAAAAAGAAACATGTGTGGACCGTGGCATATCCCTCCTGCTTCTAAGTACGGGAATGATAAGTGCTATGTTAATGAAACCGCGCCCCAGAGCCAAAGCATTACCAAATGCTGTGGTATGTACATTTAAGGAGAACTAGTTTGAAAGATTGCTCAGCGGGTTAAGTGCTAACTACTGGGATTTATGTGTCTGAAGGTCACAAGTTTAAATCCTAGCAAGGTCTAATCATCTATTGTCCTTCCGAGGATGAACATCGACTATTACATTTGGTTGAGGTCCCTGTTCCAGAAAGAATGCAGGTAAAAATGCAGAAAACACAAGTTTGCCAGTGGGGGCACAGATCTACTGACAGGCCTGACCTACCGGTAGATCTGGCCTCTACCAGCAAAACAATGCCAGAATCACTGGCTCCGGTACTACAGGCCCTGGTAATTCTGGCATCCATGGAATGGGAACTTACCGGTGTCTTCGCCAACCGTAATTTTCTGGTAATACTGGGATACCAGGTGGCAGAGACGGTAAGGGCAGGTTCTCGGTATCCCTCCGGAATTACCAGAAGGATTCCGGGAAACTTGTAATGTGCACCCTAGTCTTAAATGAGTGTTGCTTTAAAGAGAGTTTCTGTGTTTGAATCTCTTTTATCAATATCTGTCAGTGCCCTTCTCCCAAATATAACTCCTGGGAAAACCAATGTCCTCTTCTGCCTCCCACCCCATCTAGCGGCCTTGAACCACATGAGAAATACCAGCAAAGTATTTCCTCTGGGTACAATTGCTCCAGAAAATTGGATGAGGAAGTTGGGGGTGGGGCCTCTGGTGCAGTACAGACAGGAATAAGAACAGAGATATTGCAGGAAGTATACCATCTCGGTCATTGAAGCAAGCTGCAGAGAGATCATGTGGCAGGGAGGTGATCTCTGTGGGCAGAGCACAGCCAGGAAAGGAGCACAACAGGAGTTGTAATCACTCTCCTTGTGTAACCAGCCTGCACCCTGCCATATCACTTTTGATTGGTGAGAAGAGGTGTTAATGGGCAATGAGTGGGCATCAGTCTGATGGTGACAGCAAGGGTACCATGTAACATGAGTGCTAAAGTGTGATTATATTCAGAGGAAGGTGTTAATTAATGCAGTCTGTCAGTATTGCATGCGTTCCTGCACCCCCGTGATACATTGCAAGACCAGGTCTGGGATAACACAAGCATGTGTGGCTCGTCCCTCCTGCCCACCCTTGTGGTGGCCTTGTGTGTGAGACTGAGGGTGTATATGTATGTGCACAGAGCATGATGTTCCTTCTCGGTGAGCGCAGCAGTAGGTAGAAAGAGGGTGGGATGGCTTTGCAATATACAGCTGTAACAGAGCATTTCACTGTGGTTATGGGTTATGGTAAATGTGCAATAAGTGTTAAAGACATTTGAATGTGGGGGTTTAGAATATTTGGTTGATGGTTAAGGGGGCTTCCTGTGCATGTTTATGGTTTGTGGACATCCATTATATGCTAGGAATAAAGGAACAGAAACATATGGTCATATTGTAGAGCATCTCAAGAAGGTTGGCTACATCAGTTGGTTTAAAAATGTGACAGTGCAGAGTTAAAGGCCCTTTCAAGAAATAACAAGAGCTGGGATAAAAATAAAATGGGAGCTCAATCTGGTTGCATGTCTTTATACCGAGATATTGTATACCGAATGCCCATATATCGAAATATATATCTTGAAGACATTGATATTGAATGCAGTTTCTTGGGGTGGGGGGTACACCCGAAACCTCGTTCCAACCCCTAAAAACCCATCCTGACTGTTTCCTCCCAAAGAATTAACCCTTTACCCCACCCTAAATAGATCTGATAAAAAAGGTTTTCAATATATGAGTTTAGATACACGTGGGATTCGATATACAATATTCGATATAAACGCTGTATACTGCTCAAATCTCTCTACGGGGCATTTTTATACTCCTACCCGTTCCTCTCATCAATTAGGAATCAGCATACCCTTTCACATGTGTTCTCCCCTGCAGCAGGAGCTAGTGATGTTTCCTAAATTTCTTCGTTTGATTCCAAAAAGGTGAAGGGTGGAGTGGGGAGAAACGTAATGTGTGGAAACTGCTTTAAGGCAAATATCTTATTTAATGTTTAGGGACATCATGAAGGATCTATTGCTCATTTTATGTGTTCCATGCTATAGTCCCCCTAAATGTTTCCATGTATACGTTTGAGGGTGTAGAGTTTGTTTACATCTTCGTTGTTTTGAAGACATGTTTTGATCAAGTCTCAGAAGGCCGTTGGTGGAGCAGGAATACTGGTCTGACTAACGATTTCAATCCAGGATAGTTGCCAATTTTGAGAGTATGCAATGTGAAATATGCTTTTTACTTAAATTATCAGTGGGTACTGCACTGGGGGCTATGGAGATTCTATAGTCATACTCTTTTGAACATTTGTGTTTGAAATGCTGAATAATGACCAACCTGGTTGTACAAAGAACCGAGAGGGGTCAGGCCTGTATTACAATGAAGATGATAAGAAACTGTCATCCTTCAGCCGTGACATCTCTTCTTACCAGTGGCTGGTGCTTTATGAAGCCTGGCAATTGTATGTATATGAAAAACAGTGTTTTCTACATAACCTGTTTTACTTATTTTTAAAGGATGGTAATAATTTTTTTTATTTTTATTTATTTATTTATTTTGCATTTTTAAAGCGCTCACACAGCCCACGGGCATCGAGGTGCTGTTACTGTTACAGGAATTGTTTGTTTTTTAGTTGCATATTTTTTTTTATTTTTATCTTATTTGCGTATTTATAACGCACTTAAATACCCAGAGGTTTTTAAGCGCAGACCCGGGGATCGAACCTGTGTTGCTTTGATTCATCTTGCTTCCAAGGCGAGCATGTTGCCGCTGAGCTATCCTCCCCGGTATCCGTCCTCATTGTTGATGCATGTGGGCCCCTATGTGATGCCCTCTGTGATGTGTTCCCTGATGTGTTTTCACCCTGCACTGTTGCACTTCTGAGCCTAAAGCAGGAGAGGGTGCATTGCTAAACAGGCCACAATATGTCAGGTTATGCCTCCTTATATCAAGCAGCGGAGGACAGACAATCCCACACCTTCATTGATTATACTCACCAAAACAATAGTTTGGCATGCACTCATGGCACTCACAGACAGAATCCTACACTTTCCTTTCTCCACTTTCCTTAAGGTCAGTAAATGCAAGAACAAAACAAGTTGGACTCCATTTTACAAAAGTGTACTTGAGACCATCTCAAGCCCATCACACATCCTTGCTCTACGTCTAGGGGTTTATTACTCAAAACTGTCGCCATGAAAACCTATCTTCAACAGATGCAATACAACTGGTACTCTTAATTCTGTCACATTCCATCCACCCATTGGGATCATCAAGCAACCAAAAGCCACAAGTATTACTCTTCTATCCGGCCTTCACATCTTTCTCCAAAACTGAATCTGTCTAACTTGGCACCAAATGTACCCATCCCTTTCCCTTTTTTCCCCCTTTTTCTTTCCCCCACAGACCACTGTGTACATACCATCGGCATGGGAACAATAAGCACACTCATATACAATCCTCAGTGCTCTCAAACCACTATGGTGGTAATTGTACGCAATCTAAAAGCTTTCTTACAAAATGCAATGCATGCTGGCATAGTGGGCACTGGCGACATTATGAACGTGTTTTACAGTGACAATAGTGGCACATATTTAGATGCAGGTGTCACGACAAAGCATTGTATATGGCATTGTTGCCATATACTGTGGGTATCATCATGAAAATGTTTCATAGCATAATACTGGCACATATTTCGGCACGGGAGGCATGAAACATGTTTTAACATGGCCATCCAGGTATATATTGTGTATAAAGGCAAAGCATCATGAGCATATGACTCACAGTGGCCATGTTGGTGTATGTTGTGGGCACAACCATGAAAGTGTTTTACAATCGGAATGCTGACAGCTATTATAGGCGCAGCATCATGAAACATTTTTCAAATGCTCTTATGAACTGTTGGTGACCTGGCATCTGTTTTCTTTTATCCATCTGTCACCCTATAGAGCAGATTGTTACCTTACTTATTCTTGAGCCCATTTGTATCACAGATGATAGTGTGCAATTCACCATTTCATCATATTTTCAAAATGTTCAGGATGGGACACCCAGATTGGTCACTCATGCTATTTCAAATTATTATTAACACTCCTCCATTGAAAATATGCACCCAACACCACCTTGAACCATTTGAAGTACTGGGGAATTCTCAGGACTCCTGCAACCACAACTCCTATCATGTCCGAAGGCTGCCTTTGCCACTGGTCTGAAGGTTGGGGCTATGTCTGTGCTTCTCCTCAGATAAAGCAATGACTGAAATGATTATTGAGGTTGTAAGGAAGGGATTCACTTTCATATAATTTATTGAATCAATGTTATTTTGCACCTTCCATGCATCAGTGTGGTAGGCTGAGAGAAAACGGGTCTCGTGGAAGGGCTATGAGTTGAATCAAAATGTGTCTGTGAGGCTTTAGATTCGTGCTTTTTCGTTGAGGGGGTCAAGGGTTTGGGATAAAGAGTGAAATGTAACTTACGTGAGAGGTGGCTCGGAAGGATTGAGGACACTCCTTTCCCCCCATGTTTTCCCCAATTAGGCTATTCGGCCCTCAGACGTCTCTACAGGTGGTCTCACCTCCCAGTTTTGCTTCTATCTCTCTTGATATCTTTCTTTTTCTGCACACGTCCTCCCTCTTACCTGTCTCTCCCCATTACTGTCTCTCTCTCTTTCTCTCTTCCACTTCCCTTCTCACAAGTTCACACTTCCCCCACTGAATTAATCAATTTCTCATTTTCTTTTCTTTTGCTGCATATAATCTATCTGTCCATGGTCTATCTCCACTCTACACCTCCATTTAATCTTCCCTCACACCGTGTCTTCCTCTTCCTTCATTACAATCTCATAAACTGGCATTTCTGTGGCATTTGAATCCATGCATGGCACATGATTGCATTACATGGCCATATGAAGGGACATATCACCTATTGCAGTGTCTTGGCACCTTTCCCTCTCCTGATGCGTTGGACTACATCTCTCGCAAGCCTTATACAGCATAGTCAATTATGAGGGGCCATGGGGCCATAGGCCAGACCCCTGATGGTAAAAGTGCCATGAATATGAGGAACTAAGTGGCATTTTGTTGACTTTTGAGGATGCATTTGGTTTATGATGGCAGCAACTTGGCATAAGGATGAACATAACATGTAGTGACATGCATTTCCAAAAGGCATTCATTCTCATTTTCTGGAGCACTTGAGGCTGTTCATACCCCATGCTAAAGATACCATGCATAGAAGGATCGATGGGGTGTTTATGGATCATTTGAGGATGATCTTGGCACAATAAATAATTAATTACAGGCTGCACATATGGTACCTTATAGCATAAATAAAAGGAATTGAATGGCATTTGAGGCTATATTTCACAGATGATGGCAGCAATTAGACATGTGATGCTCTTTCTTACATAAGTGACCCTACCCGGTTTATGAGGCACTAACTGGCATTGGGTTGCATTACTAGACAATTTAGGATGCATTTGGCATATGTAAGAAGCAACTGAATACACAAAGCTTTAACTTGCACGGTGTACTAGGTTGTAAGTCTAATACAGACATAAGATGGCAGTGTCCACAAATGGAGTGTGCATTTGTTTTTCTGTATTATGGCAGCATCTGAGAATGTACGGCTTTACTTATATGAGTACTCAACCCGACGTGTGCAGCTATAGTTAGTATAAGATGGCAGTAAATGGCCATATGAGGATGTAGTGGCATTTGCATGGTAGTGCACGTGTCCTATGTTGGTTCTACTAGGTCTACCCCTGTCATAACATGACCCTCTCCATGGCATATCAAAGCAGCACACTGTTTAAAACATGGTTGGTATCTAAAATAGTGTTATGTCTGCTTTACTAATGGTTTGTTATTTTTTTGAAATGTAAGCTTATGTACAATAGTTACACCTGTCAGTGACTTCATGTGATATCCTCAGTGTCAAAGGTCATATGACATCAGTTCTTAATACATAATGACCTCTGACATAGAAATGAAGACAGAAAGCATACAAGGCAGAGAGGAATTATGTCACCTAGACATCACTAGGGCATATTGGAGGTGAACTGATGTGGACCAACGCCTGCTGCACTGGAACCAGGCTCAAACTCAAGGTAAATTAACTTCTACAAGTGCCAGACAACTCCTTGGACTGGGAGTTCAGAGCAAGAAGGACTCACCTTGTCAGAGAGCCTGTGTGTTGGTACTCACATCAAACTGAGAAGTACAACAGCTTCTGTAATCCTGTTTCACCACTGCAAGCCCCCTCCAAACTGCTTTGAGTGTGCTCAATTCCTTTGAACCATCTCTGGTCCCATGGCACTGCTTTTGACACTCTTCACAATCTTTAAAACTTGACTGCATACTGGTTTGAAGCTGCCTTACACCAGTAGCATTTATCATTACCTCAACTTAAGTATCGGCGAATTGCTGCAAAGCATCTGACTCACTGCAGCTACAAGCATCTCATCAAACCGACAGAACCTTGTCTCGCCCGTCTCAGTCAACAGTTTAAATCAATGCAACCATTGTGTCAGATTGGTGATTTGTATTAGTTCATTGCATTTTTATTGTTTAATTAAATTATATATATATATATATATTTTCATAGAATCTTAATTGGACAGTCTTTTATCTTGGAGTAATTAAACTAGTTCTGTTTTAGTTGCTACTGTTCTCACTTCCCACCCATCCTGGGAGTAAAGCCTGCCCTCGGTCCACCTGACCACAACAAGTGAACGAGGCATACCTGTGTGCCTGTGACTGTTTTACCTTTTTAATAGGGATCACTGATGGTTTAGTAGTGGTGTGGGGCCGAGTTGGCAATTTAGCTGATACTCACCCATATACTCGTGTAGAGCAGTAGTCATTTTGTCAAAATGTGTATAATACAGTGCCACGTTAAAAGGGTAAATATTAACTTACTTCTGAAATATTTTGAAGTGCAGAGGTCTGGGCCAACCACTGAAGTGTAATAACAGGACAGCTTAATATTCACTTCTGCCTTCCTGGAGCCCAGGTGTCAAGCAGGTAAGGAAAATCGTGATTTGTGTCTGTGTTTGTATGCATGTATGAGTGTTATTTGTGCATGCAAAGGGTTGTGTGATGTGTCTGTGTATCTTTGCATATGAAACAGATTAATAATTTCCATGTTGTAGTGTATGTGTGCGCACATGTGTGCCTGTGATTGAGAGTACTGTATGGTTGTTGTAGTGTATGAGTGCACATGTGAGTGAATGAGAGAACAGTGTGTATGATAGCATGTTAGCATAATCTTGTGCATGTGTATACACGTGTGTCCATATGTGGGGGCTAGGGGAATGAGTGAGAAGTTAGGAGGGGGCATTGTTTCAGCAATCATAGAAGTATACCTGCCGATTTGGGGGGCTGCATAGTTTCAGCAAACATCGAACATATACCTACAATGGTAGATCATTTTTACTAGCATTATGGCCAAAACAAACATTCTTAGAACAGTGTGGGGATTGATGGGGGCTACATTGGAGCATGTTTTCCTACAGTGTCATGGTATTGTTTACTGCCGTTTTGCAAGTATCCAAAATTATGAGTTCTGTCTTTCCTGCCCATCTGCAAACTCTTCATTAAGTCCTAGATCATTGTTTTTACTGCATCAAAATTATCAAGCCTCATTTGAGCCATATTCACTGTATTTGAACTAGATGGATCTGCCTGTGCTACATTTGGCACCCCCTCACTCTTTGAACCACTGTGCTTGCCTGTTCCAAATTATTTGAGGCTGCATTGCCCCATCAGAGCCCCATCACTTTTCCAGCTCGAGCACCAAAGTTTTGTGGAGACGACTTCAAACCACTGCATCCAATGAAGCATGAAACAACCAGGACTTCTGAAATTCGCCAGTTATGGTAAGCTAAGAAACCATAACTCGTGCCACCAAAGTGCACTGCTAAGACTAAAATCCAGGACATTAAAGATGAAATCACAAATGTCATTGATGACATCACTGATGACATCACATGTCTGGATCCCTCTTCTTTCCTTTACTGACATATCTAGGCCAGTAACAGTCAGGAACTAAAAATTCAGTACTATATTTGTAGACCTATACTTCAAGTATGTTCTTACAGTAATTCACTTGGGGTTCACTCACAGCATATATATATATATATATATATATATATATATATATATATATATATATATATATATATATATATATACACACAGGGAAAACACAGACTTGGAAGACAGCAATGCTTTCTATATATGAAGATGATCAGTAAGGTTGTGAACACTTTCTTATAGTTCTGCTGTTCTTTTATTACTGTACTTTCCCTGGATATGTTCATATTTGTACACATTGTACTCACACTGCTTTCCTTAGGGTCCAGTCACATTATGTGATAGTTATGCATAGAGAAGTAGAAGCTTTGAAGTAGAGCAATCATTTCTGTGCATGAAGATAATTAATTAGGTATAAAATTGTCTGGTAATACTGTTGTTTTTTTTGTTTAATTAATTTTCCCTCTGTATACTCATATGTGTGTGTGTTGTTTGTTTGTGTTTTGTTTGCAATAATGCAATTATGTAGAAAATGGGTCTTATTAGGTACTTATCAAATGTTTACAGTATGCAGGACTCTAATAAGAAAGCATTTATAATTGCTGTATTTAACATAGCAAGATTATTAACATTGCCACCTCCATCATGTCTGCTGCTCACTATACCTATGTTTCTACATATATACCTTCGTATACTGGGAAACACGACATAATAGAATGCTATTTGGATTTGTGCATTGCTTAATGCACTACGTACCTCATGATATTTATTACAATGATCCGTGGCACTTTTTTATTAACATGACAATAAGAATCCCTTGTACAGACTTTTCATGAAAAGTAAATGCACATGTGATGTCATCAACAATGTCATCAATGACATTTGTGATGTCATCTTTGATGTCCTGGATTGCACGGTGGTGGCGCAAGTTATGGTTGCTTAGCTTACCATAACTGGCGAATTTCTGTTTTTTGGGGTTTTACTTGGAACCATAACGTCCCTTTAACAAAGTTTTTTTTCACTGAATTTCATAGGTTTTTAGTAGTGCAACTTAACCATAACGTCCCTTTAACAACGTTTCTTTACTGAATTTCATAGGTTTTAGTAGCACAACTTAACCATAACATTCCTGTAACAAAGTTTTTTCACTGAATCTACATATATAGATAATGTAAATTTGATAAATGTTTACTGGGATGACCTTCATTTATATAAATATAACATAGAACATACTGAACCCCCTACCTGCGCTATTGCATCTGAAATCTGCGAACCATGCGCCTGTTCGCGGACAGACTCGGACAGCATCAACACTATCCAAAAACTCAGGTGGTATCTTACATTGTTATATCATCCAAAACAAACACTAAACATGTTCAAAAAGCAGCACATAAGTAAATTACATACACTAATAAATAAGAAGTGAAACTGTGTATGTAAGACACTAACAGCCCAATTACATAGCATATGGAACATAGTGGAATATACTAAAACACAATAAATATGCCTCCAACAGAATTACCTCACAGAGATTACACAGCACAAATCAACAGGACACCTGCGCATCAGTAACAGCAAACCTTAGCAAGTAACTAGTGAGTACACTACATTTATTGTATATATTTATAAACTTTCTGTATTAGGTACACTAAAACTAATGGATATATTTGTTTACACAGAAATGTCTAGTACTTTGGAATGGCTGGAAACATTGTTTCCTCGGGATGAAATGAGTGACAACAGTGATACTAATGGTAGACACTACACTTCTCTATATAAGCCAATTAATAACCATTACTTTATGTGTTCTTAACATTTGTTTAACAGACCATACAGACATTAAAAACAATATACCAAGAGAGATGTTACAAAATCCTCTGCAGTGAATGAAGATAAACATGGATCTGTTAATGAAAAATGTAATTCTTTTAAAAAACGTTGTGGAGAACCATATAAAAGAAAACAATTAAATATCACTGTCCCACATGTACCTGTGCCCCCTCTCCATGTCCCAGCCAACTATCCCCAAAAACTCCCCAGCAAGAAAAACATTATGATGAGGCTTCAATCCCTTCCTCCTCTACCATCCATCATGTCAAAACCCCTAATTTTCCTGTTTTTGTATCAGTTTCTGGTTCCCCCTCTCTTTCATAATGTTTATACTTTTGTACAATGATAAAATATTAAGTGTGTTGTTAATACATTCCTCTGTGTTTTTTTTTTTTAAAGGCAGTTATGGTGTCAGCGGACAGCGCGGCTCTCCAGGATGTCTTCAATTAACCAAAATGGGGGTGGCCTAAGGACACTATACCTGTTTGTATTGTTGGCAATCAAATTGGAAGTATCTTTAGGACACATAAGATGTCCGCCTGTCCATAATTGACCAAAATGGGGGTGTCCTAAGAACATTGCCCCTGTTTGCATTGTCAGTAACCAGAATGAATATGTCAATAGAAGGTCCACCTGTCCGCAAAGTTGTGAAGAACATTTGTTTTGTTCGGGGACCTGAACACTCTCCGTAGAACACCAGCGCGCATGAGTAGCACACCCTTGCCCCTACGAACAGTGTGCCTGTCTGCAACTGTCTTCCACAGATGTGTCGCACTTTTAATTAATTTGGGGACTGGACCCAACTGTCCCATTTGCCAACTTAACCTCCATGTCATCATGTGCCCGCACCCGTGCTTAGCGTAAAATACACTGTCCAGGCACCTGGACACCTAAAACGTGTTTTTTTCATCAATCCAAGGTATTATCCTGGGAAAGTTCATCCTTGCACATGTCCCAAACTATGTCCCTGGCGATCTGCATACTTTTAGGATTTTTTTTAGCCCTTTCTTGGTCTTCAAAATGTTCGGGGATAGGGTGGGTGTCGGCGAAGTGTGCCCCAGCACCCCTATAAAAGGCCATACTCCAGAGCTCTCCTTATTCTAGTTTTGGGCTTTCAGGACAGAGACTGCTCCTTGTTACATTGGATTGCTCTTGCTCTTTAAAAGAGCAGTCCATATGGCATCCATGGCTGCTGCTTGTGCTACTGCTGTCTCAGCAGCACCCCCGCCCCTTCCACCACCAACACCTCGCTGAGGGCTTTCAGAAGGGGCACAGGCGTCAGGATACAGAGGAGAGTGATGCAGAGGATGAGGTCGTGGAAGTACCTACTACTAGTTCTCACCGTGAATCTTGGGTGTGGAGGTTATTTACCATCGTTGATGGAGTACCAAAATCATGTGCACACAAGGTGACCTGCAATCCAGTGCAAGATGGTACTGAGTCGTGGCAAACTGGGTTTGTACAGCTATGGTACTACCTCAATGAAGCAACACCTAAAATCGTTCCACGGTGGGGCTATTTGTAAGGTTGTACCTTGCGATAAATGTAGTAGGTTGAGTTCCCCTGCAGCATCCTCTGTTTCTCCTCCTGCCGCCACTAGAGACACTCCTGTGGGGTAGCACATCCCTCCACCTGCCTCACAGGCCATCCATGTTGATCCTTATCTTTCGAGGGTCACAGTATTGTGCATTTACTGCGACGCAGTACTCTTCAGGGGGAGAAACTTCAAAGTGCTTTAGAGACTGTTGTCAAGAAGCATGAGAAGAACTGCTACCTACCTGATTAAGGCCCGCCCTACATCTTCCTCTCTCGACCTGCCCTTTCCTATCCGCAAGTTGGTGTCCCTTCCGTACCCTCCTTTCCCTTCCTGGAAAGGATAGCTTAGCGGCAATGTGTTCGCCTTGGAAGCAAGACAGCACAAGGCAACGGAGGTTCCATCTCCGGGTCCGCGCTTGGAAACCTCTGGGTATTTAAGCACGTTATAAATACGCAATTAAGACAAAAAACAATTACACAACTAAAAAACAAAAACAGCGCCTGGATGCCCGCGGGCTGTGTGAGCGCTTTAAAAAATGCAAATGAATAAATAAATAAATTCCTTTCCTTGTGTGTCATGTTTAAAACACCAAAATAAATATAAAACAACAAAAACCATAAAAGAAAAGGCTCTTTTCAGAGCCGTCTTTCACAGTTCAAAAAGAGAAGTGTCAATGAAATGTGCAAGGCACTGTGCATTTTTGCAAGTCCGCGGACTGTCTACGGACCTCTAAAATCTTTGCATTGCTGCCCTGTCACAACCATTGCACTTTTCTCTGAGAGGAAGTGGTGGCTCTGAAAAGAGCCTTTTTGTGTTTTTTTGTGTTTTGAAAACTTCAAATGGTCAACACCTACTACAAAATGGATTGCTGTAATTAAAAAAAAGGTTGCAATGCATTTTGTATATTTTGCAGAAAAATCTGATTGCCGGCATAAGTAAGATGTACTCCATCTCTGCAGAAAAAGTGTGTACTACGAAACATAATGTTTTCATTTTGAAAAGAGGACATTCCAACATCTCTCAAAAAGGCACAGACAGCCTTGTTAACAATGCGCCTCACTTTCTCCATTTGTGGACCAAATGAAGAAGAACGCAGCCACATTTGTCTCTGCGCAATACGGGAAAAATTACTCTGGAGTTTGGATACATGTCCTTGACTTTCCCAAGTCCTTCTTTCATTGCAAATTGCAAAGAGATTCCAGACACATGTCCTAAACTGTTCCCTCCAAAATGAATAATAATAATGTCTGGATGACACTGTGTCACCAAAGTAGCACAAAGAGGTTCCAAAAGCAGCCACTTCATTCCACACACTCCATACCAGTACACTTCCACATGAGGGGATCCAAGATGTACAGCCACTCCACAGCGATCTGCATGCACCTCCAACCAATTTATCCACAAATCTCCCAAAATCCAGACAAAATGCTTCCTGAAACACACAGCCATAGCTATCTCCTCTCCTCCCTTGCCCTTGCTGTGCTATGTCTCATTTGCATGCCTCTGAACCTCAAAAGTCCTGCATGTAATACGTGCTGTCTGCGGACAACCGCGGTGTCCGCGGACAAATTGAAAAATCCGAGCGTGGGGAATTAAAATTTGAATAGTGTGCCCCATTTCCCCTTTGAGGTTGAGTCTGAAAAGAGCCCTTTTTGGGTTTTTTTGCAGATGCTTCAGAAACACCTTTTATTTTGTATTTTTTTTTTGTTTTTTTTTAATGTCCTTATTTTCCTCCAGAAATCTTCACATTAGCTTCTCCATAGCAACCCTTATGTTCCAAAACAGCATTGCATTTCTAACAAAAGATAAATATATGCCAACTTCTTTAAAGTACTCAACATTACCAGAGTCAATGTTTTCATTGTTGCAAAAGAACATGCCAGCTTTAAGCATAAAAGCAAACATGCCTCGGTTGATTAAACACCTAGCAATATTTTGCTGAGGACAAAAAAACAGAACTATTGTCCCATATTGCCCTAGGTACCAAACCAGTAAAAATGACCTTGGGATTTGGAAGTAGTTTCATTACTGCCTGCACCAACTTTTCTAGATCTTTTAACAAAATAGGGCCACTGACATAACCCAAATGCAAAGCACCACAGTACAGGATAACCACATGTGGACTGTTAACCCTAGTCATATCTTGGCAAACTTCTACTATTTCCTGCAAATTGAAATCAGGCACAGTGCTCCATACATCCTCCAATCCTTTTAAATCAAAATTCTTTCACACATTCCTACATTTCGCATACTGCGCCAAACCATTCGCAAACATATCCCCAAGCACCACAACCCTGACTTTCTCCATCTCTGGCATATTCACTACACACAGCCTCTTTCAATACGAAGCAGAACCTCTACACCTGATTGGCTAATCCTCAAAATACACTCCAATTTCATGCTCAGAAGCCCCAGATATGGCATGTCCTGTCTGCGAACAGCCACACTATCTGCGGAGCATGTAAGTAACACTGGGGCAGCCCTTCTACCCTTTCCACTTCACTCTCTTCACCATTCCCTCATTGGCTACTGTTAAGCAGTCACACAACCATCCACCAATCACATGCAAGACCTCTACATCTAACTCCATCATCACAATTCAGCACTGTAGATGTACTGTTGATCACTCCGAGTACAATTGTGCTGTAACTGCAAAGCACCTAGAACAAATACTAGTAAATTCCAACCCACCGGGGAGGGACATTTCCTCCGAAAAATCGGGAGTCAACATTTGTGTCATAAGAATGCATTGGGCAAAAATGTATTTTCGGTGGGAGAACGTGAAAAATAACAATATTTTTCACTGAAAAATGGGGAGTCTCCCGCGGAAATCAGGAGGATTGACATGTATGCTTCATGTACATCTCTTGTATGAATGCATATAAACAGAGTAACTGACACTTACCCAGTGTAACCTGTAAAACAAGCTTACTGTCCTTTCTCTCATCTGCTATGATCAAGTGTCGCTTGCAAAGTTGTCTGCTCTCCAAATGTTTAATTACCCATATTATTAACTGCAATGTGTAAACTGTTATTTTCTTCATTCATTCTATCATTTATGTAACCAATGCCACGTATTTAACCACATTTCAACCATGATATCATTTAATGCATTATAGTGCATAAGATTGTGCTCCGAGACCCCCAACCGGCCCATAGAGTCAGGGTTTGCTCAGAACCACTTTAAGACAAGATAGCGGCACCCATGAGATGGATCGGGGTGCATATTCATTACTTCAACACCAATCAATAAGGACAACTCAACGGTTTGGCAAAGGGAGTCCCTTTAATGACAAGTACAAAAAACGGGGAGTTATGAATATCAGCAATGGTGCGATCTTCCTTCTCGCTTCAACTCCAACGAACTTCATAAAGATTATAGCATTTATACTGAAAATCATCGACGTGAAAACTCAAAAGTTGCAATGCAATTCTATTGGTTAGGAAAAGGTAACTTTACAATAGGTACTAGATCTGTACATGGTAACGGAGTGAGGGGATTGGGAAAACACTGTCAGGTGGGCACCTAAGCGCTTCCTTCAAAAATGACTACTGTAGACGTCACTACAAGTACGACGTCCCATTGGTTCTACTTAACTATAGGACCCTAGATTACTTGGTCCACTGTGATTGGGTTGGCAACAACCCCATGCATACTTTTTTACTTTGCTTAGCAACACCAGAATGGTCGGCCAGGTGCAGGGTGTCCCTCAACTCACCCGGCCTTCCTTCAATCAATTACCACTTTAGAGGCTATGTGTCAATTATTTTGCTGTGGCTGGCCTCGAGACTGCATGTTCTGCCTAGATATCTTCTCCTGGCTCACAGCCATGCGTAGGTTTGGGGGTCTCTATTTGCTTGTTCGGCTGGTCACGTGATTCAGACACCATGGATTTGCCTTTTCCTCAACAATTCTTGTATTTGATTTTATGTTCCCCCACCACCTGCCTTTGCCTTCTTATCTTGCCCCTTCAAAGCAGTATATTCTGGTCGTTGCTTCAGTTAATTGTAGCTACTGCTCGTTCATGTTGATGGATACGACCTTGGTTCCCTAGGCACGAGTTACCTCTGCTGTGTTTTGTTTCTGCCGCTCAGCTCCTGATGTCGTTGAATGTGAAACCTTTCTCGAATGGCCTTAGTCATTTTTGTTGATTCTGCTTTTTGATCAAAGTGGAAGTATACTTCATATAAAGTGCTTTATTTGAGGTAGATATGTATATGGTACTTGCCGCACTATCCCTCTACTAAGCATAGCAAGCCACACGATTCTCTTAGCTTTTTTGTGGTTCCAAGCATACGTACCCGTGTAAACTGGTCAAATATCTTTGCCATGCTTACAGCTTAAGCTTCTTTCATTTGACATCACCTTCACACTCTAAGTTCACAAAATCCTTGTTCATGGCGTTTCATCTCTTTATGCCATTCTCTGGTCGTCATTTCTTCTATAGGTGAGTCAGTCTGGGTTCTCGTGACATCACCATTCATTTCCATTACGACCTTTTTGGTTTCTTCAGGGACTGTACACAGGCGATCTTCGGTTTGTCTCATTTGTTGATATGGCTTTCTCAATGGGTTACTCGTGTTTTAGGCTTTCCCCTTGGCGGCCAGGTAGGTGCACCCACACATGTGAGGTACTGTTTTCATCGGGACACCGGGGGGAATGAGGGTCGGTAGGCCATGTGCTGTTGGGGGCGTGTTTCAATGGGTGAGCCGAGCGAAATGTGCGGAAAATGCTTTTTTTCCCCACATTTTGGAGTTTGCTGGGGTGTCTGGGTAATACATTCTGGGGCGATTTGGGCATATCATACCTCTGCAGATGTCCACGGGTGTCCTCTTTTCAGAAATGCATGGGCTTCCCTGTTTTCCCCGGTGGCTTAGACACCCGAGGCTCATATCTGTATGTTGTGCCAGTCGGCAGAGCGTCTCAAATTCCGGTCAGAAAACAGACTTGGGGTTACTTGTGTTTTAGGCTTTCCCCATGGCGGCCAGGCAGGGGCACCCACGCATGTGAGGTACTGTTTTTATCGGGACACCTCTGGGAACGTGGGACAGTAGGCCATGTGCTGTTGGGGGCTTGTTTCGATGGGTGAGCCAAGCGAAATGTGCGGAAAATGCGTTTTTTTTCCCCACATTTTGGAATTTGCGGGGGTGTCGGGGTAATAAATTCTGGGGCGATTTGGGCATATCATACCTATGCGGATTCCCACGCGCGTCTTCTTTTCGGAAATGCATGGGGTTCCCTGTTTTCCCCGGTGGCTTGGACACCCGAGGCCCATATCTGTATGTTGTGCCGGTCGGCAAAGCGTCTGGAATTCCGGCCAGAAAACAGACATGGGGTTACTTGTGTTTTGGGCTTTCCCCTTGGCGGCCAGGTACGTGCACCCACACATGTGAGGTACCGTTTTCATCGGGACAATGTGGGAATGCGGGACGGTCGGCCATGTGTTGTTGGGAGCGTGTTTCGATGGGTGAGCGAAGCGAAATGTGCGGAAAATGCATTTTTTTCCCACTTTTCGAACTTTGCGGGGGTGTCTGGGTAATACATTCTGGGGCGATTTGGGCATATCATACCTCTGCCGATTCCCACAGGTGTCCACTTTTCGGAAATGCATGTGGTTCCCTGTTTTCCCCGGTGGCTTGGACACCCGAGGCCCATATCTGTATGCTGTGCCAGTTGGCAGAGCGTCTCAAATTCCGGTCAGAAAACAGACTTGGTGTTACTTGCGTTTTAGGCTTTCCCCTTGGTGGCCAGGTAGGTGCACCCACACAAGTGAAGTACCATTTTCATCGGGACACCTGTGGGAACACGGGAGGGTAGGCCAGGGGTGTTGAGGGCGTGTTTTGATGGGTGACCCGAGTGAAATGTGCGGAAAATGCATTTTTTTCCCACACTTCAGACTTTGCAGGGGTGTCTGGGTAATAAATTCGGGGCCCATTTGGGCATATCATACCTCTGCGGATTCCCACGTGTATCCTCTTTTCGGAAATGCATGGGGTTCCCTGTTTTCCCCGGTGGCTTGGACACCCGAGGCCCATATCTGTATGTTGAGCCGGTCAGCAGATCGTCTCAAATTCCGGTCAGAAAACAGACTTGGGGTTACATGTGTTTTAGGCTTTCATCTTGGCGGCCAGGTAGGTGCACCCACACATGTGAGGTACCGTTTTCATCGGGATACCTGTGGGAACGTGGGACGGTAGGCCATGTGTTGTGTTTGTGTGGTTTTCATAACGTTTTGACCCATTTGTGGTGGCCTTTGTCACACAACCCTTTCCTTTCCCAAATGTGACCTACATTTAGTCGCTGCTTTAGGCACCCGAGACTTTTGTAACCTGCACAAGTCTCCTACCCTTGAAAAGGTCTGCCTGTGCTCTTTCAAAAAATGTATGCTTGCCGTTCCTCACCACATTGGTTTTCCCGATTCACACATGCTAAGTGCGTCTGGTCAGCCTGTGAGCGTAAAACTCCTGTGTACCATGGCTCAGTGTTTGGCTTGTGGTATTGCTTGTTTTTTTCGGTCATTTTCACGCTTTTCCCCCAATCGATGGCAGTTTCCCCTACCTAGTTGTTGCCTGACATACGCAAATCACCCCTTCCTAAACTTGGAATTTTGTCTACTTTTCAGAAATATATGCCTTTCTGTCCTCCAATTCGGCTTTTCTACCCTTTTCTTCCATTCCGCCCATGCATGTCCAATTGGCAAAAATGGCCTAAATCGCCTGCCTCTCACAAAATGGTTGCTAACCACATCAAAATATTTTTTTTTCCATTTCCACTCAACCTGTTCTTGAAAGCCAGGAAATTGGGGAACTCAGCACAGCAAACCATTTGTTCCTAGCTCTTACAAGGAAAAAACCACAGGCTTCTTTGTACATCATTTTATTGGCATTTTTTGAAAAAACCCAACATTTTAGCTCTTTTTGCCTATTTTCTCTCACCCCCCTACAGCAACCTAGGATTCCTTGGTGGCGTTAAGACCGCCTACATGTGGGAAAAAAAGGAGCCAAATTTGGCCGAGATATCTCATGTAACAAAAAAGTTACAAGCCATTGAATGGCCACATACCGAAATCACCAAAAAGGCCCTGTCACTGGGGAGAAATACCCATGGCACTTAAAGGGTTAATCAAAATCATCAGTTCCACCAACAATTGACAAACAACAAATGGTTGTTACTGCCCACACAGGTTTAGCTGCCTACAACATAGGCGGTGTGACTTTACACCGATTACTACGCCTTCCTGTAGAACACCAAAACAAATTAGACTATTACAAACTTTCTACAGAAACTGCAATGGAACTACACAGAGTTTTCAAACAAATGAAAATGCTGCTAATAGATGAGGTTAGCATTGTCTCTAACGTAATGTTGGCTTTAATTCACCTAAGACTACAAGAGGTCCTCAAAACAGACTACAAAGAGCTCTTTGGTGGAAAACACATTATTGTTTTCGGAGATCTTCTTCAATTAACACCAGTGAAAGCTGAACCTGTTTTTATAACCTTAGGGCACAAACTGTGCCGTAAAACTCTTGGCAGCATAGGTAAAGTCAACGGTTAGCAACATTTCCTATACAGAGAATTAACTGAAAATATGCGGCAGTCTGCAGACTTGACATATGCCAACATTTTAAAAAGTATTAGAGTTGGTGTTCTATCTCAAGAAGCATAAACTATACTAAAAACCAGGCACATCCATGCACTCTATGGCCATAACTCATGAGCTACTGATGTCATGGAACAATTAGCACACAAAAATGTCAATTGTATGTCCTTGATGCCAACTCCTGCAAGCTGTTCAAAATGTAATGGAACAATGTTAAAAAAAAGAAATGCAACCAATAGTTCAAATTGCCTCCAAAGACAAACTGGACGCACATGGTATGACACTGCCCATGTGACAACAAGCCACAACAAGGCTAAACACCTTGGAAAACTCTATCTCTAACACAGCTGGTTTGGAGAAAATATTAAAATTATCTTTTAACTGTAGAGTAATGCTTAAATGTAACCTTGACGTGGACCTAGGACTAGTGGTACAGTTGTTCACTTTCAAACATACCCACATGACAACAATATTCAATTTGTCAAAATTCTCTTTGACAAACTACCTGAAGTTAAAAGGATAGGACGCTCAACAAGCAGCTTCCTTCTTTTCAAAGACATGTATGGACGCAGAGAACAATTTTCTCTAACTCTAGCATACCCAGTCACCATTCACAAATCACAAGTTCTTACCCTAGATAAAGCATTGATAGACATTGGTAACAGTCTTTAAAGAAGGCATGAGTTATTGAGCACTATCACGCTTACGCCCACTTGACAGACTATTTCTAATCAACATTGATGCAAGTAAAGTAAATGCTGATATTTCTTGCATTCTAGAATACAAATAGATTGAATTCACTCTATCTAAAAACCTATCCTGTTCCGCAAAAAGCAAAAAAAAAGGTTGTAAAAGAAAACTACTTCAGGCTCAATCTATGCAGGATCTCACAGCAATTCCTCCTAAGAAAGTAAAAGAAGGTAATACTTCAGCAAGGACCACAACCAAAGAAGAATCTATTGCTTGCTCAAAGTGACTCAACTACCTCTTCAAAGAAGCAACGCACACTCCCATCAAATGACTTGGACACAGAACTGTCAGGTCCATTCACATTTTCAAATACAACTGGTGTAAATTGCTATGCAAATGTAGCAATACATATTCTATTCCAATTGCCACCAATTATTGACAACATTTACTTACACGGTACAGACCAATTGTGTTTGCAAATGTTAGTCCTTTATTGAAATGCAACCAACAATCCTGACGACACTTACAGTGTTCATGGAATAAGGCGGGAATTGGACTACAGTGCGGAATGGTCACATTCACTATAAACTGAAAAGAAGATCCACAAGAATTTCTAATGTATTTGCTACAAGTGCTAGAAAACAAAAATATACCTATACATGAAATCTTCCAGATTTCATGCCTGTGGAAACATACATAGACTCTTTGCAGGCATGTAGTACAAGAAGAAGTTCTTAATGAACGCTTCCTGTATGTCTCCATACCTAACTGTGAATCCATTCCATTTCAGCAACTAGTACAAAATGAAAACCATGGTTCCACTTACAAATACAGACACATAGTAAATAAGTAATAGTAATGCTTTTACATTATAATGTAGATGGTACCAAAAACAACTGCAAGCTGACTGGATTCACATATGGTCAAGTATCACTTGGTAAGAAAACCTTCACAACAATAGGTATAATCTACCACGCAGGAGCAACAACCAATGCAGGTCACTACACTGCATATATAAAAAAGAATTGTGGATGGTTCAAATGTAATGATAGTACCATTACTCTAAAGCAGAGATTACCAGCAAATCTTGTAAACTCTTACTTAATATTTTTAAAACCAAAATGTTTTAACTAATTTGTGTATGAACATAAACAAAACTTGAACTTCAAAACTATGACCAGTTAGAATACCCTAACAGGGATCAAACTGCCCCAAGGATCTGCAACAAAGAAACACATACATGAATACCACTAAAATTAAACAAGAAATAAACAGTTAGACTATGCCAACAGGTATCTAACTGACAGAAAAAATCTGCAACAAGCCAACAGATAAATGAATACCACTAAAATGGAAAAAGAAATAAACAAATAGAATACACCAACTGCTATCTAATTGCAACAATACTACCACCACTTTCAAATGAAAAACCATACACCTATTCAATTGCCCCTATTGAAATCAATGAACAAAATATATTGTACCACGACGTAGAAAGTTTTTTATTTTTTTAATCCAGCATGGATTGTTTTCCCACAGACCCAATAATTTAACCAACAAACACTGGAACTGAGCAAATTGCACAGTACACTGGTTTGAACTATAGTACTTCTAAAGTACTAACTATGAGGGTCGACAAAATACAAAAATGTCTACTATGCAATGCAGTACTCATTATAAACTACCTACACTAACACGTGAAAACAGACATGGGGTAACTTGTGTTTTAGGCTTTCCCCTTGGCGGCCAGGTAGGTGCACCCACACATTTGAGGCACCGTTTTCATCGGGACACCTGTGGGAACGCGGGACGGTAGGCCATGTGCTGTTGAGGGCGTGTTTCGATGGGTGACCCGAGTGAAATGTGCGGAAAATGCATTTTTTTCCCACATTCCGGACTTTGCTGGGGTGTCTGGGTAATAAATTCGGGGCCGATTTGGGCATATCATACCTCTGCGGATTCCCACGGGTGCCCTCTTTTCGGAAATGCGTGGGGTTCCCTGTTTTCCCCGGTGGCTTGGACACCCGAGTCCCATATCTGTATGTTGTGCCGGTCGGCAGAGCGTCTCAAATTCCGGTCAGAAAACAGACTTGGCGTTACTTGTGTTTTAGGTTTTCCCTTTGGTGGCCAGGTAGGTGCACCCACACATGTGAAGTACCGTTTTCATCGGGACACCTGTGGGAACACGGGAGGGTAGGCCATGTGCTGTTGAGGGCGTGTTTTGATGGGTGACCCGAGTGAAATGTGCGGAAAATGCATTTTTTTCCCACATTTTGGACTTTGCAGGGGTGTCTGGGTAATACATTTGGGACCGATTTGGGCATATCATACCTCTGCGGATTCCCATGGGTGTCCTCTTTTCAGAAATGCATGGGGTTCCCTGTTTTCCCGGTGGCTTGGACACCCGAGGCCCATATCTGTATGTTGAGCCGGTCAGCAGATTGTCTCAAATTCCGGTCAGAAAACAGACTTGGGGTTACATGTGTTTTAGGCTTTCACCTTGGCGGCCAGGTAGGTGCACCCACACATGTGAGGTACCGTTTTCATTGGGACACCTGTGGGAACGTGGGACGGTAGGCCATGTGTTGTGTTTGTGTGGTTTTCATAACGTTTTGACCCATTTGTGGTGGCCTTTGTCACACAACCCTTTCCTTTCCCAAATGTGACCTACATTTAGTCACTGCTTTAGGCACCATACACTTTTGTAACCTGCACAAGTCTCCTACCCTTGAAAAGGTCTGCCTGTGCTCTTTCAAAAAATGTATGCTTGCCGTTCCTCACCACATTGGTTTTCCCGATTTACACATGCTAAGTGCGTCTGGTCAGCCTGTGAGCGTAAAACTCCTGTGTACCATGGCTCATTGTTTGGCTTGTGGTATTGCTTGTTTTTTTCGGTCATTTTCACGCTTTTCCCCCAATCAATGGCAGTTTCCCCAACCTAGTTGTTGCCTGACCTACGCAAATCACCCCTTCCTAAACTTGGAATTTTGTCTACTTTTCAGAAATATATGCCTTTCTGTCCTCCAATTCGGCTTTCCTACCCTTTTCTTCCATTCCGTCCATGCATGTCCAATTGGCAAAAATGGACAAAATCACCTACCTCTCACAAAAAGGTTGATAACCACATCAAAATATTTTTTTTTCCATTTCCACTCAACCTGTTCTTGAAAGCCAGGAAATTGGGGAACTCAGTACAGCAAACCATTTATTCCTAGCTCTTACAAGCAAAAAATCACAGGCTTCTTTGTACATCATTTTATTGGTATTTGTTTTGAAAAAAAACACATTTTAGCTCTTTTTGTACATTTTCTCTCACCCCCCTACAGCAACCTAGGATTCCTTGGTGGCGTTAAGACCGCCTACATGTGGGAAAAAAAGGAGCCAAATTTGGCCGAGATATCTCATGTAACAAAAAAGTTACAAGCCATTGAATGGCCACATACCGAAATCACCAAAAAAGGCCCTGGCACTGGGGAGAAATACCCATGGCACTTAAAGGGTTAATCGAAATCATCAGTTCCACCAACAATTGACAAACAACAAACTGTTGTAACTGCCGCCACAGGTTTAGCTGCCTACAACATAGGCGGTGTGACTTTACACCGATTACTACGCCTTCCTGTAGAACACCAAAACAAATTAGACTATTACAAACTTTCTACAGAAACTGCAATGGAACTACACAGAGTTTTCAAACAAATGAAAATGCTGCTAATAGAAGAGGTGAGCATTGTCTCTAACGTAATGTTGGCTTTAATTCACCTAAGACTACAAGAGGTCCTCAAAACAGACTACAAAGAGCTCTTTGGTGGAAAACACATTATTGTTTTCGGAGATCTTCTTCAATTAACACCAGAGAAAGCTGAACCTATTTTTATAACCTTAGGGCACAAACTGTGCCGTAACACTCTTGGCAGCATAGGTAAAGTCAACGGTTAGCAACATTTCCTATACAGAGAATTAACTGAATATATGCAGCAGTCTGCAGACTTGACATATGCCAACATTTTAAAAAGTATTAGAGTTGGTGTTCTATCTCAAGAAGCATAAACTATACTAAAAACCAGGCACATCCATGCACTCTATGGCCATACCTCATGAGCTACTGATGTCATGGAACAATTAGCACACAAAAATGTCAATTGTATGTCCTTGATGCCAACTCCTGCAAGCTGTTCAAAATTTAATGAAACAATGTTAAAAAAAGAAATGCAACCAATAGTTCAAATTGCCTCCAAAAACAAACTGGACGCACATGGTATGACACTGCCCATGTGTCAACAAGCCACAGCAAGGCTAATCACCTTGGAAAACCCTATCTCTAACACAGCTGGTTTGGAGAAAATATTAAAATTATCTTTAAACTGTAGAGTAATGCTTAAACGTAACCTTGACGTGGACCAAGGACTAGTTAATGGAGCACTTGGTACAGTTGTTCACTTTCAAACATACCCACGTGACAACAATATTCTATTTATCAAAATTCTCTTTGACAAACTACCTGAAGTTAAAAGGATAGGACGCTCAACACCCAGCTTCCTTCTTTTCAAAGACATGTATGTACGCAGAGAACAATTTTTTCTAACTCTAGCATACCCAGTCACCATTCACAAATCGCACGTTTTACCCTAGATAAAGCATTGATAGACATTGGTAACAGTCTTTAAAGAAGGCATGAGTTATTTAGCACTATCACGCTTACGCACACTTGACGGGCTATTTCTAATCAACTTTGATGCAAGTAAAGTAAATGCTGATATTTCTTGCATTCTAGAATACAAATAGACTGAATTCACTCTACACCCCTATCTAAAAACCTATCCTGTTCCGCAAAATGCAAAAAAAAAGGTTGTAAAAGAAAACTACTTCAGGCTCAATCTATGCAGGATATCACAGCAATTCCTCCAAAGAAAGTAAAAGAAGGTAATACTTCAGCAAGGACCACAACCAAAGAAGAATCTATTGCTCAAAGTGACTCAACTACCTCTTCAAAGAAGCAACGCACACTCCCAACAAATGACTTGGACACAGAACTGTCAGGTCCATTCAAATTTTCAAATAAACTGGTGTAAATTGCTATGCAAATGTAGCAATAAATATTCTATTCCAATTGCCACCAATTATTGACAACATTTACTTACACCGTACAGACCAATTGTGTTTGCAAATGTTAGTCCTTTATTGAAATGCAACCAACAATCCTGATGACACTTACAGTGTTCAAGGAATAAGGCGGGATTTGGACTACAGTGCGGAATGGTCACATTCACTATAAACTGACAAGCAGATCCACAAGAATTTCTAATGTATTTGCTACAAGTGCTAGAGAACAAAAATATACCTATACATGAAATCTTCCAGATTTCATGCCTGTGGAAACATACATAGACCCTTTGCAGGCATGTATTACAAGAAGAAGTTCTTAATGAACGCTTCCTGTATGTCTCCATACCTAACTGTGAATCCATTCCATTTCAGCAATTAGTACAAAATGCAAACCATGGTTCCACCTTACAAATACAGACACATAGTAAATAAGTAATAGTAATGCTTTTACATTATAATGTAGATGGTACCAAAAACAACTGCAAGCTGACTGGATTCACATATGGTCAAGTATCACTTGGTAAGAAAACCTTCACAACAATAGGTAAAATCTACCACGCAGGAGCCACAACCAATGAGGGTCACTACACTGCATATATAAAAAAGAATTGTGGATGGTTCAAATGTAATGATAGTACCATTACTCTAAAGCAGAGATTACCAGCAAATCTTGTAAACTCTTACTTAATATTTTTAAAACCAAAATGTTTTAACTCATTTGTGTATGACCATAAACAAAACTTGAACTTCAAAACTATGACCAGTTAGAATACGCCAACAGGGATCAAACTGCCCCAAGAATCTGCAACAAAGAAACACATAAATGAATACCACTAAAATTAAACAAGAAATAAACAGTTAGACTATGCCAACAGGTATCTAACTGACAGAAAAAATCTGCAAAAGCCAACAGATAGATGAATACCACTAAAATGGAAAAAGAAATAAACAAATAGAATACACCACCTGCTATCTAATTGCAACATTACTACCACCACTACCAAATGAAAAACCATACACCTATTCAATTGCCCCTATTGAAATCAATGAACAAAATATATTGTATCACAACGTAGAAAGTTTTTTCTTTTTTTAATCCAGCATGGACAGTTTTCCCACAGACCCAATAATTTAACCAACAAACACTGGAACTGAGCAAATTGCACAGTACACAGGTTTGAACTATAGTACTTCTAAAGTACTAACTATGAGGGTCGACAAAATACAAAACTGTCTACTTTGCAATGCAGTACTCATTATAAACTACCTACACTAACACGTGATTTTTTTTTTATCACAGTGATTGAAAAAGAATGTGTGCTCCAACTACCAATGTCATGAAAAAACTGCATACAACCACAAAACGCCAAACAGTAAATATATAACGATTGGACTCACAATCACCACAGCATGACACAACCATTCAAGCAAACACCTGACCATATACCACAATCCAAAATGTTTGCTTCTATGGGTTCTTATGCTGCAGCGCTTGTTGCCAAACACTACAATCTTGACTGCATGGCCTGGCTAAAACTCTTCATACAGCCACAACAAAGGAAACAGTAAGTATGTAATAATTAAACTCACAAACACTGCAACATAACACAGCCATGCAAACGAACACCTCACCAATAAATACAACCCAACATGCCTAGAGTCTTCAATACCAACAATCTGAACACAATCCAACAAACAAACAAACACACATCATCTCACTATCCTATAAACACTATTACACTACTACCAATCAGTACACACATTTTTCAAAACATATCCCCTAAGCAGCCCACATACCACAATCAAAATGTTTAGTAGCATTGTAGAGTTATGCTGCGGTGGTTGTGGCCAGGGCCTAGAGTCTTGTGTACATGACCTACGGTCAACGGCCTTCGACCATGCACCCAAGACTCTAGGCCCTGGCCACAACCACCGCAGCATAACACACCATAGAAACAAATACCTACCAAATGACCACAGCCCAAAAACATAATAGATGCACCTCAAAACTATGCACTTCAATGAACATTCTAAAAAATAATTACAACCAACGTACAAACTCTTCAAAACATATCCTCTTCACCCAATGCTCTTCTAACGACCCAAAACCAACATCATACTAAAGTAAAATAGCCAGTAGTGCGCCCAGTGTTTAGTATCTCCGTATATAATGATTTGACTCACAAACACCACAGCATAACACACCCATTCAAGCAAACATCAGACCAATAACCACAATCCAAAATGTTTGCTTCCATGGATATCTTATGCTGCAGCGCTTGTTGCTAAACACTACGATCTTGAATGCATGGCCTGGCCAAAACTCTTCATACTGCCTCAATAAAGGAAACAGTAAGCATATAATAATAAAACTTATAAACACTGCAACATAACAGCCATGCAAACGAACACCTGACCAATAAATACAACCCAAAATGCCTAGAGTCTTCAATACCAACAATCTGAACACAATCCAACAAACAAACAAACACACATCATCTCACTATCCTATAAACACTATTACACTACTACCAATCAGTACACACATTTTTCAAAACATATCCCCTAAGCAGCCCACATACCACAATCAAAATGTTTAGTAGCATTGTAGAGTTATGCTGCGGTGGTTGTGGCCAGGGCCTAGAGTCTTGTGTGCATGAACTACGGTCAACGGCCTTCGACCATGCACCCAAGACTCTAGGCCCTGGCCACAACCACCGCAGCATAACACACCATAGAAACAAATACCTACCAAATGACCACAACCCAAAAACATAATAGATGCACCTCAAAACTATGCACTTCAATGAACATTCTAAAAAATAATTACAACCAACGTACAAACTCTTCAAAACATATCCTCTTCACCCAATGCTCTTCTAACGACCCAAAACCAACATCATACTGAAGTAAAATAGCCAGTAGTGCGCCCAGTGTTTAGTATCTCCGTATATAATGATTTGACTCACAAACACCACAGCATAACACACCCATTCAAGCAAACATCAGACCAATAACCACAATCCAAAATGTTTGCTTCCATGGATATCTTATGCTGCAGCGCTTGTTGCTAAACACTACGATCTTGAATGCATGGCCTGGCCAAAACTCTTCATACTGCCTCAATAAAGGAAACAGTAAGCATATAATAATAAAACTTATAAACACTGCAACATAACAGCCATGCAAACGAACACCTGACCAATAAATACAACCCAAAATTCCTAGAGTCTTCAATACCAACAATCTGAACACAATCCAACAAACAAACAAACACACATCATCTCACTATCCTATAAACACTGTTACACTACTACCAATCAGTACTCACATTTTTGAAAACATATCCCCTAAGCAGGCCACATACCACAATCAAAATGTTTGGTAGCATTGTAGAGTTATTACGCAGTGGCTGTGGCCAGGGCCTAGAGTCTTGGGTGCATGGCCCATGGCCTACGGCCTTCGGCCATGCACCCAAGATTCTATGCCCTGGCCACAACCACCACAGCATAACACACCCATAGAAACAAACATCTACCAAATGACCACAACCAAAAAACATAATACGTCCACCTCAAAACTATGCACTTCAATTAACATTCTAAAAATAATTACAACCAACGTACAAACTATTCAATACGTACCCTCTTCACCCAATGCTCTTCTAACGACCCAAAACCAACATCATACTAAAGTAAAATAGCCAGTAGTGCGCCCAGTGTTTAGTATGTCTGCGGACAACCGCAGTGACTGTGGACACCCTGAACCCATCACGGCCTTCTCCCATCTTAACAAATACAGCATTTGACCCATCTGTTACTCCCCCACCCTCTCCAAGCACTCATTCACACCAACACACTCCCCAAAATTGGATTTATGCTCACTTCCAGCGCATGTCCGCGCATCCAAAATGGCAGGCTCATCGAAACAGTTTGACGCACCTTACACCTCATCCCAGCTAATCAGAAAGCACGTTGCATGTCTGTGGACATGACGCAAGCTGATCATCCAATCTTTGTCCTGTCCGCGGAGCAAACAATGAAGTGTGTCCGCAGAGCGGACATAGATATCACAAATCTTTGAGACCTGCTTTTTGGTTGTTTAAAAAAAAACTATTGGATGGATTTTAACCAAATTTACAAAAGCACGCTTTCGGGACCAAGCCGCCGCTCCTGCTGCAAATTTGGTGAAAATCCATCCAGAGATTTGGGCTTTAGGCGAGACAGACATTTATTATCCATTCAGTCTATGGGAAAAAATAAATTTTGGGACCCCCCTATAACATTTCCCTCAATGTACCAAACCTCACCAAACTTTGCAAAAGAATTCAGAGTGGGTCATATACTACTTTTGCAAAGTTTGGTGAATATTCGTCCAGGGGAAGCGAAGCTATAAGCCGCCCAAATCCTATCCTATCCTTCCTATCGTTTAGCAACTTAACCATAACCGTAGAAACACATGTCTGAATGTATATTCAAATTGATGAATTCACGTGTTATAAAAGAAAGCCATCAAAAACATTCAACTTAGTATTAAAGTGCATTAACATGTAAATGACACGTACTGAAAGATTTACCACATGATATAAATCACATCTCGCAGTACCTTACATTTTGATAGAAAAGAAGAAAGCGGTTGGGCCACTTGCACCTGGATAACGGCTATTCACATTGCTAATGTGAAAGCCACAGGCCCTAGGAGTTTGAACCGAAGACTCTGCCTTTACTTCCAAGTAAGCTTAAAAAACAAAAAGAAATTACCTGTTGGCATTCTCGTTCAATGAAGAATATGCAGAGCTGCGGTGAACATGCCAGGGCGCCCTAGCTGTGAATAGCAAAATAAGCAATACACACTTAAAAAACACTGATCGTTGCAAAATATATATCAGATGAATGTGCAAAAATACACTTTGCAACTCTCTGTGAATCAGGTTGTTTGTTGGCAGTGAGAAGTCACTTTGCACCGTGCTAAAAATTCTTTGAATCAGGCCCCAAATGTAAAGAATTGGAAACTCTATCAGGCAATACTAAGGGTAGATTCATAGAAATGTGTGCAGAAATCCCACAAGGGCAGCGCGCCGAGAAGAAGGCTGCAGACAGAATTAAAAATGCACGCCCGTGTATTCATGGAATTTAGTGCGCAAAGTAACCGTATTTGCAAGTCATGAATGAACGCCCCGGACATGCCCACATGCAAAGCATAAGCAGTCGGAACATCTACCTTTGCGCTCTCCCCTGGGCGCGAATACACGCACCCTTCAAACAGTGAATGGAGTGCCCCGCAAACAGGCCTGCATCTCGGGGACCCTGTACAGGGCCCCCAGTAACTGTTGCCCGCACCCCAAAAAATCATAGCTCCGTCTAAACTCTGAAAATCTGCATGCAAACCCCTGTAAACCATTCCTACACTCTGCTACACCACTTACGTGCACCCGTAAGTTAAATCGGAACCCAAGTTACATACATGCACCCCTAAATCCAACATGCAAATCCACCTCATGCTGCGAATCCTAAGCGCAAGTTCGAGGGATTTGCATGACCATTCCTATGCCGAGAGGCTTCACGTGTGTTTCCATGAATACCTGTCATTTGGCGCAAATGTGGGCGTGCGAGGGACTGCCTGTGGGCTGTCCCTCATAACACCCACTTTTTTGCATGTTCTTCCCCATTTTCTGAGTTTCGCCCCTTCCCAGTCCTCTGTGCAAGCCACGCCCATGCTCTGCGTGAAGTCTTGCGCAAGGCGCTCAATGGCTCGCACAGATCTTCCAGGCCTCCGCAAACTCCACGTAAATCCCAAGAAAGTGCTGCGCAATCAGTTCCATAAATCGATGAACGCAGATTTGCACGCAGTTTGGTGAGCAATACCCCTATTTTGCACGCAAATAATTCCATGAATAAGGCCCTAAATGTTACCACGGATGCACAGGTAAACCATGTGGATTCTGGGGTATCCCCATCTTGATCACTACGATCTGGCCCTGATTTCCAAATCTTTTTTCAATGGGGGGTTCCCATTAAAAAATGATTTTGTAAATCAGGTCCTATATCCTTCACTGTAATGAGGGCCACGTTTTGTAGAAGAGACTAGCTTTACTCTATGTGGTGTGCAACGCTCCAGGGGGAACCATTAAGTAGCAATTTGGTCAGCAGGCAGCAAGACCCCTGGTGTGTGTTTCTAATTAGAGTAGACATGCAGGCTTTTTTGACGTATACGTTCTGATGCATCCGCCATGCACATCTTCTTGAATGACAGCACTAACTACCTATTTCATAACAGTGTCAGAATGGATGTTTCACAACGTGTGACACCGCTGGAGCAGGAGCATTATTTGATAGATCTGTGGTTTATGTTCGCCGGTCTATAGGTGCACCACTGGGCATGTAGTGATCTCATTGTGATCTTTGTCAACTGTGCAGTTACACATATATTGCATTCTTAGCTTGGCAGTTGCTGTTTACTGTTCATATTGGGCCTTTTGAATGGGGTTTTCTCATTGAATAATCCTTTTTTATATCATGTGCATTGTTTCTTTGTTTCTTTTTGGTATTTGAGGATTCAAAACAATTGCTGCATAAAAAGTTGCCAAAAGTGAGAGTCAAAATCAGTAGCTCACTAAATACACTTTCAGATTTCCAAGATTGGATCCATTGATGGGTTTTTAGTGGTTGGGTGAAGCAGGCTCCACTAGTCCCCGCATTTTGGGGTGCTACTTTATGTATCCGGGTTCAGCATTCAGTGGTAAAAGTAGACTGAAAAAAGTAGTGGAGCAGTGTCCGTGGATCGGGAAGAGGATCGATAAACCCACATGTGGGCTGGGGGAGGAAGAGAGCCAAGTGGCTGAGAGGGGCACCAGTAATGGATTCTGCTGTAATGTTGTGGAGTCTAGGCAAAACAGTTTTCAGTTTTGATGTTGAGGGGGAATGGGAAGCTCTTCCTCTCGAAAACCTATACATTCGAGAAGAGGTATTGCAGAGATGGCCACATAAATGATATGGCATGTTATATTGTTGTACTGTTGTTCTGTCTCTTGCCATTAATAGTACTTGCATTGTAGAGAAAACGAATGGTACAGAGACGTCTAAGCATTCAAACAATATAACATTCAAGGGAAAGAGGATAACAAGCGTTCAACCAGACCCATGGTATTTGCACCTGGCACGTTCAGTCCTGTTTCTCACCTTTTATCTGTGATTTGTAATCCTGCATTCATAACAGGGGGGATATAACGTGCAAGTAGTAGAAAGAAAAAGTAAACACTGGGCTGGAGCAGTTGCTCCTGCTGAACATGGGGCCTGGCTAGTTGAGTGATCTGGAGGGGGGAATCCTTCACCTTTTAATATAACAAAATACCATTGTCAAATCGGTTGCTGTTACTCTGCGCCTATGGGTTGCTGCTGGAGATGGTGATAGTGGCCACAATATTGTCCCAGAGGAGTTGTGTTTATGGGGAAAATATATCTGCATAGCTTTGAGTGAGCCAACAATGGAACGGGAACAGACGTAATTCAATCATCCAAAGATCCAAGCAACATGCTATTTGTTTAGACCATCACATAACTCTTGCAAAGAGCTAGCAAGTAGCATTTAACAAGGTCCCACAAGTTCTTTTACTGCTTATCAGCTCAACAGGTGCACAATTTAAGTAATTATCAAGATGGAACCCATCAAGTTAATACATAGAAATAAAAAGGTCTGTGCTTTACATATAAAAGGGAGAGTTCCGGAACTGTGTGACCATTATTTTTAAAAGCATCAAAGGTAGTAACCATAAACACGGAACCCTCCCTGTCTCCCCTTCCCTTCAACCTATTTCTAGAATCCCTTGGACAGTCCCTCAGCCCACACAATGTTCATTTCCACCAATGTGCAGACAACACAAACATGTACTTTCAAATCTTACCCCTTCACAACATCATACACTCAAAAGCAGTCCCTCCACCATCACCAAATGCATGGCCACCCCTTTCCACAAACTGAACCCCTACACAACTGAATACCTCCTCATTTGCCACCCTCCTGGCACAAACCAAACCTCACACCCTGAAACAAAGAACCCACCACAGAAAACCCTCATGAATCCCTCTCAACACTTGTTAAATTCCTAGACTTTGCCATCGACCCTTCACGCATCATATATCTGGCATCACCAAAACATGCAATCTACAACTACACCTCCCACACATGAAAAAAACTCAACCCACCCCCACACGCCTTCTGCACCTCCCCATACCTCAGAGAATTACTTCCAAAGGACTCTGCATTCTATACAAAGCCATACATCTCAAGCCGCCATCCTACCTCTGCATCACCCACACAAAGTCCAGACAAGCTAGCCTACATCTCCTACGCATCCCACTCTGCAAAATAGCATGCACACCAAAACAAGCATTCACACATTGGGCACCAATCGCCTGGAGGACCCTAGCACTACACACCGGGAGCTCACCCACCATCACCACTTTCCAGGAATACAAACGTGAAACTCACATCCTTCCCCACACCTAATCCAGCCACACCATCTCCCTATGCTCTCTTATACTGTGGAATCTCGTAAGGCGCTCCGAGACTATCTGGGCAGGGCCAGCACTGAATAGAAGTTAAAAGAAAATAAATGGATGCATTGTTGTTAGCCTAACTGAATATATTAACCCATATTCAATGTTTACAAATCAAAAATGACACATAGACGATACTAGCAGGAAGGTCTTTTGCATCTATGCCCCAAACTAGCAATCCTGTAATTTCTCATCAGAGAACAGTATTGTCCCGATGATAACACACTGTTGGATAGATCGCCGGGATACCACTCCGGTGATGATAGTGCGCGGCAGAGGCGTTGCTGGAGGGGGAGCTGAGGGGGCTATAGCCCCTGGTCTTTTGGTTATAGCCTTGTATAGAAGCTCAGAAGCTACAACCAAAAGGCTAGCTAGCCCCGATCCCCAATAGCCCCGACATTAGCGTAGCCCCCGATCTCTTTCAGACCTAGCAACACCCCTGGTGCACGGTATAAATATCCTTTAACGTTAACATATAGTGCTTCGTGATGGATTGCTCTCATTTCTAAGCTCTGCAATACTCGCTGTTACCATGCCCATTCTAAATGGTACTCAATTCAGCAAACAAGGAATTAATAAGGACTGAGCAACAGTGATGAGATTCAAACCTGTGCCCTGAGGCAAGTGCATAGCTCACTGAGCTGCCTGACCTGATTACATGGCATCATGTCTCTTGTATGAGCAAGATGCCCTTGAAGATACCAGACGCACCTAATTAGCTCCACACACCGATTAGCTGCTCTTTCTTTAGTGCTGTTGCAAGACCAGGCGATGAACAGTTTTCTTCTCAGAACATAATTTATTCAGCATCCAAAATGGCAATCGGATTATTACAATAGCAGCTACAGGGCATTGTGGACCGAAACAAATAACTATTGGAAAAGATTTCCCAATTATATGAGCAGTATTAATATTGCATAATGGCTTCCTATTTCCCCGGCAAGGTTCGCTTACGCTAATGAAAGCAAATATTATGAATGAAGTAAGCACGTCTGGTCACGCAAGCAAACCCCATTAGTGCGAACGCTCCCAATAATAGAATAGAGAAGTGTCTGATGAATGAACCAAGGAGTTCTGTAACCCTTGTTAACAGATGTCATATTTGATAACTAAAAGCCAGAGCACTTGGTAATATCAATGTTCGATGCAGACGCAGCGGCGGTGCTGCGTAGCAGGGTGAGTCTGCTATTAAAATATAGGGACCGAAGCAAGAAACGCAATTTATAAACCTACAGGTGTTGTGAGAACAAGATGCAATATCTTAGTTTATTTCATGCAACAGTTCAGGTGACGAGCCATTATGGATACAGGAATAAGGGCACGTTGGGCTTGAAATGTACTCTGCAGGCATACCTTTCGCAATGGAAGTCCTGTTTTATACCAATAGAGGACTCATCAGGGCTGGACTGGCCTACAGGGAACTTTGGAGATTTCCCATTAGGCCTCTGCAACTTGGGACTCTTTGTATTGTATTTTCAATTTTCTCATAGTTAAATGGTTGGGCTTGATCAAAATATGTAAAATGGGGCCATTTTGAAAATGATTTCCTGGGCCTCTTTTGGTTCCCAGTCCAACCCTGGTACTCATAACACTATAATGCCAGTGCATCGCCCACTGAGAGAAAAGGAACGTGTCTTGGCCCCTATCTGATGCTTGATTGAAAATGCAGGGAAATATTTTGGGGACATGTTTGGGATAAGTCGATTTGACACAGGCAGGAAGGTCCTGTCTCTAATAGTGGCCATATACTGCTAAGGACCCTGGCCTGTCAAACTTCCCGAGCCAGCAATCTGTCTTTTTCTAGCCCACTCCTCATTAATATGCTCCAAGTGTTTCTTTTCACCTTACGTTACACCTATCTGCCACACCACAGACACGCGGCAGCTTAAAGCCTACTGGACCACTAGCCCTGCTCACACAATCTCTCTCACTTGCCCCAGCACACATCCACCCGCAACCCACCCCTATCATTACTCTCAGGGCAGACTGCTTTAGTTGCTGAGCATGGCATCTGCGGCTGGGATTCAGTCTGGAAATACGTGTTTCAAATGCCTTCACAACTCCATAGAATCGTACTGGGACAGAACACGTGTTATTGTCAGTACTCATGCACATTTCAGGTTTCAGAACATTCACTATCCCCCCCACAAAGTCTGCGTCCCGCGCTTACACAACATAGCATATACAATTAAAATGATTTAAGTTGAAGTGACATTAAGGTGCCAATTTAATGAAGGAACAACACTTTGAAATGTGGCTCTTTTGGAAGCAATGCCACTTTAATTCTTGGCTCTCCTTGCACAGCCAGTGATAACTTCACAGATTAAATCACTATGACATCACTTACGTCATCATCGGTTATTTCACTGGACACTAGAGCAGACTGTTGACATATTTAAGACATCATCAATGATATCTCTGGAAACTACACATTCGGGTGACAAATTCACACACGACATTTGAGAAGCATTTTACTGCTACACATATACAATCTGCTAATAGAGAATTAATATAACCAGTTTCCATCTAACATATTATTTCTAAAAATAAGCAAGAAATCGAAAATGTAGTTCATGACCCTGAAAACTGCCAGTTTAATGCGCACCAGAAAGATCACAAATTGAAGAACACTAATGCATTGCCTCCCTTCCCTGCCCCGATCAACAGACTGTCCCCCAACCAATGCTACCCTTTTCTGGACAGCTGCAAAATCAAAGTTATACTGCAATATTTTTCTTACACGTTCATCACTGTGCTATGAAAGACTTTGTTATGGACTTGTTAAACTTTGTTTACAGAATACAACTTGATATGTGGTGAAGTTATCATTTGCGGTCTAGGTTCTACGGCAATGGAAGTCTGAGGCGCAAATGGCTGCACACAAAAGCACAATGCGCTGTGTGTTGGGCTTCTGGTGTTGCGGTATCCAGACTGATCAGATTTAGCACAACAAAATCCTTGAAATTCAGCAATCGCATTTCAGTCAAGTCCAGACTTGGTGAGCGGCTGTGAGGACAGGGAAGAGTTTGAGATTTTCGAGTGTTATTGGGGGAATACTGGATGAATACTGCAGGCATGGGTAGTTCAATGCTGCTGCAAGTGTAATTTGCTGCTATTATTGGGGGAATATCAGGGGAACCCCGTGGGAATGGGAGAGAGTGAAATCAACAATCTGTAGTGATCACATCTCCTAGACAGGGGGTGATGGGCCTTTGTATTGAATGTTATGGCTAGTGGACCATGAAGAAACATATTGGTGCAACATGTACAGTGCCCACGGCCAAAGGCAGTGGCTACTGGCCATGTCAGAAAGCCATGGTCACTTTCATGGCAGAAGTCCTTGTCTATCGGGCCCCAAAGAAAACTATTGTTGCAAGATGTACAGTGGCCACAGCTGAAGGCCATAACTAGTGGACCATAAACAAACATATTGGTTAAACAAGTACTGTGGCCATGGCCAAAGCAGAGAGCAATGGCCACAGCTGAAGGACATGGCTAGTGGGCCCCAAAGTAACCTATTGGTGCAACATGTACACTAGCCGCCAACAAAGGCCATGATTAGTGGCACCCTGTAGGGAAAACGGGTCTCCAAATTTCAGCCGGGCAGAGTTTTATCAAAAGCCCAGACTCTGAAAATAAGAGGTGTGAGACTCTCATGTGAATGTGGTGTGAAGCAGTACACTGAATTTCATCATATAAGACAATAAGCAAAAAGAAACATTTGAACCTAGCTTTGCATGGTAGCCATACCGTAGCATAGTGCATCACAGCATGGTTCAATATCAACTGAGTTGCAATGAAATATAAGACTAACAATTTACTTACTCATTAACACCCCTAAATTACTAATCTATCCCCACACTAATGTTAAAGAAAACTCAGTCCATAGCTCTTTGGTGTACAATATTGGTGCAGAACAATGGTACAAACCTGCTCATTTTATGGGATTACAAGCACAGGCTGTGCAATGCCAATATGGAAAATGCAAGAAATTAACCTGCAGAATTAAAGCAGTTTTGCAATGAATCCGTGGCAAGTTGAAGGGAATGGAATGTGCAAGTTCCTGTTGCTCAAAGCAAGCTTATTGTTCAAAACTTCCAGCATAGAGAAATGTAACTTTTTGGCATCTGTTTGCTGTGTTAAATCTCAGTCCAAAGGTGACAGGCTAGACACATTGGGCCTCATTACGACCCAGGCGTTAAGGGTTAACGCCGTCGTTAACCCTTAACGCCTATTCTGATTTTAACGGCTGCTTTTAGCAGCCGTTAAAATCCATGGCGCTAACCTGCCATGATGCTAATTACGCCACCGTAGTTTACGGTGGCGTAATTAGCGCCTTCCCCACTCCCATTATGCCCTATGGGGCAAAAATGGGAATGGGGAAGGGAAAATGGGAAATGGGGATTTACCGCCCCACTCACCTTGGAATGGGGCGGTAAATCCGCCATCCACCATGGTGTAAACGTAGTTTACACCATGGTGGTAAAGTTGGCGCAATTAGCGCCTGGGTTGTAATGACCCCCATTATCGCTGGAAGATTCTAGAGGGTTCACTATTCAGAGGAGGTGGTGTTTGATTGGCATGTGACATCAGAGTATGGGGCAAGCGATTTCTTACACATTTTCTGTAGGCAAACATACATTAATGGTCAGATCAGGGAGAGGCCTTATAAAGGGAAGTGCAGTGGAAAGCAGAAGGCTGTCTCTCAGAGCATCAACCTATCTTGGCTGACCATAGCAGTTTGCTGAGTTCCCTGCCGAAAGGGAGATAAAGAGTGGAGAAAAGAGGGTGCACTGGGAGGTAGACAGCTGTGCAGATACCAAGGGCAGACAGAACCAATGCTTTGCTGACTTTGCTGCTGTGAGTATTTTGAGCATTCTTTGGGTAAGTACAAAAGTATAAGTGAGGTATTTGTAGTTTTATAATTACAAATATAGACAGCTATTTTCAGTCATTTGTTGCTCTGTCCAAGAAGCAGACCTCACATATATAAACCGAAAGCTTGAGTCTCTGCTAAAGTGAACAATATGTTTCAAGGTCATTAGATAACAAAGTTCTGAACTGCAACACTAAAACTGTGATTGAAGCTCATTGTGGTATATCTTTTATTGCGGGGAAAGAGTTACTATAAAATGCACTTGTGGTTATTTTTTTATCCTGAAGAACAGAATCTGTTGTCACTGCAAAAGAGAAACAAGAGTTTGACATGTGTGCTTTCATTTGTGTATGATTTCATAATTAACTATTGCTTATAAAGTGGCTGAAAAGAATTAGATCAGCTTTGGTCTTTTTATAGTGTATTCGTATAACTTGCAATGGCATATAGACAGGCACACAGCTAAGGAGGTATAAAGCAAGATTCACCAAAATGAGGCAAATCTCAAAAGCAAATCACAAAGAGCTGGTTTTGCATATTATAGTCTTCAGGTGATCTGGGAAGTCTATGCAGCGTTTCTACCACAAATAGTTTACCACCCAAATGGAAAATCGGGTCCTAGTGCACACCAAGTCTGTTTTTTTGCTTGCCACTCAAGATCCCAATATAAGAATATCAAAGGTAATACTGTGTCTCTGGGTCCACAAAATGTCCTAACAGGCCCGAAGAAATTATAGCATAACAAAACACTTGAAATTAAATTAAAATACTTTAGTTAGGAGAGAGTTAAGGTGAATAGATTTATTTCAACACAACCCCTGAAATTCACCAATTGCTTTTTGAGCAAGTCCACTTTAACTATGCGCCCCCCGTTGTGCAGCGTATGATCACAAGGACGACATCACAGATGATATCACTGAATACATCACTGATTACATCATATGAGACATCACCAATGACATCACTGATGGCATCACACATTATATCATGCATTTATTTATTTTATGTATTTATTGTTTGCTTGTTAGCCTCTTATACAGCACGTACATACTGTTTCAAAGTTCCCACGGGGCAAGGGAGGGAACAAAGGAGTGATACATATTGAACAGACAACAGAGGAGGGGAAAGGAAAAGGCCAAACCTACTATGCCTTGTGAGTATTCAGAACATGCAAGTGCAGCAAGGAAAAGGTTAGAGAGGGTATGTGCTGGAGTGTCTATGCTCGTGAGTGAGCAACAGATGAAGTGCATGGTGAGGTAAGTGCTACTGGGCCTGAAGCCATGTTTGGTGTAAGTGCAAGCCTCCAAGGCGAGGGAGTGACAAAGCAAGTGCTCAGAGTAGACAGAACCTGGGGCAATTGGGTGTGGGAGGTAGGGACCCTGGGGATGCATAAGGGCCTAGGACACCAATCACAGCAACTGTAAGATCAACAGAGGAGAGACGATGGGAAGGAGGAGGGCAAGAGGAAAGTCTTGAGGAGTTTCTGTAATGTAAGGAAGTCCTGCTGACCGTGCACAAGGAGGGGGAGGCTGTTCCACAGTAGGGAGCCAGCTGAGGAAAGCAATCAACCTCCTGCCCTCTGTTTAGCAAAGCACTTCACAGACAAAGATTTGGTGCCAGAGGAACCTAGAGGTCTGTAGAGGAAGTATTTAGTGAGATGAAGTTGAGGATAGTGAGGACCCCAGACCCAGAAAGCCTTGTGGATAATGCAGAGGGATTTTAGTTTAATCTGTGCAACAACCGGAAGCCAGTGAACACTTTTTAGGGCAGTAGAGATGCAGTCCCTGGGTTTAGGGCCAAGAATAAGTCTTGCTGCCCTATTCTGGATTAGCTGGAGAGGTTGTAGAGTGGGAGAAGGTACATTCAGGAGGAGGCTGGTGTAATCATCAAGCCTAGAGAGAACCAGGGCTTGGGTAACATTGATCCTCTTGGGGAAAGTGAGAAAAGGGAGACATCGCTTATGTCACTTTTTCATTAATTACATTTTGAAATATGACAACTATGTTTTTAACATATGTGTACATATTTAATTCTTACACAATACAATATATTCTGCCCTTGTTCCTTTAAATGTAACACATGGTATACAACAACGTAGCATAAGTAACAGATTTCTTTTCGTATTAACAAAACTTCAAATTATTAGATTATATTCTATCACAATTCTATCACAATGCACATGTACAGCATTGTAAATGTGCATGTGCACATTGACAATGTTCATGACACTTACTAATAAACATGTTTCTGCTTCTATCTATTCTTATTTTATTTTGCTACTACATATACTTATTATATTATGCTTTAAATACCTAAACTAGATTTCTCTGCAATGAAGTATTACAATTGCTTAATAATATATGGAATTTAAACGAGTTGAATAATGTTGCATATTTTTTATTTTAAGTTTATATGGTGATAAGTATGACAAACGAATGTTCCACACATAATTCTATCATACCTCTGTATCAGAGTATTGTTACATGTCATGTTGTTATCATTTTTAAGTGAAATACATATGTGTAAAAATAGGTCAACAAAAATATTCAAATGTATTTCATCAGCAATGTAATATTTGATGTAAGTATTGCTCTCATCAGTGATGCCATGTATAATGTAAATAGTGATGCCATCAGTGATGCCATCTGTGATGTTATCCTCGTGGTCATATGTACAATTAAGGTTGACTTGCTCAAAATGCACAAAACACAGGGGTTTTGTTGCGTTAAATCTGATCACTTTAACTCTCTCTTAACAAAGTAGTATATATATATATATATAGATATATATATATATATATATCTATATATATATATATATATATATTACAAGGCCCATGGTAGTGGCCATGTAGTTATGGTTAAGTTGCTAAACCCATAAGAAGAGCACTTTTTGGGCCAGTTTATAACTTTGCTCCCCCTGGACGAACCCTCACCAAACTCTGCAAAACAAGTATATGGCCCACTCTGATTTTTTCTACAAAGTTTGGTGAGGTTTGGTCAAGGGGAGGCCAAAGTTATAGGGGTGGTCCCAAAATTTATTTTAGACATAAAGGGAAAAAAGTTGTACAGCCCAAACCGCTAGACAAATTTTCACGAAATTTGCGGCAGGAGCGGCAGCTTGGTCCCGAAAGTGTGTTTTTGTTAATTTGGTGTAAATCTGTCTAGTAGGTGTTTTTAAATGACCAAACCGTAAGGCACAAACATTTGTGATATCTATGTCCGCTCAGCGGACACACTTCCCTCTTCGCTCCGCAGGCTCGACACCAATTGGATAATCGGCTTGCATCATGTCTGCGGAAACAGAATGTGTTCTCTGATTGGCTGGGATGAGGCGTGAGGTGCGTCAAATTGTTTCGATGCACCTGCCATATTGGATGCGCGGACATGTGCTGGACGTGAGCATAAATCCAATTTTGGGGAGTGTGTTGGTGTGTATGAGTGCTTGGAGAAGGTGGGGGAGTAAGAGATGGGTCAAATGCTGTGTTTCTTTAGGTGGGAGAAGGCTGTGATGTGTTCGCAGGGGCCACAGTCACCGTGTTTGTCCGCGGACATACTAAACACCAGGCACACTACTGGCTATTTTAGTATAGTATGATGTTGGTTTTGGGTGGTTAGAAGAGCATTGGGTGAAGAGGGTATGTATTGAAGAGTTTGTACGTTGGTTGTAATTATTTTTTAGAATGTTAATTGAAGTACATAGTTTTACGTTGGATGTATTATGTTTTTGGGTTGTGGTCATTTGGTAGGTGTTTGTTTCTCTGGGTGTGTAATGCTGCAGTGGTTGTGGCCAGGGCCTAGAGTCTTGGGTGCATGGCTGAAGGCCATAGGCTGTAGGTCATGCACCCAAGACTCTAGGCCCTGGCCACAACCACTGCAGCATGACTCTACAATGCTACCAAACATTTTGATTGTGGTATGTGGCTGCTTAGGGGATATGTTTTAAAAAATGTGAGTACTGATTGGTGTGTTATTCTGCAGTGGTTGAAGCCAGGGTTAGAGTCATGGGTGCATGGCTCAAGGCCGTAGGCCATAGGCCATGCACCCAAGACTCTAGGCCCTGGCCACAACCACCGCAGCATAACTCTACAATGCAACCAAACATTTTGATTGTGGTATGTGGGGTGCTTAGGGGATCTGTTTTAAAAAATGTGAGTACTGATTGGTAGTAGTGTAATAGTTTTTATAGGATAGTGAGATGATGTGTGTTTGTTGGATTGTGTTCAGATTGTTGGTATTGAAGACTCTAGGCATTTTGGGGTGTATTTATTGGTGAGGTGTTCGTTTGCATAGGTGTTTTATGTTGCAGTGTTTGTGAGTTTATTTATTATATACTTACTGTTTCCTTTGTTGAGGCTGTATGAAGACTTTTGGCCAGGCCATGCAGTCAAGATAGTAGTATTTGTCAACAAGCGCTGCAGCATAAGATACCCATTGAAGCAAACATTTTGGATTGTGGTTTATGGTCAGGTGTTTGCTTGAATGGGTGTGTTATGCTGTGGTGTTTGTGAGTGCAATCATTATATACTTACTGTCTGACTTTCTGTGGTTGTATGCAGTTTTTTCATGACATGGGTAGTTGGAGCACACATTTTTTTTCAATCACTGTGATATAAGACAAAATCGCATGTTAGTGTAGGTAGTTTATAATGAGTATTGCATTGCATAGTAGACATTTCTGTTTTTTGTTGACCCTCATAGTTAGTACTTTAGAAGTACGATAGTTGAAACCAGTGGACTGTACAATTTGCTCAGTTCCTTTGTTTGTTGAATAAATCATTGGGTCTGTGGGAAAAAAATCCATGCTGGATTAAAAAAAAGACCTTTCTACACTGTGGTACAATACATTTCTTTCATTGATTTCAATTGGAGGAATTGAATAGGTGTATGGTTTTTAATATTTAAGTGGTGGTAGTACTGTTGCAATTAGATAGCAGTTGGTGTATTCTATTTGTTTATTTCTTTTTCCATTTCAGTGGTATTCATCTATCTGTTGGCTTGTTGAAGATGGTTGGGACAGTTAGATACCAGTTGGTGTATTCTAGCTGTTTATTTCTTGTTTAATTTTAGTGGTATTCATTTATCTGTTTATTTGTTACAGATTCTTGGGACAATTAGATACCTGTTGGCGTATTCTAACTGGCCATACTTTTGAAGTTCACGTTGTGTTTATGTTCATACACAGATTAGTTATTAAATGTTGGTTTTCAGAATAATAAGTTAGCGTCTACAATATTTGTTTGTAATCTCTGCTTTAGAGTAAATTGTACAATCATTACATTCAAACCATCCACCATTCTTATTTATATATGCAGTGTAGTGACCTGCATTGGTTGTGGCTCCAGTGTGGTAGATTATACATATTGTTGTTAAGGTTTGCTTACCAAGTGATACTTGACCATGTGTGAATCCAATCAGCTTGCAGTTGTTTTTGGTGCCATCTGCATTATAACATAAAAGCATTACTATTACATATTTACTATGTGTCTGTATTTGTAAGGTGGAACAATTATCGGAATTGCAGGTAGTACATAATCTGCCACGGTTTGCATTTTGTACAAGTTGCTGAAATGGAATGGATTCACAGTTAGGTATGGATAGATACACAAAGCGTTCATTAGGAACTTCTTCTTGTACTACATGCCTGCAAAAAGTGCATGTATGTTTCCACGTGTATGAAATCTGCAGAATTTCATTCATAGGTATGTTTTTGTTTGCTAGTACTTGTAGCACGTACATCAGAAGTTCTTGTGGATCTTCCTGTGAGTTTATAATGAATTTGACCATTAGAGCACAGTAGTCCAATTCCTGCCTTATTTCAGAAACACTGTAACTGTTGTCATGATTGTTGGTTGCATTTCTATGAAGGACTAACATTTGCAAACACAATTGGTCTGTACCGTGTAAGTAAATGTTGTCAATAATTGGCGGCAATTGGAATAGAAGATATATTGCTACATCTGCATAGGAATTTACACCAGTTGTTTTTGAAAATTTGAATGAACCTGACAGTTCTGTGTCCAAGTCATTTGTTGGGAGTGTGTGTTGCTTCTTTGAAGAGGTAGTTGAGTTACTTTGAGCAGTAGATTCTTCTTTGGTTGTGGTCCTTGATGAAGTATTAGCTTCTTTTACTTTCTTTGGATGAATTGCTGTGAGATCCTGCATAGTTTGAGTCTGAAGTAGATTTCTTTTACAACATTTTGCTTTTTGTCGAATAGGATAGGTTTTTAGATGGGGTGTAGAGTGAACACAGTGTATTGTATTCTAGAATGCAAGAAATATCAGCATTTACTTAACTTGCATCAAAGTTGATTAGAAATAGTCTGTCAAGTGTACATAAGCGTGATAGTGCTACATAGCTCATGACTTCTTTAAAGACTGTGCTACCAATATCTATCAATGCATTATCTAGGTTAAGACCTTATGATTTGTGAATGGTGACTGCGTATGCTAGAGTTAGAGAAAATTGTTATCTGCGTACATACATGTCTTTGAAAAGAAGGAAGCAGGCTGTTGAGTGTCCTATCCTTTTAACTTTGGATAGTTTGTCAAAGAGAATAGTGACGAACTGAATGTTGTTGTCACGTGGGTTTGTTTGAAAGCCAACAACTGCACCAAGTGCTCCATCAAATAGTCCTTGCTCCACGTCAAGGCTACGTTTGAGCATTACTCTACAGTTTAAAGATAATTTTAATATGTTTTCCCAACCAGCTGTGTTAGAGATAGAGTTTTCCAATGTATTTAGCCTTGTTGTGGCTTGTTGACACATGGGTAGTGTCATACCATGTACGTCCAGTTGGTCTGTGGAGCCAATTTGAACTATTGGTTGCATTTCTTTTTCTAACATTGTTTTATTAAATTTTGAACAGCTTACAAGAGTTGGCATCAAGGACATACAATTGACATTTTTGTGTGCTAATTGTTCCATGACATCAGTAGCACATGAGTTATGGCCATAGAGTGCATGGATGTGCCTGGTTTTTAATTTAGTTTGTGCTTCTTGAGATAGTACACCAACTCTAATACTTTTTAAAATGTTGGCATATGTCAGGTCTGCAGACGGTCATATATTTGCATTTAATTCTCTGTATTGGAAATGTGGCCAAAGGTTGACATTTCCATTGCTGCCAAGAGTTTTATGGCACAGTTTGCACCCTAAGGTTCTAAAAATAGGTTCAGCTTTCACTGGTGTTAATTGAAGAAGATCCCCGAAAAACAATAATGTGTTTTCCTACAAAGAGCTCTTCGTAGTCTGTTTTGAGGCCTGCTTGTAGTCTGAGGTGAATTAAAGCCAACATTAGGTTGGAGACCATGCTCAGCTCATCTATTAGCTAGCATTTCCATTTGTTTAAAAACTCTGCATATTTCCATTGCAGCTTCTGTAGAAAGTTTGTAATAGTCTAATTTGTTTTGGTGTTCTACTGGAAGGAGTAGTAATCGGTGGAAAGTGACATCGCCTATGTTGTAGGTAGCTAAACCTGTGGGGGAAGTTACAACAGCTGACAGTTTGTTGTTTGTCAATTGTTGGAGGAACTTGCTGATGATTTTGATTTAGAATGCTTTGCCTGAATCAGCTTGACCACTCATGTAAAGCAGTATAGTTTTTGTAATATTGGCAGGTACAGTTTGTATTTTCATGTTGCACACCTTGTTCAATTTGTTTTGTTACTTCTTGGAAAATACTACACTGCTTAGTGTTTAGTTGTGATTTCAGTACAGCAAAGTCTTCTGTAGATTGCTCATACTGACACATGGTCTGTTCTACTTCTGTCATGGGTAATTCTGCCCCCTTTGCTACTGGTGGCTTTCCAAGTGGTTCTTGGCGTCCTGTTGCAGAAGGTTGACTACTGTCAGGAGTGTCCACATCTAGTTGGGCCTGGAGTTATTCTTCGTGCTGCTGTTCATTGTGCAACATTGTTTGGTACTGTGCAAAGTTTACGTCTGTTATAGTGCTTTCGTTTGCTTTAAAAGCATCTTCATAGGAGTGATACGTATCCAGTAACTCCTCTTCATTACTCCATGGTTTAAAAAGTTGTAGCATACGTATCCAGTAACTCTTCTTCATTACTCCATGGTTTAAAAAGTTGTAGCAGGGACATGTAATACAGTTCTTCATGTTGAGGATTTTTTAATGAGAATTTGATTGCTATGCTTAATTAAGCTGTGTTTGGTAAGTTTCACTAAGCTGCCTTCACAATTTGCTTCTCTTTATATACCTTTCTTTTCATCTGGTTGAATATTATTTGTGTATATGAAGTTTGGGGTACGTGGTAGAGACACATGGTTTCCAAAGTGGTACTCCTGTTTGGGTAGTATGTGTCTAGTAAATCGTTTTTCAAAATGTCTTGGCTATTGGGATCATTTTTGGCTATTGTTTCTATGTACTCATATGATTTGAGAACTCTTTTTCTAGATTTAGCAGGACCAAGACTTAGCCATACTATATTGTCAGATTGCCCAATCAAGGCAGTACCGGTTAAACGGTCTGCAGCTTCATAGCAGCCACATTCTCTATGAGAGAGCATTTTTATGCCTAAGCTGTAAAGTTTATGTGATAGTGTTTTGTCAGATGATGTGTCATCCCAGAGGTCTTAAAGCTGTGTTTTCTCTGTTTTGGTTAAGTAGGCTGTTACATATCGTGCTACTGCAGTGGAATTTTCTGCAATGTACTGCACCTCTATGTGTGCATTCCATAGAATGGCAATGATTGCATTGTACAATAGAAAAGGGAACAGAACTCAAACTGGCCCTAGGTGTGCTCTCCCCAGCTCTCCGTCGGAGCTGCTCAAATTCTAAGTAAGTGTTGTAATGTTTATTGCATAATCATCACTCAGTACTCATTGGTAAAATTATGAGGAATCTTTTCTTCTATTTTATTGTTGAGGCTTAGGCATCCTATAGTGATATAGCACCTGTTAGTGTATTGTGCCAATGCATTTCGGACTGTTGTCCGTCATCAGGGCTCTAGGCGCTGTTCTCAAAAGTGGCAGTATTTATATTCCGTCCTGTGTCACTCCGCTGAGCCTCAACCTTACGATCTCAATGTTAACCTGGGTTATCCATTAGCTGCTCGCGGCGCTCCTCGAGGGAATAAAATATAGGACGCCTAAGCCTCTACAATAAAATGGAAGAAAAGATTCTTTCCTAATTTTACCACTCCGACGGGAGAGCTGGGGAGAGCACACCTAGGGCCAGATTGACTTCTGTTCCCTTTTCTATTGTTCCTATTAAAACATTGTGCCGTGGTTTCAAGGTGTGCCTCAAATATACTAAAGAATATAGATACAGACCAAATAAGCAACCAGAACAAAACGTAGCTTTGCCCACCCCTCCCAATCTAATGATTGCATTGTAATCATTGATGTATTTTGATTCTTCTGTTCTTTTTATGTAATATGTGTTCTTAGGTGATTTACCTTTGACATTATGTCTAACTGAAGACATGAAGTTGTTTACTTGACCTGTTGTTGAAATTGGTCTAGGGAAACCAAAGCAGCATTTGGTGTAGTATTTCCCTTTGTTTTCATATTTGAAACAACAATATTTCCCACATTTGTGTCTTTGAAATTGTAAAAGGTGTGCATGAAGGTTTCTGTTTGTTTGTGAAGGGATTTCACAAGTGACATATTTTTGGATGAACTGCATAACAGTGGCATCACTATCCTGACCAAATTTAGGAGCATCTTTAATCGACAAAAGCATGCGGATGTGTGGTGCTCTTCTGGCTTGGTATTCTTTTCTCCAAAAGAAGTGTTTCACTTCTCCAAGGGGAGGAACATTTTTTTTTACATATGAAGTGTAGCATAACAATAAGCGATGATGGAAATATGTTGATACATTCACAGTATCTAGAGAGCAAAATTCTCCTGGTGTTTTTATATCTACTTTTGTTTTGTTTTTGTTTGCTATGCGTAGGAAATCGTGTAAATCTTCCCATGCATATTCTACACAACTTAATGTCACAAACCAAGTGGGTGTGCCAAGGTTTCTTAACATACAGTGTACATCTCTGTATTGTCGGAACCAGTATTCTTTTGTACCAAACATGTTTCCTAAATGATTTGTATTGCTTGACTGTAAAAGCTCATCTTACGCTTGCACTTTTTGTAGTAATTACATAGCTGACATATTTTGAAAATGGCTACCTGATTTCAATGTGTGTGCAACTCCGTAGCATAGAGTTGCTAGTTCACTTTCAAAGAGAAGGTGGAATATGTATTTCACATTTTGTCGGAATCTGGGGTCCTCAGAATACATTCGTAAAGAGCAGTATTCTAATGCTGTTATTTGTGTGGGTCTATCATCGTACCTTCCTCCTTTTCCAGTAGGAAAGAGTAAAGGGAAGGCACGTACATCTATACTTTTTTCCCATATGCTGATTGGAGATCCTTTGACTTGTCACATTTGGTACGTTTCCAGTGCATCACCTATGGTGTCTTTAGAGTATAATGGGTGAATTGTATACTGGTCTAAATTATTGGATTCTGTAGCAGGATCTAGAAGTTGATATTGACCAGTTTCTGATGACTCTTGAAATATTTCAGTGGTTTCCATCAGGTTTTCTTCAATATTAAATTCTCTGTAGTGTTCATTGTTGTCTTTTAGGTATTGCAAGGCTCTTCTTACTTTATCTAAGTCCACAAGTTGTTGGCAATTTGTTTTGTCTTTTGTAGGTACGCCATTTACTAAGATAATTAAAGATTGATCTTTTGGACGTTGCAATCCCAGAGTGTGTACATTTTCTTTGAGATCTAATGGCAAATATACTACTTTGCCGCAAATGCCTTTCACTAATTCAGAGGGAGGTAGTTTTTCTGTTTTTGGTTGAAGACGTATTATTGCTTGAAATGGGTGCACTGTTTGAATTGTGATGCTCTCGTATAAGTTGAGTTGTTGCAGCGGTTTTGGCAATGGGAATAATTCCAAGTTATTTGTGATAGCATGTGAAGGCTTTTGGTCGTTGTCAAGTTCTGCAAAGTATTAAAGGGTCAGTCATTTTGTATTTGTTTTCTGCTATAATTGGAACCATTTTGAATCTTCATTGTCTTCTATTTTGTGCGTCATGTCTACAGTTTTTGTGCTATTTTTATAAAAAGTCCTGTAGCAACATACACACAGATGGTCGGGTACTTCAGCAGATGTACTTTTAAACTTTAGTATTTCTTTTTTGTATGTGTGTAATAGAAGGTTGCCATCTGCACAGTTGTTGCTAGTCTGTTGTAAATCTATTGCATTTTGTAAGTGGCTTTCAATTCCAAGATATTTTCTCTGGATATGGTCTATTTCTTCAAGTAGTTGTTTGGCTGTAACATGTAGAAGATTGTTATTTAAGTTGGCTAGTGCTAAAGCAGAACTTTTGGCATGGTACAGTTTATAAACTAGATTTCTTATAGTTGTATGGTGTGTTGATATCATTTTGATATGGTGGAAGGTGCTTTTGCAAATAGGTCCAGAAATGCAGGCTAATGAATGTCCTTGTAGTCCTGTGTATTTGCACACTGGACAGGGGTCCATATTCTGTGGCAGTTTAATTTTGAATTTGTCTTTGCTTTTCACATACTGATTGAGGAACCGGCGTAAAGATTTTAAAGAGTTTTTAGTAATGTTACACATTGATATGCACGCCCATTTGCAGACTGGACGTATTGGTTCAGTGGAATGGATAGGTGAATCTGAGTTTTCTGGGAATATTTGTGTGAACAGAATTTCTTGTTCCATATTGGTATTATTACGTTTTTCATACCCTCGACCATTGCTATGTATGGCAATTGGGTTTAGTTGCTTTTGTTTGTATGCTTCTTCATTGAAATATGGTTCTGTGCTTGTGGTGTGACTCCATTCACCTCCACAGATGTTTGTGAAGTTATCACTGTTGATATTTTGTTTATTGAGAAGTCTTTTTTGTAGTTTAGTACTCAGTTTTGTTAGTGGTTTCATTCTGTTTAAAACTAAAATAAATAATTTCCTTTTGAGAAGGTTTGCACTGTCTATGAGAGCTTCTAGGATTAATGTTCTATGGTAGGTTTTAAGGGTTGTGCATGATTTCCCTCCTGTTTTATAAGGTTCTGAAGGACTCTGTGGTGGAATATTTTTTGTAAAATAATTTCTTCGGTATGCCTACTTGCCGCTACATCAAGATTTATAGGTGCCGTGTTAGCACAAGTGGTATCCACAGTCTTGTTAATCACTTTCTGTTTCGTTTTAGATTTTTAAAGAGGAGGCAAAGTTTCTATACTGGAGGCTTGTTTTGTTTTGCTTAATGACTGTATGAGCTGCTTTGTTTGAACTTTTGTACAAATTGTGCTAGAGGTGGATGCTTATTTTGGAGAGTTTTAGTTTGATTTTGTTTACTTTTGCATTGCTTTCTACAGAGTTGCTTTTTGGTAGGCATTCTTTGGGGTCTGTTGGAGAAAAAAAGAAAGTGTGGGTTGGGATCTTGTGCAGTGTATGTGTGCTTTGTGCATGAGTGTCTGAGTATGATGGTAAGGATGTATGTAGAGGTGTGTGATTGTGGAATGGGCTGCTACATCAGGTTGGGAAGGCTAGTCTTGTATCTGTGTGTTACTATACTGGTGTTCAGATTGAAATAGAAAATATGGAATTGGTGAGGGGAAGCACTAATACTGAGGCTACTGTTGCAGGGTTAATACAAGTGTTTGTTCTAGAATCCTAGAATTCTACAGTGTTTGAGTAACAGAACATTATGGCAGTATTGCACTTACTTTTTTGGATGGAAAGAGTAGGTTTCTTCTGAGTTCTCATGTGTACTTCTCACGTTGTTGCCTTTCAGAAGAATGGTCTTCACTGCAATTCTAAAAGAAAGAAGTTAGTAAATATGTGTGTTTATAGCACTGTTGTTAATGTAGACATGGATGTCTTTGTTTTTGCAGTTGTATTGCTTTCTGATAACTGTGCATAGCATGTACATGCACGTTTCTTTGCCTATGTGCATTCTGTATATTTTATTTAGAATCTGTTAGTTGAATGTGCTTTAGAAATTAGTACAATAGTAACCTCACAGAGCACACCTGGCTTTGTAAGGCGGTATTTATTGAATGTTAGGAGATAGACGAAATAATTGTATGTTTTATTTGCTATTTTTACAGGATAAAAGGCAGGAACTGCATGGAAAAATATACAATGAATGTATTTGTGAAGGTGTGGGGAATAAATCAGAAGGATTTGATGCGGTCAGCAGCTTATTACTCAGTAGGTGATTACTAAAGTACTGGGTGATCCTGTAGTGCTTGGAGATGGGAGAGTGTGAAATAAAGTAAGGGTTGCAAGGAAGGACATGGTGCTTATGTTGCAGACTGAAGAGAAGGGGGAGATGTTGTATGTCTTGCTTTAAAACACTGTAAATAGTTATAGATGATGTGATAGATATAACTGCACCTGTGCATAGTTGAATGTGGTTGTGAAATCTAGAACGGAATGGGTAACCAGCTGGAATGAGAGAGCTCTGTAGATTGGAAGAACAGTTGTAGAGGCAGTAGTGTTGTTTCAGCTGGGAGCCTTTCAAATGATATTGACTATTTTTGTGCATAAATAAAGATGCATGTACTCATCCTGGCTGCGTGTAATTTTATAACACACTAGAAAGCCTTTTTCCCATAATTACACTGTTATTTCTCCCATCTGTTACCATGAAATGACAATTTGTTAGATAGCTGTGTGTGTTGTGTCTGATTACGAATATAGCCATTTGTAAAGGAAGTTGAAATTATAGAATGTACGTGAAATGTGCAGAATGTAGAGAAAGGAAATTGTATGTACATCTTATGCACTACAATGCATTAAATGTTATCATGGTGGAAATGTGGTTAAATACATGGCAATGGTTACAGAAATGATAGAATGAATGAATAAAATAACAGTTTGCACATTGCAGTTAACATTATGCATAAATAAAAATTTGGAGAGCAGACACTTGATCATAGTAGATGATAGAAATGACAGTAAGCTTGTTTTACAGATTACACAGGGTAAGTGGCCGTTACTCTGTTTACATGCATTTATACAAGAGATGTACATGTACCATACATGCCAATCCTCCAGATTTCAGTGGGAGACTCCTGATTTTTCCATTAAAAATATTGTTCTTTTTCGCGTTCTCCTGCTGAAAATACACCTTTTCCCAAAGCATTCTTTTGACACAAATGATGTCTCACTATTTTTCTGAGGAAATATCCCTCCCAGTTGGGTCAGAATGTTGGCATGTATGATGTACTGTGCAACAAATATTCATACCTGTTCTTTGTGTTCATGCATGTGGATGTGCATGAATCTGCAAGTAGAAATGTTGGAGAGTTTACTAGTAGTATCTGTAGTTGTTTCATAGTCACAGTGCAATTGTAGTCGGAGTGATCAACATTACATCTAAAGTGCTGAATTGTGATCATGGAGTTAGATGTAGAGGTGTTGCATGTGATTGGTGGATGGTTGTGTGACTGCTTAACAGTAGCCAATGAGGGAATGGTGCAGAGAGTGAGTGGAAAGGGTAGAAGTGCTGCCCCAGTGTTACTTGCGCTCTCCGCAGACAGTGTGGCCATTCGCCGACAGGACATGCCACATGCGGGGATTCTGAGCATGAAATGGGAGTGTATTTTGAGGATTAGTCAATCAGTTGTTGAGGTTCTGCTTCGTATTGAGAGAGACTGTGTGTAGTGAAGATGGAGGAGGTGGAGAACGTCAGGGTGGTGGTGCTTGGAGATATGTTTGTGAATGGTTTGGAGAAGTATGCTAAATCTAGGAATGTGGATAACCATTTTGACACAAAAGGAGTGGAAGAGGTGTGGTGCACATTGGTTGGTTTGAATTTGCAGGCAATGCTAGAGGTTTATCAGGATATGGCTAGGTATAATAGTCCACATGTGGTTGTTCTGCACTGTGGTGCTTTGCATTTGGGCTATGTCAGTGCCCCTACTTTTTTGCAAGATCTGCAAAACTTGGTTCAGGCAGTAATGAAAGTACTTCCAAATGTTAAGATTTTTTTCTGGTTTGATACCTAGGCCAATATAAGACAATAGTTCTGTTTTTTGTCCTCAGCAAAATGTTGGTAGGTGCTTAATCAACCAAGGCATGTTTGCTGTTATGACTAGAGCTAGGATGTTATTTTGCAACAATGAGAACATTGACTCTGGCATTGTTGATTACTTTAAAGAAGATGGCATTTTTTTATCTTTTATGGGAAATGCCATGCTGTTTTGGAACATAAGGGTTGCTTTGGAGAAGGTAATGTAATGTGAAGATTTTTGGAAGAAAATTAGGAAAGAAAACCCCAAACAATACAAAATAAAAGGTATTTGTGAAGCATCTGCATAAAACTAAAAACAAAAAAAAAGGCTCTTTTCAGAGGCAACCTCAAAGGGGAAATGGGGTACACTATTTAAATTGTCATTCCCATTCTCAGATTTTTTGATTTTTCCGCAGACACTGCGGTTGTCTGCGGCCAGCGCGTTATACATACAGGATTTCTGAGGTTGAGAGGCATGCAAATGAGACGTAGCACAGCAAGGGATTGGTCAATAGGGTTTACTGGTTGTGAAGTGTGAGCAGAGAGTTTGTCAGAAAGTCTTTTTCATGAGAGGAGACAAGATAGCTCTGGAAGTGTGTTTCAGAAAGAAGATTGTCTGGATTTTGGGAGATTCATGGATAAATTGGTTGGAGGTGAATGCAGATCGCTGTGGAGTGGCTGTACATCTTGGTTTCCCTCATGTGGAAGTGCACTGACATGGAGTGCGTTGAATGAAGTGGCTGGATTTGGTACCTCTTTGTGCTACTTTGGTGACAAAGCATCATCCAGACACTATTAATATTCATTGTGGATGGAACAGTTTAGGACATGTGTCTGGAATCTCTTTACAATTTTCAATGAAAGAAGGACTTGGGAAAGTCATGGACATGTATCCAAACTCCAGGATAATTTCTTCCCGTATTGCGCAGAGACAAATGTGGATGCATTCTATTTCATTAGGTCAACAATTGGAGAAAGCAAGGTGCAATGTTAACAAGGCTGTCTGTGCCTTTATTAGAGATGCTGGTATGTCCTCTTTTCACAATGAAAACATTATGTCTCGTAGTACACACATTTTTTGCAGAGATGGAGTACATCTTACTCATGCCGGCAATACGATTTTTCTGCAAAATATACAAAATGCATTGCGTCCTTTTTTGGAAGTACAGCAATCCATTTTGCAGTAGGTGTTGACCATTTGAAGTTTTTGAAACACAAAAAACCCACAAAAAGGCTCTTTTCAGGGCCACCACTTCCTCCCAGAGAAAAGTGCAATTTTGTGACAGGGCAGCACTGCACAGATTTTAGATGACCGTGGACTTTTAAAAATGCAGAGGGCCCTGCACATTTCATTGACACTTCTCTTTTTGAACTGTGAAAGGCGGCTCTGAAAAGAGCCTTTTTTGTTGTTTTATATTTTTTGTTTTTTTTTAAACACGACACACAAGGAAAGGAAGGGAAAGGGGGGTAAGGAAGGGACACCAACCACGGGGATAAGAAAGAGCAGGTGGAGCGAGGAAGATGTAGGGTGGGCCTTATTCAGCTAGGAAGCAGTTCTTCTCATGCTCCTTGACCACAGTCTTGAAAGCACTTTGAAGGTTCTCCCCCCTGCAGAGTACTGAATTGCAGTACATGCACAATAGTGTGACCTTCGAAAGGTAAGGATCAACTGCATGATGTAAGGCCTGCAAGGCAGCTGGAGGGATGCGCTACCCCACAGGAGTGTCTCTTGTGGTGGCAGGAGCAGAAGTGGAGAATGCTGCAGGGGAACTCAACCTAGAACGTTTATCGTAAGGTACAACCTTACAAATAGCCCCACCGTGGAACGATTTTAGGTGTCGCTTCATTGAGGTAGTACCATAGCTGTACAAACCCGGTTTCCCACGACTCAGCACCATCTTGCACTGTTTGCAGGTCACCTTGTGTGCACATGCTTTTGGTACTCCATCAACGGTGGTAAATAACTTCCACATCCAAGATTCATGGTGAGAACTAGTAGTAGGGTCTTCCACTACCTCATCCTCTTCATCCTCTTCATCACTCTCCTCTGTATAATATCGCCTGTTCCCCTCTCCAGGCTGTCGGGGAGGTGTTGGTGGTGGAGGGGATGGGGGTTGCTGAGACAGCAGTAGCACCAGCAGAAGCCATGGATGCCATCAGGACAGCTGTTTCAAAGAGCAAGAGCAATCCAATGGAACAAGGAGCAGTCTCTGTCCTGAAAGCCCAAAAACAGAATAAGGAGCAGCTCTGGGTGTGGCCTTTTATAGGGGCACTGATTTGATGTCATCTTTGATGTCCTGGGTGTTAGTCTTAGCAGTGCTCTGGGGTGGTGTGAGTTATGGTTGCTTAGCTAACCATAACTGTCGAATTTGAGGGGTTTTTTGGTTTTACGTGTGACCGTAACGTCCCTTTAACAAAGTTTTTTCACTGAATTTGATAGGTTTTTAGTAGTGCAACTTAACCGTAATGTCCCTTTAACAAAGTTTTTTTCACTGAATATGTATATATATATATATATATATATATATATATATATATATATATATATATATATATATATATATATATATATATATATATGGATATTGCATGGCCTGCGGTAGCAGCCATGTAGTTATGGTTAAGTTGCTAAACCCATAGGAAGAACACTTTTTGGGTGGCTTATAACTTCGCTCCCCCTGGACGAATCCTCACCAAACTTTGCAAAAGAGGAGTATGGCAAAGTTTGGTGAGGTTTGGTCAAGTGGGGTCAAAGTTATAGGGGGATCCCACATTTTTTTTTCCCATATAGATAATGGGAAAAAATTTGCTCATGCCTAGATCCCAAACCGCTGGATGGATTTCCACCAAATTTGCGGCAGGAGCAGCGGCTTGGTCCTGAAAGCGTGCTTTTGTTAATTTGTTGTAAATCCGTCCAGTAGTTTTTCTTTAAACAACCAAAACAAAAGGCAAAATAATTAGTGATATCTATGTCCGCTCCGCAGAATCACTTCCCTGTTCGATCCACAAACTGGCCTCTGATTGGCTGTTCTGTCCGCAGACTGGCCTCTGATTGGCCAGAACATTCGCTGACTTTTGCGTGGTCCGCGGACATCGGGACACGCTCGCTGATTGGCTGGTGGGAAAATGTGAAATGCATCAGTTTTCCTGGAACGCCCGCCATCTTGGATTTACTGACTTTTTGGGGGTGCGGACAGTGCAGTGAAAACATTTAAAAATAAAGCAGCATTTCACATGTCAAACTCAACAAACAATCTCTGGGGATGTGGGGGGGAAGAGGATTGGATTGGATATGGCCATAAGAAGCCAAAAATGGGTTGTTTCACCCCCTGAAAGTCAGAGAACACTCCAGATGTCCTGGGGCGAGTCCTGTGGTGTTCGTGGACACTTCAGATGTCCTAGGAAATCTGTACCTATTTCTGCATTACTGGGTTGGGGAAAAGCAGTTTTTGGATGGCTTATAGCTTTTGCGCCACTCAGTGAAACTGCATGTAATTTTGTAATTTTATTCTAGGACTAATCCTGAATGGTTTTGCAAAGTTGTGTGGGATTCTGTCAAGAGGTGGCAAAATTAGAGGGGGGTATAGTGGCCATGTAGTTATGGTTAAGTTGCTCATTTCATAGGAAGAATACTTTTTGGACGGCTTATAACTTTGCTCCTACTAGACGGATCATCACCAAACTTTGAAAGAAAAAGTATATGGCCCACTCTGATTATTTTTGCAAAGTTTGGTGAGGTTTGGTCAAGGGGGGGGGCAAAGTTAGGGGGGTCCCAAAATTTATTTTTTTCCCATAGTGTCAGGAATCAGACATTGTGGTACAGGAAAAGACGGGTAAATGTATAGAATAAACTACCTTTCCCAGCAGGCACTGGGAAATGGGTAGTTCTTTGTAGCTGTGCCTGTCCACAGCTGTAGGCAATTGGGACGTTGTAGGAGGAGGCGGCAAACACACGCTACGAAGAGAGATACGCGTGGCCATGAGCGGCAGTCTCATACTTCGGGCTGCGGCGGTGAGCACAGGTGGAAATTGACGTGCCTTCTTTCTTCATGTCCGGTGTAGCCGCAGGAGGCACCCGGACACTCAGATAAGTGCTTTGTGTATGGACGCAAAGTTAATGCGGAAAACTTGTAAAACACCTGGGTCGCAGCGGTGACTTATTATTGGTTCCCGCTTTACTCTTTTGATGTCCGGACGTTCTGAGGAAGACGTCCGGACAATAAGTTAAGAGGACACTATAATATATTCTTGGGTGCACTTATGGACATGAATTCTGTTTAAAGATGTCCTTGTTAAATTAAGGGCATGAATATGGTTTGCTAAAACACAAGGAACCTGTTAAGCAGGCATTCCAAAGTTACGATAACACTCTCTGCAAGGGAGGGTGTTGTTCCAGTTAAAACTTGCTTATGCTTACCCAATTGGGGCAATGTTATGTCTCAGTGTCATTTCCTGTGCTATGTATGTGCTGTATGTGAAACCACATGGTGTTACATGTTCCAGCCTTGCTTCATGACGTTTTGTGTTAATGTAAGGTCCTGCTTTGCAAGTCATTCTCACTAACAGTCCTGGCTCACGCATTGTGCTCAGTGTGCTTTTGTGAGAAGTATGTTATGTTTTCAAAGTGTTTGTGCATAGAATCAGGTGTTCAGGATATTCAGGCATCAGGTCAGGAATTATCAGGGTAGAGATACAGGTATGTAGCTTGGAGTTGTTCTTTGTTTGCCTTGTTGTTTTCCCCTTCCTTCCCTTTATTAGTCCATCCCCTTTCCCTAACTCCATCTTCCCCCCATTGGCTGCCACGTGGCTTCCTGTACTTCAGGCGCCTGTGCAAACCACGGTGGGAGGGTCGATCCATTCGGCTTCTGTGGTTCGGGAAAGGGGATTGATCTCCTCCTCCCTAAGTTTTAGTTGTTTTGACACAGACTGAATGGAGTAAAAATGTCTGTCGCGCCTACAGCCCAAATTGCTGTACGGAGGTTCACCAAATTTGCGGTAGGAGCAGAGGCTTGGTCCTGAAAATGTGCTTTTGTAAATTTGGTGAAAATCCATCCAGTAGTTTTTTTTAAAAGACCAAAAAGTAGGTCTAAAAGAATTAGTGATACCTATGTCCGCTCCACAGACACACTTCCCTGTTCGCTCCGTGAAGAGGACACCGATTGGATAATCGGCTTGCATCATGTCCGCGGACATACGTGTTCACTGATTGGTTGGAGTGAAGCGTGACATGCGTCAGATTTTTGGCAATGCCCGCCATCTTAGATTCACGGACAGCGGCGGTGTCCACAGACATCGTGGTAAAATCATATAAAAAAATACAACATTGCACTTGTCAAACTTATCAAATATTCTCTGGGGAGGTGAGGGATGATCAGGATGGGATAGAATATGACTGCAAGAAGCAAAATAACGGGTGCTTGTTCGCCGTGAAAGTCCGTGAACGGTTCGGATGTTCGCGAACAGTCATGTGAGGTTCGCGGACACCTCTGCATTACAGGGATAGTGAAAAGCAGTTCTTGGATGGCTTATAACTTTGGCACCACTTAATGAAACTGCATGTTACGTTGCAATTATATTCCTGGCCTGATCCCGAATGTGTTTGCCAAGTTTGATGTGATTCTGTAAAGAGGGGGCAAATTTAGAGGGGAGGTCTCAAAATAATGTAAAGGGGTGCCAAGGGGATGAGGGGCCATTTGACGAATCTACACTTAATTTGGCAAACTGATAATACATATAGATATAAATGTTTTTGCAAAGTTTGGTGGGATTTTGTCAAGAGGGGGCAGAATTAGAGGGGGGATCCCAAAATATTGTAAAGGCTTATAAATGTGGCGCCATTTGACAAATCTACACAAAGGTTTTTGAAAAGATTATAGATCTAGATACAAATGTTTTCATAAAGTCTGAATGGATTTTGTCAAGTGGGGGCTAGGTTATATGACGATTGTATGTGCATACATTTGACACTTTTGAAAAAATAAAACATGTGTGGATTTCCAGCAAACCTGTGTAAGGAGCATTGAGGAGGACCTGAAAGCATGGCTTTGCAAATGTGCCTGAGTTTTATTTTTTGTGTGATAATGCAGATACAAAAAATAGTGACATAACTTTGGTGACTGAGGTGTAGCCTGTGGCCATGGGCAGTGGCCAGATTGTGCGGGTCATAGAATAAGGTCATGATCCGGACAATCTGGCTACTGGCCATGACCATGAGGGACAAAAAATGGGGTTAAATTGGCCATGTCCACCTGGGACTGGCTTTGTGGTAAAGTTATTCGAAATTGGGATAGATTTGAAAAGGAAGAACAATGTGCTTGTGGTAATATGCTCATAGAGTTCTCTTCTTGCCTTCTGCAGGCTGCCATGGAAAGCGAAGAAGGCCCCTGTATGGAACCCTCCCTTTCCTTTCCATGGTGGCCATCTTGGAAAAGGATTTTCCTTCCTACACCGGGACGCCTGAAGAAAAATATTTTTTTTAGCACCCCGGATTCCCACTTTGGGAACCTAGGGTGCTTAAGGCCTTCATCCCCAATTCCAGGGGCTGGAATGGGGGGATAATGGTCCAGAGACCTCGTCATCCACCCTCACTTCTCTTGGGCTGATAACTTGGGCTGCTGGACCGGTATCCACGGTTCCAGTCCCTGGAACGGAGGGTGAACGCCACAATATCTCATTAGCATAACACAAAATGCAAATGGAAATGTTGGAAAATCTTGTTGAGTCAATGTAGTTTACTGAGAAATATAAAGTAGATGGAGTCTATCAATTTTTTAGTTCTATTTTTTAACTGTGAAAGGTGGTTCCTAAAGGAACATTTCTTTTATTGTTTTTGGATTTATTATTATTTTTTTTTTAACAGTAGAGCTAAGAATGAAAGTTGGGGAGGGAAAGGAGGGAAGAAGCACCAAACACTAATATGGAGGGGTACGTGGACAGGGGAAAATGTTGCACGTGTGTTATTTGTAAGGTAGGGAGCAGTGTTTCTCATGCTCCTTGATTACAGCAGTGGTGGTGGCTCTTGGGGAGGAGGGATGGCATTAGCGGTTTTGCAAAAAGTATGTACCGTGTACTAGATTGTTAATGAATAATGAGTAGGAATAGGTGTTGGAGCTGTGCAATGAAAATTTTGAAGTTGAAAGTTCCCAGATCAGTAGAAAATACAGTTCGGAACTGCCCGTGAAGCACGGATCTTATTGTGAAGTGCGGACAGATTCTCGGACATATCATCATGCCACGTACCAGCGTATGGTCATGTGGCACTGTCCGGAAGGTCCGCAATGAAGTCAGATGTTCATAGACATCTACGGAGCAAAACTAGTTGAAATAGTTGCAAAACATGATTCTAGAAGGTGGGAAATGGCAGAGTTTTAAGGTGACACTATGTATATTTGACACAAATATTGCGATTTGGGTAAGTATGATATTAGTAAGTTGTAGGAAAATAGCATGCACTGGTAAAAAGCCATGAAATTCACTGAACACACTTTGTTAAAGGGACATTATGGTTAAGTTTCACTAATAAAAACCTATGACATTCAATGAAAAAACGTTGTTAAGGTGACGTTCTGGTTAAGTTGCACTAATAAAAACCTTTGAAATTCACTGAAAAAACTTTGTTAAAGGGACATTATGGTTAAGTTGCACTAATAAAAACCTTTGAAATTCACGTAAAAAACTTTGTTAAAGGGATGTTGCGGTTTAGTTGGACTAATAAAAACCTACTCCCTCCTTCCCTGCAGCTCTCTGGCCGGCCTCCCTTGGCCATCTTCCTGTTCCTGCCTGCAAGGCGGGGTCATCTTCGACTCCACACTCTCCTTCTCTCCTCACATATCCAACGTCTCTAAGAAGTCACACTACCAGCTACACCTCCTCAGAGGTATTCTTCCTTTCCTCTCCTTCCCCCAGAAGCTCACTGTCTCTAGAGCCCTGGTTCTCTCGAAGCTGGCCTACTGTAATAGCCTCTATCTAAATCTGCCTGCCTCTACGCTCCGCCCTTTGCAACTCATCCAGAACAGGACTGCGAGACTCGTCCTTGGCCTCAAGCCCAGGGACCGTATCCCTCCAGGACTGAAATCACTACACTGGCTCCCAGTGATTGCGAGGATCAAGTTCAAAACCCTCTGCATTGTCCACAAGGCCTTCTGGGGCCTTGGGCCAAAATACCTTCAACTCTCTCTTCCTAAATATCTTCCTTCTCGAGCTCTTCGCTCATCCGCCTCCAACTCCCTCAGGGTCAGCCGTTTCTCCAAGCAACGAGTTGGTGGGAGATCTCTTTGCGCTGCAGGGGCCTCCCTCTGGAACAGCCTTCCTGCCTCTCTGAAACTTGAGGAGAACCATCTCCGGTTCCGGAAGCACTTCAAAACCTTCCTCTTCGCCTCCACTTTCTCTCCCCCTCTCCCCTGCTAAAGTTACTGAAACTGCACTGAATCTGCAACTGGGCCACTCACCGTTCTCGGTCCTTGGCCGAGCCACTCTTCCCCTGCACTGCCTCCCTGGCACCCCCTGCACTACGGGACTGTGTCTGTATCCCTACAGCCTCCCTTACCAGCACTTGTCTGCACTTACTCGCACTTGCCACAAGCTGGCCCTTGTTTTTTTTCCTGTATGCTATTAACCCTGTACTGCACTTCCCCTCTTCCTTCCCCTTGCACTTCTCCCTTTCCCCTCAACCTTTGCAATTGCGCGATCTGAATGACACCTGGCCTAGTAGGATCGTTGTCTGTCTCCCCTTGTTGCCCCCCCCTGCCTCGTCGCGCCTTGAAACACTTGTGTATAGGCGCGTTACAAATGCCATATCATATCATATCAATGAAAAAACGTTGTTAAGGGGACATTATGGTTACAAGTACAACCGAAAAACCCCAAAATTCACCAGTTATGGTAAGCTAAGCAACCATAACATGCGCCACCACCGTGCACTAACACCCAGGACATCAAAGATGACATCACCAATGTTGTTGATGACATCACTGATGACATCACATGTGAAATACATTTTGAGGAAAAGTCCCAGTTTCAGGGACCTTGGCTGTCACCTGGAGGTGCTCCTTGACCTCTGGTGAGAAGCCTGGTTCTGGTGCAGCAGGCAGAATATCAGGTCTTGGTCCAAACAGCATTTGACCCCTATATTTCCTGGGGTTGGTTAAGGAACACATCACACCTCTGATTTGGATATGCTGCTCTTCACCTCTGTGGCAAAGGACTTTGCAATGGACTGCACTCCGAAAATGGTTCCAAAGATATCTTCTTCTTGGAATCCAGTAAAGAATCAAAGAAGGAGCAGGAGACCCCTTCCTTATAAAGGTACATGTCTACAGGGCATTGGACAAAATCAAGCCTGCTGTAAGGCATCCAATTCCTGTGGCTGTGACATGTGATCATTGCCTTCATACCCAGAGTGATTTGTTCCACAGGAAGAGGAGAGTACACGAAGCATGATAGACCCAAATAAAAGCAAGATGATGAAACCCTTCTCAGCTCTCCTTTGTCTTCTTTGCCAACTCCAACTCCCCCCCCTTCCCCTCCCCAAGCCCGCAGCTAAAATGGCTATTTGTTGAGCAACACTCAGTTGAATGGCTAACCGTTGTTACAAGGGTGCACCTTTGAAGTATGGTTCCCATGAGATCTCCTGGTGAGAATCAAAGTAGAGCAGCATCTTACTTAGAGTTTGACACTAGCAGCAGTGCCACACAAAGCAGGAGATTTCTCCCCATTTATGGAGACATGCTCCAAAAATACTGAACATTGCTGGGAACTGTTGCCCCCTCAAGGGTCCCAAGACCATTCCCACTCAGATTAACTAGGGAACCTTCAGCCACTCCCTAACCTTGTGGGAGTTAATTTGCTAAGTTGCCTACACCTACTATGGCCTACTTGATAGAACCAGGATCCACAATGGTGTGTTTGGGTTTACCCTTGCAGACTGGATCTCCCTACATATGCAACTGGTCCCCACACAGAAAACTAACTTTGCTATTGATGATACAGGTGTCTCAATGATAGATGCACCCTCATTCGTCTTTTCTGTTGCAAGCCATGTGCCTGGGATTGCCCTTCCATTTTTTGGGGTCTTTGTTGGAAGAAGGATGAGAACCATTGCCCTTACCTTCCTTTTGTTTACAATTATAGGATTCCCCTACTTTTGTTTTGGGTGTGCTCACTTGATTTATTTTTGGGCTCAAGTACTAATATACCTGTCAGCAGCTTTTGTTCCAAGGTTGAGTAATGCTGTTGTCTACTAGATACTTGTATATGTCTGCCTCACAATTGTCAAGGACATGCTTGCATGCAACCAAAACAAACATTCCTTCAAATCTGTCAAACTTGTTGCTAGTTACCCAACCATTTAGCTATTTTGGGGCCAGATGTGTAAACTCAAATGGTTGACTTTGTTGGTGAGTTGGCTAAAGCTTCCAAAGTATTGTTCTGGAATTTGCCAAACCTCCTGTGGATAGCTGTTAGGTGGTTTATAAATATGTCTCCCCACAATTCCTCTTCTGCCTACTGGAGGCAAAAAGCTAGTTACAGTGCCTCAAACTAATGAAAAATACCCCATGCCACATCACTCAGTTGGACTAAATCCTTGGAGATGTAGGTCCTTGACTTTCCTTGGGTGCCACCCCTTGGAACACTCCACATCCAGCTAGAAGGATGTCTCAGTGTGCTCATTTTCTCCAGCTTGTACTGCTCCGCATAAATAATCCTTCTGTTTTTGTTCTGCTAGAGCTGTTGTATCCCTCTGTCTCTGCCTCTTATCTCTCTGCTGCTGCTATGTTAGACCACACTTTTAGCTTCTAGACAGATCTTTCTAGCTGCTCGTTCATACCCAGTGAGACTATCTCGAGACCGTAATGATGCTTGGAACCTAACTGGAGCATAGGACCTGATTGAGGCCTGTAATCAATAGGACACTTGGGACTTTGGAAAACCACACTAACGGACCTCTGGGAAGAATTATGGAAACAACTGTCACTGTCCACCTCAATATCTATGCCCCCCTGTGGAGTGGGTACCTGAGCCGAGGGACCAGAACACTACTGGCTTCTCCCTAGGATTACTCAACCCCCTAGCATCCTCAGTGTTCAGGTATGTCTTATTCTTCGAGGGTACACTGCCACCAAACCGACAGGGTCACAATTTTGACATTTTGGTTCAGAGGTGCAGAAATTAAATGAAGTCTCTGTTTGCAGGGACATGTCCCAGCAGCTGTCAAGAAGGCACATGTGACATTTGAACCTACCCTATGCCACTTGAAGGGCAGGTGCTGTAGATGTCAAGGGACTGATCTGAATCTTCAGGGCACATGTGTGCACTATGGTTTAGGCATGGACCTTTATGAAGGGGTGGGGGGATCTGATCAACTGACCATCCTTTCAGAGATGGATTATCAGCATCATTTTATCTATTAAAAAGAAAAATAATATTTAGCTATTTCACCCTCACCAGATGGCAATCATCACAGACACACATAAGGGGCCTCATTAGGACCCTGGCGGAGAGGGTATTACGCCAGCGTAGTGCATGGCGTACCTCTCCGCCATACTACGAGTTCCCGTAGCGCCATGGCGGCCTTTTCCGCCTGGTTTTACCAGGCGGAGAAAACCATGGCGCTACGGGACCTCGTTGTTAATTACGCCACCGTATTTTACGGTGGCGTAATTAACTCCTTCCCCACTCCCATTATACCCTATGGGGCAAAAATGGGAATGGGGAAGGGCAGAATGGGGATTGGGGATTTACCGCTCCGCCGAGGTCGGAATGGGGCGGTAAATCCGCCAACCCCCATGGCGCTATCGGCGGCTTTCCGCCATGCTTCGCGGTGCATTTAGCACCGCGAAGTCCGCCTGGGTCCTAATGAGGCCCAAGGTGTTTAAACAGAACCTGCTGGACAATAGAGATACGCGCTCCTACCATGTGTTCTGCACTGCACTAAGATCACACTGCTCTGGACAGGGAAGCTGACATGGATCAAGTTGGTGCCATCAAATGATTTGAGCTTGTCTGAGCTCCAGTTCTCTTCAATAATGTCCGCAATGTTATAAATGTCAGCTATGAACAATAGTTTGACAAATGTTTTTATTTTGTCTTTCTTTTTCTGAAACATGTAGATGCTTGACTTTCTCTTTTACGTGGTTATGTTCTGAAACATCATATCCCAATGATAACCTGCAGTGGTCAGAAAGAATGTGTATAGAATATGCCGCGCATTTAAAAACATAATAACTCGGATCTAGACAAATGAAAAAGTAACAGTAAAAAAACACCCCTATAAAGGAACATACATATAATGCAAGCAAACAATATAAATAATGTGCACTCTAGGTATTATAACGCAGGGAGAAAGGCAGACAGGAATGAATAGAATAGTAAATTGGCTGAAAAAACAAAAAGAATTGGGTTGCTTTACCATATCTTGAGAAAAATCAGGAACATGGGACCTAGGCATTTTAGAGCCCCAGTTAAAGGCCAGTTGGTTCAGTTTACCTAGACATGCCTTTGAATTGGGCACCTTGTCAATTACTTCACTACTGTAATAACTTAAAAGAGCTCATCTTCAGTGACAAGCAGTCTTATTAGTGCTTCTGCAGCAGAAGTGGACAAGTCACTATGGGTGTTTTGAGGTTATGATAATGCTTAGAAAGGCTTGATAGGCAGTGAATATTTCAGAGCAGGACATCTTGACTAGCTCTCTCGGAAAAGGAGGCATTCGGATACGTGACGCGCCTGGCAGTTGAATTGTAGTACTGGATGCAGCTTCTTTTATCATGCTGTCTTAAATGCTTCTTAATTAAATTGTACAATGCTGAGTGACAGGAAGGGCCACTGTGAATGGCCTCAGCCCTCCAAAGGTTGGGCTCAAACAGTTTTGCTCGAAACATCGGGCCCTCTTTATCTCTTACAAAACCAAAGAGCTTTTCCAAAGTCACTTGCATGACACTGAACATGGATTATTGGGTACCGATTTCTGGCTAGCAATCAAGATTATGGTTCTCCCAGCAGGAAATCTCACATTCCCTCAGGGGGGAGTTGAAAAAATGACATTTAATCCCTTGTGGAAATCTTTCTTCAATCCTGTAAAGGAGCTAAACTGATCTACTGATCAATAGCTCCAGGGCATATTCAGCAGAGTTTGAGGACTCACTCCTTACATGGCCGAATCCTAAATCAAGACTGATGTATTTTCAAGCCCTTCTGCAATGAACCAATGATAGAGCCACCCTACTTAAAAACATACTTTCCTCTCCTTTGCGATCATATCCAGAGGCCTATTTCTTCAAGAACCCCGGAAGGGTACAGGGAAGTGCTGTACTGATTAATCACTAGATGGGAAGATGTTTCTTTTTAGTGACACTTGACTCCTAGCTACTCCTAACTTACACCCACAACAGTCTCCTATCAATCAGAGAGAGTCCTCTGTAATTGTCTTCACTAAGCCCATCCTGCTGTCAACTCTCTTTAAGTGCATGTTACATCTCTGTCCAGGAGATTACCCCCCCAACCCCCGCACATGGGCGCTGAGGTGTTAGACACTCACTGGTATTTCCTGTCTATCGGTTTGCAGATCCAACCAGAGGGAATGCTATTGAGAAAATGCTATTTTCATCTGCTCAGTCAAAGAGGAGAAGGAAAAGTAGGCAAACCATATACTTAACAGTACATTTGAAATGGGTGCCCGCATCAAAGGACAACACATCTAAGGGTGTTAAATCCTGTTTAAGCTTGTTCACTCAGGCAAGCTCTAGGTTCATGCTTTGACTCAGCTATCTGACATTAGCTTTGGCCAATCCATTTGATTTGATTGATGTTCTTCATATATTTTTTTTCATTTTTCTATTTTGGATATGCCACAATGCATAGCTGTCCAATGTTCTGCTCAGACTACCTTTCCTTCATCATCACTTACTTGTGATACTACTAATCTACATCGCCGTCCTTTGTCTTCTATCAACTCTCTTATGCTATCTATTGGTCTTTGGAATGTATGGTGTGCTTGCCAAAAATCTCATTTTATTTGTGATACCTTCTTTCTTTCTAATTTTTAGTTTTTATGTCTCACTGATACATGTATTTCACCCGACAATACTGTGACTCCTGATTCTTTTCTTGCTTCTTCTCTAGCTTTGCATACTCCCCTCGTGATCACGGAATGTTGGGTGCTACTGGTATTTGCTTCACAGTGTTTTTTTCTACCAATTCCACTTCCTTCTATATCTTCATTTGAATATCACTTTGCTCAGTTTTCTTATCCACGTTCAGTTGCTTATCGTTCTCCTGGTCCTCGTGTCCTTTTTTAGCTGATCTTGATTCTCTTTTTTCCGATCGTCTTCCTCTCTCTTCCCAGTCCATACTTCTTGATGATTTTAATCTTCACCTTCTTACTACACATGCTGCTCTGTCTTTACTTCCTCTTTATGATTCATTTAATTTAGCTCAAATTCCTACCCCTGCCCCCATATTTTGGGCTCATCACTTGACTCAATGTTTACTTCTTTTCACCTGGACACCTCTGTGGCTGCCAGATTAGGAATCTTTCTACTTGACTTCTATTTCAAGATCACATCATGATCCTTGTTCTTTTAATTCAACCTTTCGTCTTCTCTATCTTCCACACTTCCCCCTCTTAGTCAATTCTATTCTCTTTCTGCTGATTCTGCTTCTACTCATTTCAACTCAGCTTTATGTTCTACACTAGATCATCTCCATCCTTTTGGTCCAGTATCTCCCTCCAAAAACCATCTGAACCTTGTCTCTCTCCTGATCTTTGTTCCTTGGATCAGACTTGCATAAGGTTGAATGTTGTTGGAAGAAATCCTGCATTCCTGAAGTCCTACTTACTTTATCTTCTCTTCATTCTTCCACTGATTCTTCTCTTCTATCAGCTAAGAAACCATAGATTTCTTCTCTTATTCCTTCTCTTTCCCATCATCCTCTACACCTTTTTCATTTACTAAGCTCAATTCGTTCTCCTCGTTCTCTGGACCCTTCTCTTTCCTCTTCTGTTACGACTACATACTTTACTGATTTCTTCACTTCTAAAGGGACCGCTCTCCTTTCATCCTCTCCTTCTTCTTATTCTCCCTCTTCTTCGATTTCGTCTCCTTTTTCTGTTTCTCCTCCTTCACTTTCTTCTTTTTCCTCTCTTTCTAATTCTGACACTTCTCTTTTCTTGACTAGGCCCCATTGGATCCCATTCCCCTGCTTTGATTCCTTCTATCTATCCTCCCTTGATCTTTTATGTGTCTGCTCTAATTAACTGTTCACTTGAATCTGCTTCTTGTCCATCTTCCTTTAAACATGCTGTTATCATTTTTATTCTTAAGAAGCCTTTGTTGGACGTTTCTCTTCCATCAAACATCCATCCTATTTCCTTGCTTCATTTGCTATCCAAGCTTCTTGAGCGAGGGCATATAGTCAAGTCTTTTTCTTTCTACATCTTCATTCTCTTCTTCATGCTTGGCAATCGACTTTCATCCTGCTCACTCTACTGCATCTGCTCTATTACATGTTTCTAATGCTCTACTTTCAGCTAAACATAATAAGCAATCCTCTATTATTATTATTCATGATCTGTTACTTTCTCATTTTTCAATTGTTTTATCTGGGTCTGTGCTCAGATGGTTTACTTCCAATCACTCTGGCTGCACACATTCATTTTCTTGGGCTGATCAGTTTTCTTCATTCCATCCACTTCTTTACAGTGTATCACAAGTTTTTGTTCGTGGTCCCTTTCTTTTTACTTTGTCTCCGTGACAACCTGGGTATGTCTGGTCAGGCCCTAGCCTGGTTGACCTGCTTTCTCTCAGATCAACCCTCCCAGGTCCAACTTGGCACTTCCTCTCTTCTATCTCTCTCTCTACATGTGGTGTTTCCCAGGGGTCTAACCGCTCTCTGGCACCTCTGGCCCACCACATCACTACCTTCTCTTCTAACTTTCAGTGTTATGTGGTGGACACCCAGCTCTCATTCAGGCTCCTCTCAGCCTCTTCTGCTCCTTCCCTCACACCCAACTGTCTGTCTGCAATTCAGGAATGGTGTGCCTCCAACGATCTCTGCCTTAATGCCAGTAACACTGAGATCCTCCTCATTGGGACAACTGCTCCTGCCTTCCCTCTCTCACTCTGGCCGCTCAACCTGGGCCCTCCACCTGCACCTTGCTGTGAGGCTAAGAACCTTGATGTCATCTTTGACTCCATCCTCGCATTCTCTTCGTACATCTCTGATGTCTCTAAGAAGTCACACTATCTGCTGCATCTCCTCAGAGGTATTCTTCCTTTTCTCACTTTCCCCAGAAGCTCACTGTATCCAGATCCCTGGTCCTCTATAGGCTGTGCTACTGCAACAGCCTCTGTCTTAATCTAGCTGCTTGTACTCTTTGCCCTTTACAACTAATCGAGAACATGACTGCGAGTTTCAAGCCTAGGGATTGTATCTCTCCAGCCTTGAAACTCTCCACTGGCTCCCTGTGGCTGCAAGGATCATGTTCAAGACCCTCTTTAACACACTTATCATCACTAACATTTCTATATGTTATAATTATTTCAATGAACTGAGCATTTCTATCAAGTATGACTTTTATATTTAAACTTACTCAAGTCTCTATCATCATCAAAGTCTCCTTTGGGAAAGAAAACATAGTGTGGTACATTTTACCAATTACATTCTCAATTTCTTGTTCATCCTAACCAGTCCACACTAATTATTTATCCTTAAAGTCCACCTGTAGAGAAAAAACTGTTGAACAAAATTGTTAACATTAAAGATAACAAGGTATCTACTTCACTAGATTTCATTTCCCAACGGAGAACACAACATACAAACTGCATTTAACTTGCACTCCATGCTCAAAATACAAACTACTACAGGCCTCACATCACTATTCTAACTTATAACCTAAGAATTATAACTGCACAACCTTATCTGTATTAGTACCAATAACCCTGTTATGCTTCCCTTTGTTCAATGGAGATTTTTTTGAAAAACCTTAGTAGATCTGGATTCAACTCCTGGAGTCTCATTAGATAATCATTCTCCAGCAAGTCTTGCCACACATTGAGCAAAATTTCAAATTTACTGGCAACACCTTCTTCAACTCTCCCTCTATTGCCGATAGGTAACACTTTCCACAAAGCCCCTCACAGTACCTTATTGGCAATTTTGGAACATCTTCATTGTCCCTTTCACTCTTATAGGAAATCGTTTTTTGTCCATTGCCTTTAGCCCTCTTCAATACGAGCACCCTTCCACATTCATCATCCCTCGGACCTCCTCTCTTGAAAGGCTGTGTTACTTTCGTTTTAATCATGTCACCACCTTCAAATTCAAATTTGTTTCCCTTACTTTTCACCCAGCTTACTACGGCTCCTTTAGATGCCGCCGCCTTTGCAGCCATTTGAATTTGGGACTCCATGTTCTGCCACTTCTCCTTTGACAACGCCATCACCGAAGGAACAGACCCCTTCACCTTGCGCCACAACACTAATTACAGCCAATTAGGTTTTTCCAGTGCTTGTCGGAACGAGCGTGCACCGTGACAAACGGTGCACAACAAACAAAGGTTCTTTCCTTTAACCTTCCTTCTAAAGAAATACCTTCCTGGAACACCCTAAGCTGGTGGTGTTCTACAGCATCGCTAATACCCCATATGTTCTATGTCATGTCACCACTGCAAAATCAACTCAGAAGGATACCGAGCTCCTGGCCCCAACGAACCCTGCGCTCCAGTGGATCTTTCACCCCGCCTTCTCCTGACCAGGCGAGCTCTCTCTCATAGGTCCTCTTTCTTCACAGGTCACCAAATGCCTTAAGTCAGCTGCACCTCCACGTCAAAGGACTCCAAGTCCCTCAGTGCACATGCTGTCATAACGCTTGCTAGCAACACTTCCAAACTTCTAACAGCTGTTGTACTTTACTCCTGTAGCGTTGCCTGACAGCCTCTGCACAACAGAGCCTCCTGCCCATATATCGCTCCCCGGAATTGTGACTGGCACCCATTTGCAAGTACCTCACGCAGCGCCTGAAACAGCTTTCTGGTCCCAGACCAAAATATCTGCAGTGTTTTTGCTCCTTACCAAAGTCAGAATTTGGGCACCCAAGCCCCTTCAATACGTTTTAAAGTCCTCCCGCAGGGCCACTTTGCCCCTCCGAAACGGCAATGGGTTTCAAATGCTGCAAGTGCTATAATGGGCGTTAAGCCCTTCCAATGTTTGGCTGATGGGCCGTTAGCCTCTCCAGATGCTCAGCTAACTGGGCCCTTAGCCCCACTGTTGCTCTATGTCCTCGCATCTCCTTTGATCAAATGTCCCTTTGCCTGCCTGCTAGCACTTCGCTGGCCCCTGGCACTGCCTCCTACATCCAGCACATCCAACGCTGGCCTGCTCTGCGCATTCTAGCAAACCACGCCACCCCTGCCTGAGAGAGGATCATCATTGATGGTTGGGGGGCGGTGACTGTCTCCTGGATGTGCTGTCCCCCCAGCACTGCCAGCATCCTTGTCGCCATTATAAAGATGGGTTCCTGGCCAAAGATGGCTCCGACATCTTGGGATGTACTGGTAACTTCTTTAATCAGATCCATGTACATTACATCAAGTTCATCAGGTCAAATTCATAAAGTAGGAACATCATAGGGATAACATACACCGGCATCCTCTCTCAGGGGCTCTCATTCTTCAACTGCCTCTCCCAGAACACACTCATACAACAACATTCTCTCAGCCTGCATTCTCTGTCACTCACTCCAACATTCCATTCATTCTGATCAGGGTCCATGGGATGCTTAGTCACTACACACTCCCTTGATTCAAAACGAAAAATAATTCAAATCTAAGACATCCCGATCACTTACCTGCAGACTATTATTGGCCAATATCTAGTCAGAAAATTAAAACACAACCGTTTTTCAAACCATTTTATAAATCAAGTAACACACACGTTTCAAACTATGTTAATGAACACCTATCAAATTATCAATAATGTACTTGATAGATTACCAGCAAAATGCCTCACTCTCACTTGATCAGGTGCTGTGCTCAGTGACCAGCTGTTAATGTTGCCCATCGGGGCAACTAACAATGTTTGACAGGCATTTGGCAGACAATCGGGAATGAGCCGTAATTCCATGTTATTTTCTCCAAAGTTTGAGCCGGTTGCCTTCCACAAGCTTTAAACATTGCATGCGGCCACAGACTAAATGATAATCCCTGGCCCCCTCATTTGATGGTAAAACAGTTTCATACCTCTTCCATAATGATGCTCAATCCCAAAGGTGGTTCCTCATGAGGAGAAGCAGGGAAGAAAAGATACAAGGTGGAATGTGGAGCTCCCCACGAAGCTGGGAGCACCACCACTTGGTTCAAGTGGGGAGTCCAAATCTGTAAAAAAAAAGGTGAAATAAAGCTTGCTGATACTGAAGGAAATGGGGTGACTGGTATAGGATGGACAGTCTAATAACAATGCATTCTCTAACTTGCATTAGTACCCGGCACACGCGGCTGAACAGGAATACTGTGTGGTGATTGGCTCATTTGTGAGCCATACCACACGGTATTCCTGTCCAAGCCGTGCGTGCCGGCTACTCTGTTCCCGGCGATGGGCATGGCAGCCCCTCAGCCAATGAGGAGGCTCAAAACGGGGCAATCCCCGCTCCGAGCCTCCCCATGGCTGGAGGCTTCCTTCGTCCCACGCCGGGGACTCAGGTAAGATTTTTTTTTCCCCCAAGCCTTTCCCCCTCATCCCTCCCCACCTCACTTACCTTCTATCCCGCGGTCTCCGGTGGGGGATGATGGAAACCTCCAGCCGTGTGGATACTCGGAGTGGGGTCATCCCCTCTCCAAGCCTCCACACGGCAGGAGGCTTCCATCGTCCCCCGCCCGAGACCACGGTACATTTTTTTTTTTCTTCCTCCCTATCCCCTCCCTTCCGCCCTCCCGACCCCACTTACCTTCTTTTTTCTTCTGGTCTTGGAAGCGAACGCGCTGAGAACACTTCTGTTCCCAGCGTGTCCGCTCCCGATGGCCGCCATGGAAAGGGAAAACGGACTATGTTTTCCCTTTCCATGGCGGCGGCCATTTTTTTGCTTTTTTTTTGCCAAAAAAATGCCATTAGCACCACGATCCAACAGGCCAGGGTACTAATGGCAATAAGACCCTCGGCGGCGGGCCAATACCATCGCAGGTAATGCCCGGGGGCTTCGTTAAGTTAACTATGGCCCGGGCATTACCTGGAGCGGTATTGGCCGGCCGCCGAGGGTCTTATTGCCACTATTGCCACAGTAATGCCACAAGCACACAATAGCTCCTGGGCAGTGAGAGTCGGTGTAGTAGACACCCACACCAGTCTGTAGTCCACACAAGCAAGACAAATAGATATGTGTAATGTGTTAAAACAACAGGGGCATACCGCATGACACACCAGCATATTCAGGGTCAGGCAATGGGAGAAAAATAGATGTCCTAGATTCAAGGCTTTTCACAAGTTAACCCATGTGTGGCTGTGGGATTAGCAAGATTTGTATTTGTATTTTTTTTTAATTTTCTTATTCAGCTCTTTAGTTTGAACACATACTTATAGATATTATTTTAATAGAAAAAAGAAAACATTTTACACATCATGTACAATTTGCAGCATTTTCATAATAAAACATTTTTCAACAATCACAACATAAAACAGAACCACAGGCCATGTTATACATGTTTGAATAAAGTATACAACTGTCAGACTATCCCCCTTTAAGAGGTTGAAAATGTTGTAACTTAGTCTATTCCAGGTAGTAATTCTTGTCGGTACTGAAAGGCTCAAGTTTATCCCACTTAGCACAATCGCCCACAAATCGTCAGGTAACAAGGGAATAGTTCACGAGAAAATGCTGGGTTTAAAAGGTGAACACCTTTTATACTTTGCCAGCATATCTATTGAAACATTTCCTCTCTCCGATTATTTTTTTGGCGTTCATTATGTTTTTTAAAGTCAAATGCTATTTTGTCTTGCACACTTTCATCTGAGGAGTATGTCTATTGTACTATGTTTGTATATTTCACTTTAATATATATGTTCACTTACTGTGCATATATTCATGGGTGCCAGCTTTTGATTTTCACTGTGGTAGCAAAATCACCTGGGCTAATGCTATTTTTGCAGCTGGTCATTTTTTCCCTTTTATGTGCTGCTTACATACAGTTGGTTGAGGTTGTGCGATATATGACAACAGTCACCAAGAGAAGAGCCATAAAATAAGGGGCTTGCAGCACAGTGCTTAACCAAAGTGTGTGATACTCTGCAAATAATTTAATTGAACAGGGCATTAACTAAGAACATTGTGAGAACTACTCAAAGCCTGCAATCTTTTATACATAATTAAAAAAATAGATACTTTTACAGCTACAGTGACATTGGGGGTGAAAAATCACTAGTGATCCTGGTCCCCCATCCATGCAGTAACCAGGACCAACGCTGCTTAGCTTGAAAGTGAGGAAAAGGCCAGCCCCTTCTGACCAAGGTGCCTAATAAGTAAGGCAAAGTTACAAGACCACTTAAATCAGCAAGGCCCGAGGGGGGGGCCCATTCGTCACTTTGAAGCTAAGCAGTAATGTGAAGATATTCATGGGTGCTAGCTTTTGATTTTCGCTATGGGTGCAGAAAGTACCGGGCATATGTTAATCTTACAGCTGGTCTTTTTTTCCCCATTTCAGTGCTGCTTAAATATGGTTAGTTGGGGTTGTGGGATATATCACAATGGTCATCAAGAGACCGGCCATAAATCAAGGGGATTGGAGCACAGGACAGGACATTTCACTTTGGCCAGTTAGGCATGCACTGTTATTTTGTGACCGTTTTGCTGCAGGTCCCGTTTGGATACACCCAGTTAGACACAGTCAGTTGGGAACAGGGACCTCTTGGAGCAAGGATGTTACAATATTTATTTACTGCAACTTAATAAAACAGCATGGGACATGTATTACATGGTCATTGCAGAATTGTACATGTATTACAGGTGAACCACATTATGTACTGAAACATTATAAAAAAGAATGGAACATGTATTACACCGTCTCTGGGCAACATTATAAAACAAACAAAAAAAACAAAATAAAAGCTCATTTGTGTTGAACGCTGCCTTCAAGAACCCTGGCCAGCAGAAGTTCAAGACACAGCACTTATCTACACTGATATTATTGTTTCGATATTCACAAGTTTCATACTGTTTTGATGACTTTCATAAATCGGACTTGTCTAGAAACCTTGTGAGGGGTGAACAGAGAAAATGCAGAGAAGGCCGGAGGAGAGGTGGCAGTAGAGAGGCCTGAGATAGAGGAGATAATAGAGGGAATAGGGTGTCCTGGGTTTTAGAGATTAAATGAGAAGCCAGGACTGTGCAGAGGTCCTGGGAGGGGACAGGAGAGGTAGAGACTGCAGAGCATTGACCAGCTCCTTACAGATTTTAAAGAGTTTGGCCGAGTTATTAGATGTAGCATAGACCGGGCTTGGATGTGACCCCTCTTCTTAGTGAGAACAGAAAGTCAGTATTGTCTTTGGAGCATGTGACAGGCCAGTTTGTCAGAGGATGCACAATGTGCCTGCCATTTCCTCTCAGCCACCCTACACTTGCGTTTAAGGGCATTTAAGGGCGTTTAAGGGTGACAAGGTTTCAGTTGTACCATGAGTTGCAATTGTCTTTGACCTTCAAGCGTTTCCTCATGATAGGGGCAAGTACATCAAGATGATCAGAGATAGATGAGTGGGGCTTGGAGAGGGCTGTGTCAGGATGTGAGTCACACTTCGTGGGTCGGATGTCCGAGAAGGTGGGTGGCAATGAGGGGGTTGGCTCGGCCTGAGGGGTAAAGAGTGAGAGATGAGAGATTAGAGTGGAGGATAAAGTGGTCACTCCAGGAGAGAGGAGTGGTATGAGGGTTGGAGAGGGGAAGGTCTGAGGGGATCAGAACATCTAGGGTGTGCCCTGAAGAGTGAGTCAGGCCAGAGGGTAGGAGAGAGAGAGAGAGAGAGAGAGAGAGAGAGAGAGAGAGAGAGACAGAGAGACTGAGAGAGAGAGAGAGGGAGAGAGAGAGAGAGAGAGAGAGAGAGAGATGTAGAGGTCACAAAAGAGTCCAGAGGATAGACAGGAAGCATCCTGGTGGATGTTGAGGTCTCCAAGGAGGAATTGAGTTGTCAAGGGCAGGAGGGAGGTTATCTGGCCAGGTGGCTGGGTGATAGTAGCCACAATGAGAGAGAAAGTCTGCAGACAGGGCATTCAAAGGAGTAGTAGGCCTGCATAGGAATGAAAGAGGTAGGAATCCACTCCGGGAAGATCAAGTCTACACCCCCCGCAGAAATTTTGGATCTGGGCACGGAGAGGTTCTTGTAGCCATCAGGGAGAAATTAAATGAAATGTATGCACCTTGATGCTCTAAGCCATTGTGGCATAGTGGTTGAATGCTGGTCCTTGAACTCTGGCAGACCAGGATTCAAGACTTGTTTTTAAAACTTGAAACAGTATATTTTGGTAAACACACTGTATTCTGGGCTATGTAGTCTTAACAGGCATGTCTTCGATCCATTGGCCTCCTTCATGGAAACGTTCACCCAATTACTGCATGATTTTAAGAAGGTATTTTGAGCTGCGCTACTGATGGGTTAATAATAGTTGCACGTCTTCCAATGCACAAGGGCCAGCGCAAGCAAGACTTTCTGCAGCTCAAGGGTGGGTCTTGCCACACAGTCCCATTATTCCCTTAATATATTGCGCTACTTTTAGACTTTGAAAATGGTGGTGGCAAGTGCACAGACACACCCACACACTAAGACTGAAAACTCACAATCAGTGTGTCACAATCCTCACCTATAAACATCGGTGCACACGGGTGAGCACACACTAACACTTGCTTTCAGGGAGCAAATGCTCACTGCGCGCACAATCCCTCACACACACCTTCACACTATGTACACACACACACACGTTCACATCGAACACACACACATTGCATGCAAACCCTCTCAGATGATGTGCACACCCTAAAATCACACATTCCCCCTTAAATTGCACATATATCAAAAAAGAGAACTACACCGTCTCTGGGCAATTAAAATATAAAACAGAAAAAATACATTCTAAAAAATCACATTTATGCTGAACGCTGCCATCGGAGATCCCTGGCATGTAGGAGTTGATGAGGCAGCACTTAAGCATTATGCTACAATGATGTTATTGTTTGGATTTTCGCAAATTTCATACTTTTATCATTGAATTTATTAAATGATAGGCTAAGTATGAAATGCATGTCCCATGAAGCACCAAGCCATTGTGGCCTAGGGGTTAAAGGCTGTGCCTTGATCTCTAGCAGAGCAGGGTTCAAGGCTGTATGTTTTTTTTCTTTTTTCTTTAACTAATTTAATTATTTAATTGAAAGAAAAGTAACGCATCTTGGAAGTGGGAAGGTTTGTTGCAGTGCAGCCCTGTGATCTTATTTGGCATGAGGGTGTTTGGATGTTGCTGCAATGTCAGTCTCGTACAAACATCTCTCATGCCAAAATAACGGCGCAGGTATGGATTTCAGGCCAAAAAGGGTGCGCCGAAATGGGTGCTGTGGCAGAAAAGCTGTGCCAGTTCTTCCCACGCAAAAAAAAACAGGGCCGAAAAGGTGTCTATCACTTGAAGCACACCGTTTTACCAAAGTGTGTGTTCCATGGCAAATAATTGAATCTCACTGTGCATTGCCTAAAAATATTGTGAGTTCTCGAAGCCTGCAGTTCGAAGCCCATGGCTAGTGGTCTGGTTTTGAAATGGACAGTGGGCAAGGCCAAGACCATGCTAGTGGCCTGGAAGTGTTCTACAAATCTATGGAAAAACAAAATCATTAAAATTGAAGGAAATCACTTTAGGTTCAGGGATGTTAAAGGGAGAACTTAACGCAGCAAAACACATGAAATTTCAGCTAAAGTCACCTTAACTTCGTGATCCATGTTGCACAGCCTATGACCACAATGATGACATCACAGATCACATCACTGATTACTTCACTAAATTCAGTCTTGCAGTGAATACCATCTCTGCAGCTACTCAGTTATCACGAGGGGTGATGTGGCGTATTGTACTACTGCAGAATGCACGCCTGTTTGTTTGTTTGTTTGTTTGTTTATTTAATATAGCGCAAAACCAAACCCGCAGGTAGCCGGGCGCAAACATTACAAGGATACTTGAGAACTTAGTTACAGTGACAAGCAAAATAGGCAGTAGGACAGTCCAGCAGCGTTATAGTCTGAATATACTTATACAGTTAATGCCAGGTGTCGGAAGCATAAAGAGCTAAGTAGCAATCAACCACAGTTTTACAGTCCCAGTAGGGTCCAGTGAAATTCCTAGAAACTAGCAGTGGTAGTCGGAGGTCCCTATGGGGGGTCAAGTTAACAAAGGGCATAGTCGGGAGGTGTCACTTAGGACGAGTGGTTCTAGTAAAAGAGGGTGATCACATTAACATCACATCACATGTCATTAGATCGTAGCCATGAAAGAACCTTGCGTCTGAAACTTAGGTTGGGTTGGTCCTTTCTAAGTTCTAAGGGGAGTTTGTTCCAGGTTTGGGCAGCTATGACTGGAAAGCTAGCGCCGCAAGCTGTGCTCTTTTTATATCTAGGCACCATCCAGGTATATTCGTTAGTCATTCTTGTGGGGTGGTTTGAGATTCTCTTGTTGATTCTATTTGCTAGATAGGGAGGAGCTATATTGTTGAGGCATTTGGACGAGAGCGAAAGAGTTTTGTCTTTAATTTTTAGCCAGTGGATATTACTTCTGGAGGTAGAGACATGGGCTCAGTTAGGAATGTTTAAGGCTACTCTAAGAGCATTATTTTGGAGTGTTTGTAGTTTGTTAAGGATATACTTGTTAGATCCCGCATATAGGGCATTACAATAGTCCAATCTGGATATGATAAGTGCATTAGCTAAGGTAATACAGCTAGCATCTGTTAGGAATGGTCTACATGCTCGGATCGGTTTACAAGTATAGGCTGTGGAGGAAGCTAGGGAGTTAATTTGTTTCTTAAAATTGAGTGCTGAATCCAGATAGACCCCAAGGGTTTTGACTGCAGGCATCACTTTGATGACATTGTTGTCAATGTTAAAAGAGGCATAGTTCGGGTCAAGTTTTTTATCGCTGTCTCTGTGCCAAGGATCAGAATCTCCGTTTTGTTGTCGTTCAGACAGAGGCCATGGGATGCCATCCATGCCTGAATGAGGAGATATATCTTGTTTACCAAAGCAGAGTCTTCTAAGAAGTTACCCGAAAGGGGGTTGAGGATCTGAGTGTCATCTGCGTAGTTAGTGTAGATGACACCCAGTCTATCCAACTTGTCAAACAAAGGTTTGGTAAAGATGTTGTACATAGTAGGAGACACACATGATCCCTGGGGGACACCGCAGGAGACTTGTATGGGATCAGCAGCTGCTAGAGGGGAGAAGACTCATTGTCCGGTTAGCAAGGAAGGATTGTACCCACGTTATGGCATCGCTTGAAAAATGGGCAGCGGAGCCGAGGTGATTGCATAAGACTGCATGATCTACCAGGTCAAAGGCTACCGAAAGGTCAAGGAGGAGTAGCATAGCTGATTTTCCATTATCCTTCAACTCGTCAATTTGAGTCTTAAGATCAATCAAGGCTTTTTCAGTGCCATGAAGGGGGCAAAAGCCGGATTGTCGTGAGCCTAGAAGGTTGTTAATTTCAAGGTAATCCTGAATTTGCAGGTAGGCCACCCTGTTGATGATTTTGAGTAGGAACGGGACAGTGGTGATGGGTCTGTAATTTGTCGGGATGTATGGGTCGAGAGTCTTTTTTTTTAGCAAAGGTAGGACTCAAGACTGTTTAAGGTTAATGGGCACTAGGTTAGTCTTAAAGGAGGAGTTGATCAGTTTGGAGATGAAGGGAGCTAGGTCTCTAGCTGCATCTTTTATAATTTGAGCAGGGCAATTATCTTCTTTACAATTAGAAGGCTTTAGGGAGAGTATAATTTTTTCTGTCTCTAGTATGGTTATTTGTTTGAAGCTAAAGTGGTGAGGAGTGTTATTGGGATGGTTTAGGGAATGCTGTACCTTAGGAGTAGGCTCCGCTGGAATAGCAGGGCAGCTTTTTTGATTGCAATTTTGGTTTGAATAGAGCTAATTTTTCCTGCAAGGGCATTTTGTATATTAGTGCACCAGAGCTTATTTTTGGGAGTATTATCAGTTTGCGGCATGTTGCACACACAGCTGCAGCTAAGAAAGATGGGGACATCTTGTGGGGGCCATGTGCCTAGTTGTGGTATTTGTGCTATAAAACGGGCTCTATGAAATCCTCCAAACATGTAAAAACTCTTAAAAATGCATGTGGTTATTCAACAAATATGTATAACATGTATAATTCTATACACACCAACTTTGCTGTTTCCTTACTCATTGATATGGAACAAGTGCAGTGCTACCCACGGGTCTGGGCATTACACAAATACAATACATAATTAAATAAATATGTGAATAAATCTGCGTACAATGGATTACGGATCTCAATATACACTTCCAGTGATTATCAGATCAGCAAAGCCTTATAGAGATTGGAAAGGATGGAGCAGATTCATACACTCGATGATCCAATCCAACCCACTGGCCCTTGGTATTCTTGCTAAGAGTTTCAAAATACTTTTACTTAAGCACACTTGTTCTTAAGAGGTTCCCACACCACTAGCAAACATTTCCTTTGGGGAACAGTCCTTTCCACTGTTTTAACCCGATCCTAGATTCCCATTGAGTCCAACATTCTGCCCCTAAATCGGCAGGTGCAGCAGAAGACAAGGGCTAGCTGTTTGGTGAGGTTATCGAAGACTGGGCAATAATGCGTTAACTGAGCATAACTGAAATTGGCCATTATATCCTCATGAAGAAGAACATCCCCTGTCAATGTTGTGCTAAGTAGGGATACTGGAAATCAGCTTTGCTCTGACAACTAGACATTTCTGGAACTGGAAATAATTTGATATGAGCACATAGTATCATTTGTTAACTTGGCATGGTTAAAATTGGCAATAATATGATAAGTGGGTTTCCTGAAATCTTGCAAGGGAGTGCTAATTCAGCACTATGTTTAAGTTTCGTTTACATGAGCATACATAAAAACACTGCAAACTAATAATATCAATCTAATATTTGACAGTCTGCAATGCCTGTGTAAAAGTGATTTAATTATATATTATCTACTGTATAGTAATGACATCACCACTTACCTGTATTACTTATTATATTTCATTCGGCACTCGGGAGGATAGCTCAACGGCAATGTGCTTGCCTTGGAAGCAAGATGACACGGAGCAACATGGGTTCGATCCCCGGGTCCGCGCTTAGAAACCTCTGGGTATTAAGCGTGTTATAAATAACCTATCATATCATTCGTGGCATCACGCAGCCTGCTGCTTAATCCAAAACAGAGCAGAATTCCTGCTGGCCCTGGAGTACTTCATTAATATTAGAAATTGGAGGTGGCAGCTCCCCCGCCAATCAGGAGGCTCGGAACTGGGTCTTCACCTCCTGGTAAAACCCCGTCTCTGAGCCTCTTCTGAAGCGGGAGGACACCATTTTCCCCAATGGGAATTAAGGAAACTGCTCCCCAATGCTCCCCTTCCCCTCCTTTCACCCACCCAACTCCAATTTCCACATCTATCACCCACCCCCAGCCCGCCCTGCTTACATTGCACTCCCTTGTCCCTCACCATTGTCAGAAACACTCAGTGTTCCCGGAGCATCTCTGTCGTGGCAAGGGCCTTCATGGAAAGGAAGATGGGACTACTTGTAGTCCCCATCTCCCTAATCCATACTGACCATCTTGGTTTGTAGTTATTTTTTAACTTGACAATGGCAACTGTGCAATTTCTGAACTAAATAAATAAATAAATGTTAGCATCTCAGTAAACATACTGGGATGGTAATAGCAATAAACTCCTCTGGGCGTGAGGCCTTCCCATGACAGTCAAACAAAACAAGCCCGTTGTTTCCAACAGGGAACCCTGTTTGCACTCCTGTCGGACCAAAGTCCTGTGAAGATTTTTATAATGTAGAACACTCCTACACCGTGAATTCAATGTGATAAATACATAACATAGCAAATAGTAGTAGACAAGTTAAGTGAATAAAACTTCAAAAAGGTAAAGTTTAACATCATTATTGGGGTATTAAGTCTACCCTCAATTACCATGAACAAGTATGACCAAAAGGTCAAATGATTTAGAGATTACAATGTTCAATATTCACAACAAAAACACATTTCCACAAATCAAACTGTAATGTATGGTAGTGCAACACAATTCAGAATCACAGTTACGTTCACCGATGTCCTAACTCTTGGTTGATATTAACAATCAAATAAATGATAGTGCCTCATGGCAAACATACACCAGGTACAGGATAAATATGTTTAACAATGTCCAAATAGGCTCAAACTGTTATAAAGGCTATGACTAAGGGCAATGCATTTCAGAATTGTGTGCATCTTCAAGGCATTTGAGGCTTAATGTTCCAAATATGTTCAAAGTACCACGTACACCTGTCAAAACAACAGATTATTGTGCTTAGTGAAATATTCTATTCTGTCCTGATACTTATTTCTCGAGTACAAGTGTCGAAAAAGTCAAGGTACACGGACCTGTATTTCTGTATTTAAGTGTTGTATAGAACCTACATATAGAAGAGATAGGTTTGGGAAAAAGAGATTCATTTGGCTAATCTCATACACATGGGCAAACACAAACTGCATCAATGATGTAGACCAATGTAATAGATAATGTAATAAAAGACACTACTCACCTTCCACGTGGGGATTACCAACTAGGCGGGGATGTCTGCAATTGCTCGAGGTACTCGAGTATATCCATGGTAAAGTAATGAAAATGGGTCACCTGCACATGTTAGACATGGCAACATAGATCTCATTCAGTATTCTTTAAGCAGTACTGATATTGTACGGCTACTATGTATAGAAACTCCTGTGTATCTATACATTATAACTGCTCAAATAAACTCCCACTGTCTGTCAGGGTGTGTGTGCCCTCGATCCGGGGCCGGAGAGATAAACACAGACTGTATGGGCCTCATTACGACCCAGGCGGTAAGTTACCGCCTGGGCCGTGACTTTACCACCATGGCGTAAACTACGTTTACGCCATGGTGGTTGGCGGACTTACCGCCCCATTCCGACCTTGGCGGGGCGGTAAGTCCCCAATCCCCATTTACCCTTCCCCATTCCCATTTTTGCCCCATAGGGCATAATGGGAGTGGGGAAGGCGTTAATTACGCCACCGTAAATTACGGTGGCGTAATTAACTCCATGGTCCCTTAGCGCCATGGATTTTAACACCCGCTAAAAGCAGGTGTTAAAAGCACCATGGCGCTAGGGGACCTCGTAATTGGCGGTAAGGGGTCGGCGCAGCTAACGCTGGCGTTAACCCCTTACCGCCAGGGTCGTAATGAGGCCCTATGTCTAGATTGCTGCCCAGATGGTTAATGTGCAATCAGTAAGAGATTGCTGCATGTTGCAGCTGAGTGACATAGTGAGGGCAGTACGAGCGTGTTGTACTACTCGTCTTATCAGTTGCTAACGTGTTATTCATCTCGCCACCTCACTCTGTTTTGAACGGAGTATACATATATATTAAATTCTCCTGCTCACGAAAATCAAAACTGTTATTTCAAGAGAGTACTGCAAAGTTATATTTAGCGACTTCCCTTGTCACACCATTGTGCGCGGTGTGAGAATCAGGTTCTCCTGCTACTGTAATACAACTATATTATATTGAAAGTTGCCAGCGTTCTTACCAGTGTGATGTATAATCGTCCTCTGATCCAGCTAGCCAAAAGCACCGCAGCTCAAGAGCACTGTGTTTATTCGTTGGCATGACAATCATACGCATGCGTAGAAGTCTGATGGTCGGGCCGCCATGTTGGTGTGGGAACCATACCGCTTGGGCCCACAAAAACCTACGGAAGCCATACCTTTATTAAAAAAGATGATCAAGTAAATTTAAGGTCGTTTGACTTTTGTCAGTATTGAGTTCCCCGACTCTCTAATGGATCCATTGTTGTGTTCCGTCACCATGGCAACCTATAATGATGTCGGTAGTTTACAAGCAAGTGATTGTGCCTGTTGGTTCTACGGAGGATTATACCATCCGCACATTTTATTGGCTGTTTCTTTAGGCACATGTTAAAAAGTGACTCGGGGCAATATAGGTGATTCAGACTTGTTTAATTAAGTCCAGTTCAAGCGACAGCAGGCACCACCCATGAAGGCAGAACCCAACTGAAGATTACAGAACTCCATAAAGAACTCCACAAATAATAACACTTTAAGAATACATATACCTCCAGTGGAACACTGTAATAAACACATGAACAGAAAATTGTTATTGGTCTGGATCCACATTCAGAACTATGTTACATTATTAATCATTGCTCAATGTATGCCTACCTAAGTAACACATAAATAAGTAGACTCAACAGCACACAATTGTAAAGCACAGGTTAACAATAGGGAACCATTAGCATTTGCTTCAGTGCGTAGCTACCTAGTAGTTTGTGGACAGGGAGTAAAAAAAGCTACATTTAAAACGCTGAACTGGCCCGTCTCTAGATAGTCACAGGCTGTTCATGTCATTCTATGTGTTGGTGCCATCACTGCACATCTCTCTGTTGTGCCAGGCACAACTCGGTAGGACAAATTAATTTCAAGCACGACAGGGAATGGGGTAATGGGGTAAGAGAGCAATAGACCAGAAACGGTCATGGTGCCTCATGCCCGTTCCCTGGGCATTCAATTATTAGGTATGACACAACATGTGTCTTTAAATGATGTCGGGTTCATTTTAAGTGGATCACCGAACAACTCTGTTTTGTATCAGGCATAACTTGGGAAGACAAATACATTGTAAGCACAACAGGTAACAGGGTAAAAGAGCAGCAGACCGGAAGCAACTGTGCAATTTCTCAACTAAAAAAAATAAATAACTGTTCGCATCTCAGTGAACATGCCGGGATGGTAATAGCAATAAACTCCTCCGGGCGTGAGGCATTCCCAGGACAAGTAATGCCCCAGTAATGCCCCAGCTATTGTTACAGCCCTCACTTTGCTCGTGCTTCTAAAAGGCCCGGGCATTACCTGCCCAAGCATTTCAGGGCTTATTTCTTAAGTGAAACCATTTTTTAGATTCCTTTTTTCTGAAATAGATTTCCAAAACACTTTACTGACAGTAATTGATGTGGAGTTTCTGAGAGAGGTAATATGATTTTTTTTTTGCACTGCTACATGTTATCACTTACCTAAACCAAAGAAATGGCTTTCAAATACATTGTATTCATGCACTTACAATAAATGTTTGCAACAAATTACAAGCTGCATAATACTGCATTTTACACCCAAACAGATTTTAAATTGATTATATGTATCAACAAATGAAGGATCTCTTGCATTTGAGATCTGTCACATTGAAAATAAAATGAGGGTGGTTTGCCTTTGTATTATATGCAATAAAGCTCCCCTAAATTTAAAATATGTAAAAGGAATATTGCAAGTCACCTTGGAGTTTGGAGACCTTATACAATAACTCCTTCTTTGGCCTAGTTAACATGCTTTCTCATGGAACTCCTCAGTGAGTTGCACAATCCGTATAACATATGTCAGGGGGTACTTTATCCCATGAATATGTCCCACTCTATGATGAACTTGTCTTTTTGATTTCTGTAATAGAGCCCCATCAACCATGCTGTTCAGTGGATGATGTATCATATTTCAGCAACTTCTCTTACTGTAAATGTTGTTTGCAAACCGTTTTACTGCTCTTTGATGCTCTAATACTAGGCATATGAAGTGTACACAAAGTTAATGCTTATAAAAATATTCTTATTGTGACGAATTGCCATCTGTTTTTTTTTATTTTCAGCAGCTAAAATGATGCTGGTGATTCCTTCTCCAATGGGGTAATTTACTAATTGGATCCCCATTTGTAGCAACTCCATGCCAAAAGCATACTGCTCTTGTGCCCGGCTGCATCAGTGGCATGATCCACAGCAACTGCTCTGCTCATGGTGCAAAGGGTTCTATGTTATATGGTCGCTGCAAAGATCCAGCTGCGAAAAAAGAAAATGTTATTTTTTTGTTGAAGTGTGTACTATATGCAGGGGGTGACCCCCCACAGCCACCTCCCATATTCATCATATGATAATCACCCTGATCCACCCCCCATCCCCACATATATATGCATGAAAAGTGCAAAACCATATCATTGGATACGGCGCAAAGCAGGTTCAAAGGTCAGAAGATGCCCACATGACAGATGCAGTGACAGCAAAGTAACTGCAGCACTGGGGAATCATTTAAGATATGACCCCTGTACCCAAACTATGATTATCATGAGTCCCATGATGGTGGTAGGGTCATCTCTAAGAATAAGCTATGCCTGAGTTTAGGCCTAGTGCACAGGGATACTTATGATCATACAAGAAATGTAGCATGCACCCATCTATCAGAAGAACAGGGTATGATAACCTGTTCTGTGTTTTTTTTTTCCTACTTTGAGAGTCCGTAGCCATCACTTTTAGCTCACTGTACTTTGCACAAAGGAGGAAAATCCATTTGCATGTCCCGCCACAAAGACAGTCCAGCACCGACATGATAGGCAAATCTCCTTCAAACAAGAGTACCAACAGCAACCCCATACACCTGTTTCAGCTTTGTTGGGCCTCATCAGTGAGACAGAGCTGTGCCTCTCTGAGCACAGTGAGCAAGGGGTCCATGTCTGGGTTTCCCCGGTAACTTAGAGTAAACAACCCCAAGTTCCCCTTACAAAAATACAGAAATGTTAACAGTCGCCCCTCTCTAGAAAGGACATGTCATGATAACCTGTTCTGTGGTTTTTTGCCACTTTGAGAGCCCGCAGCCATCGCTTTTAGCTCACTGTACTTTTCACAAAGGAGGAATATCAATTGGCATATCAGTCTTTGTCCCTCCTACAAGAGCTGTCCAGCACCGAACTGCCAGGCAAACCTCCTTTGAACAAGAGCACCAACTGCAACCCCATACATGTGTTTCAGCCATGTTGGGCCTCATCAGTGAGGTGGAGCTGTGCCTCTCTGAGCACAGTGAGCAAAGGGTCCACGTCTGGGTTCCCCCCCGGTAACTTACAGCAGAGTTAAAGTAGGAGCCATTCAAGACAGAAGGAAATTCTGTCCCCTAACCAATCCCCAAGACTATCGGGAGTGACCAGTTCTGTGGACCATTATCAACCAATCTGCAGCTAATATCATTTGCCAGAAGATTAGACCCTGAAGTGGAGTATTTTGTCCTCTGCCCCTTGCAATGGCCTCACATCAACCGGGAAGGCGTGACCAGCCAAAGCTCCCTTTTCACCCACACCCAACCAGTCGCTCCGTGCTCCCCGCATCCTGAATGAGAGGGAAGGCGCTGGTATTTGTGTTCCTCCAACAAGCTGAACGGTTAGACTACATCTCCATCAGCCTGACATGCAATCAAGCAGAGCCTATCAACAGCCTGGCCCAAAGTGCTTGCTCAATGCCAGACAACAAACCAAATCTATGGAGGACAACTCACTGATCCTAACCAGAGATGACCACATGGCTCGGCCCAGCTAGCCCAAGAACTGCCACCTCGACGCCCCGTTGATCACCACTTATCAACTGCCATCCTCGACTCGACCCGCTGGAGCATAACTCACCAACCTCTGTTAGTGCTAAAGCCTGACTAGGCAGTCAAATGTTGAAGCATTTTTGGGACTGCCCTGACCTGCAATACTTGTACTGCTGTTGTTTGACCACACTTAGCACCCACATTCGACCCATCTTGACGGCCACTTGCTGTCAGGGCCTCCACAAGCCTACATGCCTGGCTGGCCCTGGTCAGCTTGCAATCCCTAGCAAATTCCTTTGCGTATGACCTACTACCTAAGATCCAATCACAATTGAAAACAGTGTGCTCAGATGCCAGAATACGCATTATTGGAACTTGTAATGGTTGTGAATCCTTGCAAGGATTGTCAGCAACAGCGGAAGGAGACCATTGAGAAAAAACAAATAGCTTTAAAAATACAGAACCTACAGGTACAGGTGCATAACACCGGTCAAAGGGGGATTCAGAGGAGATTTTGGGTCCAGAGGTCAGGGCAGAGGAAGATGAGCACCACATGAAGGGCTACATGGTCAACAAGGGCAGCAAGCATATCTGGGACGAAACAAAAAAGTGTCCTAACAGGAAAAGGTTTTTTTTAAAAAGGAAATTAATTCCTCTAAGTTTATAGTTTATGTTCATTAGTTAGCGCTCCACGTGCATATTACAAGTCCTGGTAGTCTTACTTATACTCCAGGATTCCATCTTCTAATACTGGGAAAGTACAAAAAAACACACATTTGTGCATCATTGTACTTTTCTTCCTTGTGTCTGGCAAGGTATTTATTCTGCATTTATTTTGCACAAGGTTTTTAGGTATATAGAAAGATATAAAACACAAAGACAATTAGCAATAATATATACAACACATATGTCTACAAAACATATAATGTACAAGAAGCAAAGAGAGTGTAGGCTATCTTCAGGGCAAAGCCCTGTATGAGTCTTGTCTCCAATCATAAAGGAAAGGGTATGTTTGGTATATCTGCAGGTCTTAAATTTCCCACATGGGAAGTGGCCCTTTAATGGGCGCAATATACAGTTTATGTTATTGTTCCTTTATATCTGGGACAACGGGATACCCTGGGACAACCAATGTATCATATTTTCTGGGAAACTGATAGATCTATTTGTGGGTAACTACTGTAAACAGATTGGTCATTGGAAGAATGAGTGCAGTTACAGATCTCAGCAACCCTTTTTTCAAAATGACGAAGGTTGGAATTCTGCTCCGAGCCATCACATAGGGGGATCAAAGCCCTTCCCCAACACGAAAACACGAAGGTATCCCCCACCTTCCCAAACCCTTGTGCTCCTGTATATATTCCTGGTCCTCCTTCAATCCCTTAGATGGATCATTCTGCCTAAATTTAGAAAAGGAAGCCCTGATAGGGGTTTTGATACCAGTAGACCAGAAGGGTCTGTATGTTCAATTTGACATAGCAGGAAAATCCATACCTTCATTATTTCACAGTGGTGTCAGTATTTCTGCTGTAAGGATAGCTAGTTTCTCTGATGTGGCTTTATCTACAAATACAGAGAGCAAGATGAATATCTCACATTCCGGTAATGCACAAAGTCACAAAATGACTCACAATAATGTTAGGTCCCATAATGGCTACATATGCCTTCCTTCTCAGTCTCTAAGCTCCGGTCAACCTGGTAGGTGGGCACAGTGAGAAACCTGAAGGTGTCTCACTGACTTGTCCCCAGGGATCTGTCATCCAGGTGGCCAGGACACAGTCATCACTATTGGATGCAGTTCCTGGGGGTGGACTAGTGCGGGAGGATTACCTTGATGGGGTTTTCCTCAGGGAGTGGGACACCAAAGGGTGAGATGCGGTAACTCTACCCCCCTTTTCCAACACTGAAGGTGTCTCACTGACTTGTCCCCAGGGATCTGTCATCCAGGTGGCCAGGACACAGCCATCACTATTGGATGCAGTTCCTGGGGGTGGACTAGTGCGGGAGGATTACCTTGATGGGGTTTTCCTCAGGGAGTGGGACACCAAAGGGTGAGATGCGGTAACTCTACCCCCCCTTTTCCAACACGAACATAGATAGAGTGGTCCAGCACCACGTGGATGCTCAGTTGAATGCCTCTAGCCGGTACCCCTCTTATGAACAAAGAGACTGTATTGACCATTCGGAAGAAAGAAACTACAAGTACCAAGAGGCCACAGGTAAGGTCGGTATAAATTGTTAAGGTGGTCATACAAGGATCAAGCCAAATCCCTTGTATAATCGAAAGTCCTTGACCAATTGCAGAAGTTTTGACATTGTGAAACAGGAGTTTGCGCCCGGCTGAGGGAAATGCAGCACAAACTGTGAATGTGTGAAAAACGTGCTTGCCGTGGGCAAACAGAGGGACCCAGTGAGACGAGATCACCCTAAGGAAGTCTCTGTTTGAATTGACAAGTGCTCTGGTTGGTCTAACCCCTTCTGGGAGACTGACGAGTGAGAGAAGGATCAGAGTCTGGCTGAGGGTGATCTAAGGGTGAAAGGTAATCACCCGTAGTAAAGGTTTTCAGAAGGAAATTTTGTTTTGTTGTTTTGGCATATCAGGCCCTCTGAAGCAATAGACTTTGCATGAGAAGAGACTTGGGCCCAGAAGGCCCTGATATTGAGAAAAGGAACTGTAACCTTGTGCCAGAGGAGCCCTGGAGTGTGCTGTGATCGAGAGTCCTGCCTTGTCCCATGCTAAAAACATGGGGAAGGGAGACCTGGGCCATAACATCCTGACTCATCATTTTGTGAACAATTCTTTCTTTTCTGGTGAACATTATTCCACACTATTTTGTAACATAGTGTTAAGGATTGGCAATAGGTTTCTTTCTATAGGCCCTGTTATTTGACTCGACTCCATTTGGACAGTATTTTTACTATTGGATAGGTGTAGCTTGTTCCCATCATAGATTTAGGTTTATATTAGGTGATTATCTCACCCATTTTACAGTTTAATAAACACCCTTGAACTGTGATCACTTGTGTCTGTCTTACTTTGATGACATCACTTTCTTACAGCCCTTATTGTGTTAGTTCTGGTGCACCATATATTGCACCACAGGCCAGGGTGTTCTTGAGCGTTCACCACAACAATGCTAGGGCTATTCCTGTCACTCTTCAGGTTGTTCCAGCTGAAGAATCTGTTAATTCTATACTAGTGTCCTAATGGTTTCTGCATGGCAATGAGGTGGGGTATAGCCACTCTGCTGAACCTGTAAAGATTATGGTAACCCTTTTAAGAAACTGACCCTATTCCTCAATGCCCACTGAAACCGAAAGAAGAATAACGAATTACCCTGCATAGAATCACTCCTGAAACAAGGTATACTATTCCCCACCACTATCCCTGTAATACCCTGATATTGCTTATTAAAAAGCCAGGAAATGGTACATAATGTTTTGTTCACGATCTAAGAACTGTGAATGCAGTGGTGGTCCCCTTATTCCAGGTTGTAGAAAACTCTGCTACTATGTTGTCTTGTATCCCCCCACTACTCAGTTTACTGTATTGGACCTATGTGCAGCTGTTTTCTGAGTCCATATACATGAATACACCCAGTATGTATTTGTAATTTCACATAGGGGCATTCAGTGTACCTGGACTAGGCTGCACCAAGTGTACACAGAGTACCCTTCCCTATCTTTCCAAAAGCTAAAAAGGTTGTGAATGACATTACATTTCCGGGGACAGTCAGAGTTAACACAATACATAGATGATTGACTGATAGCCTCGTCCTCTTATGATGCGTTTAAACAGGATACTCAAGTAATAGAACAGCATTGGCCAAAAAAGGGTCATAAGGCATACAGACTGATGTTACAGTTACGTAAACAGAGAGTACATCATTTAGGAAATGACATTACAATTGGAAAGAGTCATAGTTTATATCCAGAAAGAGGCAGTGCCTAAAATATCTAAGCCCCAGACTTTAACCCACATGAAAGCATTTTTTAAGCACAGTGTGGTACTGCCAAAAAATAATCTTAGGCAATGCTGAAATGTTTGAACCTTCACAACACTACACTAAAGCTAACACTGTTGAGCCATTACAGTGTGCATCAGAGGACGAGGAGACATTTACAAGTGTAATGAGAAGTCTAGTTAAAGCCCCAGCTCTGGGTCTGCCTGATTGTAAAAAGGGGTTCATCTTATTCCGTCACGAAAGGAACAGAGGTACTTTAACCGTTTTGACTCAAAATCATGGATTCCATCATAAAGGAATTGCTTAATACAGTAAATTGTTAGATTCAGATGGTGCAGAAATAGCTCCTTGCGTGTGGTCAGTTGCCGCTGCCGCATTAGCGGAACAGCACTGTGAGAACATTGTTCTGGTTTTTCCCATAGAAGCTTCAGTCCAATATTCAGTGGTGTTGTTATTATTGAAAACTAAGACTGAACATATGTCTGTATTCTGAGCTAGTTAATACAAAACATTGCTCTTGAAATCTTCCAACAGTGATTTGCCTAGATGTCCATTGTTTAACCCAGCATCTTTGCTTCCCACTCCCCAGGGTGGTGAGCCACATGATACAGCTCCCATTACTGTTGCTATCAATGATTTCATAATACATACTCAAAATTATTTAACAGACCTCTCTACTTGAGGCTACTCGTACATATTTCATGGATGCTTCGTGTTACCAGGATCAACATGGAAAATTGGTGTTGGGATACGCGGTATGTATACCCGGTAAGGTAATTGGGAGCATGAGCAAAGCTGCCTCAAGTTATCTACTCGCAGGTTGCAGAGCCAGGGCACTAACCCAGGCATGCCAATTGAAGGCTCATCAATCCGTTAATATTTACAATGATTGCAGATATGTCTTTTGGGGTACTACGTGACTTTGGTGAACTGTGACTGTAAAGGGATGTCTAACCTTTGCATGTTGCTTTATTAAGAATAGTCAATATTTGAAGCTACTCCTAGATGCTATTTTGCTCCCCGACAAGAAAGCCAGAGTTAAGTATGCTACCCATCAGCCCCTGGATAATGAAATTATCTGTGGAACAGATTTTTTTCAGATTCCATTGCAAGGCTGGCTGCGGTATGTGAATCAGTAAAGGACTACATTCTCACATCCATGTATAACATCCTAGAAGATCCATCTCAGATACAAGAAAATGCCTCCACAAGTAAAAAGGAGAATTGGCTATGGAAAGGGTGACGATTACATGAAGATTCTCCGTGGAAAGGTGACCATGGTTGGTTGGTTGCCCCAAAGATATTGCTTTCATATCTTGTTAGGCTATATCATGGACAGGATAATTTGCAAAAGTGGGAACTGATAATGGCCCTAGATAAATATTGATACACCGTAGAATTTGCAAAAATGACAGTGCAGAGATAGGAATACCTATTGCATTAATAGTGATGAGGTCACCCACTTTGTAAATAATGTAATGAAGGCACTCAATGCACAGCACATTCTTCACTGCAGCCATTACCCACAGTTAGCAGGGGTGGTAGAAAAAAAGGATGGAGTAATGGAAAATAAGACTGCTAAAAAACACAAGAAAATGGGGTTGAAGTGGCCAGATGCCATTCACCCCCTCGAACCACTTATCATCCAAAGCACCCCAAGCAGGAAAACAGGACTCAGTCCACATGAGCTGTTATATGGGCACTGTAAGGAAGGCATGGTATCAAAGTAAGACAGAGACAAGCGGTCAAAGTTCAAGGGTATTAATTGTACTTTTATCAGGGGTATGAAAAATGCCTATCAAAACCTAAATCTAAGATGGTAGCAAGCTACACCCATCAAACAATAATAATACAATCCTAGTGGAGTCTAGTCAAATAAAAAGGGCCTATATTTAAAAAAATATTGCCAATTCTTAGCTCTATGCTCCAAAATAGTGTGGGATAATGTTCACAAAAAGAAAGAAGTGTTCACAAAATGATAAATCAGGATGCTTAGGCTGTGGGCATCCCTTCCCCCCGTTTTTAGCACAGACAAGGTGGGTCACTTGAGCACAACACACTATTTAGCTTCTTCAGCACAAGGTCACAGTTCCTTTTACCAACATCTGGGCCTTCTGTGCCCAAGTCGATTTCAGGAAAGTTCCTCCCTTCAGGGGGCCTGATTCACCATAAACAAAAAAGAAAAGTTAATTTTCAAATAATCAAGCCAGGCGATTTAATCTTTGCCCTGGATACACCTCACCCAGGCTCTGATCCTTCCTTCACAATTAGTCCCCCTCAGCCGGGCTCAGACCAACTTGAATTCACAGGCATCCCTCAGTCGGTTTCAAATTTGCCACACCAATAGCTTTGCAAGTCAGTTTTACTGTTCACCCGGGCTCAGATCCCCTTTTGACCAATTTCTGTTCATAGGCAATTGCCGACTTTCGAATTTGCACATGCTTCCACTTAACCCGCTGCAGGACCACTTTGATTTCACCGTTTGTTAAGCGTTTACACTCTCTGGGTGGATGGTACCAAATAGAGACCTTTGTGTGAGCACTCACATGGCGCTGCACCACTCTCTATCTGGTACCTATTTTGGTTTCACTGTTCAATCACACACAAGTTATTTGTTCGTACAATGTTGCCGCTTGCAACCTTGAGCGTCATACAATCCGGTCTGTTATCAGTCTCTCCCGGCTCTGCTGAATTTGTTGATGTTGCTTTTCTCGCGGAGTCGTGGATAGTATCATGGTGGCAATCTCTTCTCCCCACCTTGGCTATCAATGCAGGAGGGCCCTGTGTACCTTTGACACATGCTACACCGCTCGCCAGAAGTAATTCCGGTTGTATGTTTATTTTCCTTGAGGCTTCTAGAAAGTCACGATCCTTCAGTGAAAAGGCAACCGTGATTCCCTCCTTGTTGTCCTTTCTGGTCTCGCGCCTTTCTCGATTGGCCTTGCTCAGAGTTTGCTTTCGTGCTCTGCCTTTTATCCGTATGGGGAAGTTTGATGGAAGTCAGGTGTGTGTAGTTATTAGAAATTGCCTGACTCTGCCTGGCCCTTGTGTTGGGATATGTTAAGTATACGGCTCTGGTGTTAGTCTGTTGTCGCTCACAATACACTATCCATGAAAACGTGTTTGTGTCGGAAAATTAGGGGTGGGTTGAGTTTCTAGATATCATAGCTAGTAGGATGGGGAAAAGGTGTCATAAGGAAGGAGATACTGCATCTCACTTTCGGTATCCCACATCCACTCCCTGAAGACCCCCCATACAGATGATCCTTCTGACTGTTCCTTCCCCAGGAACTGGATGCAATAGCGATGGTAGTGTCCTGGCCACCTGGATTACAGGTCCCCCAGGACTAGCGGGTGAGACACCTTGAGGCTTCTCACAGCACCCAATGATACCTATGTTGTCGCCTAATGTAAAGTCTATTGATACTAATCTGCATTTGGCTGATTAAAGTTTACTTGGATATCTAAGATTTCTCCACTACTCTTACCCTTGCATCTGTCCAAACTAGTATCTTCCTCTTCCCCGCTGTGGCAGTAAAAACCTTCTCGTTCTCTGCACTGTTCCCTTCCTTCTCCTTACAACAAATGTTATTTGTCCCCCTATGCGAAAGCTGCTTTGCCTAGGAAGTCAACTGAAACCTGCCACTCCCAACAGTCAGGAGATTATGTGCTAATTGAAGACCATTTAAGAAATGTTGTGCTGGCACCCCACTGGAAGGACGCCTATCAAGTGCTGTTGGCAACACATTTTGACATAAAGGTATGAACGCACCCTACTAGGCCAATCCAACCCATTATACGAGGGCTGTGTCTCCCATCTCTTGACTAAGAAATTCTGTTCTTTGTCTAAGCTTAATTTTGCTCTCTTGCTTGTTTCACAATATGCCCTGTTCTTATTTTTGCAATTAACTTGGACCTGTTTCCCCTACTCTCCATGAGCCAAGTAAGGGGTCTAATAATTTGCAAATGATAACAACATCAGAGATCTAGAACTGGCTGTGGTGCAATAGATCATATATTGTTTGCTGGCAAAAGGGAACTTGCAGGTTTATGGGAAGCTGAGAGGAAGGTGTTGATCTTTTGTTATGATTTTCCCGAAGACAGCTGCTTGTCCCCCATGTATGATTCCTTACACATGTTGAGCCCTCCTGATAACAACTATCCCTGCGCTCTTGCAGCAGACACACAAGTGATGAACAGAAGCCCTAGTCCAGAACAGTTTAGAGAAAACGTGTCTACTCATACTAATAATGACCTGGTTAAAAAGCTTACACAGCACTCTAATGTCTTGGATGTGATTAACTATTTTTATCCGGTCTTTCATTCTAGGCAAGGGACAAAGGAGACATCGGAGAGCATAATCTGGATTAATCATAAATCATCTACTGTGGTCAGGGTGCGGCTCAAGAACCTGCATTGGGCTTTCATAGGATGGCGATAATGGGCATATGTAGCATAGATGATCGGAGTGTTGCATTATCATTGGATTTCAGTACTTCAATGGAACTATATTGGTTTCTATTAACAGCTCTGACTTTCAGGAACAACACTGAGGGTCTGATTCATAGAAAATGTGCACAGAACCTGCAATGTCCCTTGCACCTGACACCGCTTTGCCCGTATCTGCTCGCGAAAGCATGTCATGCGCGATACTAATTTTCATGGAATTTTACCCGCAAAGTAACCCTAACCGGTAGTAGCGGACAAAGTGCCAACAACACACCGCCACGCAAAGCAGATCTAGCTGCGTACAGCAACCTATGCTCCGCCTCATATGCAAAGTCATGTACCCTGACAATACTGCGTGTCATCTCACCGCAACCAAGGCAGCACCCCGGCGACACTGCGTAGGATCCCGCGCAACCCATAACTGCATCCCGACAATATGCATTGCATGACTCATAACTCAAGTAGGCCCCTGGTAAATCTGCGTGCAAACCCCTATGAACCATGGCTACACCCCGCTTATCTGCAAACTTGCAACCCGAACTGCAATTGGAATCCCAACTGCATTCCCGCACCCCTATATTCCCGATTGGAGCATACCTTTTCTGCGTTGATTCTGAGGCAATTGGGACTTTAAGCATGCCTTCACGTGGCTGTGAGATTGCAAGCTTTGCATGCTGAGTTCCCCGTTGTGACGTGTGGTCAGATCCATGAATACGCTTGGTTTTGCGCAGTACTGGGCATGCGATTTCCTCACGCAGGCCGTCACTCATCATGACCACATTATGCCCTGTTCTTCCCCATTCTGCGTCGGAAAAGGGAAATATGCCTGTTTCGCCCCGGTTTACTTCATTGCATATGCTCGTCCCTCACTTTGTGAGGGGTCTCGCGCAAGTCACTCGACTGCACGCAGAGACAGGACGGGCCTGCGCTAATACACACAAAGTCGGTTTCATGAATCGGTGAAGGGAGTTTTGCACCCTGATTAGTGGGCAAAGTCACTATTCAGTGCGCACAACATTCTGTAAATCAGGCCCTGAAGCGGTGGTTGTAGTGCCTAGGAGCAGTTGGGAGCGGTGCTCCTGCTCTTTGTTTTCCTTCCATTTCACTCTTCCTATAATTTTATTTTAAAAAGAAACCGTTCCAGAACAGATTCTTTGTAAAAAGAAAAATATAGGACTATGTTGGAGATTGATAGACTTCAATATAGTGTAAATAGCGGTGGTAGTGCCAGCACTTTTAGCAGGGGAGCTGGCTTTTGCTACGTGTCCTGTGTGCCATCAATCAATGCGCAAATGCACCCCCACCCAACCTTGAATTTCATTGCACAAGCTTCGAGAGAGCTTGACCCTGCACGTGCTCCGTCCAGGCACTGGTCTGTCACACAGACAAAATGCAGGTTTTCATGGCCCAGTATTTGGCTTTTCTGCCGAGCTGCAAGGAGACTCCCTGAGGTCGTAGCTCCCCCTGCCCATTCCCATGCCCTGTCTCACGGTGGAACTGCTGAAATCTCACAACTGCCTTTTATTAACTGCCTGCACCTATTGCTATAAACATATGAACATATACATTTTTCTCATGCATTTCTACATGCAAAGGTACAAGAAACACCATTTATTTTTTGTTTTTATGAAATGTGTACCGTTGTTTGCACATTTGAAATGTCCGTACTTGAGATGTGCACCTGATTTGCATGGCATGTATGCCTGTGCGCTCAATAGAAGTTGGAGGGGGAGGTCCAGAGGTCTTATTAAATGTATTTTAGCGCATTTGACTATTTAAGCGAAATGCTCTTTTAATATATTCCAGATGCTTCCCGTTGGGATGGCACTAGGGTGCTCACCCATTGAGCCAGATATGCAGCAAGAAAGATGTCACAGTTTTGATGTTTCTTCGTAATAAAACAGTATTTTGAAGTAGGTTTACAGGGACCTCATTTCCCCAAAATGCCAGGGGTAGCGGAAGTGACATCACTCAACCCTTGACCTCTGATAACATCACAGGAAATGAGACAAAAAAGACCAGGGCGAATTAACCTTCGGTGTGGGCAGCACAACCCTATCTCTACTTGGGCTTAATTATATTCTTCCAATCCTTGTAGTGCTTATTGGAAAAATAATACCATTCATGTCTTCGTTAATTGTATTGTATTTTATTGTATTTAGTTATTTATATAGCCTTCTTTTCCCACTTGTGTGGCCTCAATGCTCTTTTTCCTGGTTGGAACGCCTTGCGTGGCCATAGTCAATATGGTTGAAAATTCTAGTGAGTTTAGTTTTAGGAGATGCATGTGTGCATGTTGCCGTTCTAAGGCTTGGGTTACTGGCAAGGCTTGACTAAGCAGCCCCAAGAGAGGTCAGGCACGTGGGTAGGCGCTGTTGAGGGTTTGAGATAGTTTACTAATGTTGAGAGAGTCTATGTGAGGCCAGTTGTAGCAGGTTCCTTTCAGGTGGTAGTCACTGTATGCTAGTGGCAGAGGTGTTGAGGTACGTCAGGTGTTTCAGTCTGGATGGCTATGTGTGATGCTAGACTGGATATGCTTAGCCACAGCCGTATTCTATCGTCCATGGATGCATGGCCGTGCCTGCGGCCTGTATCCACACTAGTGGTGTGAGATATACATACCGTAAGTTGCAAGATTGTTCGGCTGAGGCAATGTTTGTCCAGGTCGAGAATTGAGAGTCATATAAAAATGGGCCTAAGTTTCAGTGTAGCATTTAACAACTTATATTAGACAAACATGTAGGCTACACCTACGTTTGAAAATCCTGAATAGTGGGAGAGAGGCCTAGGTTTCACAATGTAGGGGGTTTCAACAGATAGTAAACAACGATGGAGGTATGCCTAGTTTTTAGGATCCATTGTAGTGGAAGAGAGGCCAAGGCATGACAATGCAGTAGGTTTCATCATATAGTAAGCAAGTTTAGAGGTTATACCTATATTCGGAAACCCTGTATTGTGGGGGAGAGGTCTAGGTTTCCAATGTGGTAGGCTTCATCGTATAGTGGGCAGAGAAGGAGCCTAAACCTTGATTTGAGGATCGTGCGTGGTGGGAGGGAGGCCTAGGTTTCACTAGGACGTAGCTTAAAGAATATAGTACAGTGAGTTCCCGCAATCTTGCAGTCATCAATGGTTTGTTATATCAAGACTGGGAGTAAATCTGTGGTGGGAGACTGCTAGTATGGGGTATTCCATGAGCGATGGGTGCCATGAGTGATGGATGTTGGTTAGTAATTGCAGTGATTCCTCAGCAGGTGGGCGTGCTACCCTGGGCTACATATCTTATTGTTTGTGGTCCTACATGTGGACAGGTGGGCCTGGGGGGGGATGAGCATGTTGTGGGTGTGCCACAGCGAAGGCTGCTGGTTTACCACGAGTGTTTGTCGGGTGGGAGTGTTGTTGTTGGTGGGTTGATAGAGTTTCTGTTGTGCCACAATGAAAGCTGGTGGTTTACCTGGGGTATTTGTTGGCTGGTAGTGTTGTGTCAAGAGAAACCAATGAAAGAGCTGCCGGCCCCTGTGTTGTGATTTGTGCAGGGGAGTTTATTAATGGTGTATTCTCATGGTGCAGTGGATTAGGAGAGCATTGGTAAAAGCCACGTTTTAAGGGCCTTCATGAATTTCAGGTAGTTTTCAGTGTTGCAAATGTCTAGGGGAAGGGAATTCCAGATGATTGGCGCTTGGACGGAGAAGGAGGAACCGTCAAGTCTTGTGGAGCTATGGGGTGGGATCACTAGGCTAAATGCTCTGCGAGATCTGAGGTTCCTGGAAGGATGATGGGGGACAATTGTGTTGCTGAGGAATTCCGGGCCGGTGTTGTGGACTGCCCGGTGGGTGATACACATGGCTTTAAAGGTGGTGCGTCGAGAAATAGGGAGCCAGTGGAGGACTCTCAGGGTAGGGCTGATGTGTTCTCTGGCAGGCAGGTTGATGAGCAGGCGTGCTGCTGTGTCTTGGATTCTTTGGAGTTTCCTTATTTGGGATGCTGGTGCTCCTAAATAGAAGCAGTTTGCATAGTCTAGGCGGGACAGGATAATGGAGTTGATGGCCATGAAATGGTAGGGATAGGTGAGGTAGGGGAAAATCTGCCTGAGAATCCATAGGTGGAATTCATTAAATTGCAAAACTAGACGGGGAGCCAGTTCTTCCCTGAAAAATTTGGAGTAATCAGCCGTATATCCGTCCGGCCCTGGTGCTTTGTTATTGGTCAGAGAGTTAATTGCCCTGCGAACCTCCTCGATTGTTACCTCCTATTCTAGGTCTAGCCTTAATTAGTTTGGTAAAGAGGGGAGATGCAATTTTTCCAAATAGTATAGGTATGCCTGTTCTAGGGGGTCATCTGACTTGTACAGCTCTGAATAAAACTCTGTGAATTCTCTTATTATCTCTGCTTGCTCGGTACTCTCCCCGCCTTTACCTAGTTTAATCCTTATTACGGTCCTGTCTTTTTCTTCCTTCTGTAGCAGCCGAGCTAGCAATCTATCAGCCTTGTTGGCTTTTATGTAGTATTTTTGGTTAAGGTGTAGCAATGCCAGTTCTGCTTCCCACGTTTCCAATACCTCCAATTGATCCCTTATGGTCCTATATACTCTTCGCGTCTGTTAGGACACTCACCCGGGAACGGAAACGTCCGTATCCTTGTGGGCGGGGAGATGCCTGGCGGTTATACCCGCGGTATCGTCTTCGCTCATTTGGGGTGCATGCGCTCTTACACGGAAACGGCAGGGAACGGGCTTGTGGTTCAAGCCTCGTTTCTAGGAATATCTTGGTTCCGCGCATGCGCCGACTCGGATTGCGGGTCAAGCCTCGCTTCCACGCCGAGTCACTATAAAAGAACTTCCTGGTCTTGTACTCGCCGCGTCTCAACGCGGTTTGGTCCTGACCTCCCGCTCGCTACTGGATTACCTTGTTCTACTTGGTTACTCCGTTTACCTTCTTGTTTCCTTCCTGTTTCCCCTGCCTTCCTGTCCTGTTGGTCTGGTTCCCTGGTTGGTGGTCTGGCTTCCCTGGGTTGGGTTGGTCTGCTCCTGGTCTGTGTTCCTGGTCCCTACCTGCCTCTTTTTCCCTCCAACGTGCCCACCTTCCCTTGCCTGATTTCTTCTCTGCCTTGTGCTTGGGTACCAGTGCCTTATCGGTGCCTTACTCTGCCTTTTCTGCTTCCTGCAGTTGCTGCCACTCCACGATCTTGGCAGTCCTCTTCCACCATCTTCGAGAGAGTCTCTGCAAAATAAACAACGCACTCAAGTTTGCTGTTAACATCTACTGACCTTCCCTGTTCAGTGCTCGCACTGTTCCGGCGCCACGTAAATCCAGGGAGGTGTCCATCCGTGGCGTCAGGAAACGGACCCTTTTTCAATCCTGCAAATCAGGACGGGATCTGGGCCGGTTCTCGGCGTTACCTTGTCATCCTTCGTTCTACGATCAACGTCCTGGCGACCCCGGCACGCAAGCCTTCAGGAAACACAGGTACGCAGCGTCCACGGGACGCACATCTTGACAGATTGAGACGCCTAACTGATTCGGACCCAGATATGGAGGAATCCTCTGATCTTAGAGATGAAATCAGATCTTTAAGGGCTGAGATGACAGCACTTCGCCTAGAAAACGAGACACTACGCCAGATGATGGTGCTTAGGACTGGCACCACAACTCAGGCTGATTCTGCCTTGGCACAGACGACACCCATGAAGTTTGATGGCGATTCTAGAAAAGTGGCCGAATTTTGTAATCATTGCAGGATTCGTTTTTTGTTCCGGTCTTCCCATTTCACTGATGAGAAAGCGAAGATTGGGTATATCCTAGGGAATCTAACCGGAAATGCGCTAGCATGGGCAGCTCCTTTGGTATCCTCAAACAGTCCCGTTCTGAGTGATTTTGCCGCCTTTGAGAAAGCGTTCTTGGAAGTGTTCCAGTCGCCTAATTTGGCCGCTACTGCACAGAATCAATTGATGGATTTGAAGCAGGGTTCAAGTGATCTGATCACATACATCGGTCGGTTCCGTCAATTGGCGGCGGATTCTCAATGGCCTGAAGTAACACAAAAGACGCTTTTTCGGCGAGGCCTGAGGGAGGAGTATAAGGATGAACTTCTTCATATTCCAGAACCATATACCCTACAGGTATTACAGGAACAGGTTCTTCGAATCGATCACCGTTTGGCTGAACGGAAGGGAGAAAGACGTCGGTTGGAGAGGACGTACTCCAGGTCTTTTCCATTACCTGCCGGTGCTTCAAGTAGATCTGAGACGGGTCCGGAACCCATGCAATTGGGGGCGCTCAGAGGGCCTTTGTCCGCGATGGAGAAGAAACGAAGAAGGGACTTGAACTTATGCCTGTATTGTGGTGCCTCCGGGCACTATTTGGGTACCTGTCAGTTACGACCACTCAAGAAGTCGGAAAACTAATAGGCCTGTCATGTATAAAGAAGGCAATGACAGGCCCACCATTTAAACCAGTCCTTCTGGATACCGATGGTTTCTTACTGCCCATGTCACCCGCACCCCTTTTGGTACTCCAAATTAAAGTACTGTGGCAGGACAAGTCGACTTCAATCTTGGGTCTTCTAGATTGCGGAGCATCTGGCAATTATATCGATGTTGAGTTCGTCAAGAAGAACCAGATACCTCTACTTAAGAAAGATCAAGCTACACCGATTGAGGTCATTGATGGTACGCCTTTGTCTTTTGGTCCCATTCAACATCACACCGGAGTTCTGCAGTTGTGGATCAATGAACATCAGGAAAAGATATCTCTGGATGTTATTAAGTCACCATCTTATCCGATCGTGTTGGGTTTACCTTGGTTGTTGTATCACAACCCTAAGGTTGATTGGGTAACCCGTACACTGACATTTAATTCAGATCGTTGTTTACTGGATTGTTCCTCTTCTGGGTTATCTGTTGGGACATCCACAACTGCCACACAGACAGACGTGAATGGAATATCTCATGTATGCCAGATATCTACTGTACCATCTGAATATGCGGACTACTCTTCTGTGTTTTCGGAACCAGGGGACATTCCTCTGCCTCCTCATAGAAGTTTTGATTGTGCCATTGATCTGTTGCCCAATTCTGTGATTCCACATGGACGAGTATACTCCTTATCTCCACAAGAGAGAACAGCCTTACAAGAATACTTAAACGACTGTCTTCAGAAAGGTTATATCACTCCTTCCAAGTCCCCTGCAGGATTTCCGCTGTTTTTCGTCAAGAAAAAGGAGGGCACTTTACGTCCCTGTGTGGATTATCGGCAGTTAAATGATCTTACTCGGAAGGACAGATATCCGTTGCCTCTCATACGTGACATCCTGGAATCCTTGCACTCTGCCTGTATATTTTCTAAGTTGGATTTGAGAGGGGCATACCATCTGGTACGAATCAAGACAGGCGATGAGTGGAAAACGGCTTTCAAGACACCTTTGGGGCACTATGAATATCGTGTAATGCCTTTCGGACTATGCAATGCCCCAGCCGTTTTCCAGCGTTTGATGGATGATGTATTCTCAGATTTATTCGGAATTTCAGTATGGGTATATCTGGATGATATATTGATTTTTTCAAGAGATAAGAAGGAACACATTTTACATGTCAAAGAAGTTCTCAGCCGTTTACGTCAGAACCATTTATACGCCAAGTCTGAGAAATGTCTCTTCAATCAAGACAAGATTGAGTTTCTTGGGTACGTGATTGACCGTTCTGGCATACAAATGGATCCAACCAAGTTGCGGGCAATTCAAGAATGGCAACAACCTAATGATGTGAAGGCCCTTCAGCGATTCCTTGGATTCGCCAATTTCTATAGGCGCTTTATACCAGGTTTCTCGAATCTCACAGCTCCTTTGACCAGCTTAACCAGCAATAAGACATTGTTTAAGTGGAATGAAGAAGCTACTAAGGCGTTTGACCGTCTCAAGGAAGCTTTCAGCACATCTCCCATTCTACATCATCCCGACGACAGTAGACCATTCATTGTGGAAGCAGATGCATCGAGTTTCGCCGTTGGATCTGTTCTGCTACAGAAGGACCCGCAATCTGATGTTGAATTCCCAGTGGCTTATTTTTCCCGAAAATTAACGTCAAGCGAACGGAATTATGCAGTGATCGAGAAAGAACTTTTAGCTATCAAATTAGCTTTTGAAGAATGGCGCCATCACCTTTTGGGAGGCCGATTTCCTGTGGAGGTCCGTACCGACCATAGAAATTTACAGTACCTACGATCTCTTCAATGTCGCAATTCCCGTCAGGCCCGTTGGGCTTTTTTCTTTTCACATTATGATTTCACAATCACATATATACCCAGTGCTCGAAATCTGAAAGCAGACGCATTGTCTCGCTCTTTCGAAGACATCAAGCAAGACAGCCAGAATCAGTTACTGATAGCCCCAGAACATTTTTTGTTTTCCGTGTCTCATTGTCTGGATACGTTCTTACAAGAAACATTGGCAGACCCCTACAGAACTGAACTATTGAAATTACCCCAAGTTAGTGAAAGCGAGGGCTTGCTCTTCTTCAGTGGGAGACTGTATGTACCTACCGACTCTCTTCGGACGGCCATTTTGCAAGCATTCCACGATTCGAAGGTTGGGGGCCATCGGGGCATACGTGCAACTCAAGAGCTTGTTGCCAGACAGTTTTGGTGGCCAGGATTGGCTAAACAGATTAAACAATACGTGGAATGTTGTCCGGTATGTGCCCAAGTAAAGATACCCAGAAGGAAGCCGCTCGGTCTACTCCAACCAACCGAGACACCACCATATCCTTGGCATACCATAGCCACGGATTTTATAGTGGAACTACCACCTTCTGAAGGCTTCACATGCATAATGGTAGTGGTTGACTGTTTCTCCAAGATGGCTCATTTTGTTCCCTTTGTGAAAATTCCCTCTGCAAGTTCCATGGCCCGAGCATTTCTGCACGACATTTATCGGTTACATGGACTACCCGATAAGATCATCTCGGACCGTGGTTCCCAGTTCATCTCATCTTTCTGGAAGCAGCTGTGTTGTCACCTGGGCATACATCGGGCACTCAGTTCCGGCTATCATCCGCAATCCAACGGACAGACGGAGCGGACCAATCAGACGTTGGAACAGTACTTGCGCTGCTTTTCCAACGCCTCTCAGACCAACTGGGCGTTGCATTTGGACTTAGCTGAGGTGGCTTATAATAACTCTATCCATTCTGCTACGGGATTAAGCCCCTTTCTTTGTTCCTATGGACTCAATCCAAGACTTTTTCCATTTGCTCCTGTACGACCAAGCACGGTTCCCTCTGCTGATCAGCTGATTCAGGAGATACGAAGACTGCATACTCAGGCGACTGGTACCCTGGCTAAGGCACGTGAGGACATGAAGGCTCAGGCAGATAGGAGGCGTACCCCTGAACCTGCATTTGGGGTTGGAGGGAAGGTGTGGCTTTCTTCCAAGAACTTACCTGTTCGCAACTTACCCATGAAACTTGCTCCCCGTTTCCTAGGGCCCTTTCGAATTGCTAAACAGATTTCCCCGGTGGCATTCAAACTGGAACTGCCCCCATCTTGGCGGGTGCATCCCGTTTTTCATGTCTCCTTGTTTAAACCTTATCTGGATGACCCCTATGGACGTTCGGGCTCCCGTCCTGCGGCCATTGAGGTACAGGGTGTTCCTGAATATGAGGTCCGGGAAATCTGTGACTCTCGTTTCCATCGGGGTCAATTGCAGTTCTTGGTGGATTGGGTGGGGTATTCGGCTTGTGACCGCACTTGGGAACCTGTTGGGAATGTCCATGCTCCTCGTTTGGTGCGAGAGTTCTATTTGCGCCATCCTTGTAAACCGGGGGCCCCTGGTCTTTCTGGGAGGGGGCATGGTGTTAGGACACTCACCCGGGAACGGAAACGTCCGTATCCTTGTGGGCGGGGAGATGCCTGGCGGTTATACCCGCGGTATCGTCTTCGCTCATTTGGGGTGCATGCGCTCTTACACGGAAACGGCAGGGAACGGGCTTGTGGTTCAAGCCTCGTTTCTAGGAATATCTTGGTTCCGCGCATGCGCCGACTCGGATTGCGGGTCAAGCCTCGCTTCCACGCCGAGTCACTATAAAAGAACTTCCTGGTCTTGTACTCGCCGCGTCTCAACGCGGTTTGGTCCTGACCTCCCGCTCGCTACTGGATTACCTTGTTCTACTTGGTTACTCCGTTTACCTTCTTGTTTCCTTCCTGTTTCCCCTGCCTTCCTGTCCTGTTGGTCTGGTTCCCTGGTTGGTGGTCTGGCTTCCCTGGGTTGGGTTGGTCTGCTCCTGGTCTGTGTTCCTGGTCCCTACCTGCCTCTTTTTCCCTCCAACGTGCCCACCTTCCCTTGCCTGATTTCTTCTCTGCCTTGTGCTTGGGTACCAGTGCCTTATCGGTGCCTTACTCTGCCTTTTCTGCTTCCTGCAGTTGCTGCCACTCCACGATCTTGGCAGTCCTCTTCCACCATCTTCGAGAGAGTCTCTGCAGAATAAACAACGCACTCAAGTTTGCTGTTAACATCTACTGACCTTCCCTGTTCAGTGCTCGCACTGTTCCGGCGCCACGTAAATCCAGGGAGGTGTCCATCCGTGGCGTCAGGAAACGGACCCTTTTTCAATCCTGCAAATCAGGACGGGATCTGGGCCGGTTCTCGGCGTTACCTTGTCATCCTTCGTTCTACGATCAACGTCCTGGCGACCCCGGCACGCAAGCCTTCAGGAAACACAGGTACGCAGCGTCCACGGGACGCACATCTTGACAGCGTCTCCCCACTGACCCCAACCCCCATTTTAGACATCACTTGCTTTAGTTTGCATTCTAGCTCTCTGTCCAACTGTCTACTTTCCCCGCCCCTCCTAGTTCAGTCATCTGACTAGCGAACGCAGTTCACATTGTCCTTAAAGCTCGATGCAGATCCTACATGGCATACACATGAGAGCGCATCAAGCTTTAAGGAAGAGGCGAACAGCGTTCGCTAGTCAGATGACTAAGTGTATCAGACTAGGCCCTGACGAGGGATGTACATTCCAAATGGATTGGCCAAACAGTTGCATTTTGCTTAAATAATTTTTGATTTTTTTAACAACTGAAATATTAAAACACTACATTTTTGAATTAATGAAGAAATTAATGGTATTATTTTTACTATCATCACTACAAGGATCAGAAGAATATAATTAACTTCAAGCGGGTATAAGGGTGTGCAGCCCACACACCGAACGCTAATTAGCTGTGGTCTTTTTTCTCTCATTTACATATATTGATATTGATATTTTATTCCTATCACGCTTGTACACAAGTGTTTCAGAACGTGACAAGGCAAGGGAGAGGAACAGGGGAGAACAAAACAGCGATATTACTAGGCCCAGTGACATTGAGAACGCGCAAGTGCATGGTAGAGGGGGAGGGGAAAGTGCATGGAAGGGGGGAGAAGTGGAGAGTGTGGAGCAAAGGAGAAACAGATAAATAATAATAAATACATAATAAAGGCAACAAACAGTGGTAGTGTAGCCAGCAATTGGCAAGTGCTGGTTTTAAGGCAGCAGACAGGGTAGGTCTGATAAGTGCAGGAAGAAAAAAAGGGGGAGGGACTGTATGGTTACAGATACAGACCCCAGTGCAAGGGGTGGCCCGGAGACAGTGCGGGAGAGTGGCAGGATGAGCAGGTACCTGGGTCCAGAGGACAGAGGGTGGCCAGGTGCACAGTGCCAAGAGAGAACAGATAAGCGCAGAGGGCTTTGAATTTAATCCTTGCATCCACTGAGAGCCAATGGAGAGATTCCAGAGCTGGGGAGCTGCGATCCCAGAGCTTGAGGCCAAGGACATGGACAAGTCTTGCAGTCCTGTTCTGGATTAGTTGCAGAGGGCGGAGAGTAGAGGCAGGTAGATTTAGAAAGAGGCTGTTACAATAGTCCAACCTAGAGAGAAGCAGAGCTTGGGAGACCATGAGCTCTGGGGAAGGAGAGGAAAGGCAGAGTACCACGGAGGAGGTGCAGTAGGAAGTTTGACTTTATAGTGACATCAGAGATATGGGCGGAGAAGAAAAGTGTGGAGTCAAAGATGACCCTGAGGTTCTTAGCCTCGCAGGTGGGTGTAGGAGGAGGGCCAAGGGAGGCCGGCCAGAGAGTGAGAGGAAAGGATGTTGAAAGTGTGCCGATGAGGAGGATCTCTGTCTTGGTGCCATTCAGACAAAGATCATTGGCAGCACACCAATCTTGAAAGGCAGTTATGCAATCACAGATGAGAGAGGGTGAGTAGGTGGCCTAGGGCACCATGAAAATGAGCTGAGTGTCATCAGCGAGGCACTGGAAATTTGAGCAGTAAATGGCAATGCAGCAGGCGAGAGTTGTCAGGTATTGGTTGAAAAGCCAGGGCGAGATGTTAGACCCCTGGGGAACACCACAGGTAGAGAGGAAGATAGATGATAGGAAGGACCCAAGTTGGACATGGGAGGGTCGATCAGAGAGGAAAGAGTTCAGCCAGGCCAGAGCCTGACTAGTGAAACTCAGATTATCATGGAGACGGTTGAGCAGGATGGTATGGTTGACCATGTTGAAGGCAGAAGAGAGATTGAGGAGGATGAGGACAGAGGGAATGATAGAGTCAAGGCTGGAGAGCAGATATTCACAGATGTTCAGGAGAGCAGTTTCCATGCTTCTCGCAGCTTTGAAGCCAGACTGGTGGTCATGGAGACAGCCAACATAATTGGAATGAAGGTTAAACTGAGAGATGGCCAACTTTTCCAGGAGTTTGCCCAGAAAGGGAGTAATGGAAATTGGGTGATAGTTAGCCGGACAAGAAGGATCAGCTGTGGGTTTCGTGAGAAGAGGAAGCACAAGGGAGTGCTTCATAGGGGAGAGTAAGGATCCTGAGGCAAAGGAGTGGTTGCAAAAATCAGCAAGGGCCAGAGTGAGGGTGTCAATGTGGTCCTTGATGGTTTTAGAGGAACAGGGATGAACCTGTTTTGACGAGGTTTTGATAGATCGGACTTGTCTAGCGACCTCATCAGGGGAGAAAAGAGGAAAGGACAAGAAGGAGGGTGGGGGCGTGGCTGAAGGAGGGTCAGCAAGCACAGACGGGGAGAGGAGAGGGAGAGGTGGAGAGGGTGGACAGGATGTCCTGGGTTTTTGAGATAAAGTGAGAGGCAAGGGCATTGCAAAGAGCCTGGGAGGCAACAGGAGGGGTAGAGACTACAGCAGGGTTGGCCAGCTCTTTGCAGATTTTAAAGAGTTTGGCTGAGTTGTTAGATGCCGCAGAGACACAAGCTTGAATATAGTGCCTGACACGGTGGCACATACTAGTGGGATGCACCCCATGAATAGTTAAATCATTATTTTGTTTATTCTACAAAGAACTTTGAACAGAATAATAAAAATGAAGCGGTGCCCGCTCAACCACTATTTTTGTAATCACAGGAAGCAATGTCATTTGACCGCACCCTGAAGTGACATCACGCAAATCAATGGAACACAACCTTTCACCCCTTGACAAAACAGCAAATGGCATCACATTGTTCCTAAGTACACTACGGAAAATATGATTACAATATCACTATAATGTGATATACATTTCATTCAAGCATTCAAGAAAGGATCCCCAAATGCATATCAATATGAGTGTGTATAGGCCCATACCACCAAATTACTGTGAATGCAAGCAGATGTCAAGGCCAAATGATAATGATGTGTTATTACATAGCATTTACGCTTAAGAGGTTTATATAGAACAAACATTGTTACAATATCACCCAACCTGTGTTGGTACTCATTTATCAACTGCAGAAGGATGAAAGGCTGAGTTGAGGTGCTTAAGAACAGACTAAATTAGTGTCTCACCTCCTGAAGTATGGCTGAAATAACCCTTTAAGGAGTCTAGCAATTATTGTAAAGAATTCCAGAAAGGAAACATATTTGTTATTCCTATTCTTTCTTATTTAGGGTCACTGCCACCCCAATTGCTGTCCCTGCGTCGTTAAGTCATTCTGTGAAATTCAGGATGCTTGTATCCCTGTGATGCAATTCTTTGCATGGTGCCACATACTTGAGATTATTTTAAACGTTTTCGGTCTTCTTGTAGTTTGTCTGGTTATTCGTTATAGGCAGCATGTACAGGGGCGCACCAGCCTTGACCTAGAGAATGTTTCTTCCACCTCCCTTTCTGGTGATCTGCATTCCACAACAGTCCATTTCTGCTCATAGCACAGCCCACACTTGACCTGTTCTCTGCGACAGTAGGTTTTGTCTGTTTTTAAAATACATATTTTGCAAATTCATTCATACATTGCACAAGGGCTGGACTAGCAGGGTCACGTGCAGATGAAGATACGGCAGAGCAATAGTATTTGTGTGATGGCAATACCACATTTTGAGACATGAGCAATCCGCCAAAAGCGCACAGTTCACAAGAGTGTGATGGCCTGCATACGAGATATCTGTAAACGTCGCAACGCAGCTTCCTTTTCATTATAGTGGAACGCATTATTTCTAGCATTAATACCTTTACTCCACAGTTTTCCATGCTCAGTATACACATTTCATCAGCATTTTCAACTCTGATGTCCCCTTGTTTTACCACTTTTTCGAATGTTGCGTAGACATTCCCTGGCCTCTGCTTTCCCCGCCAAGTCCCCATGCAGATTTGGACGACATTTCTTCCCGTACACCCAACCGTCTTCACCTTTTTTAAAACAGCAAATGTGCATCAGGTTCCTCCAAATTCGATGTGCTTTTTCCCACTTTTAAGGGAACTACAATACCCGACATATGCCAGGGCATATTTTTAATCGCCACCCCCGCTTTTTGCCACTGTCCTTTGTGCAGGTGTTTGTGTTCTTCTGACCAAGCACAGTCTTGGTTTATCAAACCCACTGACCGGCCCTATTTTACCACCCAGCGCACACACTTTTGGTAATTTTGTTTATTTATTGTACATTTGAATGGTGTCAATACACAAGTGTTTCCAAGCGCCACAAAACATGATGGGGGGATGGCGGTTTGAGGGCATGGGGTTGGCGGAGAGGACAAGGGAATCATGAGCGTAGAACAGCAACAAAAAAATAAAAAACAGTTATATTGGCTCGTGACAATCCCACCATGCAAGGGCTTGGAAAAGTGGTAAGTGCAGGGGATTAGGGGGTAGAGGGAGAAGTGCAGGAGTGGGGTTCGCCCAGGGAGGGGGCAGGGAAGTTCTGGGCGGGCCAAGGTCACAAGTGCAAGAGAAACGGGGGGAAATGGAGGATGTGTGCAGTGGGCAGGGTGTACCAAGTTGGTCTAGTCTGCGAAAGGGAGCCCGAGAAAGTCCTGTTAAAAGATGCAGGTGGGGATCTGTGAAGGGACCAGTTCACAGACTTAGAGGCAGAGGCAGAGCTAGCAAGGGAGGGTGAGAAGGAAGGAAGAGTAAAGGAAAGTCTTGAGAAATGTCTAGAACTTTACATGATGGGGCTCAATTCAGAGGGGGACAGGAGGCTGTTTCCGAGGGAGGAGCCAGCCAAGGAGAGGGATCTACCTCTCACTCTCTGCTTGGAGAAACGTTTGACCTGCAGAGAGTCAGAGTCAGAGGACCGAAGGACTTTGGCTGGGATTTATTTAGGATGGGGAAGCTGGACGTAAGCTATCCTAGGCCCCAGGCGGCATTGTGGATTACGCAGAGGGACTTCAACTTGACACTTGCGGTCACTGGGAGCCAGTGGTGAGATTTTAGGGCTGGATAGATGTGGTTCCTGGGCTTGAGGCCAAGGATAAATCTTGCAGTCCTATCCCGGATTAGTTGGAGGGGGCGAAGGGAAGAATGAGGCGAATTGAGGAAGAGGCTAGTGCAGTAGTCAAGCCTACATAGAACCAGGGCTCTGGAGACGTTGAGCTTCTGGGGGAAGGTGAGGAAAGTTAGAATGCCCCTGAGAATGTGGAGCTGAAAGTTGGACGTCTTGGCGAGGTCTGTGATGTGTGGATAGAAAGAGAAAGAGAAGTCAAAAATGATTCCAAGGTTGTCTCACAGGTGGGTCAGGGGACGGGACCCAAGGAGTCTGGCCAGGAAGAGGAGGGAGCAAGGAGCAGGCATCCCAATCAGTAGGATCTTTGTCTGACTGGCATTAAGGCAGAGATCATTGGCAGAGCACAATGCCTGAATAGCAGTCAGACAGTCAGGTATGAGGAAGGAGGAGGTAGAGGATGGCAGCGTGAAGGAGAGATGTGTGTCATCTGCATAACACGGGAAATGAGGTGACAAAGAGGAGATTAGGTAGGCCAGAGGGGCATGGTAGATGTTGAAGAGCCATGGAAATAGAATGGATCCCTGAGGGACACCACAGGTAGAGAGTGTGGTGGAGGTCAGAAAAGGATCCACTTGCACTTGGGAGGGTCTGTTACAAAGGAAGAAGGTCAGCAATGCCAGTGCCTTGTCCGTGATGCCTAGTGTATAATTGAGATGATTTTTGAGGATGGAGTGGTTGAAGATGTCAAAGGCAGAAGAGAGATCGAGGAGGATTAGAACAGGGGGAGAGTTGGAATCCAGGCTGGTGAGTAGATCTTCATGGGTGTTCAGGAGAGCAGTTCCCATGCCTCTGGCAGCCCTAAAGCCAGACTCGTGTTCGTGGACGCAGCCGGTCATTTTGGTATGGAGGGTCAGTTGGGGGATGACCAGCTTCTCCATGAGTTTTCCCAAGAAAGGGATGATAGGGATAGGGTGATAGCCAGACAAGAAGGGTAAGCAGGCAGTTTTTTTAGTAGAGTACTTGAGGGGTTGGGGGAAGGAGCTGGTGGCAAATGAGTGGTTGCAGAGTTCAGCCAAGGCTGGTGCAAGAGAGGCAATGTTGTCCTTGATGGTTCTGGAGAAGCAAGGGAGCACCTGTTTAGAAGAGACTATCATAGAGCGGACAACTCTAAAACATCTCCGCTGGAGCAATGGGAGATAAAGAGGAGAGTATGGGGGAAGGGTGGGCCAAGGGAGGTGAGAGGGGGGATGAAGGAGTGGAGGGGGAGCATATGACGGAGAGGACAGGATGTCCAAAGTTTTGATGGAGATGTGGGCAGCCAGTTCAGAGCAGAGGGACAGAGAGGGTGAAGGGGAAGAGGAGACTGCAGTATGTATTAACAAGATCATCCGTGTTGTTGTTGGCTCCAGAGATATGGGCTTGGACACAAGCCCTTTTCTTGGAGCAGAGGAGGGACGGTATTGCCTTTGGAGTAGGCGGCAGGCCAGTTTGTCACAGGATGAGATAGATGCAAGCCACTTCTGAATGACAGCTTTGCATTTACGTGTCAAAGTGGCCAAGTCGGAGTCATACCAAGAGTTACATTTGGAGGCAGGGCTTCTTGCGGATCCTCATGATAGGGGCAAGGATGTGCAGGGTGTTGGAGATAGAGATGTGGAGGTTAGCAAGAATAGAGTCAGATGGAGAATCTAATCAGGGGGCAGAGGAGGGATGAAGGAAGAGGCAAATGCAGCAACTGACACACGCTTCATCAGTCGAATGACTGAGAAGGATACTGGCAGTGCAGGTGGAGGCATCAGGTCAAGGTGAGAAGAGAGGAGAGAATGGTCAGACTAGGAGAGAGGGGTAGTGAGAGGGTTAGAGAGAGGGATGACTGCTGAGATAAGAGCATCAAGGGTGTGTCCGATCGAGTGGGTTGGGTCAGAAGGAAGGATAGAGTAAAAGAGTGTTGCAAAGGTTGCCAAAGAGAACAGTGGCCCCATCGAGAGAGTTGAGATGGATGTTTAAGCCCCCAAGCAAGATACGTTTCGGTGATGAGGCAAGAAGAGAGGAGGACAGGTTGCCCCATTCTGAGTGGAAGAGGGAGGACTGTCCTGGGGGTCTGTAGATGGTAGCAAGAGTAAGAGAGAAAGTAGGTGAGACAGACAGCCTCCATACTAGGCTTTCAAAGGATGAGTAGGTTTGAGTGGGGATGATGGAGGCAGGAACCCACTCAGGGAAGATCAGAGCCGTATTTCTCAAAACTATTTTAATGTCAGAAAGGTTGGCATGTATTTTGAAATATTGCACACAATGCCTGTTTACCAACATAAGGTATGCATTTTTTTGTGGCTACCCTTGTCAGGGATCACTTGCTAAGACTACAGGACAACAGATTACAGTAAGGTAAGTGTAATCAGAGCTGTGATTAAAACACAGCAATCTAAATCTGATGAATGAAAGTAGTATAATAAAGTGCTGTGCTTCAAATAAGGAAAGCAACAAGTTAAGCATTTACACATTGAGATTGCAAACAGACATGATATGTGTTGTGGAAGAAGAACTAAAGAGATGATGACGAGGGACAATTTTAGTGTGGCCTTGGTCGTTAATATGTAACTGTGCACCTGCCTTCTTGGTGGGAAATTGAAACATGTAAAATCAACGACACGGTCTGAATATATTAAAAACAGTGGAGGCGGCTTCAGATTGTGGGGGCTCTTTGTTATCTGACAGCCCAAGTCAGACATTCCCGGTGGGATGGGATCAGGCTAACATTTACCCACAGAACTGAACAAACTTCACAACAATCCCTTTGGCTACTCTTCAGTGCTGGTCTGAGAGCATGAGTCAGTTTAATTGCTTCATGTTTCTGTGGCCTATCATTTTGTGAATATCAACATACTCCATGTTTTGATGTTACTTTGTCCCAGATTTCCCTTTAAGCAGCTAGACTGGATATTACCTCAAGCTTTTATATATTGCACTTCATCCCAGATTCGTCCTGCTTCTAAGCGCTGTAACAACAGATGTTGTTACTATCAAATGGAATGGCACTCATTTTATCAACTTCAGAAGGATGTAGGGTTGATTTAGCCTTGCTGAGATGTGAATAAATAATAATCAACGTGGTACACAATACAGTTCAGTGTTTAACTCGCTCAGCTACCAGCTTGCACTGCAGTGTGTGATTTGATCAACTGTGCAGTTAAAAAGTGAAACAAGCATTATCATAGCTACCCACCACCCCCTCCTTTCCTTCAATAGATAACAACACATTAATATTATTAATTTATAAGTGTGTCATGGTGGCATGTTGCTGATGCTTCTGTGCACTTTAAAAGTGTGTTATGGTAGGAGACATGTCTGTATGTTAGCATCAATAATTCACATCAAAGGCTGGGAATAAAGTTTTTTTTTAATAGTGCTTCTTTAAGATTGACTGCTGTGTCTGCAATTCTCAATGAACTTCAGACATGTCTGTATACACATCATAACCCCGGCAGCTTTTTTCATCCATGAGATATGTGAGAATCTAATGTGTATACTGGCATGTTGGAATGTAAATAAGATTGTATTACGAATGGCTTAGTGTGGGGTTTAATTGCAGCCCCAAGACAAAAGTGAACGTCCCCTGGCCACGTTGGTCCTACAGTGCAGACTGCATCTGTTCCTGCAATTTGAAATCACACTGGGGACTGCAGAGATAAGGCCAGTAGTTTATTTTCAAACTGCAAAACATGACAAATCTGTTTCTGTTGATAAAACAGCTGCAAGGTGAAATGTGTGCATTCCGCAGCATGGACATTAACATGTGCAAGGGAAAATCCCTTACCAGAGACATTTCAATAGAATTTTAAGATGACCATTAATGGCATGGTGTAGGGGAAATCTGCATATCATTTGTGGTCAAATACTAAAGCAGGCCTTATGTGTTAAAGGAATTGCAACATTCAAAAACACCAGTTTGTTTTCTGTGCATAAAGAAATGCTGGGTTTGCTCCATAAGACATTTTTTTCTCAGGAGATTTTCAGGCCCAGAACTGCTCACCCTGAACCCATAAGAGGCAAGGCTAACACTCTGCTCATCCCTCTATCTGAAGAAAATCTCCTTGAAGCTCACAGAGCCAAGACAGGGGGCAGAGTTTGTGCAGACTAAAAGTTTAATGGGGTTAACAGATGGCCCCTATGAAAATGGAAGAGCCAGCTAATGGAAGTAAAATGTTCAAATACATAGATTCAAATGTGATTCCTCGATGAAGTTCAGGACCTGACTGACAAGTGATATGTTGCAGAAACTGCCACATGAGTGAGGGGACAGGGATAGGCCCATGTGGCCAGGAGGATAAGATCACTTCTGCTGGCCTTTAACTTTGCAAGAAATGTTAAGTATGTTTATGGCAGGCATGGGCCAACAAAGGCCAGAGGCCATGCCTACATACAGATCTTGGGAGCAAAAATATGCCAGCTAATTGAAGGGAAAATATGCATAGCCTTATTTTTACACAGGTGCTATGGGGACATCATGATTTTTGATGTTTCTGGGTACTATAATGCTCACAATAATTTCTCATATCATAAACAAGAGCAGACCTATCTGTTGAGATAACATTGATAGAAATTTGACATTGGGAATTGAAGTTATCAGCTGAACTTTGATGATAGCTTCTCAGAAAATGGCACAAAGCAGATATTCAGGGAGATGAAAGCTTATTAAATTAGATATCTGTAGAAAATGTTGTGTTGATAACTGTTATCATTTTTGAATAAATCATCAAAAAACTGTCATTCAAAACTGCAACCGCATTCCAAAATGAGACACATTTCTTTAGGTCCGGCATGGTCAGACAAATGCAGACATATGTATTTTATGATGCTTTTGAGCAAATTACATTTTTTTTGCCAAGATTTCGTTTTTCAGGACAAATCTAAAGTGGTCAAAATGCTATTTCAGAGGGATGGAGTCATAACTATCAAGGGATGCTGCCTAGTAATTAAAAGGGACTAATCAGAAAAGAGGGGAGGACGGTAGATGTCCAATCCAGAACAAGAGTCAATCAGCCGGCACCTGATACTTCAGATAATTTGGGGAGGGGTTAATGATTTATAATGCGACACATAATTCAAACAAGTGAGAGCTGCCTGATATCATCTGAGTGGGACAACTGCAAAATTGCTGGAAAACTATCATTGCCTGGGAACAGGTGGAGGAAACCAGAGAAAGACAGAAACAGGAACCCATACAAGGAGAGGCAAATAAAGGGATGGATTCTGGAGATATCCATGGCTGAACATGCAGAGGTCATCTAACCAGATCCCTGTTCTTTCCCTTTGAATTGGTTTTGGAGGTTGTGTCTTTTCCTGAACACGCACCCAGAACTATTCTATGCAAGTAACACGCCCAACTAAACCAAATTCTGTGGGGATCTGTTTGATTTAATATCTTCCAATTATTGATTGGGTGGCCCGCCAAACTAGATCCACAACACTTTCTTACCAAGTAGATCCTTATTATTTTTACTTAATTTAATTAATCCCCCAATAGCCAACTGACATGTGGTGATTTTGTTGAAATTTGAAGTCAACTTCATCGCTTCCAGTGTGGATAGAAATATTGTCTGTTAAAGTAATTTTGTATTCCTATTTCTTTTTGCCATCCGCAAAAAAAGAAACTCACAATATCTCCCTATTCCCCAGACCCTGCCTTAAAGCAAAGTGGTTACACATCTAAACTGAATATCTGGGTTTGTGGCATAGGAAAAGTGTCTTCCCAAAGTTAAACAGAGTGAAATCCCTGATATAAAAGCACATATTTTCATTAGGTAGGGGTGAAGTAGAAAGAGTTCCATATAAATAATAACATGTGCTGTTCTTAAAAGTTTGTTGTGCTATAACACTGATAACATTCCCAAGTGTGCAGGAGATTAAAATTAAGAGTGCTGTGCATGTCATATTTCTTGTTACTAATAGAAGTGTGTTCCTAAAATGGGAGTAGTCTCGACCATCAAATAATAAAGAAAACACAGTCCTAGTTAGTCTGTGAAATCATAATGGCATATACTACAAAACCTAATGCCTGCCCCTGCTGTATCTCTAATACAAAAAGTGTGTAAAGGGAATATGTATGCAAAGAAAATCAGCAGCAAAATACAAAGAATCAAAGTGGCTGAGTCAGATCTCCTCCCCACGTTGGACAGCACGGAGTAAGGCATCCCCCGTAGACAGGATTTCACAGTCTGGCTCAGGTTCTCTTAACAAAGCAATTCAACACGTGGACCGAGGCCCGCCTGGCCTCCACGTTAAGGTTACTTTTCCAGCTATAACAAAAGTTATTTCATAGTTCAACAAAAGGATTCAAAGTGTTTTTTTGCTTTTTGCTAGAAAGTCAAATCTTGCTATTTTTATGCTTTTTGCTAGAAAATCAAATCTTGCTGTTTTTTGCTTTGTGCTAGAAAGTCAAATCTTGCTACCCATTGCTAAACTTCTCTATACTTTGCTTGTATACTGTTGCTTCTCTGTAGTTTGCTGACCCAGTGACCTCACCACTCTCTTTTGTTCCATATCTACCTGCCTTAGCCCCCGCAGGTTCTCCCTCCTTTCCTCGCTTCCACTCCTATGGCGCTTTCTGTTTCTCCTATGTTTCCTACTGCATCTCCATTGACTATCCTTCCCTTTTCATTAAGTCTGGCAGGAATAAGTTCAAAACGTAGATCTTGGCCACTAACCCTAGTCTTCCTAAAGCCGATACCTACTCCAGTGCTTCCTCCAGACAGACCCTCACCGACATCCTCTTTGTCGTTCCTTCGCCTGATCTGTAGACTCTTCATATGATCTCTGTGCTATGTCTTATCTCCTCCTCTCCCATTAATGGTGGCACTCATTGGGAAGTTCTCATGGCTTCCTTCGACAACTTTAAAATCATCATTAATGTCTACCTTAATGGCATTGTCTATCTTCTCCTCTTTGATAGGTGCATCCCTTGCCTCATCAATTTCCTCTCATCTCCTGCTGTCCCCTCCTCTCTCCCCTTGACTACCCTGCCCTCTCTCTCTTCCTCCTCTGTCCCTCCTAGGGCTCCTTCACTTCTGCCGGGCGCACCTCTGATCTGTACTCCTCCCCAGAAGGTCTTTAAGGCTGGGAACCTTTTTCATCTTGCCACTCTCGAATCTCGCTCTGCTGTCAAACACTCCTCTGACATCTGCCACTTCCTTGAAGAACTAGACCTTGATGTCCTTGGTCTTACTGAGACAAAGTTCATGGCCAGCTCTGTCACGAGCTTTGACATCCTCCTCACTGATGGCTACAAGATCCTCTCTGCACCCAGATCCACCCGGTCTGGTGGGGGTAGCCTTGATCTTTCCTGAGTGGATTCCTCCCTCAATAATAATAATAATAATAATAATAATAATAATAATAATAATAATAATAATAAAATAATTATTATTATTTAGCATTTATATAGCACTACGAACCCTCAAGAACGCTGTGTGGTGCTCATTTATTGACCTCGGAAGGATGAAAGCTCTGCACAGATGTCAAAGCGAGCGCTCCACTCGCTGTGCTATCATAGCCACTCAGATCTACACCTCTTTTGAATGCATAGTCCGTAGGCTCTCTCTCTCTCCTACCCATTCTCTTACTGTGGCTACCATCTACCGGCCTCCAGGTCAAAACACCTAATTTCTCTCTGAGTGGGAGGATCTCTCCTCCTCCCTGCTGGCCTCAACCACTCAACTAATTCTCCTCAGTGACCTCAATATCAATATAGACTCTCCTTGTTCTACCTCATTACTCTTCGTTACCTCCGTGACTCTGTTAAATGGGAAATCATATCGCACAACCTTCTGATATATATTGGCCTAAGCCCAGTCGCTCTGCAAAGAAAACCATGTTGCAAAGTTCCGATTTTAGATCGACTTCGCTGCTATTTTAGGATCATCCGCCATTTTGATTTGTGTTCATATGTGATTCTGTGTTCTAAAATGGTGGGCTGTATTTCCAACTTGTAACCGAGCCTTCCCGACCTTTGTGCCTAGTTAATGGTTAGACTGTCCGAGGGCTGAATGTTTAGACTAGGTATTGAGACCTTGTCCCAAGCATGACTTGTGGTCTAAGGATTGTCTGCACCAACAAGCCTCATCCGCGAACACACATTGAGGACAATGTAAAGTAAATGCTGAGTGTGGACACTGTCAGAAACACATTGTGAAGGGATATGTGCTAAGGCTCACTGTTAAATCCAGGAATACATTTTGCCATTGTAACTTGTAGGACATGTAAACCTATGTAATCCATGTGCATATTATTGTATGAGCTGTATGTGAACTCGGCACGAACTCTAGACCACAGATTATTAACCTGTAGAGGGGCTGGAAAATATTGCAAAATATGTATAAATAATACGACTGTTTAGATGTCCAGTACCTCTCTCTCCTCACTCTGATGGGCTGGTACTCATTGTGATGTATTGAGAGCCAGATAGCTATCTGTATGTCTGTTTCTTTGTAACTGTACAGTAGATTAAAGATCTGTGAATCTTTATAGCCCATGCTTGGTGTATTTCTTTTTGTGGTACTCGGCCTTGATATTTCCTTGCTTTTACAACTCCCTATTCCTGTACATCCTCCCCTCTGGCCTGACTCACTCTGTAGGGCACACACTCAATGTATTGATCTCCTCTGACCTCTCCCTCTCCATCCCCCTGGCCACTCCTTTCTCCTGCAGCGATCATTCCCTCCTCTCCTCTCATCTCTGCCTCGCTTCCCCCAGGCCAAGCCTACCCCAACATTGCCACCAACCTTCTCGGACATCCGGCCCATGAAGTTTGTGTCAGTTGAGGCTTCTGCCCCACCTTCTCTCCCCCTCTACCTATGGCTGACTCACATCCTGACACAGGCCTGTCTCTGCTCTACTCTTCTAATTCTGATACTCTTGATGCTCTAGCCCCTGCCATGAGGATCTGTTGTTAGTCCAAAGCCAAGTGCAATTCCTGGTATTACTCTCACCTAGCTACACTTAAATGTAAGGTTAGGGCGGCTGAGAGGAAATGGAGGGCTTCTTGTTCATCCTCTGACAAACTGGCCTGTTGCCTTCTCCAAAGGCAATACTGACTCTCTGTCCTCACCTAGAAGAGAGTCCACATTGAAGCCTGCGTCTCTGCAGCATCTAACAACTTGTCCAAACTCTTTAAAATCTGCAAGGAGCCGGCCACACTGCTGCAGTCTCTACCCTTCCTGCTGCCTCCAAGACTCTTTACAATGTCCTTGCCTCTCACTATGGGCCTCATTACGAGTTTGGAGGCCGCTATTAGCACCATGGCTGCCTCCAAACCAGGCTCCATTACCAGGTTCCAGCAATGGGTGCTTACTGGGTTATTCCTCCTTGCAGGTACCATTCCCCATTCCCATTTGAGCCCCCATAGGGCTCAATGGGAATGGGGAGGGAGGTAATGACAGGCACATTACAAGTGGCCCGTTATTACCTCCCTATTCCCCTCGCGGGACCCGGAAAAGAGGTCTTGTTTTACCAGATGTCTGATCCGGGTCCCGCAAAGGGAACCTCGTAATCGGTGCTCCCGTAATGAAGGGGGCCGGTCCCGTACTGGCCCCCTTCATTACGGGAGCGCCAGGGTTATAATGAGGCCCTATATCTCAAAAACACAGGACATCTGTACACCCTCTCCTCCCCTGTTCCTCCTCTCTCCTCTCCATCTGTGCATGCTGACCCTTCAACGGCCATCCCACACCCTCACTCGTTCTTTCCTCTTTTCTCCCCTGATGAGGTTGCTAGACAAGTGTAATCTATGAAAGCTTTGTCAAATTAGGTTTATCCCTGTTCCTCTTAAACCATCAAGGACCACATTGAAACCCTCGCTCCGGCCCTTGACAATTTTTGCAACCTCTCCTTTGTCTCAGAATCCTTCCCCTCCCCTCTGAAGCACTCCCTTGTGCATCCTCTTCTCAAGAAACCCACAGCTGATCCTTCATGTCCAGCTAACTATCGCCCAATTTCCATTACTCCCTTTCAATGCTAACTCCTGAAAAAGCTGGGCATCCTTCAGCTTAACCTTCATTCCATTTCTGTTGGCTGTCTCCACGAACACCAGCCTGGCTTCAGAGCTGCCAGAAGCACAGAAACTGCTCTCCTGAACATCCATGAAGATCTACTCTCCAGCCTTGACTCTAACATTCCCTCTGTTCTCATCCTAATCCATCTCTCTTCTGCCTTCGACACAGTCAGCCATACCATCCTGCTTACCAATCTCCTTGATAACCTGGGTATCACCGATCAGGCTCGGGTCTGGCTGACTTCTTTCCTCTCTGATCGACCCACCTAGGTCCAACTTGGGTCCTTATTATCATCTATCTCCCTCTCTAACTGTGGTGTTCCCCAGAGGTCTAACCTCTCACCCTGGCTTTCCAACCAATAGCTGGCAACTCTGAACCACTGCATTGCCAATTTCTGCTCAAATTTCCAGTGCTACATGGATGACTCTCAACTCATTTTCAGGCTAAACTTAGCCACCTCTTCTCCTTCTCTCATCTCTGATTGCCTAACTGCCATTCAAGATTGGTGTGCCGCCAACAATCTTTGTCTGAATGCCAGCAAGATGGAGATCATCCTCATTGGCACTCCTCCACCCTCCTTTCCCCTCACTCTCTGGCCGTCCTCCCTTGGCCCTCCTCCTACCCCCACCTGCGAGGCTAAGAACCTTGGGGTCATCTTTGTCAGGCTGCAAGCTTCCAGGTGCAGGAGAGGTATGAACCAACCACCTCCAATGAGGTTTTGGTGCCTGCAATATTGAACTTGCACAGGCCTCAGCAACCCTAATGGGGAAAGAGGGTTAGGGAACGTTGATTGGATAGGTACGGGTGTTGAGGGAAACCAGGTAGAGGTTTAGGAAAAGAGTGGTGGACTGGTTGGGGATTATATGTCCGGTGTCAGGAGCAGTTCAAATGCTGCACAGAGAGCTTGAATTAGAGTTGCACTTGATTCACACGTGCCCATACAAGGTTCACAGTCAAGAGTGTTCATGCAATGTGGGACTGCCTAAGCCTTGTGCATGCAGGTTTCTCTAAGGATTTTTCAGGGGCCACGCTTGCCTTGGGGCATGCATTTGTCTATGAGCTGCACGTAGCTCAAAAATGGCGCTGGTAGCCGCATGTGGCCTCTCGATGTGCAGCTCACATAAGCCGCTGTACTTGGGTGTGCAGTTCCTGGTAGCTGCATGTGGCACTTGGGGGTGCAGTTCCTAGTTGCTGCATGTGGCTAGTTATGCAGTTCTTAAACACCGCACACAGGTATTTATGCGTGACCTCTGTGCATGCAGTGCAGCTACCACTGTGCTGTTTTAAGCGCTCTGCCGGTGGGTGTCATGCAGCATTGCAACGTGATTCCAATAAGGGTAGTGCACGTGACTTAGCTTTCTTGAGCGCAGGGAGGTCTTTAGATCTTGGGCCATACCCCCTTTACGTGATCCGCTTTGTCCCTTCTCGTCCGTTAGGGTTAGCACCAGCGCCACTTATCTTGGTATTGCAAGGGGCCGAAACGGAGGTTCATATGGGCGTGGCCCCTCGCGTTGATCCCTGTGGCAGGAGCTTTGATGAATGCAACCGCTTGCATCGGAGTTCTGAGCACAAGCCCCGTGCTGTAACTTTGCGCATGCACGTAGACGTGCCACTCCCAACGTGGCTGTAAGAAAGTAATTCCCGACGCCAAGGCTTCTGGGAAATGTAGTTTGAAGAGCGTTCTTTCTGCAAAGATGGCAAAGAAGCCTTCTGTAGGGCTTTCACTTTTTCCATGGAATTTTCTTGTTCTTTTAGGTTTCCCCCAACCTGTCCCCTCAGTCATACTGCACAAATTCTTGCTACGCACCCTGACAATCTTTGACTCCACCCTTTCCTTCTCAGAGGTATTCCGCCTTTATTCTCCTTCCCCCAGAAGCTCACCGTCTCCAAAGCTCTGGTTCTCTCTACGTTGGACTATTGTAACAGCCTCTTTCTAAATCTACCTGCCTCTTCTCTTCGCCCTCTGCAACAAATCCAGAACAGTACTGCAGCCTCAAGCCCCTGGGATCGTATCTCTCCAGCTCTGAAATCTACCCATTGGCTCCCAGTGGATGTAAGGATTAAATTCAAAACCCTCTGCATTGTCCACAAGGCTTTCTGGGGTCTGTGTCCAAAATAATTTCATGTTTCCCTCCGCAAATACCTCCCCTTTCGAGTTCTTCACTTCTTCTACCTCTAAGTCCCTCAGAGTCAGTCATTTTAAAGAAAGAGATGGAGGTAGATCTCTGTCTTCGGCTGGGGCCTCCCTCTGGGACAGCCTCCCAGCCACTCTGAAACTTGAGGACAGCCATCTCTGGTAAAACACCTCAAGACCTTCCTATTTGCTCCTGCCTTTGGCCCCCTATCCCCAGCTGATCTGTTCTCCATTGGCACGGTGCACCTATGCATCCTTAGTCCACCCGGCCCTGGTACCTGCTCACACTGTAACCCTTCCGCACTACCTCCAGGCCACACTTTGCACTGGGGTCTGTATCTGTACCCATACAGCCCCCCCTTTTTCTTTCTGCACTTATCAGACCTACCCTGTATGCTGCCTTAAACCCAGTAGTTGCCACTTGCTATCTGCGCTACCACTGTTTGTTGTCTTTATTATTTTATTATTAATTTATTATTATTTATCTGTTTCTCCTCTGCTCTGTACTTTCCACTTCTCCCCCCTTTTATGCACTTTCCCCTATCCCTCTCCCATGGACTTGTGCGTTCTCAATGTCACTGGGCCTAGTATGATTGTTGTTTTGTTCTCCCCTGTTCCCTGCCTTGCCTTGTTGCTCTCTGAAACACTTGTGTATGAGCAAAATAGAAATAAAATCACAATTCAATTCAATTCAACCAAACGTTCATGTAGGCCTCCCTTGATCGGGCTCAGACCTTCCAAAGTAAAAAGTTCACTTAGGCCTCCCTCAGCCTGGCTCAGACCTCTCACTCACAGCACTTGTAGGGTTTAGCTTCCCCAAGCATTATTTACATTTGTTAGGGGTTCCCTTCCCCTAACTTATCATACTTTCATACTTTCAGTCTCCCACAGTTGGGTGCAGACCTTTTACTGATGTTGAAGACTTTCAAATGTGCAAGGCTTTTACAATAAACCTCTGCAAGACCACTTTGACTTTCCTTTCAACTCGCACCCTTGTGTTATTTGCCCCAGTGCTTCTTGGTTATGGAGTTCAATCTCATAAGCACAAGAGATCAATATTCACTCTCTACTTACCCTTTCGCCGGGGTCAATCTTGATCATCACACTCTTTAAAGTTAATTCACTTTGTTGCTTTTAATAAAACATTTCACCTTTTGCAGAGACATTCTAGTGGTCTACTTCCTTTTGCCGGATCACTCCGCTATCACAGGCTTTATGGTTATCAGTAATTTAAAGTTTACCACATGTCTGTCTTTCTTATTGTCTCATTCACATGTGTGCAGCTTTCAATTATGCAATATACTTTTGCAACTTTAATCTTCCCTTACCACACATTGGTCTTTCATGTCACTCGCCATACTCTCCGGCCGTGTTTCTTTCTTTCTTGTCTTTGCCTTTTAATCCAAGAATCAAGCTAAATACCACCAGCTAGGCCTCACCTCCCCAACTCTGTCGTTCACCTGGGAGGGTTGCTGGTGTCCTTGAAACACAATGTAGTCTTCTTGTCTCAAACTTTGCCTTCTCCACGTATCTCTTACGATTCTTTGGAGACAACAACTTCCTGAAGGAAACTCCTGGGTTCCTTCATGCCTGGTTTTCGGTCCTCGATCAGTTGCTCTGCTCCGGTAGGTTTGCCTTCACCCCGGAAGCTCTGCTGTTTCTCTTGTTCCACCTTGCCCAGAGTGTGTCTCTATATTCCACCTTTCATCTGTGCCGGGAGAGCTAATGGGTATCAGATGTATGTGATTAAAGTCAAGTGCCTGACTTTGCCTGACTTGATTAGCGTGACATGTCCATTGAGATGTGTTAGGGTTAGCCTAGTTACTCCCAATTACCCTCTTCCTCAGCCCAGTGTTTGTGTGGAAATGGGGGGAGTTTGGACATCAGAGAATACTAACAGGAGGAGTCAGGGATACAGGAAAGGGAGGAGAACAGCATCTTGCCATTTGGTCACCTCACCCTCATTCCCCGAAGACCCCACACCTAGGTGATCCTCCCGCACTGGTCCACTGCCAGGATCTGGATCGAAAAGCGATGGCCCTGCCCTGGCTACCTGGATGACAAGTCCCAGAGGACTAGCGCATGAGATACCCTTTGGTTTATCACATAGCCTTCCCCTATGCAAGATGGATAGGATTGTTCTTCTCTTAGGTTCTTCAATTTTAAGGCCTTGGAGAGAACAAGGGAAAAACCTATCCAGGGTCTCTCACATATTTATGGGGTTTCTTTTAAGCCACGGTGGTAGTGGCTGAAGGTTGACGTTGGTCCCTTGTAAATAGCCCATGAACTGGGGTTGAGGGGCTTTTATACAAATGACATGTTTGTTTTATTTATTTTTTTACATTTATAAAGTTCACAAAACAGCCATGGGCATCGTGGCGCTGTTACATGAAGGCTTGCTTGGTTACACATTAATGAAATCATGTGTGTGGTTCGTGGGTTACAGAGAACCTAATAAAACAGAACAGATGGCGGTACAAACTATACTGTTACAGAGGATAGGGAGCATCTACAGTTCAGAGGGTTACAGGTGAACTGGCTACAAGAATTACATTTGAGAAAACAGCGATGATGAAGGGGAGCGCCTAGGGGTGAAGTGTGGACTAGTTGAAGAGCCTTGTTTTAAGGGCTTTACGGAAAGCAAGGTGCAAGGTCTCATTCCTTAGGATAGTTGGGAGGGCATTCCATTGTCTTGGAGCAACAGACTTTGTTAGGCTCTGTTTCATTCCATTCCATACCGGAGAGATCTGGGAATAGAAATCAGATTACCTTTGGTCCTGTGATACAAACTCCCTAGGTGGAGTTGGGAGTTCTTGAAGAAAGGTAGAAAACTCTGGGACGTCCCTCCCTATACTGACTTTTTCCGGAAAACCAGGGATAATGGCTGAGGACACCAGCCATGACTCTGCTCTGATAATGATGTATATGGGTACCCTGGGATATATCTCATTATCTTTGTGTACACAGGCAACTCTAACTAAAGTTGATTTCATAAGTGCTCGGGAGCGATCAAATTGGCTGTTATGGCTGTCTGTTTATTGCCTTCACCACCTTCACATTGACAGGAACCCTCTTATAGGTAAAATCGACTAAGGATCAGCATAAGCATATGCTAAGGTTTTCTAGGTCTTTCTCTTGTTCTTCCCATACCTCCCCTTTTAGGTATCCTATTTCGATAGGCTACTCCCTGTGATTTTGGGACACTGCCAGTCCAAATGACCCATTCCTCTACATGAGAAGCAGATAGGTGGTGATAGGTATATTCATCTAGGCTCTTCTCACCTTAGCTCTACTTTACCCCTATGTTCATTTGTTTTCATTTCTACCCTCTCTTTTGGAGTTACCTTTCGGAGTTTAGAAGATCCTCATCCTCATTGGGGGGGGGGGGTTGAGAGCAGTAGTTTGATTTTTGATCTTTTCTGTCTTCATTTTTATGTACAGAGTGGAAATGTTTTCCCGTATCAGAGTGATTTTGTGCAGTCTTAATAGCCATGATAAGGGTGGGTCGACTTAATTCCAATACTGCTTTTTGTAAAAAAGGAGGTAGAGAGTCGGTGAACTCATCCAAGGTGATCATTTCTACCAGTTTCTCCAAAGTTGTATTTTCGAGCCAAAGGGAGATTGTGTGTTTAATTTGTTCCCATACTTCCATGGGGTTCTCACCGGGGTTTAATCTGATGGATCTTAATTTTTGTCAATAAAAATTACAGGTCTGGCCTACTCTTTTGAGGAGTGCTTCTTTGATGGATACGACGATAGCTCCCAAGGTGAGATTAAGTAACTCATAGGCAGTGTGTAGCTCAGCTTTCAATTTAGGTCCCAAGTATCATTTTTTAAATGTTCTCACCACCCCAACTGCTCAGCAAATCGCTCAAAATTCAAACAAAAGTGGCCTAGATCTTCCCCTTACTGGTAGGGTAGTAATATCCCTTGAATTAATAGGGATTGAGCTTGTAATTCGACCAAATTTGTCAAATTTCCTTGAAAACGATCCTCGGCCTGAATCCGGTGGGTGACTAGTTGGGCTACGACTGTCTCAATATTGTCCCTATTTTCAGGAGGCGTGAGGGTTCCCTCTGTTGTGTTTTCTGATTTGGAGAAGAAAAAACCTCTTCAGATAAGGTTTTAAGTCGTCTAACTCTCCCGAGATTGATTCTCATAAAGGGGGATTGGCACTGAAAGGAAAAGGTTCAGGAAAAGGTGGGTTTAGGGCACGAGGCCTAATGAAAATGTGAGAGGGTCTTATCTTTAAGACTATTCGGTCCCATTGTTGTATTTGATAGTGGGCGACTGATAGGGTGTCTAATAAAACATGGGTTTTGAAAAACAAATCCTGCTGACTAACCAGAATTTGGAGTTGGGGGGGGGAAAGGATTTCCTCAATGGTGAAAATTCGACCGGAATCAAGGACTTCAATAATCCTGTTTTCTCCTTCAGGTAGAAAGGAAACTACCAGCATGGGTTCTCAGATTTCATCAGTTGAGTCAGATCCCACTCTGACACCATATGAAAGGGAGGAATGGTATCACAAGTATGACACTGACACAAAAGGTGCAATTTGTAAATTCTTAGGGTTTGAAAAAATGCCTATTATGCCCTATAGCTAAGATGGCAGTAGTCTTGAACATCAAATGCATTTATTTTGTATTTAGTTGTTTTTTTATAGCATGCCTAATATCGGAGTTCGGTTTCAAAGCACGGATCTGGGATTCAAACCTCTGTTGCTCTGTGTGGTCTTTCTTCCATGACCAGTACGTTGTCCCTGTGCTATCCTCCATTCACAAATAATAAAGAAAACATAGTCCTAGTCAGTCTGTCAAAAATCAAAATGGCCTATATTATTAAACCTAATGCCTGCACTATTTCTAATACAAAACGTGTCTAAAGGGGAATATGTATGCAAAGAAAAATAGTGGGAAAATAAAATAAATCTAAGTGGCGGAGTCAGCTCTCCTCCCCACGATGGACAGCACAGAGTAAGGAGGGCCCCGTAGACAGGATGACACACTCTGGCTCAGGGTGTCAAAACAAAGCAGTTTAGCATGTGGACCGAGGCCCTCCTGGCTTTCCACGTTAAAGTCACTTATCCAGCATAAACAAATGTTCTTTAACAGTTCAACAAAAGGATTCAAAGTTCAACCAAAAGTTCACATAGGCCTCCCTCGATCAGGCTCAGACCTTTCAAAGTAAAAAGTTCACGTAGGCCTCCCTCCGTCGGGTTCGGACTTCTCACTCACAGCACTTGTGGGGGTTCCATTCCCTAAGCTTTATTCACATTTGTTAGGTGTTCCCTTCCCCTAACTTATCACACTTTCGGTCTCCCTCAGTCGGGCTCTGACCTTTTACTGATGTTGAAGCAAATGTGCGAAGCTTCTACTCTAGGCCGCCAGAGGACCACTTTGACTTTCCTTTCAACTCGCACTCTTGTGTTATTTGCTCCAGTGTTTCTTGGTCTATGGAGTTCAATCTCACAAGCAGAAGAGTTCAATATTCACTCTCAACTTCACCTTTTGCAGGGGTCAATCTTGATCAGCAACCTCTTTAAAGTTAATTCACTTTGTTGCTTTTAATAAAACATTTCACCTTTCGTGGAGCCTTTTGTGTGGTCTACTTCCTCGTGCCGGACCACTCTGCTACTCTGAATCACTGGCTTCATGGTTATTGGTAATTTAAAGTTCACTACAGGTCTGCCTTTCTTTTCATCTCATCCACATGCACACAGCTTTAAATTATGCAATATACTTTAATCTTCCCTTAACAAACACTGGTCTTTCATGTCATTCACCAACTCACTGGCTGTGTGTATTTCTTAAAGCACACAGTTTTGCTTAGAATACAGATGGTTGTTTTCTAAAACTAAATGAGACATAGACTATTCAACCACAATTTGAGAGACTATCAATGTGAATTAAATACAGATGGTGTGTTTTAAACCAAAGACAAATCTGTGCATTGAATCACTATCTAACCTTTCAAGACAAGTCACAATAACATTGTCCTATAAACACTCTCATAGTTTGCATGAGTTACGGTAACAATTTCGATAGATGGCACATTTTGGATGACCCATAGAAGTAACAGGGTGGAAATAATCAACAAAGGAAAACGGTACATGTAGTGAGATTAAAGAGTCTGTGATCTGTGTTATCCTAAACAAACGGGTGCTTCCAATTTGTGTATAAAGTGAGTTGTCAGAAACGAAAAACATTTGGGCCATGGAGTGAGATGGTGTGTGTGGTGATTTTGTGCAAATAATAATTTTACATACAAATTAATAAATATATATTCTTTCTACACACCGGCCTGGTTCTTGGTCTAAATAGTGCATGGGGTTGAGGACTGACAGTGGTCTTATATGGATCACAGATAAGGCTTGATTGACCGATATCAACAGGTAATTGGTGTCACACTTTGGATTAGGAGTGGAGAATTCTCTGCATTAATGGTTGCCCTGTAAATATACCCCACAGAAGTGAGATGATGGCGCTTGCACAAAACTTAATGGGAACAACAATGAGAATCAGAATGTTATCAATCCATACGTAGTATTTTGCATATGGTGCACGCACAAACACACAGGTTCCTGTTTATTTATAGGAATTTGCCATCACTAATTAAAGGTGGAAGCCTGAATTTCACCTGCGTGCCAATGTAAACCCACCAAATATATGACCTAGAGATGCCACTGAGCTGCACCTGTTTCCTGTGCCTATGACTAGCAATCAATCAGCACCCCGAATGTGCTGCTCTGGCATTGTCTTATGTTGTATGGATGAGTGTCTAGCAGAACATCTTATGGCCAATATCGCCCAAACCCCCCTCAACTTCTGTTGTTTTTGCACATATGCTTTCCACAAAATGCCCCTGAAAGCTGTTAAATGGAACCCAAACAATCAGAGCTCCATTATCTGCAGGGCAGCAGAGGCGTTTAAACCGCAGATCCGGGAACCCCTTTCTCTTTCACTAATGAGCACCTTTTCCTAAATATCCCCCTCCAGCACAAACACCAAACTGCAAACTGGCTCTGCCGTACATTAACAGGCCGATTCATGGAATAAATGTGCGCCGAAAATTCCGGCGCAGAGGGGCCTATACGTGCGCTGCGCCGAAAAATAGCGAAAAGCGCAGGGAAACCAACGCACGTCGATTCATGGAAGTCCGTGCGTAAGAAAAGCATAGGACGTGCGCTGAAAAAGTGCGCGGCGCACGCCGGCGCACAGGTCAACCAACGGCGTGCGCCACGGCCACTGCGCTATCACTCCGAGCGCAGCGCACAGCTCTAAAGTAGGCGGAACACAGGGCGGGACACTCGGAATGGGGAATAAAATGGGGCACAACACTCGGAATGGGGAAGAATGTGGGCGGCACGGGGAAGTACAGGAGGCAAGTGCGCGGAACGCCCACACGCTCTCCGGCAACACGTATTCATGGATTCGAACAGGGCAAAACAGCGCTCGATCAAACCAGCGCACAGGCCCAAAAACGTACGCCACAAGTAAGCAGGCGGTAGCGTCCCGACGCACTTAACGAAAGTGCGCCAAAACCTGCGCCAACAAATACCACCCACATACAGCAATGGGCCATACCGTGACCCCAAAGGACAAATGATGTGCAAAGGTGTACGCCATTTACACGGACACCCACTGTTCAAAAATTCGCGCGTGTGTGTACAACAGGTTGCGCGAGAAGTCACTCGCGCGATTGCCCTGGGTACGTGTATCCCGGGGTGCGGGGAAGTGCCACACGCGATTGCCCTGGCCACGTCGATATCAGGGGTGCGTGTGAAGTTCCACATGCGAAAAGCCAGGGTACGTCATTTACAGGGGTGCACGGGAAGTTTCACACGCGAAAAGCTAGGCTACGGGAATTCCAGGGGTGCGCGTGAAATCCTACACGCGAAAAACTAGGGTACGTCATTTACAGGGGTGCGCGGGAAGTTTCACACACGGCTCTGCTGGGTGGGTCCTCACAGGTGTTCCATTCACACCCTCCACGTCCCCTGCATGCAACCCACACCACAGGGGACTACCCTGCACACCTGCTCATGCCTCCCACCACCCCCACCCCCCCCGCAGTCAGGGGCACCTGCCAGAAGGCCCCCACCCATGTCTACCACCACCCCCACCCCCCCCGCAGTCAGGGGCACCTTCCAGCAGGCCCCCACCCATGTCTACCACCACCCCCACCCCCCCAGCAGTCAGGGGCACCTGCCAGCAGGCCCCCACCCATGTCTACCACCACCCCCACCCCCCCAGCAGTCAGGGGCACCTGCCAGAAGGCCCCCACCCATGTCTACCACCACCCCCACCCCCCCCCGCAGTCAGGGGCACCTTCCAGCAGGCCCCCACCCATGTCTACCACCTCCCCCACCCCCCCCGCAGTCAGGGGCACCTTCCAGCAGGCCCCCACCCATGTCTACCACCACCCCCACCCCCCCAGCAGTCAGGGGCACCTGCCAGAAGGCCCCCACCCATGTCTACCACAACCCCCACCCCCCCGCAGTCAGGGGCACCTTCCAGCAGGCCCCCACCCATGTCTACCACCACCCCCACCCCCCCGCAGTCAGGGGCACCTTCCAGCAGGCCCCCACCCATGTCTACCACCACCCCCACCCCCCCAGCAGTCAGGGGCACCTGCCAGAAGGCCCCCACCCATGTCTACCACAACCCCCACCCCCCCCGCAGTCAGGGGCACCTTCCAGCAGGCCCCCACCCATGTCTACCACCACCCCCACCCCCCCGGCAGTCAGGGGCACCTGCCAGAAGGCCCCCACCCATGTCTACCACCACCCCCACCCCCCCCGCAGTCAGGGGCACCTGCCAGAAGGCCCCCACCCATGTCTACCACCACCCCCACCCCCCCCGCAGTCAGGGGCACCTGCCAGAAGGCCCCCACCCATGTCTACCACCACCCCCACCCCCCCGCAGTCAGGGGCACCTTCCAGCAGGCCCCCACCCATGCCTACCACCACCCCCACCCCCCCCGCAGTCAGGGGCACCTTCCAGCAGGCCCCCACCCATGCCTACCACCACCCCCCCCGCAGTCAGGGGCACCTTCCAGCAGGCCCCCACCCATGTCTACCACCACCCCCACCCCCCCAGCAGTCAGGGGCACCTGCCAGAAGGCCCCCACCCATGTCTACCACCACCCCCCCCCCCCGCAGTCAGGGGCACCTTCCAGCAGGCCCCCACCCATGTCTACCACCACCCCCACCCCCCCGCAGTCAGGGGCACCTTCCAGCAGGCCCCCACCCATGTCTACCACCACCCCCACCCCCCCAGCAGTCAGGGGCACCTGCCAGAAGGCCCCCACCCATGTCTACCACAACCCCCACCCCCCCCGCAGTCAGGGGCACCTTCCAGCAGGCCCCCACCCATGTCTACCACCACCCCCACCCCCCCAGCAGTCAGGGGCACCTTCCAGCAGGCCCCCACCCATGTCTACCACAACCCCCACCCCCCCCGCAGTCAGGGGCACCTGCCAGAAGGCCCCCACCCATGTCTATCACCACCCCCACCCCCCCGCAGTCAGGGGCACCTGCCAGAAGGCCCCCACCCATGTCTACCACCACCCCCACCCCCCCCGCAGTCAGGGGCACCTTCCAGCAGGCCCCCACCCATGCCTACCACCACCCCCACCCCCCCCGCAGTCAGGGGCACCTTCCAGCAGGCCCCCACCCATGCCTACCACCACCCCCACCCCCCCCGCAGTCAGGGGCACCTTCCAGCAGGCCCCCACCCATGTCTACCACCACCCCCACCCCCCCAGCAGTCAGGGGCACCTGCCAGAAGGCCCCCACCCATGTCTACCACAACCCCCACCCCCCCCGCAGTCAGGGGCACCTTCCAGCAGGCCCCCACCCATGTCTACCACCACCCCCACCCCCCCGCAGTCAGGGGCACCTGCCAGAAGGCCCCCACCCATGTCTACCACAACCCCCACCCCCCCCGCAGTCAGGGGCACCTTCCAGCAGGCCCCCACCCATGTCTACCACCACCCCCACCCCCCCGCAGTCAGGGGCACCTGCCAGAAGGCCCCCACCCATGTCTACCACCCCCCCCCGCAGTCAGGGGCACCTACCAGAAGGCCCCCACCCATGTACCATCCATGTCCACCTTCACCTGGGTCACAACCCCACACAATCATGACCGTAATGGACAGTCTGCCCTGCAAGAATTCCCAAACAACTATCCCATCCACCCACATATCAAACACAATGACATGTGACACACCCAATGTAAATCATATGAATGAACACATGTCTGTCACACACAGATGTTGCAAGTGAATTTCCAAACACCCCACATGTCATGCATGAAAGCAATGAGATGATACAACACATTGAAGGATCAAATGAAAATGTATTAAAAATAAACAAGGATGGTAAAAATAAAAAATAACAATAAACATGCAATGCAAACTAAATAATAAAAAAGCACAACCAAAAAAATCAGGAACACTAATTAACAAAAATTAAGTAAAATAGGGGTCCAAAGTCAAAGTCCAAAATCAAATCCAAGTACAAATGAAAGAAGAAACACATTGCCTCATGTGAAAAATTCAAACAAATATTAACATCCCTCAAACTATCAACATGATGATCCGGGTCCATGAGCCCTAATAAATGAAACCTAACTATTTACACTAAGTAAGAAAATGTCTATATACAAAAATGTGGTGCATTGTCCTTTGGCAACCAAATAATAACATTAAAACAAAGGAAACCTAACTACAACTAAACTACAGAACTATATACAAAGGCGGCGGGCAAGTCCTGCGGCTCACTGATTGTTGTTCCGGGCCAGGGCATCATCGAACTCCCGCTCGATGTCCCGGAGGCGGCCCCGTTCCACAGCCCCGAGGGTCCGCAGGGACGCCGATGTACCCACCTCCAACTCCCTGCGGATGGCCTCGAGGCACTCGGCCCGCCTCAGGGCCCTCCGCATGGAGTTCTCCGCCCTGACCATAGCGAGCCGCGCCTCTTCCGCCCGCCACCGCTCCGCATCTATGGCATGGCCCAACCGCTGCCACACGGAAGACACTTGACGTCCAGGGTCCTCCTGCCCTCCGGCTGATGCCTGCCCCTCTGATGGTGATGGCCCCGAGCCATCAAGGCTCCCACCTTCTTCCTCCTGCTGCTGACGTGCTGGTGCCGGTGCCCTGACACCTGCTGCCTGCACATCCTCCATTGTTTGGGGTGCTGTTGTTGTGGTGGCCACCCCTGCTGGACTCACGACTCCCGACTGGGGCAGGGATGTGTCCTCCACCAGCTTGGCCCCATCGTCAGAGGCAGCTCCACAGGGCACCCAGGTGACAGGTGGGTAGGAAGATGGCACGGAGGACGACTGGCGCATAGGGGGTTCAGGTGAGGAGGGGGTCGGAACAAGGCCCAGTGTATGGAGGAACACAGCCTGGTCTCCCTGAGAATGGGTCCGGACGTGGGCAACCCTGCTGGTGCAAGATGATGCAGACACAGGACCGGGGACAGGATTACACACAGGCACCTCCGCGGCGGCCTGTGCTGCCTCCTGTCCCTGCCCCTGTGCTGCACCACTAGCACCAGTGGAATGCCCACCTCCAGACCCCATCTCAGTCCCTTGCACGGCCTCCTCCTCCACCAAACCCACCACCAACCTGGATGACTCCCTGCCATCTTCCGCCGCGGAACCCTGTGGGGTCTCAGCTGCCCCTTCTGCTGCCGAGGAGTCCAACTTCCTCCTGCGCCTCCTGGACCTCCCCTCGGCAGCTGCGACCTGGGACACAGCACCGGACTCCTCACTCCCCGACGAGATGACAACAGGGGAGGGGAGCCGGGCCTTGCGTCTCCGGCTGGCGGTGGCATCCCTGCTGCTGTGCTCCACAGCACCTTCTCCGCCCTCCACATCAGATGACGCTGCAGGCAGGGAGAGACAGGAGACAGGCATCAGGACACTGTACAATTGACTCACACACATAACAGTTGTACAAGAGTGGCATTGTCATACTCCAGACCTGGCATCACAATCCCCAACACACTTGTCTCCTCAACGCACACACATGAGTCATTCAACAGCCATATTGCTACAGCCCGCTACATACATTCACATACAGCAGCATGAGCAGACAAAGGTGAGCCACACATCACATGATACACACGGACTCAAATACACATGCACACATGCAAAGCACACATCCAAGCATGTGTACCACTCCGCAAACTGTCAGTCATGAGATGAACATCCATGTCACATTTGCAATTCACTCTCCAACATGACAGTGTCACCTGCATCCATGTAGCAACACTGTTGCACCCTTCACAACTACACACACGCACACGCTGCGGACTAATGCACCTGGAATCAACATCCATGTGTCACACCACAAGCATGCCAACTCACATGCACAGTCAAACACATGTGCCCACACACAAGCATTTGCACTGCAAGCACACACACACACACACATGCACCATCCTTGTCTCACACATCACAGGCACACATGTGCTTGTCTCACAGCCCTGCACACACACATTTATACATGGCCACACAAAGACATGTGCAACATGCACACTCCTGGCACACCACCACACACACAGCTTACAATCAGTATGCATGTACACTCACCGCTCGACTCCAGACGGGTCTGCCTCCCAAGGACCTGGACATGGAGCGCTGGGGATATGCGTTCCAGGACCCGAAGTTCATCTTGCGACAAGTGGCCCCGCCGCCCCTTGGCATCCACTGCCTTCACGAGGCGCCGGGCCTTGTTCAGGGTCCTGGACCTGTAGTCCTCCCAGCGCTTCTTGACTTGATGGAATTCTCGGACTGCCACCCCCTCTGCGTTGATGGCAGTCACAATGTCCGTCCAGATCCTGGTCCGTCCTTCCTTGTCGAGGCGCATCCGTCCGTAGAGGGCATCATACTGCCCCAGGACTCGCTCCACCAGGACACCAACTTCGGTGGCACTGAAGCTGGTGCCCCTCTGCCTCCCTGGCCGGGGGTTGCCAGTCGTGCCAGATGTTGTGCTCCCTGACATGGCAACCCCAGAGGCAGGAGTGGGTGGCCAACTGGGTCCTGGGGCTGGGCTGTGGAGCGATGGTACGGCTGTCGGGAGTCTTTGGTTCCAGCAGGGGTGGTCACAGCAACTGCACCCCTGGCTGATGTGCAGGCAGCAAACAGCAGGGCACGTGGGCAGCAGGCAGTCAGGCAGCAGCAGATGGCAGGTGGGAGCGTGCTCGGGGCTCTGGGGGGCAGGATTCCGGCCTTAGGGGCAGGAGCGTGGTCTTCCGTGTGTGAACGCGTGGCCAGCTTGATACGGAGTGAATTGGCACGTGAAAATCATGCACGTCTGCGTGGAATCCGAGGAAAGGCCGCGTAAGCGCGTCAGCACGCGTACGCGATTTCATTGGTCCAAAGGGCCAGGCGCGTAAGCGCGTCTATAACGCACGGCCGTTTCCCAACCCGCATGATTGGTCCAAAGGGCCAGGCGCGTAAGCGCGTCTATAACGCACGGCCGTTTCCCAACCCGCGTGAAAAAATAAACCTCCCGCGCGAGCGCGTCAGCACGCGTACGCGATCTCATTGGTCCAAAGGGCCAGGTGCGTAAGCGCGCCTATGACGCACGGGTGTTTCCCAACCCACGTGAAAAAAATACACGTGCCGCGCGAGCACGTCAGCACGCGTACCCGATTTCATTGGTCCAAAGGGCCAGGCGCGTAAGCGCGCCTATGAGGCACGGGTGTTTCCCAACCCACGTGAAAAAAATACACGTGCCGCGCGAGCGCGTCAGCACGCGTACCCGATTTCATTGGTCCAAAGGGCCAGGCGCGTAAGCGCGCCTATGACGCACGGGTGTTTCACAACCCACGTGAAAAAAATACACGTGCCGCGCGAGCGCGTCAGCACGCGTACCCGATTTCATTGGTCCAAAGGCACACAGCGAGTAATCGCATATTCAACAACGCGCGTGAAAAACGCCCGGTTACCATTTACATCTGAATACAATTACAATATTAATAACGTACATTTAACCTGGTAAACCTCGAGCATGTAGTCACACACGCTCGGCCACGACACGTGCAAAATTACAACAGGCAATACGGAAAGACGTACGCCTGCAGGAAGCAGGCGTACGTGACCCGGCACGTCTAAATATTCACGTGAAAACATCCTACAAGCTCAGTGCAAAGATGAACATACCGTTCCTAGCAGCAGTGGCTGTGGGTTACCAAAGGAGGAGGAGGAGGAGAGTCAGGGCCAGAATTTTCTCACCCAGAACCAGCCTATTCGGGATGCCTGATGACCAGGTGTATGGGAGGTACAGGTTTCCAGCACACATCATACTGGACCTGGTCAGTGAGTGGGAGGATGACCTCACATCACCCACCCTGTGCTCCCAAGCACTCAGCCCCCTGCAGAAGGTCCTGAATGTACTGCACTTCTTGGGCACTGGATCTTTTCAGCGGACAAGTGCCATAGTGGGTGGTGTGTCACAGGCCACGCAGTCACGCTGTCTACACCAGGTCTTGAACATCATCACTGCACGGCCATCAGTCCGCAGGCACATATATCTCCCCAGGACTCCTGCAGAAAGGCGGGCGTGCATCCAGGAATTCTATGGTGTGGCTCAATTCCCCAAAGTGCTTGGTGCAATTGACTGCACCCATGTGGCTCTACGTCCCCCCAGGGCAACAGAGCACATCTATAGAAACCGCAAGCACTGGCATTCCATCAACGTGCAAGTTGTATGCAATGCCAAGGGAATCATCACATCAGTATATGCCAACTATCCCGGGTCCACCCACGACAGCTTCATCTACAGAATGTCTACCCTAAGACAGGACCTAGAGGCTGGCCGGCATGGAGATACATGGCTGCTTGGTGAGCATGAATGCCACTGCACATGCATGCATGTCAGATACAGGGTCATGTCACAACACCACTAATGATACCCATCACCACCTCCGCAGGGGACAGTGCCTACCCTATCAGCCACCACATGATGACCCCAATCCGGAACCCCACCACGCCACCCGAGGTAAGGTACAACACAGCCCACATTGCAACACGGGGCATAGTGGAGCGCACATTCGGAGTGCTGAAGTCACGCTTTCGCTCCCTTGACCGTTCTGGCGGGCAGCTGTTATATGCTCCCCCACTAGTGTGCAGGATCATAGTGGCAGCATGTGTCCTGCACAACGTTGCAACACGCCGGGGCCTGCCCGTGGACATGGTGGTGCCCCCACATCCAAAACCACATGCACGCCCGCTGCGCATGGGAGGGGAAAGGGCACGGGGGGAGGCAGCCCGTACGCAACTGGTGGCCAACTTCTTCACCTAGGAATCACAGTGCTGGCTAGTGCACACTGCTCTGGCACATACCATCTGACGATCAATGATGACACTACCTGACAATGTCACAAAATTTCTTGGCAATAAACTGTCAGAAACACATCAGCCTGAGATTGTTAACATGGAAGTGTCACTATGTGTGCACCCCTACCTACACATACACCAGCAATGCATAACTATGAAAAGACACAACTCCATTCATCAAAAATGCATTGGCACAGGCGAATTGCTACATTACAACATTGCCATGTCACCCAATCCCTTCACAGTCCCGCCACAGAGGACACCATGTCATGGTATGTGAGAGCAAACAAACTGACCCTCACAACATGACACCGGTGTCACAAATTGCAGTGCCCCAAATGGAACATAGCCGCACTTGAACAGCTAACCGTGATGGAGGCACTACTACACACCTGTGTAAGAGTCATTTCAATCAAATTACACACCAACCCACCCTGAAGCCCACCAAAACAAGACACAATGCATGTAATCAATGGTAGTCTCAATACCTGATTGTGCTGGTATGTCCTCACAGTCCAGATGTACAGTGATGGCGCCACGCAAAAGTGTCACTGCACATCTACCGACATGTAGTCTGACTCCAGAGAGTATGCCCGTGTGAAGAACTGTGTGAAATACCTGCAAAACATGAGTAACATATGTAAGTTGAGGCACATATCAAACCATCATGCATAGTTAGGTGCAACAACAATGTACACCATGAATGTCTACACAGTATTGACTATGGACTGCCCAACAGCTCATGGGAGTCCAATGTCACCGTGTAATTTGCTGTCACTTGGGCACACCCTTTGCAAGCCCATGGAAACGGAAGCAGGAGGGGTGTGGATGCCAGGTACCCAAGCATCAAAACCAAACTCAGGACAAGCCTGCATGTGCCCAGCCACAATACAGTGTATGCCCAGGTACCCACACAAGGCAACACACTTGAAAAATAAAAATATGATAAGAAAAAATGGCCATGAAAGGGCCGGCGGGGAGGGGGGGCCACCTATGAGGTCCGAGGACAGGATGCACGCCACAATCCACCTGTGTGGATCATGGGAAGTAAAAACACCCCATAGGCTCGTGGCCCACACGGCTACTCTGTTGTGGGAGATGAGTCGCTATCGCTCTGGCCAGACCCTGCAGCTGACTCAGGAGGTGGGGGAGCTGCCTCAGAAGATGGTGTGACAATGGGAGGCAGCCCACGCAAAGCCCGAGTTTGCTCCTCCATGGCTGCAAGCAGGCGGGTCTGGAAGGTCTGGTTCTGGATTATGATCATGCGGAGGTCCCCATGCAGTAACTTCCGGGATGACCTGACCTCCGCACGAGTTGCCTGCATCTCGGCCGAGAGCGTCCGTGTCAGACGCTCCAGCTGCTCCTCTGTCCTTCTATGGGATGAAGCCTCAAGCTCTGACAGGGTCGACCTGAGGTGATGGAATTCTTCCCTCAGGCCTTCCCTGTGGCGCTGGGACTCCATGGAAAGTGATTCCCGCAGAGTCGCCAGTCCTGCCCGCCTGTCCATGTTGGACGCCAACATGTCCTCCCTGTGTGCCTGGCAGATGGACTCTGTAGCCTGCTCCAGTCGCTCCATCAGCCTTTCTGGGGGGACAATGGAAGTGGCCACCCTATCCATGGCCTGTGCAATCATCTCGGATGATGCTGCCTGTTGGGTGGCCATACCGTAGATGGATTGCTCCCAAGCGGTATTGCCAGGTGGCATACGGCCACCACGTTGGCGGGCACCACACCTGCCTGGGGCAAGGCGGACTGCGCCTTGCTGTGCCGGCAAAGCCTCAGGCTGCAGGACTGCATTCCCTCTCTGATCTGCAGCCCCAGGAACAGGATCAGAGATTGTGTGGTGTGGCCCTGCATCCGTAACCACCGGAGGCTGAGCTGCCGACACTGACATCCCCATTGAGGGCAATAACCCGGCTGCAGGTGGGTCGGACAGAGGAGATTCTCTCCCAAGAACACTCACCTGCGACTGCACATAGGTGTCATCCTCCGAGTCTACACCTGAATACTGCTCAGGGGAGGAACCCCCAGAAACACCCCTCGACAGCACGACCTGCAGCACTTGTGGGTTTTCACCCACAAACACACCACGTCCCTCACTTGTGGAAGGTCGGCCCGGGTTGCCCTCCTGGGACGGCTCCACCACCACATCCCCAGCATCAACAAGTGCGTCGTCCCCTGCAAAGACATGAAAGAGAGAAATGGAAACAGGCATTAGCACCATGGCATACAACAAGGGCTGATGAACAACAGAGCCAGTAGTTCAATGACACATGTCCCACATGACTGGGAAACCTCCTATGCATTCACCATCACTGGGTCTGGAGGGGAGGCTCAGGGCACACAATGATGACACAGAGAATGGAGAGCAACGCCTGCTCCCCATGCTGCCTAGCACTGGCATCACACATTGGCCGGTGATTGCCATGTCAAATGCACATGCCATCACACACATGGCATGTGACATAGCCACCAAGTGAAGAGGGAGAGGAGGGCAACTAATTTGGATTTTGGCCACTCTGGTCCTTACATTGCTTCATCACATCAAGAAGTTAACATGTTGGACATGGATCTGCTAGTCCCAATTGGCCACGATGCACAGTGCCTTGTCAACATTAACAAAATGCAGTAAACAATGAGATTCCACCTCCCCATCACCTGTAATGGAATCATATAGCATTCGTGAAGCACCTGTACAGAAATGTATGAAGGTACAGCGGAGCACTGAGGGGTGGTGGGCCAGAAGGGGATGCCATTCAACAATCCTACTGGTGCTGGTGTCATTCATGTAACGCAAGTGCAGAGGTGGGTGGCACAATGAAGTGCAAGGGGAAGTTGCGGCTGGTAGTGCTGTACAAGGTAAGTAGGACTTAACGTCGAGGGCAGATGGTGGTAGGCGCAGACAAGTGCTGGGGGGGTGGCCTATAGGGGTACAGAGACAGTCATGCAGTGCTGTGGGCTCGGAGGGGACAGGGGAGGTACACACTGCATCTGGCTCGGCAAGGTCCTTCCAGATTTCAATGTGTCCTGCAGAGTTGTCAGATGCCGCAGATATGTGCCCTTGGATTGGGGCTCTCATCTTGGTGAGAAGGGTGAGACGCTATTGCCTTTGGAGCAGGCGGCAGGCCAGTTTGCCAGAGGATGAGCATGATGCAGGCCATTTCCTCTCTGCCACCCGGCACCTGTGTTTTGGGTTCACAAGATCCGAGTCATGCCAGGAGTCAGCATTGGCATGGGGCTTCAGGCGGATTGTCATGACCGTGGCAAAGACATCCAGTGTACCTGACATAGAGTGGAGCATGGAGTGGGCCCTGTCAGGATGGGAGTGAGCCTAAGGGGGAGCTGGATGGGGGGGAGATTTTGGCAGCATAAGCCTCGACTGACACACACTTCATGGGTTGGAATACCAAGAAGGTGTGTGACAGTGGTGAGGGTGGCTTTGCCTGTGGGGTGGTGAGGGTGAGGTGGGAGGAGAGGAGAAAGTGATCACTCCAGGAGAGAGGAGTGCAGAGAGGGATGGAGAGGGGAAGGTCAGATGAGATCAGAGCATCAAGAGTGTGCCCTGCAGAATGAGTAGGGACAGACGGGAGTTTAGAGGGTGATAGGGAGTTGCTGAGGTCACGGAAAAGTCACGTGGGGGGGACAACAAGCATGCAGGTGGATGCGTACATCACCAAGGAAGAGGATTTCAGTGTCTGGGGACATGAGTGAGGAGGAGAGGTGAGGCCACTCAGAAAGGAAGTAGTACATTTGACCAGTTTTCCGATACACAGTACGCACAGTTTGTGAATGTCGAGGTGAGATGGAGAGAGACGTCACACAAGCCATTCCAGAGGGGAGTAGGTCTACGTAGGAGTGACAGTGGCAGGAATACCCTCAGGGAAGGCAAGGGCACACCCCCCCCTGCACAGTAGTGCCGGGCCAAGGAGAGGATCTCCTGAACGTCAGGTAGGAGTGTGTCAAAGATGCAGACAGAGCTGGCCGTCAGACATGTTTCCATGAGACCAAGGATGTCAAGGTGCATTACCTCATGTAAGTGACATATATTGGAGGAATGCCTGATGCAGCGGCAGAGTAAGGAGTGTAAATGTGGAGGAGGTTGACAGCCTTGTAGGACTTACGGGGAGTGCTACAGATCAGAGGTGCAGCATGTGTAGGAGTTGGAGTGGGAGGCGGAGAAGGATCATGGGAGGGTGCAGGGAGGCAGTGCAGGATAGATGAGGAGAGAGGAGGGGGGACAGCAGGAGAGGAAAGGAAGTTGATGAGATGTGGGTAGCATTTGTCAAGGAGAATAAGGTTGGCCTGAGGTCCTTGGACTGAGATGCTCCCATTACCATACACATCAATTGTGGCCTCTGAGGATTGGAAGGAGGCCAAGAGTACACCCCAACGGGTCACACCATTGATGGTGGAAGAGGAGCAAGGAGAGAGGACTGGGACCATGTGAAGGGTCCATGGGACAGGCAAAGGCATGTATGAGCAGATGTCAGTGAGAGTTAACCTTGAGTAGGCTCAGATGTACTTGTCAGCAATAGGGTGGGTCGCATTGGAGGGCAGGGTGCCCTCATTTGACTGTTTGCAAGCAGGTGTCGTGAGTAGGGCACGATGGTCTGAACAGTAGAAGTCAGGGAAGATAGACCATGAAGAGCAGCATGAAGTGTGAGGGAATGGGGCTTGAAACCAGACGGAACAAGAGCACACAGGTAGGAGGTGGGTGTCAAGGCAAATTCCAGAGTATGACAGCATGTTGAGTGCCATATATATACAGAGGACGCATTAGCATGTGGTATCATTGCATGTCAGGCATGTGACGATGGAACTTGAATGGCTGGGGGAAAGTGTAGGAATGGTATGTAAGACATAAGATGAATAGACAGGGGAGAATGAGCAACAATGTCGTGACAAAATGACAATTCAAGGGGAACTTCCATGGTGTAGGGCCATATGTGCACTGTTGGCAGTAGGGATAGTGGTGTGGGCACATGGTGTTGCACTGAACATACTGGATGAGGCACATGGGTGACACTATCAACTCTGCCACACACCCCCTTGACAGGCACCCAACATGAAGGCTTCGCACACACACCATGCACATGGATATAACACACATGCATGTGCACTCACCGGATGATGCCTCGTAATCAGGGAGATCTCCCACACCTTGGAGTTGTCCCTCGGTGACGTAGGATCCAGCTACGGACTCGTGTGGTGTGAGTTCTATTTCCTGTGCTGGGGACCCACCTCCAGTCACCAAGGTTGCGGCATGACTTGAGGCCAGCTTATCCTTTGCCCTGCGCTTAAGGTCATTCCAGCGCTTCTGGCAATCACTAGCTGTGCGCCTCACTACTCCAAGGGCACTTATTTTGTCAGCAATGGTCTGCCAGTGTGCCTGGCGTCTGGCATGTGTGGTCTTGGACCCTGCAACGATGACCATTTCCCTATCATGGTCTGACACATACTGAACAAGTGCATTCAGTTCGGCGTCTGTGAAGCTGGGCTTCCTTGATGGGCCGGACTGTGCAGCCGTGCCTGGGGCATCAGCCTGTGCCGGACGTGAACTCTTCCTCTTCCGCTTGGAAGGGGGTGGGGATCCAGAGTGTCCTACGCCGCTGTGGACACTAGGGGCAGGAGCCGTGGTGGACTCAGTACTGGGTGTGTGGGATTGCACACTCAGCATGGGAGTAGGTGCAGGCATTGGGGGTAGAGGGATAGGGTCAGGCCTGATCTGAGGTGCATGAACTAGGACCGACACAGTCTTGGCAGGGTGTATGAGAGGTGGGGTGGATGGAGCCACACCCTGCCCACGGGGGGCAGCAGATGACCTATCTGGCATAGATGCGCGTGTCCTGATGACACCAATGTGCACCGGTGCACGTGCAGTGGACCTGCTGGCCTGGATGTCAGCGATGGAGTCACCCTCGGACAGGTCTGGTGCCACAATGGGCTGGTCCAACAAGGGCTGATCAGGGTTGGTATCAGCCACATGACCCTCAACCTGGAGGGGGGGGAGGGGGGGCATGGGTGTTCCTGACTGGTCCTCCAGACTGGGGGGGACAGGGGCACCCTGCAAGTCACAACCACGTCCCCTAGTGGATCCTCCACGGCCACCACGTGTGGCTCGGCCACCTTTGCCACCCTTACGGCTTGCACGCCTCCCAACCATGGCACTGATGTTATTGTGCGTATGGGAGTGGGTGTGCACAATTGTCCTGGGCAATTGGGTGTCAAAGGGGTTGGGTACCAGATGGTATTCGTACCCTAGTGCAGTGGCAAGGCTATATGACACCCCTGGGGAAAGATGACGGGTCACGCAACGCACAGGCACCCCAAAAAAGTTAAGGAACGTGCACGATACCCCTCCTAGACCACGTGTGCGTATGAAAAACCCTGCACTACGCTGTGGCATCCAGTAACACAGGAATGAACGTATGCGTGTCACACGCAGCCTAGATTGACCTCTGAAGAGGTACGTGACACACGGGGCAAGCACAGATGATAGATGCGTGCGCAACTCACCGTCTGCCAGGGAGAAATGCGTCAAAAAGACGCGCGTGTGCGCGTTGGCAACACCCCCGCCAAAAGAAGAATGGGACGCTGTCTGAGGAGACAGGACAACAGTAGAAGGGAACGCTGTGTGAGGAAACAGGCCCAGGAAAAAGAGCAAAAGAGAAAAAGCTGTCAGAGGTAACAGGGAGTACGACCTTTGAACGCCGTGAAGTAAATCGCGTGTCAACTGACAAGAAGTACAGAATACACCAACTCGCTCTCCACGAAAAGCACGTATAAGGAAATGGCGTTCTACATGTACCTTTTATGCAGGCCCACAGGTCCTGCGTCACTTCCGCGTGTAGGCGCTGAAGGGCCAGCCTCCAATCACACGCATTGACACTGGCTTGTGTTTCTTTCACGCGTGTTGGGAAACGGCCGTGCGTTATAGACGCGCTTACGCGCCTGGCCCTTTGGACCAATCACGCGTGTTGGGAAACACCCGTGCGTCATAGGCGCGCTTACGCGCCTGGCCCTTTGGACCAATGAAATCGGGTACGCGTGCTGACGCGCTCGCGCGGCACGTGTATTTTTTTCACGTGGGTTGGGAAACACCCGTGCGTCATAGGCGCGCTTACGCGCCTGGCCCTTTGGACCAATGAAATCGCGTACGCGTGCTGACGTGCTTACGCGCTGAGGGCCTTTCCTCGGATTCCACGCAGACGTGCATGATTTTCACGTGCCAATTCACTCCGTATCAAGCTGGCCACGCGTTCACACACGGAAGACCACGCTCCTGCCCAGAAGGCCGAGTTACTGCCCCCCAGTGCCCCGAGCAGCCTCCCACGTGCCATCTGCTGCTGCCTGCCTGCCTGCCTGCCTGCTGCCACCGTGCCCTGCCATTTGGTGCCTGCACATCAGCCATCTGCAGGCGTACAGTTGCTGTGTCCACCCCTGCTGGAACTGAAGACTCCCGACTGGAAGAACACCACTCCACAGCCCAGCCCCAGGACCAAGTTGCCCACCCACTCCTGCCTCTGGGGTTGCCATGTCGGGCACTGAAACATCTGGCACCACTGGCAACCCCCAGCCAGAGAGGCAGAGGGGCCCCAGCTTCAGTGTCACCGAGGTTGGGGTCCTGGTGGAGCGAGTCCTGGGGCAGTATGATGCCCTCTTCGGAAGTAGCCGCGCCAACTATGAAGGACGGACTCGGATCTGGGACGACATCGTGACTGCCATCAACGCGGAGGGGGTGGCAGTCCGCGACAACCCACATGTCAGGAAGCGTTGGGAGGACTGCAGGTCCAGGACCCTCTCAAAGGCCCGGCGCCTCGTGGAGGGGGGCCGGGGCCACATGAGTTCGATCCAAATGAGGGTCATGGCACCCATACACCCAGCGCTCCACTCCCAGGTCCTTGAGAGGGAGACCCGTCTGGAGTTGAGCGGTAAGTGTGCAGGCATTGCTGTGTGAGACAGTGCATGTTGCAGTGTGCTGGTTCTGTGATGCTGTATATGTGGAATGGGCCTTGTAGGCATGTATGTGTGCAGTGTTGTCATGGCGATGCATGTGCGACCAGTAATTTGTGGATCACAAGGTTGTTGTATGTGTTGCTATGCAACCTGAGGAGGCCTATGCAGATTGGACACATGTGAGCATGCAAGTGTATGTTCGTGGACATGGGTGTGGGTGAGGGATGGATGCTGATGCCAGGTACATGTATGGTGTCGAGGTCGGTGTGCTTGACCTGCATGTCTGTGACTTTTGAATGGCATGGATGCATGACACATGTCTGTGACACTGTACAGATTCACTGATGCTGCCTAATCATCCTTGTATCCACTGTGTTTGTGATGTACGAGGCCACATGGATGTGACAGAGGTGAAGTGTGTGCGTGTGATTTGCATGACCAATGATGCATGTGAGTTCCATGACATCGTACTTTAGAAGAGTGCAGTGGACATGTATGTTGATGTGCATGCCATGGACCATGGGTGTTGCATGTGTGTATTGCCTGACCCATGTGTTGTGGAGGGACATGATAGAAGTGTACTTTACCATTGCCAGTCATCTGATATTGCTTCCTGTGTAGGGGACCATTGTACAGTGCCCTGATGCTTGTGTTCTATGTCTCCCTCTATGCAGCGGCTAGTGATGGAGAGGGCGGAGACGGCGCTGTGGAGGTAGACGGCGGGGATGCCCCCACGGCTGCGGCGGAAGGGGTGGGTGAGCCCCCACAGGGGCCAGCTACAGCGGAAGAGGGCAAGGAGCCATCCAGGTTGGTGGTTTCTACAGAGGAGGAGGCGGCCGAGACTGAGGCACACCTGAGGCCTGGTGGGGGCATCCCTGCTGGTGCAAGTGGTGCAGTCCAGGGCCAGGGGCAGGAGGCAGCACAGGTCGCCGTGGAGGTGCCTGTGCATGTCGCTGTCCCTGACCCTGTGAGTGCACCACCATGCACCAGCATGGATGCCCCGTCCCAGGCCCGTCCGCAGGTGGAGGGGGTGTCTATGTCATCTGACTCCCCTCCACCTGCGGACGAGGGGACCCGTGGGCGCATGGAAAAGGTCCTGATTGGGGTCGCGTTGCGCACGGGGGTCATTCGTGATGACGTGCGTGCTTCCCGGGAGGAGCACGCACATCATCACGAAGAGCACCGTGCCGACGTGGCCCAGTTGGGATCTGCCATTGGCGCGGGTTTTCTGCAGGTGATGGCCAATGTGTCGGGCATCTCCTCCTCTGTGGAAAGTATGCGCCGGTCGTTCTCCTTGCCGTCTTCCGGCCCAGTTGACACCAGGGCCCCCTGTGGACCTGCCCCGACCAATGCAGCCGGCTCAGTGGGGATCCCATCCCTGCCACAGTCGGGAGTCGGTGGTCCAGCTGGTGTGGACACCATGGCAACTGGACCCCTGCAGGTGGAGGATGTGCCGGCATCATCAGGCAGGGCACGTGCACGACGGCGTCGGTGGATACCATCAGCCTGGATGCCGTCGTGCTGGCAGAGGCAGTGGCTGCAGAGGCAGCGGCAGCGACGTGGGAGGCGTCATGGCTCGGGGCCATCAACATCGGAGGGGCAGCCATCGGCTGGAGGGCAGGAGGACACTGGACAGAATGTGTCTTCCGTGTGGCAGCGGTTAGGCCACGCAATAGATGCGGAGAGGCGGCGGGCAGAAGAGGGGCGGCTCGCTATGGTCAGGGCGGTGGACTCCATGCAGAGGGCCCTGAGGCGTGCCGAGTGCCTCGAGGAGATCCGCAGGGGCTTGGAGGTGGACACTGCATCAGCCCTGCGGGCCCTCGGGGCCATTGAGGAGGAACGCCTCGGGGAGATAGAAAGGGAGTTCGATGATGCCCTGGCCCATAACATCTCTCAGTGAGCCGCAGGACTGGCCCGCCGCCTTTGTATATAGTTATGTAGATAGTAGGTTTCCTTTATTTTTATTTATTATTTGGGTTGATTGGACAATGGCCCACGTTTTTTGTATATAGTTAGCATTAGTTAGGTTTTGGGTAGGTTTCATTTTATGGTTTTTAGGGATATTGGACCCGGACAATCATCTTTGTACATAGTTTGTGGATATTTTCGATTTTATTATTTGGACCATGGGGCAATGTGTTTGTTTTTGATTTCCATTTTGATTGACTTTGCACCCGTTCTTTTGGATTTCACCTTTCATTAGATTTATTTTTTTTTTTACCTGTTACTTTGTGTATTCATTTAGGTGTTTCTTTTTTTTTCCTTCTTACATTTTAATACATTGTTCTTTTGATTCTATTGTGTGGACTTCTCTCATTGGTTTGTTGACTGTCACAATCTGGGTTTTCACAGTCATGTGTTGCCATTGTGTGAGTCTGACGGACTTGGACTCATGCGCATACTGCTCATTGGTTATGTATCATGTAATGGGTATTTGATTTTTGAATGGATGTGTACCTTGGATGTGTGTATGGACTGGGGTGACATGGGGTGGGATGTGGTTGCACATGGGATCCTGGGATCTGTATTGTGATTTCCTATTGGTAGGGGAACATCTGTGTGGGCCTGGTGGAGGGTGCCCCATGACTGCTGGGGGGTGGGGTTGGTGGGAGACATGAGTGGGACATAAGTGGGGGCCTGCTGGCAGGTGCCCCACAGTGCTGGGGGGTGGGTGTGGTGGGAGGCATGAGTGGGACATGGGTGGGGGCCTGGTGGAGGGTGCCCCATGACTGCTGGGGGGTGGGGTTGGTGGGAGACATGAGTGGGACATAAGTGGGGGCCTGCTGGCAGGTGCCCCACAGTGCTGGGGGGTGGGTGTGGTGGGAGGCATGAGTGGGACATGAGTGGGGGCCTGCTGGCAGGTGCCCCACAGTGCTGGGGGGTGGGTGTGGTGGGAGGCATGAGTGGGACATAAGTGGGGGCCTGCTGGCAGGTGCCCCACAGTGCTGGGGGGTGGGTGTGGTGGGAGGCATGAGTGGGACATAAGTGGGGGCCTGCTGGCAGGTGCCCCACAGTGCTGGGGGGTGGGTGTGGTGGGAGGCATGAGTGGGACATGGGTGGGGGCCTGGTGGAGGGTGCCCCATGACTGCTGGGGGGTGGGGTTGGTGGGAGACATGAGTGGGACATAAGTGGGGGCCTGCTGGCAGGTGCCCCACAGTGCTGGGGGGTGGGTGTGGTGGGAGGCATGAGTGGGACATGAGTGGGGGCCTGCTGGCAGGTGCCCCACAGTGCTGGGGGGTGGGTGTGGTGGGAGGCATGAGTGGGACATGAGTGGGGGCCTGCTGGCAGGTGCCCCACAGTGCTGGGGGGTGGGTGTGGTGGGAGGCATGAGTGGGACATAAGTGGGGGCCTGCTGGCAGGTGCCCCACAGGGCTGGGGGGTGGGGGTGGTGGGAGGCATGAGTGGGACATGGGTGGGGGCCTGGTGGAGGGTGCCCCATGACTGCTGGGGGGTGGGAGTCATGAGCAGGTGTGCAGGGTAATCCCCTGTGGTGTGGACTGCATGCAGGGGACGTGGAGGCTGTACAGGGAAGACCTGTGAAGACCCAACGATCGGAGTAGCGTGTTCAACTATCCACGCCCCCCTGAAATGGACGTAGCCTAGCTTTTCGCGTGTGAAACTTCCCGCGCACCCCTGTAATGGACGTACCCTGGCTTTTCGCGTGTGGGACTTCCCGCGCACCCCTGTAATGGACGTACCCTGGCTTTTCGCGTGTGAAACTTCCCGCGAACCCCTGTAATGGACATACCCTGGCTTTTCGCGTGTGGGACTTCCCGCGCACCCCTGTAATGGACGTACCCTGGCTTTTCGCATGTGGGACTTCCCGCGCACCCCTGTACTGGACGTACCCTGGCTTTTCGCGTGTGAAACTTCCCGCGCACCCCTGTAATGGACGTACCCTGGCTTTTCGCGTGTGGGACTTCCCGCACACCCCTGCAATTCCCGTAGCCTAGCTTTTCGCGTGTGAAACTTCCCGCGCACCCCTGTAATGGACGTACCCTGGCTTTTCGCGTGTGGGACTTCCCGCGCACCCCTGTAATGGACGTACCCTGGCTTTTCGCGTGTGAAACTTCCCGCGAACCCCTGTAATGGACGTACCCTGGCTTTTCGCGTGTGGGACTTCCCGCGCACCCCTGGTATTCCCCTAGCCTAGCTTTTCGCGTGTGAAACTTCACGCGCACCCCTGTAATGGACGTACCCTGGCTTTTCGCGTGTGGGACTTCCCGCGCACCCCTGTAATGGACGTACCCTGGCTTTTCGCGTGTGAAACTTCCCGCGAACCCCTGTAATGGACGTACCCTGGCTTTTCGCGTGTGGGACTTCCCGCGCACCCCTGGTATTCCCCTAGCCTAGCTTTTCGCGTGTGAAACTTCCCGCGCACCCCTGTAATGGACGTACCCTGGCTTTTCGCGTGTGGGACTTCCCGCGCACCCCTGCAATTCCCGTAGCCTAGCTTTTCGCGTGTGAAACTTCCCGCGCACCACTGTAATGGACGTACCCTGGCTTTTCGCGTGTGGGACTTCCCGCGCACCCCTGTAATGGACGTACCCTGGCTTTTCGCGTGTGAAACTTCCCGCGAACCCCTGTAATGGACGTACCCTGGCTTTTCGCGTGTGGGACTTCCCGCGCACCCCTGGTATTCCCCTAGCCTAGCTTTTCGCGTGTGAAACTTCACGCGCACCCCTGTAATGGACGTACCCTGGCTTTTCGCGTGTGGGACTTCCCGCGCACCCCTGCAATTCCCGTAGCCTAGCTTTTCGCGTGTGAAACTTCACGCGCACCCCTGTAATGGACGTACCCTGGCTTTTTAGCGTGTGGGACTTCCCGCGCACCCCTGCAATTCCCGTAGCCTAGCTTTTCGCGTGTGAAACTTCACGCGCACCCCTGTAATGGACGTACCCTGGCTTTTCGCGTGTGGGACTTCCTGCGCACCCCTGCAATTCCCGTAGCCTAGCTTTTCGCGTGTGAAACGTTCCCGCGCACCCCTGAAATGGAAGTAGCCTGGGATTTCGCGTGTGAAACTTCCCTGCGCACCCCTGAAATGGACGTACCCTGGCTTTTCGCGTGTGGGACTTCCCGCGCACCCCTGGAATTCCCGTAGCCTAGCTTTTCGCGTGTGAAACTTCCCGCGAACCCCTGTAATGGACGTACCCTGGCTTTTCGCGTGTGAAACTTCCCGCGCACCCCTGAAATGGACGTAGCCTGGGATTTGACGTGTGACACTTCCCGCGCACCCTTGAAAATCGCATGGGCCGCTTGCCGTGATGGTCCAGGGTTAGCGTACCCCCTTGCGCTGGTTTGTAATTTTTATGAGATTTCCCAGCGCAAGGGGCGTTCCTGGGGGCGTAACTGGCGCTGCAGCGAGTCGCTGCGCCACTGTGCGCCACGGCTGCCTGGGGAAGCTAAAATCCATGAATACGCTGTGCGCCGGATTCGGTTTTGGCGCACGCGGCTGGCGCAGACTATCGCACGCGCACGCTGTGCGCCAGCCGCGTGCGCTACTTGTGCGCTGAATTCTATGAATTACCCTGTAAATATCATCACATATCGACACCTGAATCATCCCCTCACTGGGTCTGCATTGATAACGAAATATGTTTTAATGTAAAATTAATGAAGTCCCCTTTCCCTTTGAATTTGATTTGTAATAGCAATGCGGTACCTTGCTTGCTGGATTGGAAGTTACTGCCTTACCCTCCCTCCACATCTGCATCTCTCACACACACCTGCTCGTGAAAGAGAGAATGAGAGATTAACATTGGCAGGGAGAGGCTAATAATTGGCATCTGCATAGGCAAGTGCTAGGAATGTGTGGAGACCAGGCTGCTATTCTTTTTTAGGCCTTTTTATACTTTGCTACAGTTTATAATCGTATTCCATGGTTTGTCATGCCTTATCATGCCTTGCAAATCCTTGTCATGCTTTGCTAAATGTGGCTTGATTGTTTGCACCCCTTGCTGATCTGCTTACACTTTTTCTTCCTTCTACTGTACAGCTCTTTAGTGCCCCACTGGAATTCTGCCTGCTGTCATTTTCTCCCATGTTCCAATGGAATGTTGCTCATTTTTGTCCCATTGTGACAACTCCCCCAACCCCCCGTGGCTTATGCAGTTAGTTCCCACCTTTGTCTTTGCTTTCAATGCCTGAAGAAATGTATCCTAGATATCGCACCTTGGTCTTAAAGCAGCATAGATTCTTCCCAAGGAGACAAAATAGCATTGGACCTTATGTTTAGCATGATATTGTTGCACCATGGGCTCTCATGAGCACTTGCCCACCCGTACTGCCCATTCTATTTATGGACTTTTCTCACTGCACAATACATATGTGCATTTAATGGAGCACTGTGTACAATGTATTTGCATAAGTAAGGGAAATGCAGATGGAAAGGATGTGTAGAAGATTGATACGTATCAGTTGGTGTATGGAAGCTTAATATAGTCATAGGGTTATATGTAAAGATTTTGCAAGTGATTGGCGGATAGATGTGTGACTGTTTGAAAGCAGGCATTGAGGGAGTGTTACAAATAAAAAGGGTAGAAGTGCTGCCCTGTGCGATTGTGGCATGTGCCATTGCGTCTTTTAATGATCCATGGCCTGGAAAGGGAAATGTGCAGACTGTGGATAGTTATAAAGGTCCATCGATTATGGTCCTTATTGTATGCTAGAGAACAGTATATTTCTCTCTAGTATACAATTGTTCATTAGCACCTTTCATGGGGGAGCCAGCCAATCAGGTGTCTAGGAGCACAGGCCTGAGCGGCCGGTACAAGCCTGCATTGGAAGCCGCCTGATGGTCAGCTCTCCCACCTGCTATGGAGCCCTGTCTTCCCTTTCCATGGTAGTCATCATGGAAAAGGATTTTCTTTCCTACAGCAGGACACCACGCACATCCCGCTGTAGGAAGGAAAATCCTTTTCTTTAGCACACTGGGTTACCACTTTGGCAATCTGAGGTGCTAATGGCCTTCAACACCCGTTGCAGGGGCTGGAACGGGGATAACGCCCCAGAGCCCTTGTTATCCACCCTCGCTTCACTTGGGCTGACAATTTGGGTTGCCGGTCCGTTATCTCCCTCTCCAGCCCCTTCAGCATTGTCATTAATGACATTTGTGATGTCATATTTCATGCTGTGGGTGTTAGTCTTAGCAGTGCACAGTTGTGGCACGAGTTATGGTCGCTTATCTCTCCATAACTGGTGAATTTCTGAGGTTTTTCAGTTTTACTTGTAACCATAATATCCCTTTAACAAAGTGTTTTCATGAAGTTCATAGTTTTTATTAGTGCAACTTAACCATAATGTCCATATAACAATGTTTTTTCATTGAATATATATATACATATTTTACACAGCCTGTGGTAGTGTAGTTATGGTTAAGTTGCTCAACTCATAGGAGGAACATTTTATGGGGGCTAATAACATTGCTCCCCCTGGATGGATCCTCACCAACCTTTGCAAAAAAAGCATATGGCCCACTCTCTATTTCTTTGGCAAGTTTGGTAAGGTTTTGTCAAGGGTGGCAAAGTTATAGGTGGGTCCCCATTTTTTGTTTGTTTCACTAGACTGAATGGAAAAATAATTTGCTGATGCCTACAGCACAAACCGCTGGATGGATTATCACCAAATTTGCAGCAGAGGAAGTGGCTTGGTCCCAAAAGTGTGCTTTTGTAAATTTTATGGAAATCCATCCGGTCGTTTTTTTTTTTAAATCCACCAAAAAGTAGGTCAAAACAAATTAATGATATCTGGCTCCGCCCCATGGACCCATTTCCGTGTTTGGTCCGTGGACAGGCATCCGATTCGCCTATAGGGTGCCATGATGTCCGCGGACATCAGACGCGCCCCATGATTGGATGGTGAAAACCGTGAAGTGCATCCGATTTTTGGAAACGCCCGCCATGTTGGATTCACGGACATCCGTCAGTGTCCGCGGACACCACGGTAGAAACATATAAAAAAAGACAACATTGCACTTGTCAAACATATCAGACAATCTCTGGGGAGTTGAGGGGTGATGGGGTTGGGATGGGATATGGCCATAAGAAGACAAAAAAACGGATATTTTTCACCCTGAAAGTCCGCGAACAGTCCGAATGTTCTGGGACAGTCCTGTGATGTTTGCGACCACTTCAGATGTCTGGGGACATCTGTGCCTAATTCTGCATTGCAGGGTTAGTGAAAAGCAGTTCTTGGATGGCTTATAACTTTGGTGCCACTCATGACATTTTGGAATTGTATTCTAGACTTGACTCTGAAAGGTTTTTGGGGTTTTGTCCAGAGGGAAAAAATGTAGAGGGGGGTCCCAAAATATTGTAAAGGCTTATAAATGTGGTGCCATTTGACAAATCTGCAAAGAAGTTTGCAAAACAATTTAAAATGTAAATATAAATGTGTTTGTAAAGTTTGGTGGGATTTTATAAAGAGGGGGCTAAATTAGTGGGGGGTCTCAACATTTTTAGATGGCTTATAACTTTGTTGACATTTGATGAATTTTAGCCAAATGTTTTTACAAAGAATATACACCCAACCATGAATGTTTGTGTAAAGACTGAATGGATTTTGTCAAGTGGAGGCTAAGTTATATGACTATTGTATGTACATACATTTTGACACTTTTGGAAAAATAACACATGGCGGATTTCAAGCAAACCTGTGTAAGGAATATTGGCAAGGACCTTAAAGCATGGTTTTGCAAATGTGCGAGTGTTTTATTTTTTGACAAGTGTCAAAATGTAGGTACACAAAATACCGATATACCTTTGGAGACTGAGGTATAGCCAGTGGCCATGGGCAGTGGCCAGATTGTCCAGGTCACGGTACAGGGCCATGACCCAGACAATCTGACTACTGGCCATGACCGTGAGGGATGAAAAATGGGGTTAAAGTGGCCATGTCCACCTGGGACTGGCTATGTGGTAAAGTTGTTCGAAAATGCGATAGGTTTGAAAGGGAAAACAAATGTGTTTGTGGTAATATGGTCATAGGGTTATAGGGTTATGTGTTTGCCTTCTGCAGGCTGCCATGGAAAGGGAAGATGGGTACTGTATGGAGCCCCGCCTTCACTTTCTATGGTGGCCATCTTGTATGAAAAACGGGGTTAAAGTGGCCATGTCCACCTGGGACCGGCTATGTGGTAAAGTTGTTCGAAAATGGGATAGGTTTGAAAGGGAAATCAAATGTGTTTGTGGTAATATGGTCATAGGGTTATGTGTTTGCCTTTTGCAGGCTGCCATGGAAAGGGAAGAGGGGTACTTTATGGAGCCCCGCCTTCCCTTTCTATGGTGGCCATCTTGGAAAAGGAGTTTTGCGGCGTCCTGCTGTAGGAAGAAAAATCTATTTTTTAGCACCCCGGCTTCCCGCTTTGGGAACCAAGGGTGCTAATGGCCTTTATCCCTCATTGCAGGGGCTGCAATGGAGGATAATGGTCCGGAGCCCTTGATATGCATTTATTTATTTATTTATAATGCGCCGAAGCCTGCATGCATCAGGGCGCACACAGACACACTTTGCATGGGCCGATTACTTGGGCTGCCCGGCCGTTATCCCCCGTTCCAGTCCCTGGAATGGGGGATGAACACCACATTATTCCCATTAGCATAACACTAAATACTAATGGAAATATTGGAAAAATGTATTGATTCTATGTACTTCACTGAGAAATGTAAAGTAGATGGAGTCTATAACATTTTCTTTTAGTTATACTTTTTAACTGTGAAAGGTGGTTCCTAAAGGAAAAAGTATAGCAGTGTTAAAAATGATGCTAGAAGGTGGTAAAGGGAAGAGTTTTAAGTTGAAACTTTGTAAATTGGACAAAATGTTTTCTATATTTCAGTAAGTATGATATTAGTAAGTTGTAGGAAAACAGCATGCACTGGTTAAAATCCATGAAATTCTCAGAATAAAAAAATAAATTGTCAAAAAGACGTTATTGTTAATTTGCACCAATAAAAACCTATACAATTCATTGAAAAACTTTGTTAAAGTGACATTATGGTTAAGTTGCACTAATAAAACCTATGAATTTCAATCAAAAAACTTTGCTAAAGGAACGTTATGGTTAAGTTGCACTAATAAAAACCTATGAAATTCAATGAAAAAACTTTGTTAAAGGGAAGTTATGGTTACAAGTAAAACTGAAAAACCTCAGAAATTCACCAGTTATGGTAAGCTAAGCAACCATAACTTGCCCCACCACCGTGCACTGCTAGGACTAACACCCAGGACATCAAAGATTTAATTGATGACATCACATGTGAAATTATTTTGATGAAAAGTCCCTGCAAGGGGTTGTGTTTATGATGTTAGTAAGAAGATGTCAGGGGTGATTGTGTAATGTTAAACATGTAATAACCAGCTAACAATTCAAGAATTACTGCACACTTGTGCTAGTACAAACAATACGTATGAAGACACGCAATGCACACAAAACAGAAGCACATACAGAGAAACTAAAGTAAGGAAGAAAGAAACAGCATCATCAGAAAATGTTAATAGCATTAACATTTATCTTCCTGTATACAAATGAATTTTGTGTTTGAGGCCTGCCTATTTCCCTATGTACGTGCACCATGAGCTGTGACCAAACACTAAGGAAAGTACTTTAAGAACATATGACAATGTTACTGTCTAGATCTACAGCACCTTTTGAATTTTAATATTCTGAATGTCAGTGAACAAAACCACGCGGCCTAGATATGTCAGTGAACAAAAACAAGTGGGCCAGATATTTGATGTCATCAGTGATGTCAGCAATGCCATTTGTGATGTCATATTTGATGTCCTTGTGTTAGTTTTAGCAGTTCACGGTGGTGGTGCGAGTTATGGTTGCTTAGCTTACCATAACTGGCAGATTTATGAGGTTTTTCAGTTTTACTTGTAACCATAATATCCCTTTAACAACGTGTTTTCACAATTTGCTATATCTGTGTATATTTAAACAATGGATGCCCTATTCCTGACATGGTCTTATGTTCTATATTTATGATATATTAAGGGAATTAATGGTTTATCAAGCATTCATTTGCCTCGCAGCAGGACTGCAGTGTGACCTGATGATTTCTTTTAGCCCACCTCAGATTTTTATCATTCTTGTGTATTGTGGCCCGCTCTGGATTTATTGTAATTGCCAGTGTCCTGATTGACTGTCTTAATGTGTCCATAGTTCTGACATACAGTACCAGCCTGTGGCTAGATGCGAGTTTTTTGGCAGGTCGAGGTGAATGTGTAGTAGTTTAAGCCTATTACTGCATGCTTATATGTATACATTGACATGCAATATGTGTGCATGATTGATGGCTAGGTAATATTAGCAATGAGGTATCCTTAGATCAGAACTTCAAAGGGTTAACAATCCATTTATTTGGCTGAGCACAAGATGCACTGTTTAACTAGCATTTTATTTATTAGTATATTAATCTAACTCTGTATGGCAATTATTATTGAGCACAAGGAGCACTGTCAAACTGGCATTTTATGCATTAGTGTCTCGGTTTGACTCTGTATGGCAATTATTGCCTAGTATCTAATACACTACAAATGTGCATTAAGCCGCTTAAGGCAGAATCCCTCAACCAAGATGGAGGACGGAGTAGCACAAGCTCTGCGGTAAGCATTATCAATCTAGTTATCTTTGAAAGGTTATATACATGCAGGGTACAGAGGCTCAGCACCCCTGGTAACAAAGTAGAGAACCAAAAGTCTAGGTAAGCACAACTACTCATTTTGACACGGTCCCTAACATTAACTTCAAGCGATTATTTAACCATAGGTAATAATTGAGGTTCTAACTGAACGTTCTCTCTTTATTTTCATATGAACTAATCTGCAATGATTGCAACATACACTACACAACTCCTTGGCTGTTGACAACCTCGTAAAATGGGTGGACTCCAATGGCACATAGGAGGCAACTTATTTGGCTGCAATTGCGGTGAATATAGAGGTACGTTAGGTGTCCTTGTGTTTTAACTATTATGTCTTTCCATGTTGTCCCGCATAAGGCTGAGCTAGTGATCTTCAGTGTGATTGATACCAGTGAGCACCTATGAATACCAATTTCGCTTGGGTGATATTGTATGTAAACATGTGCTCTGTAAAGCGCTTTGGAGTAAGGCGCTTTATAAATAACACATCATTATCATTATCATTTTGGGCACAATTATTCATTTCCCTTCCCTGCAGAACTCTTAATATACAGGTAAAACGCTAATCGGTAAGTGCCTAAAGCCACTACTTAGTTAGTTAAACCATACTGAACTCATTGAATATTACCCCTACATCAATAACCTTTACCATTATTTCCATGTTGCAGACAATTTATGGAACAGACAAGCTTTTAAGGTACAATTATTAATCAGACCAAATGGACAGAGATGATGTGATACACCACCCTAACTGCCATGTAACCCAACCTACCCACTAAAATCAATTACTAATTAGGTTCTCTCACCTCTTTTTTTTTCCTTTTCATTGCTTGTACCTCTTTTTTGTTTATGTGTATGTATGGCCTATCCACTGTCGTATTGTTGAATTGGCATTGACCGGTTTTGATATTGCATTGATGATTTTATGACTTTGTAATGACCCATGAATAATATTGTGCACCGGTATATAACAACCTGACCATTGTATGCACCACCCCATGTGTTATTGGGGTGTGCTGCACCTACCTTCGGGTATTTTTGTGTGTAACTACTACATGATTAACCTTGTAATTTATTTGTGACATAATAAATCAGCCTCAGGAGAAGAGCACCGCTCGAAACACGTGTTAGGCTGACCTTGAATTCAATAAATTTGATGCAATCACGCATGAATAATCTAGACATTTTGTGCAGTGTGACTGTATTTATGTCTGTGTGTGCTTTTGTCCCAGAGGAGTATCAGTCAAAATACCCACAACACACAGTTACCTGCTGTCACTTTGACCTTTACTGATTTGGGTGCAAGTGCTCGGGTATCTTAGTCTCTGTGGCCAAAATTCTAATTAATTTACAATCTAATTTGTCTTTATAACAAGCGGCAGCAGTACTTTCCTAGCTTAGAACCATAGTCACACTAAAACTTCACTTTTAAGAAGCATAACATTAATTATATTTCAAACATTTCCTTGGGATAGTCCTAATGCAGATCTAAAACTCTGCTCTTAATCAGTGTACCTTACTCGTTATTCCAAAGGTTGAAACATGTTTAAAACATGACTATTCCAGGAGCTTAACACATTTCAACAAAACGTAAAGTAGACAGTGTTATATTTTATGTTAGCCAAATTTAATTTACACAACAAAAAAAATGGGAATTTAAACGGAAGCCAAGTGACCTCTTCATCAACCTATTCCCTATTTGAACAAAATATCATTTGAAACACATGTTTAATCTCCTAAAATAATGCAGTGTTCCAAGATTATGTATGGTGCTTTTTAGGGCTGCCCCACAAATTATAGAGCACAACATTCTTCTCAAAAGCAAATTGTGCGCTTGAAGACCCTAGCTCCTTTGTCTGCTTTTGAAACGCAGAGGTGCCTGGAACTTACTCATTTCGAGATAGAAGCATCAGTAAATTAGGGTTATTTTACAGTGAAAGCTTTTGCCATCCTCTCCGAGCAGTGACTCCCATTACCATATAATTACACTGCGTTGTGAGTGTCAGCTCTGAGCGTCTAGATAGCCTTAGCCTTTGTCACTGCTGAATGGGAAAGCCGAGTAGACTTGTCATGTCCAGCTTTTCCTTGTGTTCATTACAACGTATGTGCTTACAAGGTGACATGGCGCCATTAAGAGATAAATTGCTAGCGAGGTGCACGGGAAATTAAGCATATGCCTCCCATTAATTGTAATGTGGCAGGAAGCTTGCATGCCCTCCCCAGTAGACCATCACAGCTTCAGTTGAAGAGCTAGTAATTATATTTGAAGTCTTATCTTTGTCTCAAACAGCCGGATTCGTCGGCACACTAACTGAATTTGTGACCCAAAGTAGATTAGAACAGTGCCCTCTTGCTCAGCGGGCTGCAAGGCTGTATCATTATTCCAATTAGATTCCATGCTTTCCGGCGAAACTGCCTTGAAAACATCGTCTCTGAACTTTTCGAGAGCAAACTCATAGCAACTGCGTCAAGACAGCAGTCGCGACATTAAGCAAACGAGACCACTGTTCTGAGCTAAGGCAATTGCCTTGGGAGCACGCAGAGCCGGGGACTGTCGCATTGGTTTTATGCACCCAGCACAAGTGCAAATTCGACCATTTCCGAACAGTTCTCTATGGGACGGTACACCGTGGAGTTGAATTAACGTGAACATAGTTCAAATGTCGCAGTTTAATTCAGCCCCAGTGGCTGCTGGCGAATTTGGAAACTGGAGGGACGTACATTTGTGTTTCGCACATGTACGAGCGACCAAACGCAGCGAGTTTGAAATTGTGCATTTTAAAGCACTTTCACTGCTAAATTGGGTAAAAACCAACGCGGTTTTCAATCGGTTTTGTAGGCTAACACATGACATGATAGATGCAAGTCACCTACAATGCACAGAAGCATTTTCCAACAGATTTTAAAGATGCCTTTGCCCACAACATACATGTTCATGTTGGCTTTGCCCATAAATGTGAATGCAGCTTCCACCAGTATATGCCAATATTATCATAAAAGCACAACCAGCCAGTAAAAATATCCCATGCCACAGAAATAAGTAAATCATCACTGGCTATACCAACTTAGGTCAGTATACCAAGTAATCACACTTATGTTTGCTTTTACCCTTGGTGCCCAATAGAAAATAGCCATACCACACTATGAATAGATGGTCCTTCTGGAGCCAGCAATGTAAGCCAGTATAGCCACGTAATAACAATGGCCATGTTTGCTTTACCATTGATGGCAAGAGAACATGTCCATGCCACAATAAGAAAGCATATAGAGCCTGGCACCACTAATGTAGGCCCATCTAGCCACATAACAACACTTATCATTTGTAGACAACCTGGTTCTAGGGCAGGGTTTCATAAGTAGTAAAGCATCTACCTTGCTGCGATCAATTGAAAGTCATCCTCTGAGCAAAGCAAATAATAAATTATCATGTTTGCTTTACCCTTGATGCCAAGTAAATAATGACTTTCCACTTTGAAGACGTATATGCATACTGGAACTATTAGTAGGTCCAGTCTGCATATACTTTCATAATGTGGGATGGCACTTGTTGCTATGCATCAAGGGAAAAGCAAAATGAAATTGTATTGGCCACATGATAACACTGAACATGGTTGCTTTACTCTTAATGCACATTGCTGTGCATCAAGGGTAAATCAAACATGATAAGTATTATTGCATGGCTAGCCATGACACTTGATGCAGAGTCCTGTGCATCATGGATAGAGCAAACATGATACATGTTTTTGCATGGCTAATGAAAAATATCAGGTTTGATTTACCCTTCATTCACAATACTGTGAATGAAGGGTAAATCAAACATGACAATTGTTATTAAGTGGCAGGGCTAGGATACATTTTTAACACCAGCTACTCTAGGCATGAAATGACCATGTTTGCTTTACCATTGATGAAAAATTAAAATTGCCATGTCACAATAAGAAAGCATATAGATTCAGGGATACCTGTAATGAACATAACTATATACATGAAAATCAGGGAAGGAATGTCTTCGAAGTCTAGGGGAAAAGAATAAAACAGAAATTAAACTATATACAAAGGCAGCGTCCTAATCCTCTCCAACCTCTGACAACCATTCCCCAGGGCTAAGTCATAGGCCTCATCCTCCTCCCTGAGTCAGGCCTCCTTTGTTGCCTGGAGCGCTTGCAGGGTGGCCAACATCTATTGTTCAGTCTGTCTACCTGTATGTTGCCTCCAGGATGGCAGCATGCCTCAGTGCCCATCTCTGCACCACCTCAGCCTTGGCCACCGTCACTTGTACCTCCCATGCCTGCTGCCTCTCTGCTACTAGCTGCCTCTGGTATCGCCGTAACACAGAGGACAATGCCTGCAAGGCCCCCGATCTTCCTCCTGCCTCATAGCTGCCACCTGCCTCCTCATGGTGGTATGCCCTGTCAGAGTCTGCCTCCTCACAGTTGTCATCTGTTGCTGCTGTGCAGAGTGCACGTTGGGAAGGTACACCTGCTGACGTGATGACCGTTATCGGGGGCATACAGCACCTGCACTGCCTGCAAGGTGCCTGATGACCGTCCACTGCTTTTGGATATGTTGGTGCCTCGGTAGGCATTGTGACCACCCCATCAGATGTTGATGGGACTCCCACCTCGGGAAGGGATGTTAGCTCCACCAGATGGGGCATCAGTGGTGGGATTGGTGCAGAGGTGGCTATGCTGAAATTTGGCCTGAAGGTAGCCTGGAGGACAACTGGTGCACATAGGTGGAGGTGGAGGAGGGAATCGGGACAGAGAACAGCACACAGAACCCATCCAAGAATCGTCCTGTTGCCAGCACGGCCATGAGGTGGCAGAGCTCATAGTGATGATGCACAAGCATACCATGAGTAGCCTGTGCATTATCACGGATGACTGTGGTCAGCCTCATGAGACCAGCCAGCATGGGCAGCACATTATCTCAGATGGACAAATCAGCTGGCATGGGGATGCTGGTCTGGATGGAGGCATCCCAGAAGGTGGGCACTGCTGCATCTGATGGCCCAGAGACAGGATTTTGGGCAGGCACCTCCATGGTGGCCTACACAGCCTCATTCCCCTTGGACAGGGTTGCAGCATGAACACCCTCCTCGTCACCCCCACCTGACCCCATGGGCGGGCTGCAATGGACACCTCCTCCACCTCCTTCAACCTGGATGACTTGAAGGGGTCTTCCCCCATGGATGGCTCCTGTGTGGTATCACCCTGTCCCACCACTGCTGAGGAGTCCCATGCATCCTTCTCCTCCTGGGATTTACCCCCAGCAGCCATCCCCAATTTTCCATTTTGTCGCAGTGCTCCTGATTTATCCGGTGACTGCACTCCATGGGATGTCCAACCTGCACCCTTTCGGCTCCCTAGTGCCCATGCCATCTGCCAGACACTGGCCTTCTATTCAAATATGTGGAGCTACCGTTTCTGGTGGAGGTAATGAGTTAATAGCATCAGGGCAGCTCTGTCAGCAGGTATTGATGAGTACTGTTTATCGTGTAATATCTGCATTTGTGGACACCACAGACTTTGCATGCCGTCTCACACATTTACTTTCTGTGGGTATAATCATTAAGTCACAGTGAATGTCAGTGCAGATGTGTGTTTCTCCAAATGTATGTGTGTGTGTATGTACCCTTCCACTTCAATGCATTTGCATTGTTTTTAAGGTTGCACTTCCACAATTGACAGCCAACTAATGGGAATGGCCAGCACTTCCCACACCTGAGCCATTGGCAGTATTTACAACATTCTGGATCTACATCCTCATTCACATCCTGCATTCTCTGTGCATCTGGATTCTGTGTTTTTGGTCGGGCAACACTTTCCTCACTGACTGTTATGATGTCTTCTTACTGCCACCTTTCTCCTCCCCCCGTCCCATGTGTCCTACGGTGTACTGCAGGTGTACTCCCTGTCCACACTGCTCTTTGACCTGTGCCAAAGCCCACTTCACATCCTTATCCTCTCACATGACCTGCCATGCTACAATTCCGCGCCTTATACACACGTCCATTGTCAGGTCTATACTTCCTCCACTGCTCACCTTCATGGCCTTGCCTCTGGTAGCACAGATCTGCACATTTGTCTCCATTGGCTCCACAGGACAGGTTTGGCACACTTGGTGCATCTAGAGTTATACTGGTTTACGCATATGTACCCCTGACAGATTTTACATGTGTTCCCCCATAAAGTTACTTATTGTTCATTGTTGTATTTATGGTGTGTTCTCTCCTCCTGTATGTATTGCCTGACTTTGTGAAAACATTTTTGTTCAAAGCCGGCACTATGAGTAACAACACAATCTGTATGTACATTATGGGCACATGCAAGTGGTACATTGGCCACTCACCCAAGCTTGTGTTCATCTGTTGTCACTGTATGTGTTGCCAGTGCACCCTATGATCCCCGCACAATACCTCAGACTGTCTCATCCAGGGTGCATGGTCCGTTGGAGGGTGAGGCAACAGCTGGGTATTGCTGTCATGTCCATTTACTGTGATGTCCAACTGGGTGGGATGGTGGTTGGTGTAGGATATGGAGATGTGGTTGGATTGACTTTTTTACGTGGATGGTGTGGACATGGGTGTCTTTCTGGTTTACATGCAATGATGCATTGCATGTGTTGTTTTTGTGATGAGGAGCTAATGATTGCCCTTTCACATATGGCCTTTGTTTCCAAGTCTGCCCTTCCCTCTCACCCATAGTGTCCTTCCACGCTCCCAATTTGTGCTATTTTCCATATATGTTCCTTCCAGGCTCTCAGACTATGGAGTATTTTTCCCAGTCTTTCTTTCTCTGTCTTCCTCTCTTCACCACCTTCTCTCTGCCCTCACCCACTGTGATGGCCAGAATCTCACTCCTCATCTTCCCACAATCCATTCTCCGCCTTGCACCACAATTCCCCTATCCCTCTATCTCTCTCTCACTCTCTCTCTCTCTCTCTCTCACTCCACTCCATAGCTACACATTCATCACTGTGTGTCCTGTCTTTGTTCTCTGTCATCCCTCACATCAGCTCTCACACTTGTACTTCCATTACCCAGACCTTTGTCTCATCACTTGGTGTCCTTTTCCTCCCTGAATCCATTGGTGACCCTAAGGAACATGTGACAACCGACAGTGGGTGTGTAGAATGTGTATGCCTTCAATCAATGGCACCACTTGTGACTGCATCCCGGGGTTGACTGATACGTATTTGCAGGTTGCATTTCATGCTGTGATTGAGATCTGTTTGCTTCACTGTCAGTGATTTCTCTGTTGGTGAGATCTGCAGTTATCAGGTTGATATTTTCTCACACTCTGTTATTTGTACTCCTGGACATTGAAACTGGGTGGTCCCTGGCAGTTGTTCCATACAGGAGTTGTCAAGGCCGCACAATTGCTTTACTTTGATGCAAATAATATCTTTGTTATTTTAGAATGTTGATTCAGGGGTGATGCAGTGGATGTGAGACCGGTAGGTACCTTGTGTAGGTAAGTTTAAGGCAGTCAGGGGGGCACAGGTTGTGGTGTTGTTGGTCAGAGAGTCAGGCACTGTGTGGGGTGTTTACTTTGTCTTGGACTGAGGTGAGAAGGTCTGTCTTAGTGTGTGCGGGGATACATGGTGATGGTAGGCTGGTGGGTCTGTGCTTGCTGTTTATGCATGGCAATCAGGGGGGCACTGGTTGTGGGGTGGTTGTTTTGAGGGAGGCTGTCACTCTGAGATGTTTATTGTTCAGTTATCCTGAGGGAAGTAGGTCTGGTTGCATAGGTGCAGGGACACATGGGGATGGAAGTCTAGTGAGTGATGATTCCTTTCAGGTTTTGCATGTGTCCTGCCTGCCGAACGGCATCCCATTGACTCAGTTCTTCATGGCATGTCTAGCCCCACTGTCAGTCCACTCATGGTACTTCAGCCCCTTTAGGCGGTGCTGTCCCGAGAATAATCCACACGCAACACAGAATTGCAGCTCATTTGGGGGATGCAAGGTTCACCACAGACACCAGGCACATGCCATTGACATGGTGTTGTTTTTCCTATGGGGACGTGTACCATGCACAGTATACCGGCAGATATTTTGCTGCCTGTTGAAAGCTGCTTGGTGCATCTCAACACTTCCTTCATTTACTAGCGCATTGGTCCGCATTCAGACCAGTCCCTATACGTGCTTGCCTGGTCCCTGCTCCCTTTTTTGTGTCAGTCTCCTTGACCTCCATTTCTCATTTCCTTTTCTTGTTTGATTGTCTCTTTTATGCCAGTTGCCTCTGTGCCCTCCCTTCCTGTATGACTGCTGCCTCTTTGACCAGCTGCCTTATGCCGGATCTTGTCTTCAATGCAATTGATGCAAAGTTTGCATTTCATCCTCTGGCAGTTTCCATCATCGGTTCCACTGCCAGTGTGTACTGATGCCATGTTAATCAGGGCATGCATATCATGGTATTGGGAGTGCTTCCAAGTGGATTCTGGGTTTCAAACCTCTCAGTGATCTCTATTTGGGAGTCGTCTCATTGTCATTCTGACTGCAGCCGGATCAAAATATTCACAATGTCCCCTCACCGGAACGAGCAGTAAGTGCTACTTGGTCCTTCACTGCATGGCCATCAGGGGGGCAGGCAGTGTAAGTGTTGTGGAGAGGGGGTTGTCACTGTGTGTGGTTTTCTATTTGCATTGGCCTGGAGGGGAGTGGGTCTGGCTACATAAGTGCAGAGACACATGGTGATGGGTGGCTGGTGATTTCATGCTTGCATTTGTTGCATGGAACTCAGGGGGAACATGTTGCTGTGTAACTGGGTGCATGCATGTGTTACCTGCTCTGACCTTGTGTTGTTTTTGTGTACGGAGGCATTCTGTGTGTGATGATGTTTTCTGAAATTGTCGAGGACAGTGCTGTCAGATGCCTGCACGCAACACATCAGCAGTGTAGGCTGGTTTGTGAGCCTACCAAGGGGAGTAAGAATTAATTTCAGGCTGAAGCTGCAGCAGGCTCACAAGGGGAAAGGTGTGAGGTGAGATGTGCATCTTTCTTGTAGCGCACCAGTCAGATTTGCATTCTGTGTGACTGTTTCGATGTAGATGGCAATTGTGGGAATGTATTTTGTGAGGCAACGGTGTGGCCACTCAAGCTGTATGTTGTGAGTCATGTATAAGGTGGCCAGGTAAATCCACAAAAGTGTTAGTTTGGGATTTTATTTTGTACTGTGTCTTCCTACATGTGTTCTCCTGTGTGTTGTTGTGGGTCTGTGTGCACTGTTGTTGGTGTTGGCCATGTGACTGTGGTTGTGGATTTTGTATTTTGTGTTGTGTTATTTGGTGTGTTCAACATGGTCACTGTTGTTTACAGTTGCAATGACTGTGTCAGTGTTGGTTGCAGTTGCTTTTATTATGGCTATGGCTATGGTCACGCACAGCTTGCCTCTCCCAGTCAAACATTCTCAGGAATTTGTTATCGGCACAGAGAATTGGCCCCAAGTCATCACTGAATGCACCAGGGATTTTGCTTCACTCTGTGTGCTCCACAGGGACTGATTTTCATGAGAAGTGTGTTTGCACAAGCTGATTGCGTGCAGCTCTCCCTGTGCCCGACCAAGGACAAGGGTGGTTTCTAAGGCTGATGGCCCTCATGCATATTGACTGGTTTGCCATGCCGTGTGGCAACATTGTGCAGGACCCATGCTGCCAGGATGATTTTCCATACTTCTTGTGGGTCATATAGTAATACCTCGCCAGAGTGGTCAAGGGAGTGAAAAGATGACTTAAGCACCCTGAATGTGCACTCCCCTATGGCCCTAGTGGCTACATGGGCTGCATTGTATCTTACCTCATCTGGTGTTGCCAGATTCCTAAATGGCGTGAGCAGGAATCTTAAGAGCGGGTAGGCACTGTCCTCTGCAAATGTGTTGATGGTTGTGTTGCCATTTATTGTCATGATCAGTTGATCAATGTGTCACATGAGAGACAGTTGATACGCACCTAGGAGCCAGCTGTTGCTGAACTTTCCAGATGGCAGAGCCAAGTAGAGTGGTGACTGGTCGTAGATGTAACTGTCAAGTGTGCTCCCAGGAGAATTGGCATTGATTTGCATGATGAGCCCTTCTGCATCACAGATGACCTGCACATTGATGGAATGCCAATGCTTCTGGTTCCAGTACATGTGCTCTGTGAAACGGGGTGGGCATTGCTCAACATGTGTACAATCAATGACTCCAAGTACATGTGGGAAGTGTGTTACCACATAGAACACCTGGTACACACTCTCTGCCTTTCCTGTACTGTGTGTGGCATGTGTAATGTTCCTACGCACACTCGCATGTGATGTTATGCAGGCCAACACCTGGTGGAGACAGCGGGATTGTGTGGCTTGATATATGTCACTCACAACAGCTGTGGTGTGCTGAAAGGAGCCTGTTTCTATGAAATGGAGTGCTGTCAGCTCTTTTTCCAGGCGGGTGAGGGCATGGGAGAAGATTGTGGGGATGGAAGGTCTTCTTCCCACTCATTGACCAGTTCTAGTATGACATGGGGTAGGAACAGGTACCTTGCATACACCTGGTCGTCTGGCATCCCAAACAGTGTGGTGCATGTTGTGAAAATTCAGGGTCTCCACACCCTCCTCTTCCTTTTGTGCCCAACTATGAAGGCTCCTATTATTCCTGCATTCATTTTGGCTGACCAACGTTAGAATGGTGTGCATTGTATGCTTTATATTTGTTATTCCCTTTGCATATCGTACACGCATTGTACTTTGTGTGTACTATCATGTGGCAGTGAGATCAGGAAGTATGCATGTGACTTTTCCCAATGTGACGTTGCACAGTGAAATCCATAAATTTGGTTGTGTTTGCGCTTGAATGGGCGTGTGGTTTCCATGTGTGGCCCGTTCCCTCAACACGCCCCGGTTCTTACTCATTCTTCATTGCAAATGGGGTATATGCATGTGCCACCCCTATCCACCCCTATGTATTTCCTTGCATAGGCCAGTCCCACTCTTTGCATGGAGTTTCGCGCACTGCACTCGACTTCATGCAGAGACGTGACGGGCCAGCGTGAAGCCACGGAAAGACGCGCTAATTCGGATCCATGAATCGACAAAAGGAGTTTTGCGCATTATATTCAGTGCGCATAAAAATCTGTAAATCAGGCCCTTTGTGACAATAGGACACTGTTGCTTATATCCACAAAATAATCAATGGAAATCGGTGGTGATTCTAACACTCAGTGACAACCGTGCAGTGGTTTTAACTAATAAAGAATCACGAGAAGGTTGGCAACTGTGCTTCTAAACCTCAGCAACAGTAGCATAGATTGTTTACAACACCAAAAGGTCCAAGAGTACTAAATGCTGGGATTTGTAGTTATAACATTCAGAAACTGTGTGGCAGAGTTGAAAGCTGCCACAACAATTCAAAGAACTACTGGCAGAAAGGGCCTAATTCACAGAAGTGTTTTATAATGGCAAAACCCCCTTATAAAAAGCTCTGTGAATTAGGCTCAAAGACTGTATCAGCCAGAGAAGCCAAGACTGGATAGAGACAGCAAGTAGAACCGGGCCACTCACGTAATAGGGAAAAAGGTGGGAATTTAGATGGAAACTTAAGTCCATCTAAAAAATGAGTATTTGTAACATTAAAATCAAACATTTTTTTTCATATTCATAATCCAACTCATTATTTGCAAAAAGTTACAACATCCAGTTGTTGAAAATAAAATTACAACACGTCGACCAAATTAAAAGTACAAAAGCAATTTAGAACAGATTTTGGAGTGCTATTTACTAAGATGCAAAATAACAACAGACACTGAACCTCTAACTAAGGAAAAAAGGAACACATTGCAACTAGTTCTGCACATGAATAAAGACACAGGCCTCATTCCGAGTTGGGCGGTAAGGGTTAACGGTCACCGGAAAGGAACCCGGTGCCGGTAAACCCTAAACGCCCAATTCGGAATTCCCTTAGCCGGACCCGCAAAGGACGTGTGGTCTGACCACACGTCCTTTGCGGGTCCTGCTAAGGGACCAGGGCGCTAATAACGGGCCCGTAATTTACGGGCCAGTAATTAGCGCCTTCCCCATTCCCGTTGAGCCCTAAGGGGGCTGAAATTGGAATGGGGAAAGGTTGGTTGAATGGGGACTTACCGGGTCCGCACAGGTCAGAATGTCCCGGTAAGTCCCCATTCAACCAGACCGGACCCGCTAATAGCGTCATGGCTACCTCCAAACTCGGAATGAGGCCCACAGTATTGCAAAAGATGATTTGAAGGTGGGCCAGGATTTTTTTGCAGTCCATATACTCTAAGATAAAGCCCTGTAAAGACCTTGCAAGCAGTCTTTCTCCTTCCACTCCCTGGCCATCTGGAACGCAATTTCGGCAAAGCCTCAAAATGCCTATACCATCCGCTTGTTCTGCAAAACACTATAAATGCTGCTCTCTCACCGGTAACTGCCAGACAGATACACATCCCTCCCACTATCCACCAACAGCAGTGTGCTACTGTGCAAAATGCCAAACCCAACGCTGGCACCCTCGCGTTGTTAAGTGCTCTGCTGCTCTTGAGCTAGGTTTGTACTATAAATAAGACCATACAATACATAATACAATAAATGGGTCCTGTCCATGATGATCTTGGATTGCAGGGGTCCTCCTAGGCTGGACACTGGATGTGCGTTAAAGAAGAATTTCCATCTGTGGTGTGCCCCCCTTTTCTTAGGTTCTCTCTCCCAGCAGATGGGGGCAAAAATGGGAATGGGGAAGGGCCAATGGTGAATGAGGAATTACCCCCCCGCCAACCTTGGACTTGGTAAAATACCGGCATCAACCATGGTGCTAATAGCGCCATGATTAATGCCAAATTGCGGTTCTGTAATTACCTCGAAAGTCCCTTTGCGGGTTCCTTCCTTAACGGCTGGTAAAACGGCACTGCCACCTTTTACGGCGCCATTAACCCCTTACCGCCTGGGTCGTAATGAGGCCCATGAAGATTAAAGAAGCTCTTACTCAATACGTTGATGCTGGGTTTTGAAGTGTTGAAGGTTTTCCAAGAAAGTGTGTAATAGCTGAAGAATACTGGGCAGCATTTTTAGCGAATTTTGAAGGGTTTATTGCCTTTTTCCTGTTCTATGAATACGCACAATTTATATCATATCACAAGTTAACTTGGGAGGAAGCACTCACTTGATGAGCCGGTAACTCAAAGTGACAACACAGACCAATAAGTTTATGAGGACAAACCGTAGCGTGCAGCTGCTGTCACCGAACTCAATAACATCGATTTGCCAATCGCCATTGCACATGCACACAGATGTGTCCCCGGCGTGGACTAACTTTCATTGGTGTCACATTTTACACTGCAGAGGAGCAATGCTGTATTCCCACAAATCAAAGATCCCCAGCTAAATGCCGTGTAAAGTCCACACTCCTATTCATTGTACACGCCAACTTCTTTGCAAACGTTAATCCTAGTAGAAAGAGTTCCTTTCAGCAAGTAGATGGAGCAGTGATTCAACTGGAATCTAAGCCTGTTAGTTCATAGCCGGCTGTTCTAAAAGGGTCATCTTACTGTCTGGAATAACAGGTACTTACAGCACCATTTTATTGGAATTAAGCTTGATTGCATTCCTATCAAATCAAGTGTTGCTCTTTTTTTTCTTTTAATTATGCATAGCTGCGCGCTTCACCGAGTGTAAGCAACTTTTCCCACAAATACTAGAAATAAAAATAAAAATAAATGCAGACTGCATATCAACATGCACTGCGTCTATAAAATTGTTAAAGCATTCTCACTAATATAAACTTTAAACCACATTCCATTATCCTAATTATTCACTTAATTACTGTACAATGATAGACGGATAACTTACATAAACACGCCTAATAATTCCCTTTATAATCCTCAGGTCGAAGAGTCCTTGGGCCTGGTTCACATAGCGTTTTCAATTGGATTTTTCACATGAAAAAACGCTTTTGTAAATCCAGCCCCCAGTCTCAAAGTTAAAGGCATCCCCCTTCCATCAAATTGCCACCTCAGAGTCATGCTTGTGGCTGCTCCAGAGAAAACTGCTGGGAATGGCCAACACCATCCAATTTGCTCAGTACTGTTCCCAAACTGAAAACTCTGAAAACAGGCACCCCATGGCTGGTTGAATAACAACTCCACTACTCAAACTTCTGGATTCATTTTGAATTGGATACATGTTCCTACCATGTAGCAAGCCCAAGTCATCACAAGAGAGAACGATAAGATGGTGATCAATTTCTATGGCATTAGAGTAGAAACACACGTCATGGCAACCCAAAGCAAAATGGTATAATCCACTCTGTTCTACTTAGACAGGTGGCCTCCAAACCTTTAAAGCTGGCCTACCTAGGGGGGGTCCAGAGAATGTCCAGGGATGATGTGAGGCTCTTTAAAAGGAAGGTTTGGTCAAAGCTTTTAATATAAAATGTAAGCAGTTGGGGGGCACCGGCAATAATTTTACTCAAGGTGAGGCTTGGCCTAACATTTTTTGAATACCACTGACCTAGATTAAATCTCATTGATAAATCATTTCTATCTTTGAAGCATTCACCTTTCATCTGGGGCACGCGCGAATACTATGATATGATATAATTGGTTATTTATAACGTCGTCTTGCTTCCAAGGAGAGCATGTTGCCCTTGAGCTATACTCCCGAGTCTATTAAACAATATAAAGGTATTTTAATTCCCTCAATGCTTGCTATGATAATTATTAATCTAGACCATGATAATGCCCTTAAACTTAGACCACATCACTTCCATGAATTGAGTCATCAAACATAGTGTCCCACCAGCAAATTAAACTTATATTCGGGCTGAAGCGTGCTGTACAAACTTTGGCATTTCAGCAGCTGTGGAATGGGTGTAAGAGGTGTTGTTGGATCACACTTCAATTATGGGCATGAGGAGAAACCAAGGGTGTATAACAGGGGTAACATGCTGAATGTTAGTAGACAAGCGATGGTCCCTATAATAGTATTCATGCCCCTCGACTCAACCATTCTTTACAAAGGCCTGACAAAACCTCAGTGTTATAGTCTGCCCTACCATACCCAAAAGTTGGCAGGTAAATAACAAGGTGTCTATTCATCAAATGCTCTCTCTAGCAATTCACTATATAGAATCTAGAATCTTATGCCAATCATTGACAAGGAATACATTGAAAGACACAGATTTACACATTTCAAGCTTCTTTCGCTCTTTTCCATCAACTCCTCTGACAGGGATTTCAAAATATAAAGACATTCTGAACCTGTTTATTGGGAAAAGTATAAATGCAGTTTATAAAAATGGAACCTTGAGTATAGTAGCCTCCATATAAGACCACCAGAAAAGGTCACTGAAATAATGCTATCTCATATTGCTCCTAAACACACTTCATCCACAAGCTCTTGGAGCATCAGAATTAGGTAAAGCATGAACAATGTATCATGATACATGAACAAGGTATCAGTAAGATATGTGTCCACTTAAATGACATCAGATTCTGGTAGGTTGCCATGGATCGAAATGTCAAATGTATCCTTCTTCCTGGATCGGGCAGCTCCTATCATCAGTAACAGGCGCTGAATCGTCACTCTATTGTGCGGTTGGCGACTGGGCTGCCAGCTGACGGACACTGTGAAGTCTTTCTCTACTTGCTGCCTGCTTGCTGCCTGTTGGCCCTGCCTCTGACTGCCAGCCTCCGCTGACGCTCGCCCCAGGACAAATAGCGGATTGGGAGCGAAGCGTAGCGGAGTGTGATCAGAGTGTCCGGTGTCAGGTGACAGCGGACGGCGGAAGGCGACCACCCGTGAAGGAACGAAACCAAGGTAAGTATAGTTGCCCAAAAAAACTGTGTGAGACTTAAACTACTTACAATCATGGGGGCTCCCCATGGAGACAAAAATAAGTTACACAACAAAACCCTAGAACTAGTAGACTCCTCTACGCCGTCATGGGCAGCGGAACCAAACTCGGCAGTCACACCGACAGATCCGTACAAAAAACCACATGACACTACAAATGGGGGAATACTGTCAAAGTTTCCTTTCAACGTCACAGTCAATGTAGGAGCAAGTACGGCCTCCTTTATTGACAAACATGGAGACAAATTGAGAATACACCAAAAGGGGGAACTCAGCCCAGTAACCTCATTACCTCAGCTGCAAGTACCCAAATTAGAATCACACAAACAAGATAGTTCCAGCCAGCAAAGTGTGGATTACCCCCTGACTGCGAAAGGAAACGTGTGAGGAGACCAAGAGCCCCCTATCAATCAACCAAAAGGTGCCATTGAGCATCGACAGGGCCCCATAGGGCATATTAGCAGCCCCGCCAGAGCCCAAGAGAGCGCACTAGAATAAAAAAAACTGTAAAAGTAAAGGGGAGTATGAGGAAGAGGGACCACCAGAACAAAATGACACTTTGACTACTGAACATCAGGAGACAGATCATATTCAGTTTGAGGAAAGTGGAGTAAAAGAGGCTTTGGATTCATCAACACCGAAAAGAAGAGACACAAAGGAACCTGAACAACCATACCCTAGAGATAACATCTTAAAGAACAAGGAGGAAACCAACAGGAAGGAACCTGAGTTGACAGACCATCAAAGGGTTAAAGAAACGATCCAGACGAAGAGTTCCCCTTTACAAAAAATCAACGAACCTAGAATGTGGCTACCAAACAGAAGACAACAGAGTAGAAATACGTTATTTGAATCCCACATATAAACAACAACAAAATAGTGGAAAAGAGTATCTAGAAACCCCAGAAACTGACCAACACCCTAAGACCCTGCTGCATCATTTTCAACAGAACTGTGGGATAAGCAATCCCCTTTCTCTAGCTACCAAAAACAGCCTGGACAACGAGTGGCTAATAAAGATCATCTCGAAATTCCAGACAAAGTCATATTAGAGACCTCAAGATCTATGAAGACGAGGTAAATCTAATCACGCAGGCAAAAAATGCCATAAAAATGAGCAGAAAGAAAAAGCTTTCATCCTCAGGAACTACTTATGACAAGGCTATCCAGACATCGCCTCGTACTAATGACACACGAAAACACTTTAACGACAAAGCTTTGCAGACGTCTCCAAATAAAGATAAACCCTTAATTAACACGGACATAAAAAACAGGAAAACAGATGGAAACAGAGAATGCCAAACATGGACTGACTTTAATAAAGACCCAATAATAAAAGGTCCAAACTTACAAGGATACCCAGAAGAAAAATTCTTATTAGTCTCAACAATGGTGGCCATCCTAGAACCCTTCATGAAGCTTTACGAGGACTAGCTGGTAAACTACAAGACCAAACTACGCTATTAGCGATGCTCCACTCAAAGACAATTTTCGTGGAAGGCTTCATAACATCAGTACAAACGAACCTTGACAATAGCAATGCGAGGGTGGCACAACTGTTACAGGACATACTTGAGCCAATGGTAATGGATAGAAAAGAAAGAAAACTGGCAGAAAGGAGAGAATCAAGTGTAATGGCCCCAGAACCAAAAACAGACAGGCATTTGGCCAACAACATGAACTGGGACATCAGTGAACCCAACCAAGATACTGAGGCCTTTGCGAACCATTAAATATCAGAAAAAAACAGCTAGTTACACAGCTAATAAAGGAAAATAGTGCATGCATTAACAATGAAAACAAGGAGCTAGTGACAGAGGCGCCGCCAAAATTCCAAAACGATCCTCAGTGAGGCGAACACTACAGTGGAGGAGACAAAACCACTAACATACATACAAGAAACACCTTTGGGGACTCAGAGAGAAATACATGAGGACAAAGAAAAAACACTCTGATATTTTTGTAAAACTGAAACAAATGGAAAAGCAGAAACCGCACGGAGAAAAACCAAAAAAAGTATCAGACTCCAAGGAAGGCAAAGGAAGTACAACAATGAAAAAACCAAAGAACCAACCATCACCGCCTAATCAGAAATCTAACAAAAGTCAAGAGTTCTTCAAAAAATGAATAACACCACTACAATGTCCCTCAACCACCAATCAGGGTATAGAGGCTCTCCCGAATGAAGAGAAAAAAAAGAAAACATTCGATATACAAATACCTGAAATCGAAGAATGTTCAGAAGATGAGGAAACAGAGCAAAATCTCTTGGACCTCAACACGCACTCTATACCGGACGTGGAAGATCCGACCGAAGAACTTGAAACTATATATGAGAGTGATCAGGAAATAACATCAGACAATTCATCAGACGTGGAGACTGATGAAAGTGATTCAGAAGACAAAGGAGAGAGAGAAGATCCACAAATGACAAGGAGGAACACAGGAGAAAATCAGAGCCTGGAAAAGAAAACAGCGATAGACTCCCAAAGGGCCCAACCCAGAAATTAGAACCAGAAAAAAGAGCAGTGAATTCTAAAGACGTGTTGACTGAAAACTGACATCTAAACAGAAACAGTCAAGTACCGTCACCACTGAGGTTAGGGCCAACCAAGATGAGAAGAACTACGCCCAATAACCTATCAAATTTGGAAAACCATAAAAGCAATCAATTAAACAATGTAGAATCTGGAAAAGACACCGAAGTATGGGAGAGGAATAGTGATCAACCCACGGCTTAATTCTGGATAGAATATTGCACTATAATGACGGCCGGAACCTGAATAGATCCAATGTGATCAGGCTACTACATCACATCCCAGCATTGAGAATGATAACATCAAATGATATAGGCATAGTGGAATTCATTGATGAAGACCGCACAGACAAAGTACTGCTCCACACAATCTCGAGACTGGTCAAAAAACTGCTTTTGGAAGAAGCCGCACATCTAAGACCAATGGGCTTTGATCTAACAGAAGACATGAATTCATGTAACACAAAACCTAGAAATAGGGAACCAACTAAAGGAAAAAGAAACAAAGAGCATGAAAAGAATAAGGACAAAAAAGAAAGGAGTCCAAAAACCAACCAGGGTAAAAACAAAAAAAAGATGACGATGACGATAAATAGAACTGGCTAGCTACATTGGTAGCTGCAAAAATGCAACAAAAATAGAGTTTAAAAGGAGAGACAGAAGAACAATGTAGGCTCTTAAATTGGAATACTAGAGGCTTCACCCATCTTTACATGCAAGGTGAACTCCAAAAGTTAAGGGCCCAGGTGATGTGCCTACAGGAAACATGGCTAGTTGAAACACAGATGATAGAGGGCTATCAAGTATCAACAAATCCAGCCTTAAAGGGCCAAAAGGGAAGTCCTCAGGCAGGCCTCCTGATAGCCATAAAGAACTATCTGAATTGTGAAAGACTGGATGAGACAAATCCTACCCCTTACATCCAGGTACTAACGATTAAGAAAGAATAAGTGCCAATAAGTGCACAGAGAGTTCTGATTATTATTAATGTTTACTGGAATCCGGCATCACCGGTGAGTGAGAAATTAGCAGAAGATGTAGGGTGGTGGATAGATGAATCCAGGGAAAAATTCCCAGATCCGACTTTTATAATAGTCGGTGACTTAAACTGCTCATGCATAAATTTGGGCACCCTGGAGAACGAAGAACTTTCTAACAGTACAAACAAACAAAAGCGGTGCACAAGATGGACCAACGCCCTAACCTCAAGAGACTCTGTCTTATTAAACGGAACACTGAAAGGGGATGTTCCAGCAAAGCCAACAGGGAGAGGTATCTTTTGTACACCAATCCTTGACTACATATACATTTCCTCAAACCTGTCTCATTGAATCGAAAAATTAGAGGTAATTGACACCGTCACAAGTGACCATAAAATTTTACAACTGACATGTAAAAAATTGAGTTACAATAAAACAAGTAAACACGGTGCAGATCTCTCATTGTATGTGAACACGGGAGAAAATAGACTAAGAATTAAGGCGGATAAGCTACCTGACTTGAACCTTAACCTGAGAAATGTAATTAAGAAGAGACAAACAGAAGCTGAAAATAATACAATTGACTATTTGCCGCTACTGAAAGTGTTTACCACAACTCAAAAGTTAGGAAACAACAAAGGGTCAAGTACACATAAGTATAAGCAATTATTAATCGGAAAAAGCTTTTGAAGAAAACAATAAACAAATCTAATAAAAAAGAGCCTAAATACAGAGGAGGAATTAAAGAAAGCCAAACAAAAATATCGAAATTGGCAATGTATTCACAAAAAATCAATGCTAAATCAAGATTCCATATTCATGCTAGAAAAAATCCAGAGTAAAAATAGTCACGAAATTTGGGGAATCATAAACCAAATGAATGCTCCCCAAGGCGCCTTGATGTTAGACCCAATAACAGCAGGTACATGGTGCAAATTTTATGAACAAATGCAGCAGCCTGTAAGCACATAGATAACATTGGAACTAACCCTAAATGAAAAAGACACCAAATTGGATTACTCTACAGCTACAATAGAAGACATGCTCAAGAAACTTAAAAATTCGAGGGCACCTAGACTAGATGGCCTCACAAACGTGATTTTAAAAACTCATCCACGAGAATGGGTGACCTTCTTGAACCATTTATTGAAACATGTAATAAAAGGTGCAAAAGTACTGAATTCTTGGAAAAACACAGTGATTGTCCCCATCTACGAGAGGGTCTTAGGACAAACCCAGAGAACTACAGGCCTATAGCCCTCCTTGATGTTCTGGGGAAACTCTTTGCATCAGTATTGCTGAAATCACTAACATCTTGGAACGTGGAAACAGGCAGAAGAGACCCGTGGCAATCAGGATTTGTGAAGGGGAGAGAGACCTCCCTTAACATATTTCTAATTAATCTGCTAAAAAATAAATCAAAGAAAACAAAGACAAAATCATACATAGCATTTGTGGACCTATCCAAGGCCTTTGACATGGTCAATAGGGAACATCTATGGAAAAAACTGGTAAAATGGCAATGCCCTCCGGTAGTCTTGGAGAACATAAAACAACTGTGTATACTAACACTTGTGTAAAAATACGACTGGACAAGTCAGGATTAACCAAATAGATACTAATACGAGATTAAAACAAGACTGTCCACTTGCCCCTGAACTGTATAATCTATACACTTCTGACATGGACGATACATTTTGTGACATACAGATATTTCCACCGGCGATTGGAGGAACATTGGTAGGGAGACTTCTGTACGCGAATGATATCGTCTTAATTGATCAGACGCCAATAGGACTCCAATGCCAACTGGAGGCCTTGGATGGGTATATTGAGACAAACGGACTAAGAATCAACCCGGAAAAATCCTGAATAATGACTATGTCAAAAACGAGTTTGTTTGGTTTCTCAAAGGGAAAAGACTGCTAGAGGTAAACTCGATCAAATACCTGGGAGTATGTGTTAACAACAGTTGCACTGAGGTGCCCAGGTAAGACCATCTATACAAAAAGGATAAAACCTTGTGCGTTCAAGGACGAATCCTCCTACGGAAATATTGCAGATTTTCAATGGCACCGTTAATATGCTTCTACAGAATCAAAGGGATTCCAATTTTGGCGTATGGAGCAGAAACCACACCCGACTTACCCGATAAGATCTGGGCACAGTATGAAGGTACGTTCTGGAGAGCGTTATTGCGATTGCCAAAATCGCTGCCAATACAAGCTATAAGAAGAGAACTTGGCTTGACATCACTGAAAGTGGATTGGAAGACCATCTCACTTTACAGAAAATGCCACGAAAAGCCCTTAACGGGAGGTTTCAAGGCACTGAATACCGCCTTGAAAAAAAACAAGGACACACAACTACAAAAATGGCAAGCCAAATGTGAATTACCTCTAAAGGAGCTAAATGAAACAAACAAAGACCTGGCAACTAACCCTTCAAAAACAAAAAACTAAAACTGTATACAAAAGATTGGATACAGACATTGGAAGAGTTAACCAGATTCAAGAGTTACGAAGACAATTGGTTGACACTGAGAAAACTGAATATGCTTCTGGGATATTTAAAACTCTTCCCAAACTTGTTTTTCAGGTCACAACTGTTGAGGTTCCTTTTAAATATTCTGCCTTCGGGAGAAGTGATCAAAAGAAGATCAAAAGAAAATGTAATCCTAAAATGCAGAATTTGTCTTGAACCTAACACAGTGGAATCACTTAAACATCTAACCTACTACTAAAAGAAAGAGAACTATGTTTGAGAGACAAAGCAAAAAGTACTGCAAACAGAGACGTAGACACTTGGTGGAATGTTTTCATGGAAGGGGAGAAAATCATGACTACCTTGGCTCTGGTTAGATTTATAATCATGATTTTTAAGAAAATAGAAAACCTCACAGAACATTCCACCTGAGAGTCTTGGGGGTGCGTTTGGTAACCAACAATGTGAATGTGAAAATGACTGTGTAAAAAAATATATTTTTTTATTAATATGTTTGTGTTTTGGCTTAACGTTTTCAATTTGCCAAATAAAAAATAAAAAATAAATAAAAATAAAAAAGTAATGTCAAATGGGACAGAAGGAAAGTTAAGAAGTGGAGCGAGTTAAGGTGAGGGAAGGGCAAGTGGTTGAATCAGTCTCAGACCATATAAACTAGTTTAGGAAAGTTTTACGGTTGGACAGTCTTTCATATGGGTGTGCACCTCTTTGAGACTGTGGAACATTTCATTCCCCACAGCTGGCTCTTGGCCATCATTCACAGGGCCCCACTCTCTTATGTTGACTGTTTTCTGAATCTTTTGTCCAGAGGATCAATCAGATGCAGGGCCTTCCATTTTTCTAAGTCATGATAGTCTTTTTATTTTAGTGGATCCCATGGTTTTGTCTCCTGGAAATTGGAGCATTTCAAATAATGAGTACCCTGTTTTTTTTTGTTGATCTTTTTATATTTTACAGTTAGCATCGGCTTCTTCTGGATCATGGAATGTCCTTGTTTTCTCTGTGTTGGTGTTTGATCCAATAAGATGGCAATTTCATTTATTTGGTTGATTACCAGGGCGGCATGGCATGTGGTGCTCAACGGCTCTGACACCCACAGGGAGAACCAATCTGCGCCCTGGAATGTAACAATCTTAATACCCTTTAAATGCCACTGTCATAAAATGTGTGCATCGGTATCTGCAGGCAATTCATAAGTCGTTACGCTGATTACTCCTCGACGTCTTCGCTGAGGCACAGTGCACTGTAGACATTCTGCCTTTATTACAGCCACATTTAAGGGTCTGCCAAATCACGGGCTTGGCTGATTTACCCCTGCCACGATTGTGGGTGCTATTACCGGCAGCGGTAATACCACAGGCAGCAATAGCGCTGAACATTCCCCATTGGGCCCAATGGGGAATGGGAAATTCCTGAATAGGCCCAATGGGGAATGGGGACTTACCGTTTCACCAAACCCGTGTTCCGGCGCTAATAGTGCCAGGGGATTTGGCGGTAGGGCTAATAGTTAGCGCCCAACTTGTGATAAGGCCAGTGGGTTTACTGGCATGAAGGTCTTATGAGATGAGGGACAGGATTTTGTTTTGCTAACTTTTTAGCAGATGCTCGTATCTGTGACGTGTGTCTTCCTGCCTGTTGGGCTAGTTGGAGGGGTTTTCTTCTTAAACTAAATGGAATGCTTAATCAGTTCAGTTAGAGTAGTGCAGTTTGTGGGACCCTATTTGTATGTCAGGTGCTTTTTGGATACAGACAGCCCTCTCTCTGTTTCCTTTACTTGTAGGACTCCTGGGGTTTGCATCTTTCCATATGGCATTTATACGTTTGCTGATACTAAGGGCCTTATGCATGGAAAGTTTAGCATGGTGCAAAGTGACTTTGCACTGCCAACAAACAAGTTGATTAGGGCACAATTCACAGAGCGGTAAAAAGTGTATTTTGTGGAGGAAAGTCACTTTGCATTGCAAAAGTATTCTTTGTACCGCGATAAGTGATATATGAATTATGCCCTAAGGGCCCGATATATGGAAGAAGTGTAAAATCCATGCAAAGTACTTAGTGCTTAAAAACAACTTTGCACCTACTTGTGCATAAAGGTTTCTTTGTGCGTTCAGCGTATTCATGTATTTCAAAATGCAAAGTAACCTGAGGCACAAAGAAAATTGAGTTGCGCCTGGAACGCCCACATCACGCCCGCATGCAAACAAAAAACATTGCCAAATAACAACCTTTGTGCCTAACGTTGAGTCTACCTTTGCCCCACCATCTAGCACCCTGGCAAAACTGTGCACGGTCTCCCATAGGTCAAGGCTACGCCTTGGCAAAACTGTGCGCAGTCCCCCTTGTAAGTCAAGGCTGCACATCAGCGACATTGCATGCGGTTCCCCGTAAGTTAAGACTCCACCATGCCGAAACTGCATGCTGCACCCCCTTTATCAAGGTTGCACCCTTGCGAAACTGCAGACCGTCACCCCTAGTCCAGAGGCACCCAAACTGCTGGCCTGCACCCCTAAGACATAGCAGCCCCCTCAAGTCTTGACACCACCCCTACTCACATTTGCCACACTCCAGGCAGCCCCCTCAAGTCCCAACACCACCCACCAGCCCTCCTCACCTCTGCCACTACCCCAGACAGCCGCTCAAGTCCTGGCAACACCCTCCAGCCCCCTTCACCTCCACCACTACCCTGGGCAGCCCCCACAAACCCAGATGTCACCCACTAGCCCACCTCACCTCTGTCACTAACTCAGGCAGCCCCCTGACAGTACACCCCCTCCCCACACACCCCTGACCTCACCACAACTCCCAGGTAAACCCTTCAAGTCTTGACACCACCCACCAGGCCCTCCCCCACCTCTGCCACTACCCAGGCAGGCCACTCAAGTCCTGACACCACCCACCAGCCCCCCTCACCTCCACCACTACCCCATGCAGCCCCCACAAGTCTCAACACCAGCCACCAGCTCCCCTCTCCTCTGCCACTACCCCAAGCATCCCCCATAAGTGCAGATATCACACCCCAGCCCACATCACCTCTGCCAGTACCCCAGGAAGCCCCCTGACAGCACACCCCATCCGCACACCCCCCTGACCTCCACCACAACCCCCAGGTAGCCCCTTCAAGTCCTGACACCACCCACCAGGCCCCTCATCTCTGCCACTACCCCAGGCAGCCCCCTGACAGCACACCCGCTCCCAAACCCTATGACTACTGCCACACCCCAGGTATTACCCTGACAGTACACCCCCATCTCCACACTTCCCTCATCTCTGCCACTACCCCATTGAGCCCCCTGAGAGTACACACCCTCTCCACACACCCTGATCTCTGTCACAACCCCAGGCAGCCCCCTGACAGTACACCCCACACCCCCTGACCTCTGCCGCAACCACCAGGCAGCCCCCTGACAGTCTGTACCCCTACCAGTTCAATGTGGAGCTGCAACTTACCTCATAATCTCTGGGCTACCTCCACCATGAAGTATATCTGCCACATATCCTCCACCAAAACAATCAACTGGGAGCACTGCTGTTGAATCCAGCACTGGAGCATCTCCTATCACTCCCTGGTAGACCAGAATCTGCAGCAACTCAACTGGACAGCACATTGGGAATAGTGCCCATGTGCCATTGCAATAGCCCCAAAGCACTGCAAGTGAATGCCCTTGGAGGACACAAGTACAAGAAATCACAGAATGGGGATAATCACAAAAAATGACTGGGTGAATTTCAGCCTGTGCAAAAGTAGTCAGGTGGGTAGGGGTAGCAAAGTCCCTGTCAGGGACAACATCATGACAGGCCTGTGCATAGGTGGCGGGAAGTCAGTCAGAGAGTGTGGGACTCACAGAGACAGAAAATGTGTTCTGCCAGAATGAAACATGGGACTCAGCTGAATTCCAGTGGCAGAGGGGATGCATGATATGAAAGCAAGTAGTGCGTGATTGCAGATGTGTGTGGTTTGGTCACCATGGGTGTGACACATCAATCTACCATCTAATGCACAAGTGATGTGCCCAGGCAGCCCATCCACAGTGAGGCCACATCTCACTGAAACACCCACAATGCCAAATACTCAAAACTGTTAATGAAGTGTGGGCACATACTCAATCCCAAGCAAGTGCAAAGGGTAAACCTAAACATCAGTGAACCTGAAATAAAATCAGCGTACAATAAACTCCACCTCCAGTAGCAAATGTGCAGAGGCAATCAAGATGACACCAGATACAATACACAAAAAAAACGCGTGGAACATGTGGCAATACAGATGAACACGTGGTAATCCATTCCCAATGAGAGACTATACACACCATCATGAGAAATCCACACATCACCACAACCATTCCTGTATGTACCCCATTACACACACAACAAAAGTATTCACTCCAACAACACCAACACACTGACGCCAAAGGTGCAGTGCCTCTGTACATGGATCGGAAACTATAAATCATCTAGTGCCCCTCAAACGAACTGATGGCCCCACTCCTACATGTCAGGCTCATGCGCACACCTCCGTGAGCAAACTTCACAGTATCAACATGACACACACAGTGAGGCCGCAATACACATGACCGACAATGAACAGATGCACTGGTGGAACATGAAAAAAGTAAATGTGTACACATACAAATAGGCTGCATGAAGCGTGGCATGAACTGAATTAAAACATGTATTAAAATAGAAGTATATACAATAAAATGAAGGGAAGCACAAAATAGTTCAGGGGAAAAAAGTTAATAAAAGTAAAAAATGAAACCTAATCCTAATGAACTCTCCAATTTCTGACAATACGTCCACCAGGGCTGAATCAAATGCAATGCCCTACTCTTACGTTCTTGCCTGTAGGGCTTGCAGGGTGGCCACCATCTGCTGTTCTGCCTCCTCTACCAACCTACAAGTAGCCTCGAGGATGGCAACCTACATCCTTGTCCGTCGCAGCACCACCTCATCCCTGGCCAGCATCACAGCCGCTTCCCTTGCCCACTGCCTCTCTGCCACCAGCTGCCTCTGGCATCTGTGGAACGCCAACAACAATGCTTGTATGACCCCCCCCCCCTTTGTTCCTCCTGCCTCACTGGTGACAATTGCACTCCTTGGAATGGAAACTCCTGATACATTCTGCCTCCTCATGGTCGCCACCTGCTGCCGCCATAGAGAGTGCAAACTATGGAGGTATGCCCTGTGACCTGATGATTGTCGTTGGGGGCATACAGCACCTGCACTGCCTCGATGTGCGTGTTGGCCTTCCACTGCTCTTGCCTGTGTTGGTGTCTAGATAGGCCCAGTGACCGCTCATTTGCCTTCTTATGCACTCCCATCTTGGGCAGGGGCCAAGGCTAAAACAGACCAGGCAGCAGTGGTGGGACTTGTCCCCAGGGGGCCAGGCTGGAATGTGGCCTGGTAGACACCCTGGAGGATGACTGGAGCACAGAGAAGAACGTGGAGAAGGGTGCAAATACACAGAACAGCCAAGGGAGCCCACCACAGAGATTGACTATTTGTTTTGAGCTGAAACATTTTATTGGTATTGTAATAGTATTTGCACACGACGATGAATTGCTTGATTTTAGATAGGCTGTGCTTCTGATTTTAAGATTATGTGTGCATTTGGTCTTAAAGTTATTTTTCAACCCACACTGTTGTTTACTTAACTAAAGTGAGAATTGTATCGGAGCTTTCCTCTCCACACGCATGTGTCTTAATAAAGGAACTACAACCCCTAGTGGGATTGTAGACCTTGCTGCGCCCCAAATCCCGCCCCTTGCGCGAATGCGCCGGCATGCACATACCTAGCGAGTTTGTGCCAGTCATTGGTGCTCTGGCGTCGAGGAGTCCACCCCAGCCCTACTGGTGTTTATACACAGGTAAGCTCTATGAGTCATTCAACTCTCCTCACCTTAATCGAAAAGGAAAGAGAGGATTCAGTGAGGAGACCGTCCTGTTTCATTGAAATGGCTGCAGCAGCCACTATACGTATGCAAAACCTTAAAATAATGACTAACTCCAACAAAGCTGAACGCCTCGATACTATTAGTAGAGATAGTCCGCCCGTAGCTGACATATTTGTCATAGCTCTCAACTCACACGCTTTTGGCGGGTGTCAACCGCCTTGTAAAGGGCTGACTCACCCGCCAAGCCTCCTGCACGCCCATTCATTCCAATGGGCGTCTCACCCGCCAAAAACAAAATCGGGTGATTTCACCCGCCTTTGCAACACAAATGGTTGAGAGCTATGGATTTGTCAATGAGTGTCTTATTAATGTTTCTAAGATTGAAACCATTGCGGAGCTCCCTAATATATTGATAACTCACAGCAGACTTAATACGCACGATTTAAACAATCAAAATAACACTTCAAATAGTACTATCAATACGACCCAGATTGAGACTAACAAAGGGACCCTAGTGCCTATTGAAACTAAAGCTAATTCCCCTCATAGGCTGAAATGACTATTACTTAACACACGCACATTATTGAAACATGCCCTAGAGGTTGCCTCATTTATTTCTTCGGAGAACATAGATATTTGCGCTATTATTGAAACTTGGAATCCTGCTGCTGCGTGTCCCTCCCTTGCATTGGCTATTCCACATGGGTATAATATATTCTGTCAAGAAAGATGTGAGGGCATAGGGGTTGGAGTGGCCTTAATCTTTAAAAATTCTTTAGACGTTTGGAGAATGGATATCATAAATATAGAACACTGTGATATTCTTCGTGTTAAAATTAGGCTACATGCAGAGAAGACTGTTAATATCCTCCTTGTTTATTGTCCGCATATTTTAATGAAGGATTATATCAATCAGATTAATGATCTTCTTTTAACTTTTTTAAAACCTTCATCTCAGGTATTACTTTTAGGGGATTTTAACTATTGGCTGGGGGATTCTAACGACCCTCATGCCAAACTAATGGATAGGGCTCTCTTGAATTTATGTTTCTCACATAATATTCATGCTCCCACCATGTCAAGGCGCATACCCTTGACTGGTTGCTGAGTCTTAACTTAACTCCCGTCAATTTGACTATTAATCCCTGTCCATGGTCTGACCATTTTTTTAATACAATTTCCTACATAAAACCAGTAATAAATAAAAACCTCCATCCACCATAATGCATTGTCGAAATTATAAAAAGCTGACCCCAGCAGCGCTAGATCCATGGATCAATGAGCTGCAGGAGAAAACCAATGATGAGTATTCAGTCACAAAATCGGCGCCTGCTATCAGGACATTTTACAGAGAGCTGTAAATATTTTAGCTTATCTACACAATAAAGAGGTTGTTAAAAGAGAGACCAATGGCTGTTTTTCTGGAGATCAACAAGAACTGAAAAGTAAAAAAAACTAAAGCGTTATACAAATGGAAAAACTCGCTGCTGGACTCTGACAAACATATATATAACGCTCATGTTAAAAACTTTAAAAAGGCAGTTATTTCAGCGAGAGAGATTATCTGGACGAACACACTGCCAAAGCTCAGTCACAACCTTCTAAGGAGCTTGTTAAAGTTTTTAGGGAATTGGAAACAATTAAAAATAATAATGAGGACTCATTTACAAGAGATCTTAATTGGTGCAATCTGGTGCAAGAGGCTATGGATGATAAACTTAGTCAAATTAAAGCAGGCATCTCATCATCCAACAAAAATGCCTCACAAAAAGAACAATCTCTTAACACGCCCGCGCCTAAGATTTGGAAGCCAGAGGAGCTCATTTCTTTTAAATCTATAAAGGAAGCAAACCTCATGGTGATTATGGAGAAATGTAAAGCATCGCATTGTAAGGGTGATTTCTGTCCTGCACTAACCATTAAAGCATGCGCGACCTCTATGATCTCCATTTTATGCAAGTTTATTAATGCATCTTTTAGAGACTTCTCAGTGCAGGCCTGAATTAAGCAATCTTGGGTAACCCCACTGCTGAAAAAACCTTGTTCCCACCTACTGATCCTTTAAAGTACCGACCCATCTCTAACTTACCATTTTTGCTGAAGATCTTGGATAGAGTGGCCTACACTCAAGTGCATGCCCACCTAAGATCTGTTAACATTTTAAACCAGAGGCAATCTGGATTTTGAGAAAATCATGGGACAAAAACAGACTTGCTAGATTTAAAATCTAGGCTTCTACGACACATGGACCAGGGTAAAACTAGCATCCTGATGCTGTTGGATCTATGGGCTGCCTTCAACCTGGTGGACCAGACTGCTTTGGTCACCAGGTTGGAGGAGGTAGCGGGATTCACCCCATCAGTGGCTCAATGGATCAAATCATTCTTAGGAGGACGTCTTTGGAGAGTTAGCAGTGATTTAGCTGATGCTAGCCTGAAAGAATTGACAGAGGGAGTACCATAGGGAGCCTGTCTCTCCCCTATTGTTTATAACATTTTTACTGTTCCTTTCTTGGACTTTCTGGATACTAATTGCATAGAGTTTACAAATTATGCCGATGAGACCCAGTGTGTCATCCCTCTTACTGGTGTTTTCTTTGAAGATGAAACTAACATCAATAGGATTTATGATCTCATTCACAGCTGGATGTGTTCAAATGGTCTCTCGCTCAACACGAGTAAAACAAAGTTAATGCAAGTAGTCTCTTCTCCCAAAACTCGTATATTTGAAGGGTAGTACACTCAAGTTTGGATTGGGGATTGTTTCATCGAGGTTAAAAAGAAAGTTCAAATCATAGGGGTCACTTTGAACTGTAATCTCAACATGAAGGCTCAAGTGGGTAGCCTTGTGGCCTCCTCAGCATATTATATAAAACTCCTGTCTCATGCTCAACCTTTTCTTTCAAGAGTAAACTGTGAAACTCTCACTCAGGCTTTAATAAACTCCAGGTTAAACTAGTGCAGAAGCCTGCTTGTAGGCCTTTCTAAAATTGAAACCAACAGATTACAAGTTATACAAAATAAGGATGTGAGAGTTATTGCTGACCTCAAGAAAATAGATCACCTATCATATGCCAGGAGAGACCTCCACTGGTTCCCAATTAAGGAAATAATCCACTTTTGGTTAATGGTGATCATGTCAATTGTCTGAAAAAATCATATCCTAAAGACACTCTGATCCCAAATACCTGTAACTACAGTCTGAGATCTATCAACTGTTTACAGTTAAACATTCCTTCAAGTAAGTTATCACAAGTGAAAAGTGGAGCTTTCTTCTTTGCCCTGCACCGGATCCTCGAGCTTCCTTACACTCTTCCGTGGTTCTGCTGTCTTGTTTTCTTGTGACTTTATGTCATGTTTGTTTAACGCCCTTAAGGCTCTGGGTCAGTGGGTGCGCTTTATAAAGTAAAGTAAAGCAGGGGTGTTGCCAGAATGGCCATGATGTGGCACAGCTCATTGTGATGATATACAAGCTGACTGCAAGTAGCCTGTCACAAATGACTGTGGGTCGCCTTGTGAGTCCAGCCAGCAGGAGAAGCACATGATGTCGGATGAACACATTGGCTGGAATTGGGATATTGTTCAGGGTGGAGGCATCCTGGAAGGTTGTCTATGCTGCAACAGATGGGCCTGGGCCAGGATTTTGTGCAGGAACCTCCACAATAGCCTGCACATCCTCATCCCCCTGGGTCAGGGATGCATCATGAACACCCTCCTCGACGCCCCTTCCTGACCTACATGGGCTGGCCTGCAATGGCTTCTGCCTCCACCTCCATCAACTTGGTTAACTCCAGGCTGGATCACCCTGTCCTACCGCTGCTGAGGTGTCCCATGCCTCCCTCACCTCGTGGGAATTACCCCGAGCATCCATGCCCAATGGTACATGCACTACCACAGCCACATTGCTCTCTGAAGAGGAGGTGTCATGGGTGAGTGGCTGGGGCCTGTGCCTTGGTCTGGAGGCCCAGTCCATGTGTCCATCCTCCACAGCATGTCTTCCACCCTCTTCACCAACTGCAGCAACTGAGGGAAAGCAGACAAAGAACATTGACATCAGTCCACAGTTTCAGAGCATGTGTGGCATATAGAACATGAACATTAACATCAAGTCACCATGTGTCAACCACCAACAGCCACACACAGACATGCCCAAGCAATTCCATGAAAACTGACACACAAGTGAAGGGTCAATAATGAGGTCACATCTCTGTCTCTGAGTGGTCAGTGCACCAACATGACATACACTGACATCCATAAACATGTCTCACCTCCAGATGTTAAGTGTGGATTTCTTCATTTGAAAATGTACTACACGTGAATTTGTCCTGCATACATGCCCCTCACATGGGCACAACATCGTAATCTGGAATCCTTTCTGTCCGAGCATGTGTTATCATCAACTGACATTGCATGTGCATGAGTGGCCCAAGTCACCAATGAACAACAGTGCACATGCCAGCACATGTCCAATCAACAGATGTCTGACATCACACATGGCAAGCATTGTCAGGAGACTGCATGCTGCTGTGGTTCACTACAACACACATGCTGCATACAGAAGGGAGTAACTGCAATCATGCATGCTCAAGCACAACACACATACACTTTAGAGCAAGGCACCACATGGCTACTCACCAGCAGCTTGGAAACTTTGTTGCCACTCACAGATCTGGGCATGGAGCTCTGGATAGAACCTCAAGGACTGTCATATTGGAAGATGGCATCTTGTAGCAGCCTGCACGGTGCACCTCCATGGTGGAAACTGCCTCGAGGGCTGCTAGAGCCTTGGCATGTGTCTGGGTTTTCAGGTCCGCCCATTGCTTCTGCATGGTCTTTGGGCAATGCACTGCCCCCCACCCCACTCCACTTTGATGGCATCCGTGATGTGCACCTAGATCTGTTTCCATTGTATATGGTTTGCCAGAGATGACCGGGTTCACACCACACATTCACTATTCAGAGCAACCAGGGCCCAACAAACCCTCCTTCTGCATACAAACCGAGGACTCAGCCAAGGACAAGTTAGAGCTGTTCTTTTATTTCCATAACAGACAGGGATCATACAGGACATATTTCACCAGCAATCACAGCTACTGAGCCTATGTCAGGGGCTTTTGTTATATTCTGCCATCCCACCTGATTGGGTGATTGGGTTGATATCACATATAGCTGGCAAATATAGATGTTATTCTACTGGCCCTCGCATGTCAGGTGGCTTGCCTGACCCTTCCCCAAAAATTATCTATTACATTGTTGCAGGGTCGCAGGATTACCATTGGCCCTTGCCCCCTGCCATACACCCCTGGATTTGTGTTCCCTGATTGGCTGGATCTGATCTCCCAAGGCCTGGGACCCAGCTCTGTTCTCAGCGCTCAGTGCACATTCTAAAGGTGATGAGAAAGGCTATGGGGGTCATTCTAACGTTGGAGGTAAGGGAAAAACGATGCCGGTAAAGGATTACCGGCATCGCTTACCGCTCCGGGCTATTCGGACCTGCCAACCTGCTATTAGCGGCACCGTAAATAATGGTTCCTCTAATAGTGTCATGGGCGCAGGCATGCGGCCCATCATACCGGCAATAGAGGCATGCCGCTAAAGGGAGTAAATCACAAGTCAGCCGGACAAGCAAATACTGGCATCATGAAGGTGCAAATAGTGGATACCGGCATGCCGTAAACACCGGCATTGAGAACCAACTGTAAAATGCTATGTGCAGTGTTCCCAACTGCCACAGGTGCACACTACCAGCACAGGTGGAGGCAATGGAGTCTAGGCCTGTACAAAAGAAGCACATCCACACACCACACACCTTCCCAAGCCAAGATGATTTCAATAGTAGCAATACTGGAGCTGGAGGACATGCTTGCATTGCAACACCAGCAACAACAACAACAGCAACAGCAGGCACCACAGAGGAGACACAGCAGGAGAAGGAGGGTGAGACAGGCCCAGCATGCCCCACCAGTGCAGCCAGCGTAACCACACAGGCAGCCCCCATTCCCTCGCATCAGAGCCAGTCCTTTCAACCTAACCCCTGAGCCGATCCCTACCCTGTACCGTCTGGAACGGGACACCATCACCACCATCGTGGACAATATACACGGCGACATAGTCAGCCTCATTGAAATATGCACTGACATCCCCTCTCTACTGAAGGTAGTGTCTGTGCCCCACTTCCTTGCCACAGGCACCTACCAGCACACAGTGGGGCACATGCATGGCATATCACAACCCTTATTTTCTCGCATTCTGAAGCAAGTGCTGAATGCCCTCCTCAAGCACACAAGGGACTACATATCCCTACCACAGACTCCCCAGAAGATTTTTGAAAAAGAAGTTGGCTTCCATGCACTGGCAGGCTTGCCAATTTGTATAGGTGCCCTCGACTGCACTCAGGTGGAGTTGGTGGTCCCGCATGCCATGGAGGTTGTGTACCGCAACTGCAAGCAATACCACTCATCAAAGTACAGATGGTATGCAACGCCTGCAAGATCATCACACATTGTTGTGGCCGATATCTCAGATCAACTCATGACTCAATGGTCCTGCGGAACTCAAGCTACCACGCTTCTCGGGGAGACATGCTGTACGACGTGCCTGGCTGCTTGGTCAGTTGCATGACAGGCAAATGGCAGTGAAATGGGGGGAGAGATGCACACACCACTATGGTGTCAATGTTTATGTGACAGAACGATGTGCACAACGCTAAACATAGGAATGAAGTTAGGTCGACACCTATCACAACATGACTAACAGTAAACCACCCCACATCCCACAACATATGCACCACTCATCAGCGGACCTCACCCTCTGTAACAGCATCCAGCAACATGCAGTGTATATGCACTATGTTGCTGTCTCCAGCGAATCACCACACAGGACAAGCATCCATGGGAGAGCATTGGACTGAACCACCAAGAGAATCCACTGTCTCTCACAGCGCCGCCACAATCACAGGAATGCTGCATGTCACCGTGGGAAAAATCAGTGCTGAATGCCTAATATTGCAGAGCCTACTGCCAACGCTCCCAATCAGAAAATCCAACAGAACACAACACATCACTAAATTGACACAGTCACAGCTGTATGCGTACACAATGCATGAGCTAGAAGACGGCAGAGCACACTGTGTATCATCTTGAAGATGCAACTGACACCATTATTCCATGGCACAGGACACATTTAGGGTCTAAAAATGGCGTGCATACAACCAGGGACATGTGCATGTGACCAACGATAATCTGCCGGCATGTGTGACTAGTACAGCTGTCCATCATCAATCGACTGACATATACCTTTTTTTTGCCTCCCATGCCGGTGACAGTGGCTATCCCTTGATGCTGTGGCTCCTCACCCATGTCCGATAACCCACAGAACAGGCATGAGGAGGACTACTATCGATCCCACACCTGTACCCGTGTGGCCATTGAGCAGACCTTTGGCCTGTTGAAGGCATGGTTTCTCTGCCTTAGCCCGTTGGGTGGGGCACTCCTCTGAAGGCATCAGAAGGTGGCCAAGATCATCATGGTATGTGTCATGCTGCACAACATGTGTATCCGATGCAACTTGCCCCTGCCCCCTGACATTGAACTGCAACCATCTGGTGATGATGAAGGGGTTGAAGAAGAAGTGGCTGCACATCATTGCGGTGCCGATGCACAGGAGGGACGTGCTGTGCGTCAGTCAGTAATTGCACAATATTTCTGACACACATGGCTGCATAGGGTGACATGATAGTTGGACAGAAGGTACCGGGTGTGGGGGTACATGTACACTATGCACTGTATATGAATAAATGACACATGCGCAATGATGAATGTCCACTCAAGTCTTTCTTTTAACACAACGGCCCTCATTACGAGTTCGGTGGTAGCCATGCCGCTATTGGCGTCATGGCTGCCGCCGAAATAGCGTCCTGGTCCGGGTCCTCAGAATGAGGAATAACCGGGCCTTTCCGAGTTCGGAAGGCCTGGTAATTCCTCCCTCCAAGGACCCGGACCCGGTCCTTCCCCATTCCCATTTCAGCCCCCATAGGGCTAAATGGGAATGGGAGAGGGAGCAAACAACGGGCCATTACGAGTTCGCCCGTTGTTTGCTCCCTCTTCCCCTCGCGGGACCCGGTTAGCACGCCTGGTTTGACCAGGTGTTGCTTCCTGGGTCCCGCGAGGGGACCTGGTAATGAGGCGGTACGGGGTAAATGGCCTGGCACCTTTTACGCCACCGTTTACCCCGTACCGCCAGGGTCGTAATGTGGTCCAAGGGGTGTATTGAAATATACAATGAAAACGAAAGTGCACTAACCCTCCACCACCCTCACCCCTCCTCCCCCCACAACTCCCCCACACACCCACACCCCCTCCCCACCCCTTCCCCCACAACTCCCCCGCACATGTCCCAACAAGTGTCTAATGCCTTCATCAGGCTGGCCAGTCTACTTTTTGGCACTCCTTGGACCTGGTGGCAGCATGTCAAACCGCACAGGGTGCACAACGACCTACAGAGTGGGCTGGTCTGGGTTTAGCTGGAGGATGATGGTGTGGCTGCCTGCTCCATCTGGGGTGCCGGACGTTCTGCCTCCATAGCATCGGCGATGCGGCTGAGGACCTGCCGCAGGGCGGATACCTCCTCACACAGTCGGCTTGTATTGTCTGCAAAAATCTTGTCCAGGGAGGCGGTGTTATCAGCAATTATCTTGCCCACAGAGGCAGTGTTTTCACACCACTCCTGCCTTGCCTGGGCATTGTCATTCACAAACTGACACACAGTCAGCTCCTCATGACGCTGTGGCCCCGCCGGTACACCTGTGGAGGTGGAGGGTGCTTGGGTGTAATGTTGGACTTGGATGGGCTCCACTATGGGACTCATGGCCCCTAGGTAATACCCCCCCTAGACTGCTCCCTGGTGTTGGCGTGGTTTGACTCCAAAGATGTGATCTGGGGGGAAGGTGCTGGACTTGGTGTGCAGGTTTGTTCTGAGGATTCGTCCTCCACAGGCACTCACACCTCTTCTTGCGCCTCCTCCTGAGCCAGGGGTGATGTGGCTGCCACCTCCCCGACTGAGCTGGACTCTGCTGAGTGTGGAGCATCAGCTGTGTCCTGTGGCAGTGGGACAGGGGTTGCGGCTTCCGTCTCAACTGCCCTTGGTGGCACCAGTGCCGTGACATCTGTAGGTGGTTTCCTTGGTGGTGCATGGAGGGCCTTGGGTTAGTCCTTTGAGGTGGAAGGCCTGTTGGCCTCATCCCGGGCCCTCTTCCGGGGTGTGGTTGGCTGTGGGGGTGAGTCCCGTGCCTCGCTGTCATGGTCTGAGCCTGTGGGGGTCGAAGAGAGGGACGTCATGAGTGATGGTTTGAGAGGCATCATGCATACATTTGTATAATTGCTCATCTACACATTAGAGGGTAATAGGCAGTTGAGTTTGGACGATCACGTTGCTTGCTCGATGGGTGGGTAATGCAGGCTTCCGTCAGTGGTCACTCATGTTGGGGCAGACGTATGGTATGTGACATGCATATTTCTTGGGTCCTGCATGCAGTGTGACTCATGCCATTGAAATCTTAGTGTGGGTTTTGTACGGTATGGCATTGCCTTGCTGCAGGCATATGCATGTGTCTGTGCTGCGTACCACAACTTTGCTGGGAATGTGTGTGTATTGGGCCATGGCTTGCCTCTTTACACAGATATATTGGTGGACTATCATCAGACTCTGCATTACAGTGCTTTCTTAGGACACTCACCTCCGTCTGCCTATGATGTGGCGCCACACTCCATGTCCAACACCTTCTATTGACTCCATGCCAATCAGGCTAGCACATAAGTCCTCACACCGGGACAGCTTTATGGGGGAGCTTGCTCCTCTGCCAGTTGACATTGCCTGGCTCCTGTTGGCAGAGTGTTGTTGTGGACTTGCAGCCGCAAGTCATCCCACCGCTTCCTGCAGTCCTTGATAGTGCGGGGGTGATACTGACTGCACTTACTTTCTGTGCCACAAGTGCCCAGATCTCCTTCTTGCGTATTATGGCCTCCCTCTTCATTCTCTGGGCAAACACAATGTCTGCATGTTCTTGCAGGGTCTCAGCTAGCATGGTCAGCTCCTTGCGCTGGTGGGAGGTGCCCTTCTTCTCAGCCTTAGGCATTGTGGTATGGTAGAGAATGAGACAGCAGTATCATACAGGTCCTGGCTGCTGAGGATGGCAATGGATTGTGTTTTTAAAGATGGCCGCCGTGCTCCTTCCCGTTCCTGTGCGATGACGCTACTTCCAATTCCGCTTATTTACGGTGACCATTATTGGTTCATGCCGGTAGTGCAATCTGCGCTTTACATGATTCCGCTAAGTGCCTTTTACGGCACGTCGGTGATGCCCTTACCAGCATGGCACAAAGCTTGTGCCCACGGGCTCATGACTACATGGACACGGTATTTGCTCCATGCCGGTAAGGACAGTTACTTACCTCCAAACTCAGAATGACCCCCTATGTGTTTCCATTGTTGCAGTCAGTATTACCACTTTGCAGCTGAGACTGCTTGCAGGGTTGCAACGTTGTAAAACTATATGTGTATCATTTTGCATCTGTTTCGCTGGGAACTGCACCTCTTCTCACCATGTGAAAATGGACATTGTTCGGTTTGCTTGCACCACGATGGGAAGACCGCAAAATTGATCTTTCTGGTGTGCAATTAGTGAGGATTTATTTGGCTGTTTTGCAGGTGGCTCCTTGTCTCTGAGCTTAGGAATGTGCTTCTTGTCTCTGACCTAGGCTGCAAGCCCCGGGCTGGTGCAACCCAATTCTGCTTTGCTTTGTCTCTTGTCATGAGGCCTGTGGCTTCATGTAATTCTGCTATAGTTATGCTATAATTACTATATGTCTATATTTTAGTATTCTTCTTATAGGTTAGTAGTATTTTGGATCTTCCAGGTTTCTTATACGATCTTGTAGCTCCATACGATCCTAACCATCAGGCACAAATGCATGAGTCGCGCTGCTCCAACCTATCTAACTGACACCATCAACTGAGTCAGCGCTACCCGCTCTAAAAGAAGTCAACATGCCAACCCACTACAAGTCCCATTTATCAAAAGAGCCAATGCCGGAGTTCTAGGCTTCCCCCACATAGCTCCCAAACTTTGGAATGCTTTCCCCAGCCAGCTTAGAGCAGAACCATCTCTCCTCATCTTTCGCAAAACACTCAAAACTACACTGTTCATCTAACTGCTTCGGACTCCCAGCTTAATCCTTAGCTATCCCCCCCTTCTTCCCTTTTAACCACTAGGTCATACATGTCCTTAACCAATACTGCTTCCTATGTCGTTACTAAACTTGCATCCAATATCCTCTGTACCATTGTAACAACCATATTTACTATGTCTTGTAACCACTGCGAAGCTACTGTGTGACCACTCAGCTAAACCATGGCATTTAACCACTTGCTTCTCACCTTTCTTTGTAACCAGCAAGTCTCTACTTTTTAACAGTGCCACAATGCCTAAGGGCTGCTGTGCGCTCTATAAATACTAATAAATAAATAAATAAATATGGTAAATTGAAATAAGCTGCTGCAAGCTGGCTCTGAATCTCTTCACATCTTGCGCATCTGTGTTGCTGAATTTGGCTAATGAAAAATGAATAAAGGCTTTCAACAGTATGTATATGTATCTGTCCTCTATCTACAGAACTGTGTGGGCATGTTCTTCGTGTGTACATGTGCATGTTTGTGTAACCTCATGCATGGATGCGAGTGTGCTTCATGGCTAACATTACCATGTTGTGGTGTCTCTAATGACATCAGCACTACAGGATATTTGTCATTAGTCAATCGTGTCCATTGAGGTATCCTGATCCATAATCAGTGTTGGGGCCCCTGTATCCATGATGACGTTAGCTGGATATGGTTTGAATGGCTGTCTGAGAGAATATCTGTTCCCATATGTAGTTGTCACTGGCCCTCCTGGGGGCTATCCAAACAGTGACTAGCCTCTTGGATCTCTGATTCTTCAGACGGTCATCCTTATAGGCGTCAAGAGGAAGATCGCAGTGACCTTCCCTTCACCATCGTTCATGTTCCAGCTGCGTTGCTGCGTAAAAGAGGGGATCATTATTTCCCAGGACCAGGATGCCAAATTTGGTGTAGGTGAAGTTGGTAGCCCTCTGCCTCGCTGCCATGGGGATGCCACTCAGTGGTGAGGAAGATGGAGCAGAAATGGCAACCCTGAGACTGGTATTGGTTGGCTAAATGGGTCCTTGGAATGGGCGGGGAGCAGTGGTGGTGGACTGGAGAGGTGGCAGTCCAAGACATCAGATGAGATGGTCACAGGGTCCTACAGGCCAGTCACAGGAGCACAGACAATGGTTGGTCAGCAGGTACTCCAACTCCATGTAGGTGGGCAGAAGGCACTCACTCTCGGCAGGCAGGAGCAAATGGTGAGGTGGGAGACAGTGAAGGGCAGGAGGAGGCAAATGCATTAGTACTAGAGGCAGAAGAAGGGTCTTTGTGGTGTGTCGCATCTGAAGACTGACTATTTTGCAGACATGCTTTTGGGGGGCTACGCAGGTCATTTCCTTCAGGTAATGTGTGCCATATTATTCTTTTTTGAGGTTTCCTATGCGCTTACATGCATGTATTTTAGTCTATTTTTACATCTCTAGTGTTTTGCGTATTGATTTTTAGATTTTGGTGTGCCACTACATATCGCTTACCACTTTCTTTCTTCTTTCAGATGCTTTTGGAGTATCATGCATGCATGTTATGGCTCTTAGGGTGCCACTGTGTATCGTGTACTGATTTTTTAATGTTTTGGAGTGCCTTGGAGACTTGCTAGATCACACATCTACATAGAACATCACGTAGACTGTTTCCTTTTATGTTTTCTACTGAGGAACATATTGTGATGCTTTTCATTAATTCAGTTTGTTTGCACCATGATTGGAAAGGCCCCAAAATCAAAAGGGAGATGATGGAGCTGTGGGGAGGACACATGTGCCCCAGCCAAAGGAGGACGTGCTGTGACTCAGCCCACACATGACCCAGCACCTGTATATGGACATGGTCAGAGGACAACAGGTGGACAAGCTCCACCAATGTCCACTAGGTCTAAGAGGGGACAACCTGCAGAGTAGGAAGAGGCTCCACCCCAAGATCCGACACAGGATAAGGGTCCGCTGAGGATTAAGCACTTCACTGATTAAGAGCTTCATATCCTCATAGAGTATGTGACGGATCACCCTAATGTGATGTACCCCTTTGCGGGCAGCACACATACTCCTGCCCACCAAATGGCAAAGTGACAGCACGCAAAGGATAAAGCAAGGACTGAGTGACAACCTGGCCTCTGCACAGGCCACTGGAGGAGGGCCAGTAGAGGAGGAGCAGCTGACTCCAATTGAAGAGGCTGCAAGTCAACTCATCAATGAGCAGGTACAAGGTGTGAGATGCTTGAATACCTTTGTGGACACATGTGGTGAGTTGCATTTGTGTGCATCATATGTGTGGACAATTATGGTTGACCTACCCATATATGTTTAGTAGTGTAGTTGGCTGCAGTTGTCAGCCATCCATGACCCATGCATGTTTGTGACCGTGTACACTTCAGTCACATGGCCTGCATTCAGGGAGATGGATGTGTGGTTCCCATGCGTGACACATGTTTGTGTGACAGTACACATCACTGTCTGATGGCTTTCACTGCTGTGCCAAGACTTGTATGCATGGTTGCTACAATCAAAATGTTTAACCAGTGCCAGACCCTATGAAGTGCCCCCTTACAGGCACACATCACCCCCAAGCCACAAGTGTGTGTCACGCAAGAAATACCTCATCCACATAAATTAATCATTGCAAAACTAATGGGGCCAGTCTCTTTGGTTTGTGCATCAAGTACATACGATATAAGATGTCAAAACACAGGCGTTGCTGCTGAGGTGCCTGTTTGTTCTGTCACATGCTCTTACAGAACACCTTGTCAGAATGCTTTTCCAAGCTGCCTGTAATTACACACTGTGGTATGACCAGACTGCTGGGTTCTGAGTGCCCACAGACCACTGCCCTGTGTTGCAGATGTTATGTTGAAACAACTTAACTTGTATATTGCAAGGGGTGACCCTAGACCAAACATAGGTTAAAGCAGCTTATAGGGGGTCATCAACCCATGAGAAAGGTTATGGGGATGTATTACACCAATGAGTGTACCTGTCTGCTTTACATGTCATGAATGTGCTTGGTGTAACTGAAACTATGATCATAGAGCTCCACATTTGAATCACCAGTCTAACATGAAAACACTGTATGTCGGGATAAGTGAATACATGACAGACACATTCCTTGTTGCTTGCATCACTGTTCATGAAACTCACCCTAATAGTGGCCTGCCTGTGTCCTTGAGGCATCCATACTTGTCCAAACATGTGAATTTAATGGCATATGGAATGACATGGCAATAACATCGCCCACTCAGATGTGTCACGAGGGCTCTGTTTCTCCTTGTCTCAGGAGAATTGAAGATGAGGATGTGCTGGTTCCTTGAGCATGCCCAGTCACCAATACGGACACATCTTTATGGGATGATGTTCATAGACAGGAACTGATGCCCCACAAAAATCACCCAGACAGGAAGTATGAATATAGGGAATGATTGTTCAGCTTATGTAAAATTGCCTGTCCATTAATGACCTGTAGCAGCATGATGAACAAAACCAGCTCCTGATATGTTGTATGGGGTTTGGATTTACACAGCCACCGTCTCCTCACCATTAAGCATGCTTCAGGAGTGAATCCTGCACAAAAGTGCAGGACCATGCTTTGTCTGACAGTGACGGCATTAGGATATCTTCTTAGTGCTGGCCTGCAGCCAGTGAATACCATGTTGTGGGGCTGTGGTAAAGGGGTTTAGCACAGTGGAGTATAAAATGTGAGGGTCTGTGATTGATCCATGTGGTTAAGTGTGGATACAGTATAGCACACTCATAGATGCATATGTCAATGTTCCCAGTGCACTATTTTATTTACAAGTAACACAGAGCTGGCTCAAGGGACTATCAAGTTGTGCGGTCAGACAGGACCACAGTAAATATAGTGCACAGCCAACCCACACAATGCAAAGTGTCACTTCAAATTGTGTGAGATGACAGCGCCCTTTACATGACAGTCATTTATGGTTACAGTTAATGACTATCAGTCACTCACACATTGGACAGCCATTGCCTGATACTTCACATGACACTGGGCCTCATTACACAGAATGCGGTAAGGGTTTACCGGTACTGTTAAGGGCACCGGTACTGGTAAACCCTTACCGCCTTACTACGAGGTGCCTTTGCCGGGCCCGACTTCAATGGCTGGTTTTAGCAGCCATTAAGGAACAGGCCCGCAAAGGGACCTTGTTGCTAATTACGGTACCGCAATTTGCGGTACCGTAATTAGCTCCTTCTCCATTCCCATTGAGCCTATGGGGGCAAAAATGGGAATGGAGAAGTGCCTTGGTGAATGGGGAATTACCGCCCCCGCTCACCTTGGAGTAGGGCGGTAATTCCGCCATCCACCAAGGCGGACACGGTAAAATACCGGCGGCAACCATGGCGCTAATAGCGCCATGGTTACCGCATACCGTGTAATGAGGCCCACTGTCATGTAAACGGGCTGTCATCACACATAATGGCAAACAGTAGGGGTCTCATCCCACCCCCTGTGAATTCTCACACAGGATTCTGGTAGACCTGGGGTTGGCACTGATGTGACACATCAGACAGTAACAGTCATGTGTGTGGTTTCATTTTGGGCCAGTACAGGGAGGGTTTTACCTCGAGGGTGGTGATTTTGCCAGTGCACTTATCATTGCTTCACACATATCACATCATTGATTGTACATGGATTATAGTCTCCTTTGACATAATCGCCATGAGATGGAGATCTTGACTGCTTCACTGCACAAGAAACTTTCAGCCACAAAGTCAGAGCTCCATGAGGACATGGACTCATTGAGGCAGTGTAACGCTCACCTGATATCCACGGGGACGCCACTCAGCCGGTCCGGACTTCCGACCACTTCGAACGGCGGACGCAGCTTGCTGCGGCTTCAGCCCGACCGGTAATTGGAATGAGTCTTACAAAAGTTCTGATGGCTCTAGTCCCTTTAATACTGTGTCTTTCTTTCCTTAGGTGATGAAGGTCTTGAGGATGGTGATGCGCTGGTGAAGTAAGTAGGAATGCGGAGCGTGATGCTTATTGGCTTCCTTAGCACTAACCAATGTTCGTCTTTTCCGTGTCCTTTTAGGTGCCGCAGTAACCCAGCATAGAAGCGAGCTGAGGAGATGAGCTGCGGTGAGAAAGCGAGATGTGCGGCGCCTCTTAAATGTTTTGCGCTAACTTTATGTGTCTTTCCCCTTTTTCAGATCAGCGGGATGCTCTGGAGCAGAAGTTGTCCGATCGACGGGAGTTCAGGTAAGGATTAAACTCTATTTGCAAATTCGAGAGAGCTAAGTATTGCAGAATGCTTACTAACGTCTTTTCTTCTATTCTTCTCCCCTTTGGTAGGGCGCGGCGTGCCTAGATGAGATGACTCTGCCGTAGGAATCCACAAGACTGGGAAGAGCTGGACAGAAGTTGGATGCTCTTCGAGGTGAGTATTGGCAACATAGTTCTTATTCTTGCAGGTGCGCTGGCGCTGAAGAAAGAAGTGGGCCTCTTCAGGAGATCCGAGCACGGCAAGTGTCACGCCGCAGGTGCAGAGAAACGCAAAGCATGTTTCTCAAGCCAGGTGTGCTTTGAATAGTCTGTAGGTATCCCAGGTAACCCTGGGCTGAGCCACACCCGAAAGACTAGACCGCTCATCCAGTTCAAAGAACTGAATTACATGGGGGCATCCATTGCCCCACAATACATTGCAAGTCCAATACTAAGTGGATCTCAGGACTGTGTGTGAGCTTGGTGCCAAAGGCGCCAAGTCTGAGTCCAAGTAGGTGTCTGGGGAGATAGAGAGGCCCTTAGGGGCCGACTAGGTGGCCGTGAACTGGCTCCAGCCTGATATGCCGGGGGGCTGGGGGCAGGAATCGTGACAGCCAGACACTCTCCCAGAAAAGTGTTGTGCCTCTAGTGAGCACACCTGCAGACCCTGATGCCACTTGGGAGGACGTTTATCATCTCTCAGCCACTTGGATTCTGGTGCATGCATCTCTATCACAGGTGGCACCCCTTCTTATTTGCATATTTCAACTAACTTTATGTCACACCCTAAATTACTTGGGGAATCCAGACATGGACCCCTTGCACACTATTCTTAGAGAGGCACAGCTACACCCTACTGATGAGGTTAAAAAAACATGTGTCTGGGGTTGCTGTTGGTACTCTTGTTCAGAGGAGAATTGCCTAGCATTTTGGTGCTGGACTGCCCCAGGGCAGGACAAAGACTGATATGTTTGGGATATTTCTTCTCTGTGAAAGATAGTGAGCTAAAGACTCTGGGTAAGGTTCTTGTTACCAGGACTCATGTCAGGCAGAGAGTCTCCCAGGACCCCCTTCTTATTTGCATGTTTCAAGTAACTTTGGGTCTCACCCTAATTTACTAGGGGAATCCAGATGTGACCCCTTGCTCCCTATTCTTAGAGAGGCACAGCTACACCCTACTGATGAGATTCAACCAGACTGAAACACGTGTCTGGGGTTGCTGTTGGTACTCTTGTGCAGAGGAGAATTGCCTAGAATTTCAGTGCTGGACTGCCCCAGTGCAGGACAAAGACTGATATGTTTGGGATATTTCTTCTCTGTGAAAGATTGTGAGCTAAAGACTCTGGGTAAGGCTCTTGTAACCAGGACTCATGTCTGGCAGAGAGTCTCCCAGGACCCCCCTTCTTATTTGCATATTTCAAGTAACTTTGGGTCTCACCCTAATTTACTAGGGGAATCCAGATGTGGACCCCTTGCTCACTATTCTTAGAGAGGCACAGCTACACCCTACTGATGATGTTCAACCAGACCGAAACATGTGTCTGGGGTGGCTGTTGGTACTCTTGTTCAGAGAAGAATTGCCTAGCATTTTGGTGCTGGACTGCCCCAGGGCAGGACAAAGACTGATATGTTTGGGATATTTCTTCTCTGTGAAATATAGAGAGCTAACGACTCTGGTTAAGGCTCTTGTAACCAGGACTCATGTCTGGCAGAGAGTCTCCCAGGACCCCCCTTATTATTTGCCTATTTCAAGTAACTTTGGGTCTCACCCTAAGTTACTAGGGGAATCCAGACGTGGACCCCTTGCTCACTATTTTTAGAGAGGCACCGCTACACCCTACTGATGAGGTTCAACCAGACCGAAACACATGTCTGGGGTTGCTGTTGGTACTCTTGTTCAAAGGAGAATTACCTAGCATTTCGGTGCTGGACTGCCCTAGGGCAGGACAAAGACTGATATGGTTGGGATATTTCTTCTCTGTGAAGGATAGTGAGCTAAAGACTATGGATAAAGTTCTTGTAACCAGGACTCATGTCTGGCAGAGAGTCTCCCAGGACCCCTTTTCATATTTGCATATTTAAAGTAACTTTGGGTCTCACCCTAAGTTACTAGGGGAATCCAGACGTGGACCTCTTGCTCACTATTTTTAGAGAGGCACCGCTACACCCTACTGATGAGGTTCAACCAGACCGAAACACGTGTCTGGGGTTGCTGTTGGTACTCTTGTTCAGAGGAGAATTACCTAGCATTTCGGTGCTGGACTGCCCTAGGGCAGGACAAAGACTGATATGGTTGGGATATTTCTTCTCTGTGAAGGATAGAGAGCTAAAGACTATGGGTAAGGTTCTTGTAACCAGGACTCATGTCTGGCAGATGGTCTCCCAGAACCCCCCTTCTTATTTGCTTATTTCAAGTAACTTTGGGTCTTACCCTAAGTTACTAGGGGAATCCAGACATGGACCCCTTGTTCACTATTCTTAGAGAGGCACAGCTACACCCTACTGATGAGGTTTATCCAGACCGAAACACGTGTCTGGGGTTGCTGTTGGTGCTCTTGTTCTGAGGAGAATTACGTAGCATTTCGGTGCTGGACTGCCCCAGGGCAGGACAAAGACTGATATGTTTGGGATATTTCATCTCTGTGAAAGATAGTGAGCTAAACACTCTGGGTAAGGCTCTTGTAACCAGGGCTCATGTCTGGCAGAGAGTCTCCCAGGACCCCCCTTCTTATTTGCATATTTCAAGTAACTTTGGGTCTCATCCTAAGTTACTAGGGGAATCCAGACGTGGACCCCTTGCTCACAATTCTTAGAGAGGCACAGCTACACCCTACTGATGAGGTTCAACCAGACCAAAACATGTGTCTGGGGTTGCTTTTGGTACTCTTGTTCAGAGGAGAATTGCCTAGCATTTCGGTGCTGGACTGCCCCAGGGCAGGACAAAGACTGATATGTTTGGGATATTTCTTCTCTGTGAAAGATAGTGAGCTAAAGACTCTGGGTAAGGCTCTTGTAACCAGGACTCATGTCTGGCAGATGGTCTCCCAGGACGCCCCTTCTTATTTGCATATTTCAAATAACTTTGGGTCTCACCCTAAGTTACTAGGAGAATCCAGACGTGGACCCCTTGCTCACTATTCTTAGAGAGGCACAGCTACACCCATCTGATGAGGTTCAACCAGCCTGAAACACGTGTCTGGGATTGCTGTTGGTACTCGTTTTCAGAGGAGAATTGCCTAGCATTTAGGTGCTGGACTGCCCCAGGGCAGGACAAAGACTGATTATGTTTGGAATATGTCTTCTCTGTGAAAGATAGTGAGCTAAAGACTCTGGGTAAGCCTCTAGTAACCAGGACTCATGTCTGGCAGAGAGTCTCCCAGGACCCCCCTTCTTATTTGCATATTTCAAGTAACTTTGGGTCTCACCCTAAGTTACTAGGGGAATCCAGACGTAGACCCCTTGCTCACTATTCTTAGAGAGGCACAGCTACACCCTACTGATGAGGTTCAACCAGACCGAAACACGTGTCTGGGGTGGCTGTTGGTACTCTTGTTCAGAGGAGAATTGCCTAGAATTTCAGTGCTGGACTGGCCCAGGGCAGGACAAAACTGATATGTTTGCAATATTTCTTTTCTGTTAAAGATAGTGAGCTAAAGACTCTGGGTAAGGCTCTTATAACCAGGACTCATGTCTGGCAGAGAGTCTCCCAGGACCCCCCTTCTTATTTGCATATTTCAAGTAACTTTGGGTCTCACCCTAAGTTACTAGGGTAATCCAGACATGGACCCCTTGCTCACTATTCTTAGGGAGGCACAGGTACACCCTACTGATGATGTTCAACCAGACTGAAACATGTGTCTGGGGTTGCTGTTGGTACTCTTGTTCAGAGGAGAATTGCCTAGCATTGCAGTGCTGGACTGCCCGAGGGCAGGACAAAGACTGATATGTTTGGGATATTTCTTCTCTGTGAAAGATAGTGAGCTAAAGACTCTGGGTAAGGCTCTTGTAACCAGGACTCATGTCTGGCAGAGAGTCTCCCAGGACCCCCCTTCTTATTTGACTAGCCAATGAAGACCAGGCTTTGGCACTGCGTGGGCAGGATGCACCACCACCCTACCACCACTTGATAATCCACCACATGATGGCAGTCCCGGCACACCCAAGCCACCTCAACCACCTGTGCCGTGATGCCCATGTGCCCATTGAGGGATTTTTTTTATTGCTTTTGATTTTGTGGACACGCACACACTCCCTCTCCGCCCTCCATGCTGGGCATTTTTTTCTGCCCCAGTCCAAGATGGACATTTTTATTTTTATTTTGAACCTGTCTGGGATCGTCTGATTTGTATCCCTCACAATCCCCTGTTCGGGATGGAGACATTGTTCCATTTTTTTATATCCCTGTCCAGGTTGGACGTTTTTCTCTATTTTTTGTACCCCCTGTCCGATAGATGTTTTTTCTTTAGTTTTATTTTCTACCTTGAGAGATTTGTTGTTGCCCTCTCAAGGGATTTATGAGTGAAGTACTGGACATGTAGTCATCCACACTTCAATGCACAATCAACTGCTATGGTTCAGTTGACTGCATCAGGATCACATGTGCAGGTGACAATCTGTCAAATGCCTTTTCGAACATACGTGCAGTCTGCATGATGTACTCCTATGGCTGGAGAAATACAATATCCCATGTTTTTTCAGGGATGCTGAATCATCTAGTGACTGCATTCCATGAGAGGCCCGCCCAGTACCCATTCACCTCCCTAGTCCCCATGCCCTCTGCTGGGCACCGGCCCTCCATTCAAAAATGCGGAGGAACACTTTCTAGTGGAGATGATGTGGGAATAACATCAGGGAAGCTGTGTTAGCAGGTAAGGTTGTGCACTGTCAATCATGTCAATGTATGTTTCAGTGTGCACCACAATATCCGCATGCAGTTCCACATATTTTATTTTAACATGTCATGTGATTTTGAGATGTTGAAGGTCAGTGCAGATGTGTTTTTGTCCATGAGTGTGTGTGTGTGTATGTGTGCATGTGTGTGTGTGTGTGTTTGTGTGTGTATATGTCCCCTTGAAACATCCATCCATGTACATTCGTTTTCAGGTTGCATTTCTAGTAAGAACAGTAGACTCAGGAGAAAATGAAGCACTAATCCCACTTGAGCCATTGGCAGTATTTGACACATTCTACAACAACACCCTCCTCCTCAGTTCTCTGGGCCCTTCTCCCCCATGTGTCCTATGGGGTCCTGCACATGTACTCTGTGTCCACCCTGCTCTTCGACCTCTGCAAGACCCCATTCCACAATTGTATTCACTCACATGACCTGCCATGCTATGACTACACGTCTTACACACACACACATTCACAGATCACCAAGATCTCGGCTGCCTCTCTTCATGGCATTGCCTCTGGTAATGCAGATCTGCCCATATGTCTCTATGCAATCCATAGGAGAGGTTTGGCACACTTGGTGCATATAGGTTTGTAGTGTTTTGCACATATAGACCCCTTGTAGCCTTTACCTGTGTTCCCCATTCAGGTCACTTGTTGTTTGTTGTTTTTCTCTATGTTCTTTGCTCCTGAATGTATTGCATGCCATTTGTTTCCATTACTTGTTGTAATCGAGCACTGTGGGTGACTACACTGTATGTGTATGTACATTGTGGGCACTTGTTTTTGGTACATCCTCTCCCCACAGCTTCTGTTCATCTATTGTCCCTGTAAGTGTTTGCAGTACACCCTATGATCCCTGCATCCTTCCTGGAAATGGCTCGTCCAGGATGTGCAATCTGTTGGAGGGGGCAACAGCTGGAGAGTGATGTTTTGTCCGTAAACTTTGGTGTCCAACCAGGAGGCAAGGGAAGGGGGTTGGTGACTAGTGCAGAGTCTAGAGTTGTGGTTGAATTTACTTATTTGCGTGGATGTTGTCTATTTCTGGTTTACAGCAATCCAGAAAAAGAGCTTGTTTTACAAATCGAGAGGCACTATTGCTACCTAAAACCCAAGCAAAGAAAGAAGAGGAATTAGTTTGCGTGTCAACCTTTTGCCAACACAGTGAAACCATTAAGGGCATTATATTAAAAAAACTGGCACATTCTAAATGTATCTGGCACTACACTGCAAAAACCTCTTTTTGCATTCAAAAAGAGTAAGAGTCTAAAACAAAAAATTATTTGAAACCAACTAGTGTTCGGGATTTCTATCAAAATCCAGTTATCGGCCACTTCCCATGCACCACTTGTGTTGCGTGCAAATTCTCTAAAAAGACTACCTCTTTTTTCATGCAAAATAAAAATTGGGACACCCCCCCCCTTTTTTAGATTGTGCCCACATGTTGGCCGTACTTTTTCTATGGGTGGCTCTTTTCTAAACCTGGTGCCAAGTTGTTTCAGCATGATGCTGAGGCTTTTCCGCGGCCTGGTGCGGCCGCGCCATGCCATGTGGCGGTGCTGCTGGGGCTAATTTTGATTATGCCGTGAAGCCCGCGCATGCGATAAGGGTCGAGGTATAAGTGTCGCACTCCTTTTGAGCTGCAGATGGGGGAGGATCACACATCGGGGGTTAACGTGTTCCATTTGACACGTTTCGGAATGTTTGGAAACTGCAGTGCTTCACTACATTAGCACAGAAACATATGCCGCGCAGTCCCGTTACTTTGTTATACGCTGCCATGCGCATGTATACAATCAGCTGCTTATCAGCATAAGGACGTCCAAAAGGACATGGCGTAACGCGTAATATGATCAAGTGAGGAGACTAAGTTGGACATTTAAACACTCCAACAGCACTGTCTTTCAGATGCGAGTCTCCGGTCCTCAGTGAAGGTCTGGGGTAGTTTGAGTGCATGATTTGACCCGTGGACAGTTCCAGTACATCGGCAGTCGTCAGCTACAGGTAAGTTGGGTTAACATTCATGTTTGAGCACCGTGATTTTTTGCTATTTATTTAGCTAGCTCAACTTCCCATTCGGCTGCCTGGGCTGTTCCAGGTTTAGTAGTTTTACTTAGCATCATAAGTCTTATTAGACTTTCACTAGAAGAAAATAAGAACCTGACCCCAAATCATGACTCTCAAATAATGTCATGAGTGTTCCTTTTGCAAAATCGGCAGAGAGTATAATTATATAACTATTTACTAGTTTCTTTCTTTTCTCTTCTGTCTTTTCTCTGTGGAAATATGCCACATTCAGGTTCCATTCTTCGGGTAACTGCAGCAGTTCTTTCCAATAACATCTTGTGAGGTGCGTCACCAGCACCACCCACAGTTCCATTGTGACCCGATATCCTGGGGTAAGAATATTGCTGGCCCTTGACATGTTTGACATTCTGGCTAGTTCTTAGACTCTGTTCTTGCAATCTCATATTATGGCCCGTGACTCTTTGATAGAGGGTTTCTGATTCCCTTATTTTTATTCTACTTTAACCCTATAGATTGGAGTACCAAGTGCATTTTTCTGCCAAACAGGATCTCTAATCTGAATGCTGCCATTTTGAATGACAGCTGCTTCAGTTCTGTACAAATACACGCCACGGATTGACTCTTGTTGGTGTTTCCAAGGTCAGTGTTTGGGGTTGTCTTAAAATTATATAGACTTTGCAACTTGGGTTGCCACTCTGTGCATGGGTTGAGTACATCTTTTGTATCACAATTGGTTGGTTTTGAGTCTTGATCTAGTCCCGCCCTGCCTGGGGACATGGTTTCAGTTGGTAGCACTCCTTACATGACGCCTTCTGTTTACCCCAGACATATATATATTTGGGGCTATGAGCAGGACAGCAGTAGATTCTTCTACTTTAAACTTGAGCACAGTGATGTTACGCATTTGCACAATTTCATATCTTTCTCACCACTGTCCATATATTCCTTTAGGGAAACTTATGTTTTTTATATTTTTTCCACTTTTAGAAAATATATTGCTATCTCCTGATGAAGACATAACATACACAACGTTAATACGTTGAAACCGGTAGAGAAATTGTAGATAAGGCTATTTGTGAAGATCTTCCATTCTTTGCCTATCCTAATTGCTGACCACCCACAAGAACCACTGTGGCCATGCTGTTTGTTTTATACGAAATATTCTCTGTATAATAATTGAATTTTTAATGAATTGTGGTATTTCTTATGTGTTTCTATCTTGTACTTATTGATGTTGTGTACGAATGGGTTGATGTATGTTGTATGGTTGAGGATAAATGTGTGAATGATTCAAGAGCATGAATGTTATGGAATCATGATGTGTTTTTAAACAATTTTCCTGCTATGTTAAATAAATAAATGCTTGAGTGCAAATTAAATTGTGATTAAATTCACACAATAATAAATGTATTAGGTTTAATACAATCCTTAATACGAGAGTTTCAAACTGTATCCTCTGGATGTTCTTTCTGAGACTAATTTCTGGTTTACATGTCATGGTGTGTTGTGCATGTTGTTTTTGTGATGAGAATCTGAGGATTACTATTTCACAGGTGGCATTTGTTTCACAGTCTGGCCTTCACCCTCACCCCCTATTGTACTTCTTCAACCCCATCCTGTGCTATTTTTCTATTGATGTGCCTTCCAGGCTCTCTACGCCTGCTGCCTTCTCTACCTGTATTTCTATCTCTGTCTTCCTCTCTTCACCCCCTTCTTTCTACTCTCACTTACAGTAACAGCCCCATCCCTCCCCTCAGCTCCCCACCAGCCAGACTCCTCCTTGCTCTGCAATTCCTATCTCTCGTTCTCTCTCTCCACTTCACAGCTTCACATTCATCACGCTCTCGCTTCTCTCCCTCTTGCCTTCTTTCATCCTTCACATCAGCTCCGACACTTGTACTTCCACTCCCCAGATCTTCACCTCCTCACTTGGTGTCCCTTTCCCTCCCCTGCATCCCAGGGTGACCCAAATTCACATTCGACACCTGCCATTGGGTGTGCACTACTTGTATGCATGCAATCAATGGCCCAGCTTGTGCCTGCATCACAAGGCATACTAACCCCTATGTCCAGAGTGCATGTCGTGCTTTGGTAGAAATGTGTTTGCTTCACTGCCAGTGATTATTCTGTCAATGAGTTTTGATTTAGATTAATTGTTGCTCACACTCTGTGATTTGGCCTTCTGGTTGTTGACACTGGATGGGCCATGGTGGTCAAGTTACCTTGTTCCATGCAGAAGAAATCAAGATGTCCTGTTTGCTTACTTTCATGCAATGCATGTCTTTGCAAGCTAATAATGTTGTTTCAGGTGAAATGCTGTGGATGAGAGACAGGTGGGTACATTGCGCAGGTAAGGTCAAGCCACTCAGAGGGGAACAGGTTGTGGTGTCATTGGTGGTAGGGAGGCTGTCACTATGTGGGGTGCTTTTTATTGCATTGCCCTGAGGTGAGCAGGTCCACTGCATGGGTGCAGACACATGGGGTTGGGAGGCTGGCGAGTCCCTGCTTGCAGTTTTTGCAAGTCACTCGGGGTGGGGGGTACAGGTTCTAGTGTCCTTGGTGGCAATGAGGCTGTCACTGTGTGTTTTGTTTTTCATTGCATTTATCTAAGGAGAGCAGGTCCTGATGCATGGGTGTAGGTACACATGGCGATGGGAGGCTGGCAAGTAATTGTTTGCATTTCTTCAATTTGTCATGCCTGCCACGTGGTTTCCCATTCACTCGTCTTTTCATGGCATGTCTAACCACACTGGCAATACACTCCTGGTGCTTTGGCTACATCTGGTGTTGCACTACCCAGACAATGCCATACCCAGCACAGCATGGCAGGCTATATGAGGGATGCCCTGTTTGTCTGACTGTAACAGGGTGGAGGTCCCACCCCCGGACACAAGGCACATGCCATAGGCCTGGTGTTGTTGTTTTCCATGGCAACACATACCATGCATGGTACCCCAGCAGCTATTTAGACACTGTTGATAGCTGCTCAGTGCATCTCAACGCTCCCTTTCCTTGCATGCACTTTGGAACCTGTTCAGTCCAGTCCCTCTGAGCTATGCCTTCCCTTCCTATTTCCTCTACCATGCTCCTGTTCGTGTGCCAGTATCCTTGACCTCAGTTTGTCATTCATTTCTCTTGTCTGCTTCTCTCTTTTCTGCTTGTTGCCACTGTGCCCTGCCTTCCTCTATGAATGCGGCCTGTTTGGCCAGCGGCCTTCTGCCGGATCCTGCCTTCACTGCAATTGCTGAGAAGTTCACCTACCATCATCTTGGGCACTCCATGATCGGCTCCCCTGCCTGTGTTTCCTACACCGTTGTGATGCCACATTAACCATCAGGGATGCCCTAATTGTGGCATTGGGAGGGCTTCCAAGGGGATCCCAGGTCTCCAACCTTTCAGTGATCTCTTTTCCAGAGTTCCCTCAGTGTGATTCTGACTGCAGCCATATCTGAAGGATAACAATTACCCCTCACCGGAACAAGGGTAAGTGGAACATGGTCCTTCACAGCATGACACTCAGGGGAGTAGACAGTGGTGGTGCTGTGGGTGGTGATGGTGTCACTGTGTGTGGTGTTTTTCATCACGTTAGCCTGAGGTAAGCAGGTCTGGCTACATGGTTGCAGGGGAGACATGGTGATGGTAGGCTTGCAGTTGTTGCATAGCATTCAGGGGGGCACAGGGTACAGTGTCATTGGGTGCATGGATGTGTTATCTGCTCTGACATTGTGTTGTTATACTCTACTCGGACATTCTGCAAGGGGAGATGGTTGCTGATATTCAAGGGAACAGTGCTGTGAGATGCCTGCACACAACACCTCAGAAGTGTAGGCTCGTTTGGACATCTACGATGTGGAGCATGGATACATTCCTGGGTACAGCTGGGGCATGCACACAAGGGAGAAAATGTGAGTTGAAATGTGCATCTTTCTTGAAGTGAGCTTGCTATTTTCTCAATTCATGTGACTATTTAGATGTAGATGTGTATTGTGTGCATAATTGTTGTCAGGAAATGGGGTGGCCAGTCCACCTGTGTATTGTTGTGCAACACGCACAGGGTGTCCGGGGCAGTTCTCACATGTGTTTGTTACTGGTTACTTTTTTGTGCTGTGCCTTTTTACTTGTGTTCTTATGTGTGTTGTTTGGGGTCTGCATGCTCATTGGTTTTTGTCAGGCATGTGAAAATAGTAAGGGATTTCATTGATTATGTTATGTGCTTTGGTGTAAGCAACATGTATATTATTGTTTCCACTTGCTATGACTGTGTCAGTGATTGGTGCAGTTCATTTTATGACTATGGACACACACATTTTGCCTCTCCCTGACACACATTCTCAGGGTGTTGTTATGGGCACTGGGGATTGGCCCCAATTCATAATTGAATGGCACCAGGGATATGGCTTCACTGCATGTGCTCCGCAGGGGCTGGTATTCATGTGAAGTATGATTGCATGAGCTGATTGAGTGCAGCCTCTCCCTGTGCCCTTTGGCCAACCAAGGGCATGGGTGGTGCCTGTGGCTGAGGACGATTTCCCTCCTGCATCTCTACTGGTATGCCACGCTGTGTGGCAACATTGTGCAGGACACAATCTGGCACACTGTTTCTGCATAAAATGATATGATATGATATGGCATTTGTAACGCACCTATACACAAGTGTTTCGAATACTGGTGGGCCATATAGCGACACGTTGCCAGAGTGGTAAAGGGACCATTAACGTGACTTAAGTACCCGGTATGTGCACTCCACTAGCCCTAGTGTCTGTGTGCTGCATTGTACCTTACCTCCGCTGATGTGGCATGATCCTGGAATGGTGTGTGCAGGAATGGTGGGAGCAGGTAGGCACTGTCCCCTGAAAATGTGTAAATGGTTGTTGTCATTGATTGTCATGGTCTCTTCTTAAGTATGTCACGTGACTGCATGCGTATGCATAACAGTTGATACTCACCAATGTGCCAGGTGTTGCCAAAGGTACCTGATCCCAGGGCCGGTACTGTGGTGACTGTCAGTAAATGTAGCTGTCATGTGTGCTTCTAGGGAAATTGGTATTGACTTGCATGATGAATCCATTTGCGTTGCAGATGACCAGGACATTGATTGCATACCAAAGCTCCCGGTTGCAGTAAATCTGCTCCATCAATCAGGGTGGCTGTGGGGCGACATGTGATTAGTCAATGGCTCCAAGCACACGTGGCATACAACTCATGGTACACTCTCTGCCTTGCCTGCACTGTGCATAGCATGTATATGTGCCTACACACACACACGTGTGATATGAAGCAGCCCAATACTTGGTGTAGACACTGGAATTGCGTGGCCTGCGATATGTCCCCAACAATGGCAGTGGTGTGCTGAAAAGTGCCTGTGTACTAGGAAATTCAGGGCTGTTAGCACCTTCTGCAGGGGTGAGAGAGCATGAGGGCAGATGGTGAGCGATGCAAGGTCTTCCGCCCATTCCCTGATAAGGTAGGGATGACATGGGGTGGGAATCTATACCTTGTATACACCTGTTCATCTGGTAGCCGAAAGAGTGTAGTACATGGTTGTAAAATGTTGTCCTCCACCATCCTCCTCCTTCAATGCCTATGTACGATGGCTCTCGGTGTAGAGGAAGAGCTGTGTACATCTGCAGGAGATCCAGCCCCCCCCTAGCTCCCCTGCATTGGAGACATGAGATTGTGCTGTGTCTAATACCAGCCATAATACCAATACCACAGCAAGTGTTTGAAAGAGATTCCCATTGAGAAAACTCTACTGAATGTACACTCAATGTGCTGATAGACTACTAGGAGGAAAAACCTGAAGGAGAATGAAAGAATCTAAACAGGTGAATTGATGAAGTCATAAAGTATGACAAGGTATGAGTCCTGGAGGACAAATGATGACGCAAGAGGTCAAATGAACTATCGATGTAGACAAGAAGAAAACTACGCAATAAAAAAGATGTTGAAGAAAAACGAAGTTCAATATATATACAGAAACTGAAACGCAAGATAGATTAAGTCATCATAGAAACTAGCTATAAGTAGTGAATAGAATGCAGGCAAAGACGCCATTGTAGAGAAACTGGTCATTGGTAACATGAATCTAGTTAGCCAGAACCCATGAAGTGGGAATGGAAAACTGTGTTGCAGCAAGAATAATAAGCTCATGTACCTGCATGGAATGGCTGTCTGGCCTGAAGTCAAAACTCAAGCAACCAGGGTCAGCTATCTATTCTGGAAAGGAGTGAGCATGCAGAGGATGAATATTTTCTTGTTAAAGTTCAAGAAAGAACACCAAGGATTCATTTAAAGCATTTAAAAACCTGCAAAATGGACCAGATCATGGTCTCCTGTCACGTGAGCCAAGGATGGAAATAGAGTTCGAACTTGGAGTCCTAGACACAATATCGAGACCCTCACTCCCATGCATTCCCAAAGAGGAGAATATTCCACAAGTCCAAATGAGAGATGCTGGGCTAATTGGGTGGTTGACTAGTTTCATGCCCTATCTCCTTGCACCTGGGTCTGGGTTTACATGCTGCTAAATGAACCCAATGTTTCAGACATGGCACAATTGTGCCAACCAATTATATTAGTCCATATAATGAAGCACCGTATAGTTTGAAGACCAATGAGAAACTGTGTATCTAATGTTTCTGAAATGACATGGTTTTAGAGGTAGGCAAAAGTTGTCCACCTGATAACGAACAGCCAATAACATTCCTAGCTCCTATAGAAAAGTATAGTTAGATGTCTCTCTTACCCAATCCCGATCCTTGATAGGTTTTTCACTATTGCCACGTAGTATAACATCACTCTGATGTATTATTCATATAAAACCATATTTTATGTAGAGATCATTGAGAGATTGAGCGTATGTACGTACGTACGTTGATGTTCGTTGTAACCTCCCTGTTTTAAATAATGGTTAATAAAACAGTACTTTGACATCTAGCTGAGTTGGTTCCGTTATTTGGACTCAGAGTTACTCTGGTCTAATCCCATCTATTTCATATGCACGTTCCTAAGGGTCATATGCTCACGTGGTATCAGCACCGATGGTTTCAAGATCCAAGCCAGTACAGCTCCAGAATATTGTACGATTGGGCATCCTCTGCCATTAGCTGGAAGATCGCAGAGTTTCCAGTGGAGAGCGGGCGATAGAAATAATCTTCCAAGAAGAATCGAGATAGTTGGCAGGTCCCTCTTTGAAGAAATCCCTTCTCGGTTTCCACTGGCGTTCTGCAGACGGAAGGCGAAGTGGTCTGATTGAAGGAGGAGACGATACTGAAGGCCTCGAGTCAATTAACAAATGTAAGTAGACTAAGGGAAAGGGCAATTTAAAGGGGCGGGATTTTAATGTTTTGAGTAACGGGAAATTTTGTGTAGATAAAGATAGCGCCTAAAAGAAATCCTACTTCAAGGGAATTAGAAGAAGACATCTCAAACTCCAAGGTAGGTGTGATAAAAAGAGAAAATGCACGGTCAGGAACATGAAAGGTCACATGTTATACCCTGTATAGGGTAAAATATTAGAGGCGGGAGAAGTATACCCCTTATTATAAATGGTTAACAATGGAAGGAAGGTGATCTTAATTTATTTATTTATTTATTACATGTTGTTACATGCCCAGACTTTGAGGTATCACGGTGAGGTTACAGACATCCTGGCAGTGTTGAATTATATACAATAGCTATTCAGTTATCTACAGGCAGATGGACATAGTTATGGAATAAAACATTGTTGCGATTACATACATAATGGAGAGAAGAGTACAGACATAGGCATTGATGCAAGGACTATTAGCTTGCAGCGGAAGAAGGAAATACAGTCATACAGATTATTTACAAGATAAAGTTGGGCCTCATTTAAGGGGGCATCTATCTAGACCTAGGCAATTGACTAGGAGTCTAGGGGTTAACTAGCAGTAGCTTTTATGTTGGTTTATTAGAATTAGTTGAAAAGCCATGTTTTTAGGAATTCTTTGAAGGCAGAGAAGGAATCCTTGTTTTTAATGTTTAATGGGAGGGAGCTCCAGTGTTTGGGGGCCAAAACTTGGAAACTACTATCTCTGCTCTGGAAGTTTTGAAGCTTGGAACAAATAAGAGTGTGTTGTTGTTGGATCTAAGCTCTCTAATATGATATTTTTTCAAAATGGCATTGTTCCTGTAGAAAGAGGCTTTTTTGGTGATGCATTTATGGGTGACACTTAAGCTTTTGAATAAGTTTCTGGCCTTGCTGGTAGCCAGTGATTCTCCCTCCTGATATTGGAAATATGGTCAGGCTTTTGTATTCCTAGGGCGGCCCTTAATGCTTTGTTTTGTATTATCTGTAGTTTGTTGAGGTTAGTGTTGGAGGTATCTAGACGTAGAGCATTACAGTAATCTAACTTTGACAGAATCAGGGCCCTAGTCAAGGTAATACAATTTATGGGCGAGAGGAATTGTCGGCTTAATGCAATTAATTTGGATGTGTAAGAAGTAGATGAAGAAAGAACAGAAATGTGTTTAGCCATGGTAAAATTGGGATCAAGGTACACTCCTAAGGTTTTAACTTGTTTAAGTACAGGTATAAACGTACCATAAATGTTGACTGAGGAATAGTTTCAGTGGAGGGCACGTATTTTGGATTGAGCTCCCACGATGAGAATCTCAGTCTTTTCATTGTTGAGGCAAAGACTATTCAAAGCCTTCCAGTTTTGGATGATGGCATAGATTTTGTTAATGGTCAGTGTGTCCTGGTCATAATTACCTGAGATAGGTATGAGGATCTGGGTGTCATCTGCAAAATTAGTGTGGATGACACCCATATCGTCTAGTGCTGAAAAGCGAAGCTTAGTGTAAACATTGTATTGTTGGCGAGAGACATGAACGTTGGGGCACCCCAAATGGGACTGGAATGGGATCAGCAGCATCTTTGCCGATGGACACTCTAGATGTGTTTTCGGAAAAAAATAATTTAACCCACAGGATGGCCTTGTTGGAGAAGCTAAAGTCGTTAGCTAGGGTAGTACATAGTTTGTCATGGTCAACAAGATTGAATGCTGCAGAAAGGTCCAGCAGCATAAGAATGCACAGTTTCCCTGCATCTCTGATGGAGACCATCTATATTTTAATGAGTGCCATTTCTGTTCTATCGCTGGGCCTGAAACCAGATTGTCTGGCACCTAGTAGCTGATTTTGTTCAAGGTGGACTTGAATTTGTGAGTATGCAATTTTATCTATGATTTTCAGCAGGAAAGGGACCATAGTGATGGGTCAGTAGTTCGTGGGCACAGTCGGGTCAAGTGTGGTTTTATTGTGATGTAGTAACCCATGCTTCTTTAATAGTATCTGGGACCATGTTAGGGTTAAAGGAAGCATTGACAAAGTTAGTAATAATGGGGGAGAGGGTAGTAGCAGATAGTTTGACTAAATGTGCGGGGAGCTATCCCATGATGACAAGGGTTATTAATGTATAGTGTGTAGTTATTTTAAGTATTATTTGTTGTATAAAAATATCAAGAAGTAATAGAACTACGAAAAGTTGGAAGTAACAGTGTTTGAAGTAAAGTTGTAGTAAACAATTGGCGGCAATCAAAAGATAGATAGGCCACTGAAATAAAAGAGGATCGAGTGGCGATTGAAGGTGATTGCTCATATTTGTTGTTTTAAGACACTAAAGGTGGCCATTTGAGTTGAAATAAAAGGTTTATTTAACGATCTGGTATGTATTGACGGTCAATTGAGACTTGTCATTATGGAGGATACTCCCCACATGCATCTATGTAAGGCACTGCCAAAACATGTGCCTGAGCTCAAACAGTACAGTGCAAAATGGGTAAAGGGCACAGCAGATACAATGTTTATGCTATGGCCACAAGGGGGATCATTGTCAAAAGCAGTATTGCAAGACATGACCACATACGTGCACATGGCATACATAGGAAAGAAATTAGGGAAACGATTGGCAATTTTAGAACTTTTGAAGATGTACCAAGAGGAAATGGAGGACCCACCACTGAAGGAGTGATGCTTAATCAGCATAAGGGGGAGGGCGTTGAGCCCTCAGCTGCTTTTACCTTGCCCAAAACTAAAAGTGTAAATACAGAAGAGATAGGAGTTTATCATTTAAAGGAGTTGAAATATAGTAACTTGACATATGAACCACCCTCCTATAGTAGTGATGACAGCCCAGAATAGAGTAAAAGAAAGGAAGATGCTTGTAAGTATATATGAGATAAGGAAGAAAGAGGTGAGTGGTTAAATTTATAGACAGACATAGATCGAGAAATTAAGTGTTGAAAGGGAGAAAAGGACAGGACAGACCAGGTAACGCTTGTACAGAATGAGTGAATAGCAGGACAGATACTACTCAAGTTAGATGGAAAATGTATCGAGGAGGTTAGGCAAAGAGAAGATAAGGATGAGCAAGAAAATAAGACAGGGAAGGAGAAAAGAGATTGAGGGAGGAGGAGCAAGGAAGGAAAAGCAGGGATTGATGGGAACAGATATACAGGGGAAACAGGAGGACAAAAAATGGGGTGGGGAACAAAGGAAGCATGACAATAGACAAAGAGTGATTGAAGAAAGGGATAGGAAGGAAAGAAAGAGAGAGGAGGAAGAAGCACAAAAAGTGCAGGACAAAGGTATCATAGGCTTTTCGCACATCTGTTAAATGTATCCAATATCTCAGGCCCTTCACCTTAACTGCCCTTGGTGTGCAATACACTACTTCGTATGGGCCATGAAATCTTGGAGCATTCCACCTACACACGAAACTCATTTCATACACCATCTCCCCTGGCATTAGCTGACCTTTTGGGTTCTCATCTTTGAGAACTATGGCCTTGCTTCCTTCCACATTTGTGAACGGGGGTGCAAGCTGTTTCGCTGTAATACTAGCCGCTTTTGTGAGATTTGTCAAATACTCATTAAACTCTTCGCCCAGTACAGTGGCTCTTCTGTGGGCGTCTGAAATTCTGTGGAGTGGGGAGTTTGCTGTGTGCATGGCCCTTCCTGTTACAATTTCGTGTGGTGACAGGTGGTGGTCCTTGCTAGGCTGATTTCTCGAAAAAGGCCAAGGGCAAACAGTGTACCCAATTTTTCTTGAGTGTGAAACACAATTTCAACAACCTCCCTTTGAGGAGGCCATTGATTTTCTCAACTATGCCGTTAGTTTGCGGGTGATAAATTGAACATAGTTTGTGCTTTATACCTAACAAAGCTGTTACTTCTTTGAAGAGATCATTGACAAAATGTGTGCCATTATCTGAGCTAATTAACTTGCAAATTCCCCACCGCGGGAATACCTCCCGTACTAACAACTTTGCAGCACACTTGGCATCCGGATGTGCACATGGCCCTGCCTCAACCCATCGTGAAAATGGACAAACCACTTCTATCATGTAACGTGACCCATTGCACCTCTCTCCCATGTCTGCATAATCAATTTGCAGCTCTCTGAAGGGGCCTGTTGGTTTTGGTATTGTTCCTCAGTGTCATTCCTGAATTATATATTTGGCATGTTGTACATTCCATTGCCATGTTTGAAAGTTGGTCCTGCAAAACCGGAACAAACCAATTCTCCTGTATTTCTGCAGCGATATGTTGCTTTGCATTGTGGGCTGGAAAATGTAGTTGTTGGAAAGCTATTTCTAATAGTTTGATTGACATCACTACTTTACCTGTGCTGTTTTGACGCCATAGGATGTCTGTAGATGACTGACTACAACCCCTTTTTTCTGACAATTCTTTTTCCGCTTCCGTTGTCCCATCTTGCAGCTCCAATATTTGTGATACGGGCATGGCATTATAGCCATCTGGGAGGTCCTCTTCTACATGTTTTTTTATCAGGTACTCACCTGTTCTATCTTTTATCAAGTAAGATGCTTCATTGGCAGCAGCGTCCGCTGCCGCATTTCCCAAGGAGATGACGTCAGTAGTGTTTGTATGGGCCTGGCACTTTACTATAGCTACCGCGGCAGGGTCTTTTAATGCCTCTATTAGTTCCTTAAGAAGCTCTGCGTGTTGTACAGGGGACCCATCTGCCCTGTGGAACCCCCTCCGTCCCCATATGGCCAATCCCCTCTGTACTGTAGTAGTCATGTAAGCTGAGTCTGTGTAAATTGTAACTGCACACACCTTTGCTGCATGTAATGCTTCAATGTGTGCTTCTAACACTGCAGCTTGTGCTGAGTAATGGGCAGATAGGCGCTGCTGTACTAGCACTTCGTACTCATCTTCTTCTAACTTTACAACAGCTATTCCCACATGTTTTTCTCCTGTCTCTGAATTTATTGATGCTGACCCCTCTATGAAGAATACTTCTCCTTCAGTCAGTGCATTTTCACTCACCTCTGTACGTTGCACAATCGTGCATTTGCATGTCTTCCACTGTGCATGTTTCTGTAATGAATCTGGCAGGCTCCACTGTCTTGCATCTCACTATGTGAGTGTTTGCGCTGGACAGAATTATTTCATACGCTGTGGCTCTTTGCGTTGTGAGTGTACTTTTAGATCTCTCCAATATAGCGAATAGGGAGTGCTGCACGAACAGTGTCACGGAATATCCCATCACTATTGCACTTTTCTCAATAGCGAACACTGCTGCTGCGAGAGATTGCTCGCAAGCGAAGTGTCCTTGCATTACTGCATCCATGTTCCTCTGCAATAGGCCAGCGGCTTGTGTCCCAGGCTTGTGTTTTTTGTGTCAGTACTGCTGTTATGAGTGACCGCTTGCAATGAGAGAACAGGTAAAACTTGCGCTCATAGTCTGGGTTCGCGAGTACTGGTGTGCTTGAGATTAGTTCTTTGAGTGATGTGAAGGCATCATCTAGTTCTGCTGACCATTATATTTCTTTGTTTTCTCTTTAGCTTCTTTGAGTCCCTGCAGTAATAGCCTTGTGTATGCTGCATAATCTAGTATCCATGCTCAGCAGTAGTTACACATGCCGAGATATGTCTGCATTTCCTTCACTGTTTATGGCCTGTTTACTGCTCTAATGGCAGCCACTCTGTCCTGTATTATTCTTTTACAGTCTTTTGAAATTAGTTGTCCCAGGTACAAAACTAATTGTCAATATTGCAGTTTTCCTTTGTCAACCTTGTAATGTTCGTGGGCCAACAATGTCAAAAGCGTAATAGAATCTTTCCTGCTCTCCTCTTCACTTTTTCTGCTAATCAGCAAATCATCCACATACTGAATAATTGTGCTGTCCGTCACTACATTTCTTAGACCTTCATGTAAAATCCTGTTAAATATGCTTGGGCTTTCACAGTATCCCTAGGGAAGTCTGCAGTGCTCATATCTTTTTCCTCCCAGTCCAAATGCTGTCAGATATCGGGACTCTTCGAGATGCTGCATAGTATTGATGCAGGATTGGGAACCAGTGGGAATTCTTTTTGTATGACGTCATTGAGTGGGCATAGGTCTTGGATCATCCTCCACGCCCCTCCTTTTGCTTTCTTGATTGGATAGATACAGTTATCACATGGTGAATTCAATGGTACTATTATTCCCAGTGCTAGCAGTGCGGTAATCGTCTCTTTTATTCCTTCCTCTGCTTCCCGGGATAAGGGGTACTGTTTTACTCTGGGCAATAATGCTCCCTGTTTGAGTTTAACTTAACTGATGTTACTTCATGTAGCAGTCCCACGTCATGTGGGCCTGTTGTCCACAGGTAATCTGGCACTGCTTTCATGTCACTCTCGAAGTATGGTGGTGGCGCGCCTACCACTGCCATCAGTTGCACTGGTACCTGTCTTGTCTGTATCATGATGTCACATGGGATTGCTATTTCCATTATTATTTCCCCATCACCGTCTGAGTCTTTGAAGAGGTCTTCATCTGATAAATCTTGCAGTGCAATGTTGGCATTGATGCACAACACTGTGTGCCACTCGCAGCCGTCTATGTCCATTGTAATTACTACTATTCTTTGTGCCAAAACCTGTACTTCATGTAAATCTAGTGACATCACTGTTCCTGGCACTATTTCTGAGCATGCTATGGGGCGGAAAACAAATTCTGCAGGTACCCTCCACTAATGATGCTTCAATTCTGGGACTAGTGCCAGTGTTTTTAAACCCTTGATTAACATATCTGGGTCCACGGGTATGCCGTGCACTTCTGGCGCTGTTGCTCGTGCGTGCACTACCAGCATCACTGGCATAGGGCAAATCCTGGGTGTTGAGCAAATTATTCCTCTCTTTTTAAAGGAAATAGTGATGTTGAGCTTGCTGAGGAGATCCCTTCCTAATAAGTTATTTGGGGATTGTTCATAGTACAATAGAGGTGCTCTTACTGTTTTACCCCCAACTGTTACATCCAATTCTTCTGTGTAAGGAACTTCGACCACCGCCCCAGAGAACCCCTGCGTCTCCAATTTACGATTAGATAGCGGAAACCTGCCTTCACGTAGGCATGATTTTCCAGCTCCCGAATCTACCATGAAAATGAATTGTTTGTTCCCTATCTCCGCCTCTATCAATGGTTCCTCTGCTGCATCGAGGGTCGTCGATAGTACTGGACACGCATGTGCTCTCTGTGGGCTGTCCTATGCTGGGTGCCTCGTGGTGCCCTCTTGGCTGAAAACATTTCCTCATACCACTGCCTCTCCTCCATATGGTGCAGGTGCACCATTTGTCGTTGTAGCAAAGGGGTTACCCTGTGTGTATGGCATGTGTTCGCAGCATTGTGGGTGCTGTTGAACATTATGTGGTTGCTCTCTGTGTTGTTCTGGGCACCTTTGGTCCTGATGTCCTTACCCTACTCCCATCGGTAACCCATATGGGCTCCCTGGGTAGGGGTGACCATAATGCTGGTCATCTTGGTAATTATTGTTTGGCCTGCTTCTACATTCTCGTGAGAAGTGTCCCCACCTCCCACAGATCCAACAATTTCCTTGCTCCCCTCTAGATCCCTGCCCCCCATACCTGCCATTTCCTTCCTTGTATCACCACCGATCCCTCCTCCTCCTCTGCGTCCCTATCTGCGGGGAGTGCTGCTACAGCTGCGGCGACCTTCACCAGTTTTGTCTGTATTAACTTTGCATCGTCTGCCAACCTTCTCTGTGCTATCTCCTTCTCCCTTTCTTTGATTCTTTTGCAATAGTGTACTATTATACTTTGAATTTCGGGCCAAACCTTTGCTTCAATCCCTGCTATTTTGTCGAGTGCTATCTGAACTTCTTTTGGGAGCCCTCTCTTTATTATAAAGTAAAATAGGGATGTTGATGGATCCCAAGCCATACCCGTCTCTGCTCTCCACATCTCCTGCACCCGTAAAATGAAATCCATAGCATCTTCCCTATCATTCATGGTGCACTGCATTACTTACTGTAAATCAGGTGTGTCTGGGAATGTGTCTCTCAAAGCATCCCATATCCTTGGGTGCACTGTATTGAAGGAAGCTCCATCATGGCGGTCACAATCTAATGTTATTGCGGGAAATCACCCTTTGCCCAGACCTTGTCTGCTTGGTCACCCATTGCCAATACCAACAAACCTTTGACATCACCCACTGATAATGGCACCCCCACTCTGTGCTTCTTGAATGCATATATCCATTTACTTGCTCCTCCCGACAGCGAAGGAAATAATTTTAATACATTGGCCTTATCCATCTGATTCCAGGGTATGTAATTTGGCCTTCCACCCCCTCTATGTATCATCGGAAGCAGCAGTTTGTTTTTAGTTCCTTTCCCAATACTCACCTTTGACCCTTTTCTCCCCAATGTGGCCATTCTTCCCATTCTATTCCTTAATCTCCCAGTCCACTCTTCTTCCATGGCCCTCCTTAGAGGTGTCTCATGCAGCCTTTCAGACATACCCCCTACTGCTACCACCAGTCTCCCTGCTTCCAGCTCATCGTCCTCTATGTCACACCACAGCTCTTCCATTCCTCCAGTGGACATTTCTCCCTCCCCTGTGTTTTCTCCGAGCGTGTGTGGTTCCAATTCTATTATTCTAGTTGGCTCTTCCTGTATTCGGAATAGTATTTCCCCCTTTTTCCACCCTTCCCCGGAGGACCTGTCAAGTGTTTGTGCCCTTGGCGTTTGCTCTGTTCTTAACAGTGCCTATCAACAGGTAACTATCATATTATAGTTACCTGTGCCTATCAAAACCAGGCTCTTTGTATGACTTCAACCTGTTTCTGCCTATATGCCTGCTAACCTGTAACTAAGAGCCTCCTGCACCCGAATGTAATCTTAAATCTGTGTATCCTCTGTAACAGCGCCTCGATGCCTCATGGGCTGCAAGTGCGCTTAACAAATGCAAATAAATAAATAAAAATAAAACATGCTTGTCCCACCTTATTCACATACGTTCCATATTCTAGATAGCTCACCCCAGGCCATTGAGAGTCGGGAATCTAAGCCTTCTGTTAATTTTTCAATATCTACTTTAGGAGTACTTACCTGCCCACTAGTTCTGGGGCAGTCATATGGTGGTGGTGTAGTGGGTTGTGGGACAGCTGCGGGAGTAGGTGTGGACACATACACGGGATCACTATACCACTCAGCGGGCACTGGTTTATTTAGGAGGGGGTACTACCAAATTACCTCTATGGACCCCTCTTTCCCCCTACCCTCACCTTTACTTTCTTCTGCTGCCAGGGGAGTGGTGGTAGTGGTGGTTTGCTCCTGTGCTATTTCTTTCCTTTTGAATGGGGTCACCTCTTCAAAAAGCCTCCATAAATCTAGTATTTCTCTTCTATTATGGAACTGTTTTCCCTTGTATTTTATGAATAAGCATGTGGCTACCATGTCCAGAACACTTTTATCGAACGACCCTTCTTGGGGCCATACCTGGGGTAGCCCTTCTCCCTTCAATTCAGTGACCCAGTGGTCATGATACTTGGTTATGCGGTCTGCATAGCCTGGTAAATTTTTACAAGTGTGGGCCAGGGGTGTTTCAGCCCCCATGTTATTCTCTTGTTGTTCACTTTCCTGTGTTACCTGTGCCTATCATTGTACCTCACGTGTGTGTTTAGTACTAGCAATTCTTAAACACTAAAATATTTCTGCAAAATATCTCAGCCCTGAATCTTACCAGGCCACACTTACAATGACCATTTCACAAAACCCTTGTAACCATTAATTTAGCATTATAACCTTGCATTGCAATTTTTTCAATGGAAAAAGCATAGCGTATTCAACACGTGATAGACATCCAACAAACATTTAACTTACAACACATAACAAAAACCCTCCCTTCTCTGGATCTATAATTTTCTTGGAGAAAGACCCTCTTTGCCTTACCCAGTTCTTCCCTGCGATCCTTAAGTCTACAGAGTATTCCCTAATTTAATTTCATCCAGAATAAGAGAGAAGGAAAGAAAAAGAAAAGAGCGTTTTCTGATGTATACACCGTGTCTCTTTCTTCTCAGACACCTTTATTTCTATTCTCCATTATTTCACTTATTCCCATCACTAGTCAAGATAGCACTATGCAGCGCCACCTTCTACCCCCTTGCAGAGCTAGGTTCCCATTTTCCTTTTTTCACTTTGTTATCCTAATGGCCATATGCAGAGAAAGAAAAAGGTATTAGAGTATTAAAGTACCAGTCGATTCATCCCTAAGAAAACCCCTTTCTACCTCGCATGACCTCGTACATTTTGGTCTCTATCCCCCTCCTTTTATTGTCACTCGCACTTAATACTCACGTGCCCGTCTTGATCCGAGACTCTCCGGACCCGGCCCGTCCAGGCGGCACAGACTCACACTCAATGGCCGCCCCTGGCTCCAGCGAGCGGTATTAAGGGTTTTCTGGAGCGGGACCTGTACCCTTTCACCCTACTGTGTGCGCACGTCTAAGCATACCAGTTGCCGTAGGCGGGCAGCTCTCTTGAGGTGGCGCGCTGTGCATCTCCACTGTGGCCGGGGACGTCTCGTGCCAAAAGGGGACCAAAAAGACGAATCACGTTGGGTTCACCACTGAACGTAAGCGTCCCCCAATAAGGCAGTAAACCCCCTTCAATGAGAGGCAGTAAAGGACACACCCCAGGAGGGAATGAGACCAGGACCAAGTGCGGTTGAGGTTTAAAGGTTTTTATATAAATCGATATAGGGCATGCAAAGGACTCTGCAAACTCCGAGAACACTCTGTCTGACAATAGTAAAGACAGTCAGTTATATTACAAATACACGTCATGCATGAGCTAAGCTGTAGGGGCCACATAGTCTTGGGGTTTAGATGGCGACATCTAGCTACTATGTTATTTATATGTTTGGTGCTCCATGATTGGCGGGGTTCCACGTGGTGGCAATTGCGAAGTGCTTGGGTCAGCTGGGCTCATTGGGGTGGAGCTCCAGGGCACTGGCTGTCAACGGAGATTCACCACTTTGGTCCTAGAAACTTGCCCTTGTGGCCACTCATACACATTCATCACACTCATCTATACCAAGTTGTTATGTAAAACCTTTAACACATCAATCTAATACCAGGGTTTGGACACGGGGAAACAGTACACACTATAAGGCTTCCTTCATACATCATCATAACGTTGTCATTAACAGAGGGTCCAGTCTCACAGGTCCAGGTGTCTTATCAGGGGTCACAGGTCAAACTACCTTCATCATGTTATTCCATTAGATGTAGTAAATGACGGCTCTGGGGGATGTTTGTATAAGGACGGATAACTGTCTTTGTGGTCTGCTGAATTTAGGGTGCACTAGAATACCATTGGGTCAGTGGGGGCACATAGCTGGCACCTCAAAGGCAGCGGGATTAGGGACTGGGTGGCTAGTAATTCACTTGGCCTGGCCGTGGCAGTACACAGTGGTTGTATGCTGGCCTCTGACATGGGGGAGGTAAATCCTTGATGTGGGTCCAGCAGGAATGCGGAGAGGTGAAGCTGTGCTGCTCGAACCCCAGCGAGCCCCGGCGGGCCTTGGTGGGAGGAGGGGAGGATGGCCTTGTAACTTTGTGCGAGTAACTATTCACTGGGCTGTACAAATACTATTAAAGAGGACGGATTTCTAGGGCTGGGGGGCATTAGGTAAAGTACACATTTCTACCATTTCCATGTTTTTACATTACTCGGTTCATAAAAATGGAAGTTTTTCATTGGCACATACATTACATAACGTTAGTCAATCTAATGCTTGCAACTCAAGAGGAAGGTGAACATACAAAAAGTGTGAGGTAGTACCAGGTTGGGTTATATACTCAGAAGCAAGGAAACAACGTGTTTATCTAACATTTTGTTTTAGATAACTGGTTCAGTGTCCTAGGTGGCTCGCTTGCAGTACAACATTTTCTATCACATCATATGCAAGCATTTCATATTTTTCTTTTTCGCTACCCTTTTTACAATAGCAGCAAACATTGGTCAGTGCAAGGCAGATTCTCGAGTGGCTATGCATTAGTCCCCAGAACACAAAGGTGTCCTGGGGTGGGCGGGGGTCACCTTGCTTTAAATACAAGTAACTGACATTATACGTTTTAACACTTTCTAACACACATCTTTGGCAGCCTGGATAAGACTGAGAAACTCGAGAGTTTAACATTAATGTTTAACACTTCATCCTGGGGGACTGGGCTGGGGGTCATGAGTACCATATATCACAAGAGCAGAGGTTAGGTGCAGGATTGGGGTATACTTGATAGGGACGGCTTTTGTTCTCTCCCAGACCCCAACTACAAGTCCGGTCACTTCTAGGGCAATGAGGTACTGCGGAAGGTAAATGATACAGTGTTTGTTCTGGTACTTGTTCACGTCTAGTTGCTCGTGAGAACGGGCCTTCAGTGGATCTGCCATGGGGTGGAGGCTGGGGGAAAGTGCAGGACTCTCTGTGCGCGGTTAAGTGGGGGCTGAGCTGCAGCTTTTGTACGCAGGCTGTTCTGCTGAGGCCTGGGTTCAGCATACTCAAAATGGAGTCTCAGTGTGTTACAAAATGGTGTCTATGTTATGGTACAATGCGACCCGTGCAGCCTCACGTGTCGATCCGCAGCCACCCTGCCTCCGGGCCCAGGTGCATGGGGGGCTGCCAACGAGTCATGAGCTTCATGTAGGTGGGCAATGTGGGGGAGGAGGGTCCTAGAGACCTGTCCTCCCATACAGCTTGTACAGGATGAGTGAATGGCAGCACAGATACTACACAAGTTAGATGTAAAATGTATTGAGGAGGTTAGGCAAAGAGAAGATAAGGATGAGCAAGAAAAGAAGACGGGGAACAAGAAAAGAGATTGAGGGAGGATGAGCAAGAAAGGAAAAGCAGGGATCAATGGGAACAGATATACAGGGGAAACAGGAGGACAAAAAATGGGCTGAGGAACAAAGGAAGCATGACAATAGACAAAGGGTGATAGAAGAAAGGGATAGGAAGGAAAGGAAGAGAGAGGAGGAAGAATCACAATAAGTGTAGGACAAAGGGTTACAGAGGAGAGAAGAAGAGGAATGAAGACAAGGTGTAAGAAGGGAAGAACGCGTAGGCATGAGGAAGAAAAGGTTAGAAAGGATGCGAGAAAGAGAAGGAAAGTGGATGAAGAAATAGAACAGAGTCGAAGGCAGCAAGGTCTGGAATCCAGTCTCATCCTTCAGGAACAAATGAGGCAGAGTGCAGAAATATGATGGGATAGAGGGGGAGAGATTCTCATGATAAATGAGATAACGCCAAAAACACGTAGAGTAGCGCTAGAAGAAGGAAGATATGATGCAGAAGGCATTGTAGAAAGGATCTATAAGGTCTATCAGCAATTAAGACAGGATAGCGAGTATGGAACTTGATGGAGCGGTGATCGGTCCCTGGTACATCAATCCTGAAATGAGGAGGAAAACATATTTAGTGATGAATGACGAGCACTGTCTTTGATTAGATTAAATCTAGATTGAGGAGAGGGGAACGATAGTCACACTAGTTGGGGTCTACAAATGTCAGAGGAAGAAAGAGAGCAGGTCGTGAGGCAGACGGAGAGGGTGCGTGCGCCCCCCTGGGAAGCCAACAGATGGATAAAAAAGTAAGATGGTCAGATTTGTAACATCCTAAATAAAGAATGCCAGATCCCATAGCATATCCTGAGATTCCCTGAAGACGATCATATAGTGAGAGGGAGAGTATCCACCTTATGGAAGCAGAGAAATGTTGCTACCAGCAAGAAGATGGATAGGGAGGATACCCCAGCAATAGATAGTCTAATAGTGGGATTTGACAATGGTATAGGGGCTCACAAAGGTCCCCTTGCTAGAGAAGGTGGGAGCAAGACTGCAATATATACCATAGCCACCGATGGATAAGGATAACTTAAAATGCAAGCTCCCAATTTTGACTTCGGGGGCTGGGAAGTGGATATGCGAAAATGACAGGAGGATACATGCTGGCCATAGAAGACATAAAATGTCTCCTGGCAGCCATTTTTGGGGAGAGGGCTGATGACATATGTGGCGAGCGCGGTACGCAAGTGTGACGGCACAAAATACAGCGCATGATGGAGTACCATTTAAAAATTGCATGGCAGATGTTAGTTCTCTTAGGGTACACAATCCTGACATGTTGGATATGGGTGCAATTATGACACGTAAAATGAAGGAAGATGAAGTCTCTATTGCTTACATTTAGGATATTTAGGAGTAATGGCAGCTTGAAATTCATGAGTCATGGGAAAACCCAGTGGCACTATTTTATATTTTATTTCAGGGCTTAACAGAACCAATACAAAAACAGATGAAAAAACAAGTGGGGATGGAAGTGAAGCCATGGGCTGAGATAAAGTTGACTGTAGTACATCACTGTTGGTTATTACAAGAGAAGAACGAAAAGAAGGATGAAGATAGAAAAGTTGAGGAAGGCAAATGAGTTCCAAAAATCTTTTCAACATGTGCAATAGAGGGAGCGGTATTGACAAGTGGAGAAAGAATGGGAATGCAGAAAGCAATAGGTAAATCACAGGTGAATAATTCATGCCTGATGGATGAGGCAGAGGTATGGGTTTTAAGGGAAGAGGATGCAGATTTCAGAACAACCAAGGTGGATTTCAAAATACTCAGAATGAGAGCCAGAGTGCTCAGGGAAGATATAACCAAGGAGGATTTGCCAGAGGGCCACCCCCAGTATGTTGGAATTGTCGAATAACGGGGCATATTGTGTGAGTATGCAGGAGCTGAGGGAGTGTACACAATTGCCAAATTAAAAGAGGGGTGACAGCTTATCCACCGCCATATAGCACACAAACAAGGGAAGGCTTTGCCCAGAATCGAACATCCTATCAGGCACAGGTGCCACAAGTACAGTAGGTACAACAGCAGGGACTAGTACAAATGCGCCCACCTCAGGGGCAGTCACAACAGCACCCATGCAGACATAACAATATCCGAATACAGGACAATTATTGACGCCTAGAATAGGAGGTGTCACTATGGTAGAAGGAAATCCGTTTCATGCGGACAGGGTTGATCTTGTACCCTCAATAGGACAGCTCACTGGGTGACTTGATATGTTCAGTACTATCTCTGACACCAGAACCCAAAGAGGAGCCAAGAGTCGATGTGACAATAGGGGGCAAATCCTTTTCTTTTCTTGTAGCCACTGGGGCAACTCATTAATGTGTACAGGAGGGAAAATAGCTAATGTCAGGTACTGCCATGAATGTTCAAGGGTTCTCTAGAGCTATGAATTAAGTTCCTTTTACTGATAAATAACCAGTCTCTATAGGGGAATGTGACATGTATGACCCTTTTTTATATTCACAACAGACACCAGTTAACATTTTGGGAAGAGATTTAATGACAAAACTTAACATGATGATTTAATTTACTGATCAAGGAATAGTGTGTGTACACCTTTTAACACCTTTCATACTAAACGTACAGACTTTATCTCTCGCGGAGACAAAGCTGCAGACATAGAAGCCAAAAGAGTTGCATAGTCTTCAGATATTTCGAATTTTGATACTGAAGATATCAAAGAAAATGTAACTACATGTTAGTACGAGAAGGGTTTAATATGCTGACAATTACCCAATTAATAGAGATTCTGGGAAGAGTAAGAGCTATGGAAACCAAGGTGGTGTTCTGTATCCCCCACAGAATCTTTTTTAGTGACAAGAAAGCACTGGAAAGCCAGTAATGCCAATGGCATTACTGAAAGTCACACTTGAATAACTGTATTACCATGCCCATATAACCAGAGAAAGGGCCTCATTACGGGTGCGGCGGTAAGGGGTTAACGGCACTGGTAAGGATGCTGGTGCCGTTAACCGCTTACCGCCGCATTCTGAGGTCCATTAGTGGGTCCCACTAAGGCCGGCTGGTTTTACCAGCCGCCCTTAGCGGGAGCCTCTAAGGGACCGTGGAGCTAATAACGGGCCCACTATGTGCGGGCCCGTTATTAGCTCCTTCCCCATTCCCATTGAGCCCTATCGGGGCTCAAATGGGAATGGTTGTCAGAATGGGGACTTACCGGGTCCTCCAAGGTTGAAATGACCTGGTAAATCCCCATGCCAAGAACCCGGTATGCGGTATGGGGATAGCCATGGCACTAATGGCACCATGGCTACCTCCATACTCGTAATGAGGCCCAGAGTCTTGCTGCCATTATTACAGAAGACTGGTTTGCTCCTAATTTACTGGAACACCTTGCAGATTTCATGGTGAATTGTATTTTGTGTCAAAAGTTTACTGCTGGGCATACACTGAACTATTAGAGGAGTACTACCTCGACTGAATGGTCTGTTTCAGCATTAACATATTGACTATGTCTATATGCTGAAGACATGTAATGGATACAGGTGGTGTGTCCCTTCTCTAGCTGAATCGAAGCTGGTCCATGTGCACACCCTGATGCCACTTGTGCAGCAATGTTTTTAGTTTGTAGAGTCTTCCCAAGGTGGGGTGTGTATGAAGTTCTAAGATCGATAATGGCCCACATTTTGTCAATGAACTATTCGAACAAATAGGGCTTCTATTGAGTGTACAGCACAGTTTTCTTCTGCGTATCACCCACAAACCAATGGAATATGTGAGAGACTCAACAGCCTCCTCAAAGAAAGGATCGCAAAGATTAAATTGACTTTAAAAAGGGGATGGCTATATTGCCTACCCCTAGCATTATGTGCCCTTGGGAATCAACTAGTTTCTAACCACCATCTCACCCCACAGAAATTAGTGGCAAGGCGTTGCATGAGAACGCCCCTTACTCCTCCATCTAGGGTCAGGAGTGATGCCCAAAGTGTAGCGAAGACTCTAGTTGATGAAATTCACGATTATTTGACATGAATGACTACCAGTATTTCTTTCATTTCAAATCAAGTCAAACATCGGGGGAGAGGACAATCCAGTGACCAATCCTATTGCCACCACCAAAGTTACATGTTGGGACTTGATCATTAAAAATAATTTTACAAGAAGGCGGCCCAAACCTAGGTTCAATGGCCCATTTGTTGTTGAGGAAGTCTCCCTTTATGCAGTTAGGGTATTGGGAAGACCAGCTTCGCTGCATCTAGGTGATGTGAATTTTTATTAAGGTGCGACCCCCCCCTCCAATGGTTGCTGACCTAGAAGTAAGAATTTCCACGTGTGCAGACTCAATCGATGACCAAGAAGAAGGATGATAAAGCAGCAAGTGATAAGCACATATTTCTTTTGGACTGTAATTCAATGTTCACTCCTTATATATTTTAGCAGATATTTTAGCAGGAAGTGCAAAGACTTGCGTAGAAATTCCAGAGGCTGAAACAAACTTTTAGAAATGTAGTGAAGAAATGAATAGTACCTCAGTATAATGCCTAAATGTCAGTTCTTGATTAGAAATTACAAGGGAGATCAATATCCAGATTCATTCCATGGAGTAAATTTATTTTAATTGATAAAATACATGATACCTGGTGGCAATAACACAAACAGTCTTGTGGTTGCTATTTTTATGTTCACACTTCAATCCTACGCTGCCCCTGTTATTAGAGATGTTAATATTCACACCTTTTTACATGTTCCCAAGAATGGTCCTGTGATAAAGAGACTATTGACAGCGGTCATTGTGCAAATTGTACAATTACAGATGTGAAATTGAATACTTACAAATGATTCAAGAAGAAGATAATGTGATTATACAAACAGCAAGTGTCCAGCAAGTATTAGTATGGCACACTGAATGTTTTTCCAAACTCCTATGCCTGATATATATATCTGTTTATGTATCCTTTTTATCTTTCTGTATCTTACATTTCAGAAAGTCTATTTTCCTACTTATCGAATTGAAAGAAAAATGTGTCTATAATTCTTCCCAGTACAGGTACAAAGGATGATAATTTTGTCAATCTCTATGAGTATGTAAACAACATAAGAGAGATGCAGAAGAAGATAATCAGGGAATAACTACTGTTAAGGATTCTAATCAAGCATCACACACCTGACCAGGACTCTTGCCCTTTGCCTAGGATACTGCGCTCAATTAGAATAGTTTTTCTTTATTTCCTAGAATTCAGATTGAGCTGGCACCCAACCCGTCTCACACCCCTTCTACAAATACCCCGGGTCACAATAGACCATGAAACAGGCTGGTTGGTGGGAATACAATATTTATTTATTTAAAATTTAAAGAAAAACACACAATTTTATTATTGGGCAGCAATCACCAATGGGGTGATAATTACAATGTAAACTGATGAAATACACTTGGTTGACCTTCTACTAGAACATATCCAAAGCACAGATGAATAGGAGCAATTTTTATGTTCAGGTAGATTAATAATGGCATAACTTCCAAGGCTGTGCTACAGTTGTCTTTGAAGCCCCCCAGTTGAAGTTGAGGAGAGGTGTTATTTGCAATTTCACATCTAAGTGTCCTGGAACTCTATTGTGACAGGCTCCAGCCCAGACGCAACGTCTGATGAGCGTGTGAGATTCTCACTCTTTGTCCATTCAGAGTTTCCAAGGGACTGGTCCCTTTGGGGGAAGGCAAATCCTGTTGCCAGCACACAGATTACCTTTTAAACCAATCAGGAAAACCTGTTTCTCTGGTTCCCCAGTATAGCAAATGCATGTATTTATTTATTTATTAATTTGTTTTTCTAGTCCAAAAAGCAAGGCTGTTGGAATAAAACATGATATTAGATTTCAAACAAAACTCCCCTCACTTTTCTATGCAAGGACAGGGCCTTAACTCCACATTTCACTTTTAAACAGCATTTTCTTTGTGTGGAAAAAGCAACCATTTTTACACATGGTTAATTCTGCTCGGATGTCACTTTCAAATGTGGCCTTCTTACATTCATTTTCTGAATCTTTCCAAAGCTCCAGTAATGTTTCTACTGCACAAGCATCTGTCCAAATAAAGATCCCTTGAAACTGACATGTGCACAGAGATATAGGGTTTCATTTGAAGAGTTTATCTGGGATATTTTGTAGCAAAAAGTCAAGTGTTTTTTCGGTACATGCTAAGAGTAAAGTTGTTTGTGATTTCACAGATTTTGCCTGACACAGCCTGTCATTCAGTGAAAAATGCTTTCTTTTGCTGGAGCACAACCTGAATATGGCTGGGCAGAACTGGGTCTCACTGGATCAGAACTGTGTATTGTTGAACAGATGAAAAAGGGCATCAGGCTCCATCATTTTAATGCAAAATACTTCCCTTTCATGGGAAATTTTGGAGCTAGCAGCCAAGCAGCGCTGCTTTTCAACTCTCTTCTTTGGTGCACTTCAGAAAACACTCTGGCAGCCTTTCTTGGTGTGTTCTCAGTTCCATCTTGCCCCATATGTCCTTGGCAAAGACAGCAGAGCCATTATTTTGGTGACTGCAAAAACACAGTATTTAAGGAAAGGCGATAGTGCTCAAGAGTGCCAGCGCAGCCATTTTGCTGGTAACTGCTGAAGTGCAGATTGGTGATGGAGGGGAATTCTGCTGGGTGGGTAAATGTACCCCACAATACTTACCTTGATAATACAGCTCATCTGGGGAATAATATGTGGTATCAGCACAGGAAAAAGATGGGGGAAAGAGCATCTGATGAGAATTGCTATGTCTGCTCTCTCATTCCCTATGCCATGAACACTGTCAAAACCTTCATTTCAAAAGAAATGCTGG